>NC_091691.1:7512500-8137500 GCF_041296265.1 Equus caballus | reverse complement strand
GCCCATCTTCCTCTGTTTTATATGTGGGACGCCTACCACAGCATGGCTTGCCAAGTGGTGCCATGTCCGCACCTGAGATCCGAACTGGCGAACCCCGGGCTGCCGAAGTGGAACGTGCGCACCCAACCACTGCGCCACTGGGCCGGTCCCAAAATTCACCCTTTTAAAGTGTACAGCTTAGTGGATTTTTATATTCATGGAGTTGTGCAGTCATCACCACTAATTTCATAATATTTTCATCATCCCCCAAAGATACCCCATACCTTTTAGCAGTTACTCCCCTTTCCCACCTCTCCTCAGCCTCTAGAAACTGCTAGTTGACTTTGTTTTTCCATGGCTTTGCTTATTCTGGATATCTTGTATAAATGGAATTATACAATAGGTGGTCTTTTGTGTCCAACTTCTTTCACTTAGCATAATGTTTTTAAGATTCATCCATGTTGTAGCATGTATCAGTACTTTATTCCTTTTTATGGCTGAATAATATTCTGTTGTGTGGATAATACCACATTTTGTTTATCCATTCATCCATCAATGGAGATTGAGTTGTTTGCACTTTTTCACTATTATGAATACTGCTATTATGAACATTTATGTATAGGTTTTTGTGTGGATGCATATTTTCAGTGAAATTGCTGAGTCATGTGTTTAACGTTTTGAAGAACTGTCAGACTGTTTGCAACATTGACTGTACTGTTTCACATTTCCACCAGCAGTATGAAATCCCATTTGTCTATTTTTTTTCTTTAGTCACTTATGGTTTTGGTTTTTTATCTCAGAAGCATTTGCGTAATCCAAAGTCGTGAAGGTTTATGCCTAAGTTACAAAAAAGTTTTATAGTTTTAGCTCTTACATTTAGTCTGTGATCCATTTTGAGTGAATTTTTGCATGTGGTGTGAGGTGTAGTATTTCAACTTTATTCTTTTGTATGTGGATATTCAGTTGTCCCACTGCCATTTGTTGAAAAAACTCTTCTTTCCCCATTGAGTTGTTCTGGCATCCTTGTTAAAAATCAGTTGAGGGGCTGATCCGGTGGTGCAGCAGTTAAGTGCATGTGTTCCACTTCAGCGGCCTGGGGTTTGCCGGTTTGGATTCTGGGTGCAGACATGGTACCGGCTTGACAAGCCATGCTGTGGTGGGCATCCCACATATAAAGTAGAGGAAGAAGGGCACGGATGTTAGCTCAGGGCCAGCCTTCCTCAGCCAAAAGAGGAGGATTGGCAGCAGATGTTAGCTCAGGGCTAATCTTCCTCAAAAAAAAAAAAAAAAATTCAGTTGACTGTGTATGTCAGGTTTTATTTGTGGACTCTTCTTTCTGTTCCATTGATCTGTATGTTTATCCTTATGTTAGTACCACATTGTCTTGAATTCTGTAGCTTTGCAGTAAGTTTTGAAATTGAGAAGTGTGAGTCCTTCAACTTTGTTCTTTTTCAAGATTGTTTTGTTTATTCTGGGTCCCTTGCATTTCCTTATGAATGTTAGGATTAGCATGTTAATATTTGCACAGAAATCAACTGATATTTTTATAGAGATTGCACTGAATTTGTAGATCAGTTTGTGGGTAGTATTGCTAGCTTAACAAATTAAATCTTTTTTTTTTTTTTCTGGGAAAGATTCACCCTTAGCTAACATCTGTTGCCAATCTTTTCTCTTTTTCCCCCTAACCCCCCCAAAGCCCCAGTACATAGTTGTATATTCTAGTTGTAAGTCCTTCTGGTTGTTCTATGTGAGCTGCTGCCACAGCATGACTACTGACAGACGAGTGGTGTGGTTCCGAGTCTGGGAACCAAATATGGGCTGCTGAAGCAGAGCATGCTGAACTTTAACCGCTAGGCCATCAGGGCTGGCTCAGCAAATTAAATCTTTTGATCTATGAACATGAGATGTCTTTTGGTTTGTTTAAGTCGTCTTTAATGTCTTTCAACAATGTTGGTAGCTTTGAAGTTTTTTGTTTTAAATTCTTGTTTTTAAATTTTCTTTTCAGATTTTGAAGTATGTTAGAGAGTAATGTTATTCTTCTTTAGTGGTAGTAGTTTATTAGAAGAGAAAATTTGAGTATTTATGGGTTTTCCATAGCAGTGTGCAATATGGTGCATGCACTAGGCACAGCAACAGTTCTGTGAAATGATAGTAGTATTTCTGAGGGGAGACTGTTTAAGGGAGGAAAACATACTACATCAATTTCTTGTTTGTATCAATGCCTTCCAAAATAAAATTTCAGTACACAAGTAGGTGAATAAATTCTCCTTGTAAAATATTAAAGATAAGGCTAAAATTCCTTTAACCATCATTTTCATTCCTGGTCTTTTCTCATTCTCTCTACAGGTAATCACTATGATTAGTTTTGTTTTTTTCTTCTAGGCTTTTTTCCTCATGTTTTCTGTATATATGCACCCCTAAATAATGTATGGCATTTTGTTTTTTTTCTTCTTACTATACTGTATGTTCCTCTCTACATTTTACATTTTTCCTCAGCAATATGTCTTAGAGACATTTGCTTAAATATTATATAACATTCCATAGTATGAACATAATTTTGTATTTCCTTAGGTATTCTTCTATTAATGAATATAGTTTGAATGTTGTTGAAGGTTGTTTCCAGTATTTTTTCTTACTACCTGTTTCAGTGAAGATACTTTTTTTATGTATCTCTCGGTACACGTGTGACTACTTCTCTGAAGTGTATCAAGAGAAATAGAGTTGCTGGATCATATGGTAAGCATAGCTGTAGTTTTAGTATACTGCCAAAACACTCTTTAATGTAGCCGTAAGAATTTTACTTCTACCAAAAGTGTGTGCAAGTAGTCATTTCCCACACTTTCTAGTATTCTTTATTTTTTTAATTTTCTTTATTTTATTTGAGGAAGATTAGCCCTGAGCTAACGTCCACCACCAATCCTCCTCTTTTTGCTGAGGAAGATTGGCCCTGAGCTAACATCTGTGCCCATCTTCTTCTACTTTATAGGTGGGACATCTGCCACAGCATGGCTTCATAAGCGGTGGGTAAGTCCTCACCTGGGATTCGAACTGGCGAACTCTGGGTGCCAAAGTGCAGCTCATAAACTTAACTGCTGTGCCACCAGGCCAGCCCCTACACTTTCTAGTATTTGAAATTAAACAAGATCTTCTTGCCAATCTTATGGATGGAAAATAGTTATCTTCATTGTTTTAATTTGTATTTTTCTGATTATATATGAGGTTGAGCATGTTTTTATATGTATTTGAACATTTACATTTCTTCTGTGATTTCCCATTATCATTTGTCAACTTTTTTCGATTGAGTTCTTTTTTTTTCCCTCTGATAGATTATAGGAGATTTTTAAAAGAATGTGCTCAATTCCTTTTAGATTATTGTAAGATAGTTTTAGGAAAGTGTACATTTGGTACTGTCTATTTAGTCAGACTTGCTGTTTTTAAAGGTATCTCTAACGCTTAAAGGGAAGGTCAGTATTTTGAGTGAAATGCTTGTAACATTGGGCAAGTGGTTGAGGATTGGGAGTGGAGTGTGGAGAGTAGAGCAGGTGAGGGCTTTGTGACTGGGAGGCACCTAGATTGGCTTCCATACAAATAGCCTTTTCTTTTTTATAGTTAAATCAATTTCAGTGATTTTTTTTCCTTAGCATTTGACTTCCCAGTCATTTTTCAAAGCCTAAATTGTGTGGATTAACTTTTAAGTCAACTTTATTAAGATGGTTTTGTATACAACAGAATTCACCAGAAGTATACACTTATAAAATCACCACCCCATTGAAGACAGAATTACTGCAAAAACGTTCCTAATGCCATTTTGTGGTCACTTCTCCCTCTAGCCCCAGCAAACCACTGATCTGATATCTCTGTTGCAATAGATTAGTTTTGCCTGTTACAGAATTTAATAAAAATGGTCATTCCCAGACTTTTTTGTGGACTTCTGAGCTTACGATTATATTCAGTTTATTAAGAAAGTGAACTTAAAAATGATTAACTTTTAAGAATTGTTGGCTGAAGAGTCCTTAATTTCCTTAGAGTTGAGAGTGGTTTCTGAATAGTGACTTGGCACCTTTACTTCACTAGTTAGAAAAAAATTTATTTTAAATTCTGCAGTGGAAATACTGACACGAGGTTAACAGTACTTGAATCTCTGAAATGAGATATAGGCCTGTGGAAGGAAGATAGCAGTAGCTGATCTACCCCTATCTATTTCCATACTTGCCTCGTAAATGTTAGTTTCATGGTACTGTTTACAATTACATACCTTGATTTTGGTTTATATTGTACTGTACGTGCAGACATTGTTTTCAAATAAAGGACAACATCTGAAGTAATACAGTGTTGTTTTTGCCAAAGCAATATTTAAAAAAAATAATTTATGTTCTAATAGTCCCCTCAAAAGGGGAAAAGCACTTCTCCACGTTTTTTGTTTATTTTTTCAATCAGACTAAAACTAAGACAGTTGAGGAGTGTGTCTAACCTGTTTTCTAGCCCTTTTGTAGGACAGTTAATGTTACAGATTCATCAACATTTTATGCTATTTGGTGGGAACTCCTGACAGCTGGCTCTTCTTTCTTCCTTGAATGTCCCTTGTTCTCATTGCACACCTTCTACTGAAAGTTATGCAGTGGTTATTCTTTTAAAAAATGTCTGTCTCAGAGGTATACTCAGTGTTAACCAAAATTACAGTGACTGGTTATAAATCTGAATGTCAATGTAATCTATGTCAGTTTGTTGTATTGTAGGTTTTGGATTTGAACTAAGAACTTCTCTGTTCTCTAAAAGCACTTGTTTTTTTATTTTTAAAGAAGATTAAGATATAAAGTACATATAGTAAAGTATAGTAACCTTAAACTAAAGGTCGATAACTGTTTACATATGTATAGACCCGTGTAACTTCAGCGAGATTAAGATAGACCCTTTACAGCTCTCCTCCCACCCTTTCCCAGTCAATACATACCCTAAAGAGATAATCACTGTTTTGACTTCTATCACTATAATGCCTTTGTTTTTGTTTTTAATTTCATAGTAAAAGTTCTTTTTTAAAATATGTGTTTTTTAGTTCTAAATTTAATAGAACACTGGTTAATACCTAACCTATTAAAGTTACGATCGGATTGCTTAGAAGCATGAAAGTGAGCAAGGTGAGTTATGATTCAGATGATTAATAACATCATTCTAGGGTAGTCTGATGCAGCCTTCCTCATGGTCAGAATATGTTTTTCCTGAGACTAGAGTACAACTTTCTTTTTTGTTTGAATTTTTTTTAATCATAAGGAAAATATAGAATAGTAAAGTAATATAGTGAATCTTCATCTATGTACAGACTAATTTAAAAATATTAATCTTCTGTCACAGTTGTGTCAGATTTAAAAAATAATTTTTTGCTTTGATTTAATTTCAAATTTAATAAAAGTTACAAAAATAATACGAAGAACTTACACTAGCCTTCTCCGGCTGTTTACATTGTGTTTCATATGCTTTATCATTCTCTCTCCATTTTTGTCTGGACCATTTGAGGGTAAATTTTAGAGGCACTGTGCCCCTTTGCCTCTAAATATTATAGAGTTTACATCCTAAGAATAAGTTAAGGGCATTTTCTTAGGTAACCACAGAGCAATCCTTTATGGGTTTTTATAGTTTAATTTTGAGGATAATCTAAGTTCTTGGATATACCTCACAATTAGCAAAATGTTTCACATATGATCTCAGGTTCCTACATCATCAGAATTTTTAGTATATTTTTAAGCATTCTTAAGTAAATGCGAATGTAGCTTGTTTTACTATTGGTTAAGACATTTTGAAATTTGAGAATTAAAATGCATCTTGCTGACTATTGCTTATATTTCATTGGGTTGTTGTCACCAGGTATACTATATTCTAGTATCTTCACATAATTTTTTTTTTTTTTTAAAGATTTTAGTTTTCTTTTTTCTCCCAAAGCCCCCTGGTACATAGTTGTGTATTTTTAGCTGTGGGTCCTTCTAGCTGTGGCATGTGGAATGCCGCCCCAGTGTGGCCCAATGAGCGGTGCCATGTCCACACCCAGGACTCGGAACTCATGAAACCCTGGGCCGCTGCAGCGGAGCGTGCGAACTTAACCACTCGGCCACGGGGCTGGCCCCATATTTTTTATTAGCTTCGTGTAATTTTTGAACGGGGAGATACGAATCAGACTTTAATCTGTCAATATCCTTTGCACCTTGATACTATAAAGTATCAAGATGATACTATAAACCCAACAGAGCATTTTTAGTTGTCTCTTATCACTACCTTCTACAGAAGGTACTTGTGCTTGTCCAAGCCACATTTATTCTCCTACCTGTTCTCCCTATAATGGTACACATTTTCAGGGCAATTGATTTCTGGTTAAAGACGTTTATACTATGCATAATATCTATGAAAGTGAGTAAATTTGCTTATGAAAATTCTACTTGGAACACTAAAGGTCTAAGCACACATCTAACCAAATGAGCAATTATCTATAATGAAATTCTTGAAGAATGTAGTGCTTTTCTTTGTGTCCTGTTTGGATATTCTGGAGCCCAATTTTTCTCTTGTACATATAACTTCTGGTGTTTTCTCTGTTATCTTTGCATTTTAATGTAAAATTTATAGTATGATCTCTTTTCCTTAGTATCTGAGTTTCAGTCCTTTATTATACGTTGTTGTGTTTGTAGAATTTGAAGAGATCTTACCATTGTTTTAGGGGGAAACTGCATTCACATGGTCATGCCACATCATGGTGTGTTGTCCATTCTGCTCTGGAATTTTTGAATCTAGAAATGTCCTAGCTCTTTGACCTTGGGCAAATTGCTTAGTCCTTGGGAGACTGGGAGTCCTTGCTGTGAAAAGGGGATAAGTAGTACCTACCTCAACAACCCTATGAAGATTAAATGGGATAATGTATGAAAAGTATATAGCTTAGTGATTGGCCCATAGTTTAGTAAATACTAACTTTTAAATATGAAGATAATGGTGTTTACAATCATGTGTTCTTGATGACAGGGACGTGTTCTGAGGAATGTGTTTGTCATTAGGCAATTTTGTCATTGTGTGAACATCATAGAGTGTAGTTAGACAAACCTAGATGCTCTAGCCTGCTACACGTCTAGGCTATATGGTGCTAATCTTATCGGACCACCTTCGTTGACTGAAACGTCGTTATGTGGTGCATGACTGTATTCAGAGTTTGGTTTTGTTTAAGAAAATAATACTCAGATATCCCTTTAGACTAGTTTTACTAAGTCTATGTTGTTTTATTATAGTATTCAAACAGAGCTCTGTGTGAAGTTTTTTTTTTTTTAAGATTGGCACCTGAGCTAACACCTTGCCAATCTTTTTTTTTTCTTTTTCTCCCCAAATACCTCCAGTAGATAGTTGTATACTTTTAGTTGTGGGTCCTTCTAGTTGTGGCATGTGGGATGCTGCCTCAACATGGCCTGATGAGCGGTGCCATGTCCGCGCCTAGGATCCGAACCGGTGAAACCCTGGGCCCGGCAAAGCGAAGTGCATGAACTTAACCACTTGGCCATGGGGCTGGCCCCGGTATGCAGTATTTTAACTGTAGTTCTCTTGTGAGCTGAGTAATGGATACTTCTATAATGAAGACCTTTAAGAGCTTTTTTATGTATTCTGATTTATTCTCTAGTAATCCCATGAGGTTGTTTGGTCAGGGGAGATAATTATATTTCTTTTGAGAGCTCAAGAAACAGATACCTAAGTGAGTGTGTGGTGTAACTGGTTATTGATACATAACAGGGCATTACTAAGTGCTAGGTGCACTTTTAATTGCTTCTCTGTATTAGATCACTTAATCCTTACAATAACACTATGAGATACTGTTGCCATCAGAAGCATGTTAATGAAAAGTGACCTGCTCAGGATTACAGAACTAATAAATGCCTGATTAGGTTTTGAGGCAAGATCAGGCTGACTCTAAAATTGTGCAAGAATGCCTAAAAACTGACACTCTTTAAAATGCCAGTATAAGTTTTAAATTCTTAAACATTAATATTCCCCTTGCAGGCTTTGTTTAAAACAGCAGAAACTGAAGTGATACTGCAGAGTAAAAGGGGAAGTCATATTCCTCTACTCTATCACCAGCTGTGGGAATAGAATAAAGGAAGAAAAGCAGGACATTAGATTTGAATCCTGACTTTTGCACAAGAATTTGGTTTTCTGATTAGGTTTACTGTCTGGTTAAATAATCCCTTCTCCCCCTGCACCCTTTCCAGAGGAAAGTTTAGAAGACGGAGACAAAATCAACTCTCCATTTTGACATCCTTAAAATGAGTTTGCATCTCTTTCTATTTTATAGTCTACAATTCTAATTTGGACCAAGATTGGATTTAGGAAGAATAAAAGATTTCTTAACTTCTCCGGTCTTGTTACAGTACTTACCTTAACCTCATAATAAAATGTTTTTGGGCAGTCAGTCTGTTTGTGTATGCTTGGGAACTTTTAGGTAGTTGTCGTCTCATTAATATACTGATCACATAGACCAAACTGTCTTACCCGATCAGCCTTTTGCTTCCTTGCCCTTATATTTACCCTATTGTGCTGGTGCCCATAACAACGCAAACTTACAGCCCAGTAATGCAGGGCAAGTAGACTTCCTTCCTACCCTGGAGCATTTTCCTGTACTAGAGGCCAGCTCGGAGGATGGTGAGCCTGGGAGTTTTAATGGAAAACCTGATTTCCTGACTTTCTCCCATTAGATTAGGTTGTCTCAGTGCTGAAAGAGAGGCTTTAAGAAAGTGAGTAGAAAGCAATGCTCAGCTTGAAGATATTTAATAAATGTTCAGCTTTGGAGTGAATGGATTTCTTGCTTTCTTAACATCTCAGAAAATGTCACTGGCTTTAGTGTTACTATTTAATAATAATCTGTGGTAGAACATTATTTAGTGATACCAAGTTTTCAATTTGGTAGCCATTTATTTGCCTTCGTAAAGTCTCTGTATTTTCCCATATAACCCCAAACTTGCTTTTCTTCAGTTTTCTGAGTTAATTTCTTTGAATAGGATATAAAATTATAATATTAAAAAATATATCCCTCATCCTTTGTATTTGAGTTTTAAGATGCTTATGTTTTTAATATTACTAACCTTGCTTACCTTATTTCCAAAATCTTCTGTCAAGCACCCACTGCTACTGCTGACAAAACTAAGATACTTCTTGATAAGGGATTAAGCTTCATTATTGTATACCATCTTATTTTCTATATTGTCTTTCTAGTCCTACTAATGTTTTAGCTTTACTGTATTTTGTCATCTAGCTTGTTTGGATTTGGCAGTTTTACTGTGCTTATCAGCAGGGCTGAATCTTTTTTCTTAAGAGAATGCTGACACTTTAAATAGCTATAAAAATAATTAGTTGTTTGAGTGTCAAGTCGTCCTTTTCTGGAGACTTGTCTTTACCGCACACTGTTTACCTTTGATCACAGCAGTCTTGAGGCTTAGGAGCTGTTTGTTTTTTCCTCTTTTTGTGCTTGTTCATTTTTCATTTCATAAAGCTCCATAGATTTGTTTTTATAAAATGCTAGTTTTAGAATATAAAATTTGGTGAATAGTAGAATTACATCTAATTTTTGGGTCTCAATGAAGTAAACATCAAAATGCATTTCATAAATGTATGTGAAAAGATCTAAAATCATTGAATGATGGAATGAGCTTCCAAAAGCCTGGTTTTTTAGTTGATGATGCCTCAAGAGGTGCAGACCTTTCTGAAATCTGAGTCTCATTTGGAACCATGTGTGTACTTCTGGTCGAAATAAAGAGGAAAAAAATTGTATTGATTTGTGAACCCAGAGATAAATTTTTCTTGGTCATTAGAGCAGTGGTGTTTGTAAATTCTTTTCCTATTTTTCCGTAGAATCTTTGCTTAGGACTGGCCATATAATTTGCAGGGTCTCTTTTTAAAAAATTATTAAGAATTTCAAAGTGGCTACAGCAGAGCACTAAACCAAGTGTGGGGCACTATGTGACTCCATAGGTTGCGCACTCATGAAGCTGGCCCTATCCTGGTTAATGTGCTCAGTTCTTGAACAGATGATTTAGAAAAACTGTGTGCGTTTTCTGATTTTGATGCATAATTGTATATTTTCATTTGAAGAAAACATATCCATAGTAGAATTTAAAATATTCTTAGACTGTTTTACATTAGTTTTATTTTCTAACTTAAGATCTGGTTAAAGAGACACTCAGTTCAAATTGTTCTTATTATAGGTTTAAATAAGATAAAAAACACAAAACACTATGGATCTGAAAGACGGGGAAGGGACTCTATTGGAGCTGATAGTGTGTTTTATTTCATTAAGAAATCGAGTTCTTGTAGATACAGACTTTTGAAATTGATGATACTGAGTTGTGACTTTAAGTCACGTACTTATTACCTCACTCTTGAGATAACCTTATAAACCTTTTCAGGCCATACCAATTGAGGTTATCTAAAACAGCTTTTAGCAAAACCCTTTGCTGGTTTTCCCAATGAGCTAAACCGAGCATTATTTCTGAAGATAGGATTTTTTATGAAACTTCTTAAAGTTTTCAAGGTACACATTATTCTGGGATGACTTTATGTGTATGGGGCTGTTACTTGCCTGTTTTATACAAAAGAATAACAATTGATGTGGGCTTTCAGATAGTGGCTCTAACAATTAATAATACTATTACTGTATTTTTAACAGGTGAGAAATTTGATGGGAGCTGAAACTAGAACCCTGTTTTTCTTCCAAGTAGGAAATGAGAACGTTCCCTAAAGTGCAATATTTCTTCTTCTTTTTTAAAAAACTATTGCTTATCCCAAACAGTCTAGCAAGTGGTTAAACAATAATTTGCATGACAGAAAGTGCTAGGTAACTGACTAAAGCCATCATATAACATATGCCCTTGATCATGTCATGAACTTGATCTCCTTGGAGGCTAGTTAACTTTGTGGACATTTCAGTGCCTTAAGAGAACCTCAGACTTAACCTTGTCCTTTGGTTATAGGGGAGACCAGGAGTTCATATGTATTCCCTGGAAAAGAATGAGATTTGAAACAGAGAGTCTGATGACTTTGGGAGAGTGGTGCATGTGATCTGGTTGTGCAACCTTTTCTGGAGACACTATACTACTACTTTTGGATGAGGATTAGAGCCTCTGCTTTAGGATACTATTTTAGAATTTTTTAAAACAAAGTGGAATTTATATAGTGAAATGCACAGGTGGAAATGTGCAGTTTGAGTTTCAATAAATGATTACAGCTGTGTAGCCACTGCCTCCATGCTGATACAGAACATATATATCACATTATAAAGTTCTCTCATCCCCTGGTTATTTCCCCTTCTCCCTCCACCCAAACTACAGTTCTGGTTTCTATCACTATAGGTTAGTTTTGTCTGTTTTTGAACTTTATTTAAATGGAATCATACAGTATGTATTCGTTTGTAACGTGCTGTTTTGAGTCAAATAATGCTTTTGAGATTTATCCGTGTTGTTGCAAATATCAGTAGTTCATTTATTGTTTTATTGCTGTGTAGTAATCCATTATAGAAATGTACCACAATTTGTTTATCTGATCACCTGTTGCTGTACATTTTGAGTTCTTTGCTGTTTGGGGGTATTATGAATAAAGTTACTGTGAACATTTGTGTCTAAGCCTTTTCATAATCCTGTGTTTCCACTTATCTTGGGTTAATACCGAGGAGTGGAATTGCTGGGTTATAGGTTAGATGTATGTTTAACTTCATAAGCAAGTGCCAAACTGTTCTCCAAAGTAGTAGTGCCAGTTTAGACTTCCATGAGCCGTGTATGAGTTCTGGCTACTCAACAATCCTTAACAGCAGTTACTCTCATCAGTCTCTTTAATTTAGTTTTTCCAGTGGGTGTGAAAGGTATTTCATTGTGGTGTTTTCACTTGCGTTTCCCTGATGACTGCTGATGACGTACATCTTTTGAAGTGCTTATTTACTGTTTATGTATCTTCTGTGAGGTTTCTACTAAAATCTTTGCCCATTAAATTTGTTTCTTTCTGTTAGTGATTTGTGTTTGTTCTTTATATAGTTTGGACACGAATCCTTTATCAGGTATGTTTTTGTGAATATTTCTTCTACTCCTGTGATTTACCTTTTCATTTTCGTAATGGTCTCTTTGATAAGCAGAGATGTTAACAATTTTTAAAAAACTTCTTTATTGTAGGAAAATATAAATAGCAAAATTTACCATTTTAACCTTTATCTTTTTTTTTTGAGGAAGATTAGCCCTGAGCTAACATTTGCCGCCAATCCTCCTCTTTTTGCTGAGGAAGACTGGCCCTGAGCTAACATCCGTGCCTGTCTTCCTCTACTTTATATATGGGATGCCTACCACAGCATGGCTTACCAAGCGGGTGCCATGTCCGCACCTGGGATCCAAACCGACGAACCCCATGCTGCTGAAGTAGAATGTGCGAAGTTAACCTCTGTGCCACCGGGCCTGCCCCCATTTTAACCATTTTTAAGTATACAATTCAGTTGCATCAAGTACATTCACCATGTTGTGTAACCATGTCGACTATTTCCAGAACTTTTTCATCATCCCAAACAGAATCTCTGTACCCATTAAATAATAATGACCAAGCAGAGATTTTTTTTTTTACTGTATAATGTATTTATTCAATCTGTTCTATATTACAGTGTTTCTGTGTCTCTTCCACACTGAGAATTCTGGTTCTTAAGGTCACAGGAGTTAATAAGATCAGAATATTCCATAATTGCCTATTTAAGAGATTTTTTAATATAGTTCTTTAGCATAGAAATTCCTTTTTTTTTCCCTGCTTTTTCTCCCCAAATCCCCCCAGTACATAGTTGTATATTTTAGTTGTGGGTCCCTCTAGTTGTGGCATGTGGGATGCCCCCTCAGCGTGGCCTGACAAGTGATGCCATGTCCACGCCCAGGATCTGAACCAGCGAATCCCTGGGCCGCTGAAGCGGAGTGCATGAACTTAACCACTTGGCCACGGGACCGGCCCCATAGCATAGAAATTCTTATATAAAAGCAGTCAATATTGTGCCTGTTGAGTACCTTTAATTTTTGAATATATTGACCCTTCCTGGACAACTTGAGCTATGAGATGTGTGTAGTTTTCTTGTCTATATTTGCCACTCCTTTCGTATCTTAATATATTTATCCCCTCCATCCTTATCTACCCCAAGAACCTGTCATTGTTTCAGGTAAGTATTTAACCTTTACTTCTTTCTGACTTGCATGTTAATTTTGCAATATTTTATTCTAGATCAAGTAGCCTCACTTGAAGTTGTTTTTGATCATGATAATGGAAAAAGTCAGACTTTGGATTTTCTGTGTTTTCTCCCTACTCCTCAAGAGGACAGAAAGTGGATAGGGAGTTAGTGAGCTGAGTTGCATGAGGATGGAATTTGTGGTCTTGCAAACAGATTCTGTTATTCTCAGGATGTCTGTAGCTTCTAGCATGCAGAGGCAGCATGACTTTTGGAAACTAGACACAATTCTTTTCCTTATTTCTGGGGTCCTTTTAAGTTTTGCAAGCTACTTTGCTCTCTTGCTTTCAATGTTGATTTGTGTATTTATCCATTCCCAACCCAGTAAAACCCTGTTCTGTTTTTCCAGAATTGGTTCAAGTCCCTTAAATATCCTTCTTTTGCTCCAAAAGTTACACTATCACAAATTTGTTATCATGCTCATACATTTCTTTCTCTTAAGTTTCTTTTTTGAAGACATTTTGGTATGTTGAACCTTTTTGTATATGACCCACAACTGAAGTGCCTCAGATACAAATAAATGTACAGCGTAGTGAATGATTATAAAGTGAACACTCATGTCATCACCAACAAGGTCGAGTAATAGGACATCACGAGCACCCCAGAAGGCTACCATGGTTTCTGTTCCTTCTTACACATATCCCTTTCCCTTGCTCTTAGAAATAACTAACTACTGTCCTGGCCTTTATGGTAATCACCATCTGGCTTTCATTTGTAGTGTCACTTCTGTATGCATCCATAAACGATACTTTGGTTTTGCCTGTTTTTGAATGGAATCATACGGTACATATTTTCTATCCTGCTTTTGCTTGCACATTCCTGTGTGTTGTGTATTGATTTAGTTCATTTTTATTGCTGTTATATTGTACAAATATACTACAGACTATCTATTTTATTGTTGTTGGATATTTGGTATATTTCTAGGTTTGGACTACTATTAATAATGCTGCTATGAATATTCTCATACATTTCTTCTAATGCAATATTTGTATTCTAGGGTGTATACCTAGGAGCATGATTGTCAGGGCACAGGATATGTATATCTTTAACTTTAGGGCCATGTTGTTTTCCAAAGTGGTTTATCAATTCACATTCCCATTAGGAATGAATGAGAGTTCCTGTTGCTCCACATCCTCATCTACACTTGATACTGTCAGTGTTTTCAGATGTTGACAACCCAAGAGGTGTGTAGTAGTATCTTGTGGTTCTAATTTAAATTTCCCTGATTATTGAGTTTGAGGATCATTGCCTATGTTCATTGGCTGTTTGGATTTCTTCTGCAATTGTATATTCAATTCTTTTATTCATTTTTCTGTTGGATTATTTGTCCCTCTTTTTGGATTATTATTTTATTGAGGTCATAATAGTTTATAACATTGTGAAATTTCAGGTATACATTATTGTTTGTGAGTCACCATATGTATGTGCCCCTTTACCCCTTATGCCCACCTGCCAACCCCCTTCCCCTCTGGTAACCACTAATCTGTTCTCTTTTTCCATGTATTTTTTTATCTTCCACATGTGAATGAGATCATGTGGTGTTTGCTTTTCTCTGACTTATTTTGCTTAACATAATACCCTCAAGGTCCATCCATGTTGTTGCAAATGGGATCATTTTGTCTTTTTTTGTGGCTGAATAGTATTCCATTATATATGTATGCTGCATCTTCTTTATCCATTCATCAGTCAGTGGGCACTTGGGTTGCTTTTACTTCTTGGCTGTAGTGAATAATGCTGCAGTGAACATAGGGGTGCATAAGTCTCTTATGAGTTGTTCATTTCAAGTTCTTTGGATAAATACCCAGTAGTGGGATAGCTGGGTCATATGGTATTTCTTTTAATTTTTTGAGAAATCGCCATACTGTTTTCCATAGCTGCTCCAGTTTGCATTCCCACCAGCAGTGTATGAAGGTTCCCTTTTTCCACATCTTCTCCAAACACTTGTTATTTCCTATCTTAATTATAGCCATTCTGACTGGTGTCTGGTGATATCTCATTGTAGTATTGATTTGCATTTCCCTAGTAATTAGTGGTGTTGAACATCTTTTCATGTGCCTGTTGGCCATCTGTATGTCTTCTTTGGAAAAATGTTCATATCTTCTGCCCATTTTTTGATCGAGTTGTTTGTTTTTTTTTTTGTTGAGTTCTTTATATATTTTGCAGATTAACCCCTTGTCAGATATATGATTCGCAAATATTTTCTCCCAGTTGCTGGGTTGTCTTTTTGTTTTCTTCCTCGTTTCCTTTGCCTTGCAAAAGCTCCATAGTCTGATGTGGTACCATTAGTTTTTTTTCCTTTATTTCTGTTGTCTGAGTAAACATGGTATTTGAAAAGATACTTCTAAGACCAGTGTCAAAGAGAGTACTGCCTATATTTTTTTTGAGGAGGTTTATGGTTTCACCTCTTACCTTCAAGTCTTTAATCCATCTTCAGTTAATTTTTGTGTATGGCATAAATTAATGGTCTACTTTCATTCTTTTGCTGTGGCTGTCCAGTTTCCCCAACAACATTTATTGGAGAGACTTTCCTTTCTCCATTGTGGCTTTTGCCTCCTTTGTTGAAGATTAGCTGTTTGTAGATGTGTGGTTTTATTTCTGGGCTTTTGATTCTGTTCCATTGATCTGTGTGTCTGTTTTTGTGCTAGTACCATGGTGTTTTGATTACTATAGCTTCATAGTATATTTTGAAGTGAGGGATTGTGATACCTCCAGTTTTGCTCTTTTTTTTTGGGATTGCTTTATCTATTCGGGGTCTTTTGTTACTCCATATGAATGTTAGGATTCTTTGTTCTATTTCCATGAAGAATGTCATTGGGAATCTGCTTCATTGCATTGAATCTGTAGATTGCTTCAGGTAATGTGGACATTTTAACTGTTTATTCTTCCAATCATGTGCATGGAATATCTTTCCATTTCTTTATGTCATTATTGATTTCTTTCAATAATGTCTTATAGTTTTTATTGTATAGGTCTTTCACCTCCTTGATTATATTTATTCCTAGATATTTTATTCTCTGTTGCATTTATAAATGGGATTGTAGTCTAGAGTTCTCTTTCTGATAGTTCAGTATTAGAGTATAGAAATGCAACTGATTTTTGTAAGTTGATTTTTTGTACCCAGCAACTTTGCTGTAGTTGTTGTTTCTAATAGTTTTCTGATGGATTCTTTAGGGCTTTTTATGTATAGAATCCTGTCATCTGCAAACAGTGAGAGTTTAACTTCTTCCTTGACAATTTGGATACCTTTTATTTCTTTATCTTGCCTAATTGCTCTGGCCAAAAACTCCAGTACTATGTTGAATAAGAGTGGTGAGAGTGGGCATCCTTGTGTTGTTCCTGTTTACAGAGGGATGGCTTTCAGTTTTTCACCATTGAGTATGATGTTGGCTGTGGGTTTGTCATATATGGCCTTTATTATATTCAGGTACTTTCCTTCTATATCCATTTTATTGACAGTTTTTGTCATAAACAGATGTTGGAGCTTGTCAAATGTTTTCTTTGCATCTATTGAGATGATCATGTGCTTTTTATTCCTCATTTTATTAGCATAGTGTATCACATTGATTGATTTGCGAATGTTGAACCATCCCTGCATCCCTGGAATAAATCCCAGTTTATCATGGTGTTTGATCCTTTTGATGTATTGCTGTATTTGGTTTGCCAATATTTTGTTGAGGATTTTTGCATCTGTGTTCATCAGTGATATTGACCTGTAATTTTCTTTCTTTGCATTTTCTTTGTCTGAGTTTGGGATCAGGATAATGTTGGCCTCATAGAATGAGTTAGGAAATGTTCCATCTTCTTCAGTATTTTGGAATAGTTTGAGAAGGACAGATGTTAAATCATCTTTGAATGTTTGGTGGTATTCTCTAGAAAAGCCATCTGGTCCTGAACTTTTATTTTTGGGGAGGGTTTTGATTACTGTTTCAATCTTTTTACTTGTGCTTGATCTATTTAGGTTATTTCTTCTTGCTTCAGTTTTGTGAGGTTGTATGAGTCTAAGAATTTATCCATTTCTTCTAGATTGTCCAATTTATTGGCGTATAGTTTTTCATAGTATTCTGTTATAACCCTTTGTATTTCTGTGGTATCCATTGTAATTTCTCCTCTTTAATTTCTAATTTTCTTCATTTGAGCCTTCTTTCTTTTTTTCTTAGTCTGGCTAAAGGTTTGTCAGTTTTGTGTGTCTTCTTGAAGAACCAGCTCTTAGTTTCATTGATCCTTTCTACTTTTATTTTGGGTTTCTATTTCATTTATTTCTGCTTTAATTTTTGTTATTTCCCTCCTGCTAACTTTGGGCTTTGTTTGCTCTTCTTTTTCTAGTTCTATTAGGTGTAGTTTAAGATTACTTGAGATTCTTTTTGTTTGTAAGGTGGGCCTGTGTTGCTATGAATTCCCATCTTAGGATTGCTTTTGCTACAGCTGTGTGAGTTGGTATGATGTATTTTCATTTGTCTCCAGATATTTTTTGATTTCTCCTTTAATTTCTTCATTGATCCATTGGTTGTTCAGTAGCCTGTTGTTTAGTCTCCACATGTTTGTCACTTCACTAGCTTTTTTCTTGCAGTTGATTTCTAGTTTCATAGCATTATGCTTGGAAAAGATGCTGGATATGATTTCAGTCTTCTTAAGTTTATTGAGGCTTTCATTGTTTCCCAGCGTATGCTCTATCTTTGAGAAGGTTCCATGTGTACTTGAGAAGAATGTATATTCTGCTGTTTTGGGATGGAGTGTTCTCTATATATCTGATAAGTCCATCTTGTCTAGCTTTTCATTTAATTCCACTCTTCCCTTGTTGACTTTCTGTCTGGATGATCTATGCATTAATGTAAATGGGGTGTTGAGGTCCCCACTATTAATTGTGTTGCTGTTAATTTCTCCTTTTAGGTCTGTTAATAGTGGCTTTATGTACTTTCGTGCTCCTATGTTAGGTGCAGATATATGTATAAGTGTTATGTCCTCTTGGTGGAGTGTCCCTTTTATCATTATATACTGCCCCTCTTTGTCTCTCATTGCCTTTTTTATCTTGAAGTGTAGTTTGTCTGATATAAGTATGGCAACACCCCCTTTCTTTTGTTTGCCCTTAGCTTGGCGTATCATCTTCCATCTCCTCATTCTGAGCCTGGTGTTTATCTTTAGAGCTGAGCTGTGTTTCCTGGAGGCAGCATATTCTTTGGTCTTGATTTTTAATCCATTCAGCCATTCTGTCTTTTGAATGGTGAATTCAATCCATTTACACTTAGAGTTATTATTAATATATGAGGGCTTAATACTTCCGTTTTATCTCTTATTTTCCGTTTTTTTCTGTATTTCCCTTGTTTCTTGTGTTATGTATTTCTAACTGCCGGTTCAGTTTGGTGATCCTCTGTGATGGTTTTCTCTTTATCATTTGTGTCTCTGTTTTGTTTTTTTTGTTTAGTGGTTACCATAAGGTTTGTGTAAAAGATCTTGTAGATGAGATAGCCAATTTTCTGATAGCCCCTTCCTCCTTAGTCTAAGCAGTTTTCATTAAAATGAAGTGATTATAGTTACTTTTGATGCTTTCCTTACCTTTGTCTTTAATGTTACAATTATGTGTTTGCTAACCTGTTCTGATAGAGAGCTGCACTGATTTTGTCTACCTGTTTATCTCCTTGCTCAAGGCTTTGTAAACCCCTGCCCCGTCCCCCCCCCCCCTTTTTTCTTTCAGATATGAGGGCCTTCTTGATCATTTCTTGTCGGGGGATGTCTTGTGGAGATGAACTCCCTTAGCTTTTGTTTATCTGGGAAAGTTTTTATTTCTCCATCATATCTGAAGTGTAGTTTCACTAGATACATTATTCTTGGCTGAAAGTTTTTGTCTTTCAGGATTTTGAGTATATCATTCCACTCTGTCTTAGCATGTAACGTTTCTGCTGAAAAATTCACTGAAAGCCTGATAGGGGTTTCTTTGTAGGTTATTTTCTTTTGCCTTGCTTCCCTTAGTATTTTTTCTTTGTAATTGACTATTGCCAGTTTTACTCATAGAAGCCTTGGGGAAAGTCTTTTTTTCTTCCCCCAAGGAAGATTAGCTCTGAGGTAACATCTGCTAATCCTCCCCTTTTTTCTGAGGAAGACTGTCCCTGAGCTAACATCCATGCCCATCTTCCTCTATTTTATATGTGAGATGCCTACCACAGCATGGCTTGCCACCCAGTGCCATGTCTGCACCTGGGATCTGAACCTGTGAACCCCGGGACGCCGAAACGGAACGTGCACACTTAACTGCTGCACCACCGGGCTGACCCTGGGGAAAGTCTTTTTATCTTGATGTAATTAGGAGTTCTGTTAGCTTTGTCTACATGTAACTCCAGCTCTTTCTCCAGGTTTGGGAAATTCTCAGCTGTTATTTGTTTGAATAAACTCTCTGCTCCTTTCTCCCGCTCTTCTTCCTCTGGAATGCCTGTAATCCTCGTGTTGCATTTTCCAATTGAGTTGGATATTTCTCGGAGAATTTCTTCATTTCTTGTTAGTTGTAGTTCTCTCTCCTCCTCCACCTGAACCATTTCTGTATTTCTGTCCTCTAAATTGCTAATTCTGTCCTCCATAATATCAGCTCTGTTTTTTAAGGATTCCAGATTATTTTTTATCTCATTCATTGTGTTCTTTATTGCCAGTGTTACTGCTTGTTTTTTTTATAGTTTCAATCTCTTTTGTGAAAAATTCCCTCTGCTCATTAATTTTATTCCTGAGTTCATTGGACTGTCTTTCTGAGTTTCCTTGTAGCTCATTGCATTTCTTTATAACTATTTTGAATTCTCTGTTATTTATGTTGTAAATTTCTGTGACTTCAGGATTGGTTTCTGGATACTTATCCTTTTCCTTCCGGTCTGGAGTGTTAATGTATTTCTTCATGCTGTTTAATGGGGTGGACCTTTGCTGGCGCATAGTGGTGGTATCTGGTTGCAGATTCCAACTGCCACCACGTAGGGGGTGGGCAGGAGCTTTGTTTTCTGAGCCCATCAGGATCCTTGGCAGTTGTGCCTGTCTTTTGGAAGTTGTCCCAATACACCTCTCTGCATTTGGCTGCTGCTGCTTTATACACATAGCCTCAGGAACTCTGGTGGGATTCTCCTGCCCTGGCCAACTGGCTGAACTGATGCACCAGGTGGGATTGGGGAAAGAGGGTGCCTTCCTTCCTGCTTGTGCTCCCACTCTGCACTCACTGGCTGCCTGGCTTGGTGTGGATGCCCCTGTGGTGGCTTAACAGCCTCGGTGTGGAGCATTCCTGCAGGCTGGGAAGCAACTCCGATAGCGAAAGTGTTCCCTTGGAGGGCTGCCTTTCCCCCCTTCTCCTCTCAAGAGTTGCACACCAGCTGCTGTGCAAGGTCCACTGGGGGAGGCAGAGATCTGCTTACCTCCTTCCACTGCCTCCTAGGGGGGCTCCAGCACCCCTACCTTCAGACAGATGGCTGCCTGGATCTCTCAGAAATCTCTTGTGTTGTGTGGATCTCCTCTGTTGGTTAATGAATGTCCTTTCCCTTGTATCTTAAGAGGGAGAGCCTAGGGGAACAGCTATGATGCTGACGTCACTCTATTTTTTCCTTTTAAACAGTACTAATTTGTACTTCTTTGTATATTCTGGATACTTTGTTGGTTAAGTTTGGGCAAGTATTTTTGCCCTTTTATTTGGCCTTTTTTCAATGTATTTATGATCTTTTGATTAATAGAAATTGTTAATTTTAATGTGAAATTTATCTAATTTTTTTAGTTGCTATTTTTTATGTCTTATTTTAGAAATGTTTCCCTACCCAGAGGTCATGAAAATATTTTCTCTTCAAGCATTTTTTAAAAGCTTTATACTTTTGCCTTTTACTGTTATGTCAGTTACTCACTTGATGTTGCTTATAATGTATGGAATAGGGACCAATTTCATTTTTTTCCCATATGGATCTCAGTTGTCCCAGCACACTTTATTGAAAGTCCAGTCCTTTTCCTACTGTTCTGTTACCTTTTTTTCACAAATCAAGTGTCCCTTTATGTGTGGATATGTTTCCTGTCTTTTTTCTGTTCCATTGATCTCTCCTTGTGCCACATCTTTAGCTATTGTGGTTTAATCTTGATATCTCTTTTACGAAATCTTCCCACCTTGGTTCCACGCCTATTTTCAAGAGCATTTTGGCTATTCTTGGACTTTTATGTTTTTACAGTCATTTCATCATCTCCAAAACAAAACAGAGCACGCTCTGCTAATACTTTATTTGGGATTGTATGGATCTTTAGCTCAATTTGAGAGAATTGATAATTTATGGACTTTCTAATTTATTTTGGTCATCTTTAATGTCTTTCAGTACATCCTTATACTTTTTCCCCATAGAGGTCTTACACATCTTTGTTTGATTTAATCCTGGGTACTGGATATTTTTTGATGCTATTATATATAATCTGTTTTCTCTAATTTTATATATTGATTTTTCTAACCTGTAATCTTCCCAACCTCCGTATTGTAATAATTTATCCATAGATTCTTTTGAATTTTATGTGCACTATCATGTCATCTGCTAATAATGACAGTTTTATTTTTTTCTTTTTAGTCTTTATACTTTTATGTCTCTAGCTTATCTTTTTGGTGAGGAAGATTTGCCCTGAGCTAAGATCTGTTGCCAATCTTCCTCTTTTCTTTTGCTTGAGGAAGATTAGCCCTGAGCTAACATCTGTGCCAATTGATACCTCCACAACACGGCTGATGAGTGGAGTAGGTCTGTGCTAGGGATCCGAACCTGCAAACTGGGGCTGCTGAAGCAGAGTGTGTGGAACTTTAACCACTCAGCCACGGGGCCAGCCCCTCTAGCTTATCTTAATGCACTGGCCTGGGTAAGTACATGTTGAATAGCAGTGGCAGTAGTGGGCATCTTTGTCTTACTCCTAGTGGTAAAGGGAAAATGTTTAATGTTTAACTATTAGGTATAGAAGGATATTTGCTTAGTTTTTTGGGTAGATATCTTCACGAGTAAGGCAATTCCTTATTTCTGGTTTGCTAAGACTCATGAAAGGATGTTGAATTTTACCAAACTCTTATGAATCCTTTGGGATATTCATAGGATTGTGCTCTTTTTATTTATTAATAATTATATTGATTTCCTAATCTTATATCAACTTTGTGTTCTTTGTATAAACTTCACTTGATCATGATTTATTATCCCGTTATAGATGTACAGTAGTCCAGACCTTTGTCTGCGATTTCTTCTTCCTCGGTTTCACTTACCCATGGTCAACTGGGAATATTAAATGGAAAATTCAAGACATAATAAATTTAAATTATGTGCTGTTCTAAGTAGCATGATGAAATCTCTTGCTGTCCCTACTCCCTCCCACCTAGGATTTGGGTCCTCCCTTTGTCCCAGGTATCCATGTTATATTCACTACCTGCTCTTAGTCACATAGGAGCCATCTCAGTTATCAGATGGACTGTTCTGGTATTGCAGTGCTTGTGTTGAAGTAACCTTTGTTTTACTTAGCAATGGCCCCAAAGTGCAGGAGTAGTGATGCTGGCAATTTGGATATGCGAAAGAGAAGCCATAAAGTGCTTCCTTGAAGTGAAAGTTAATAAGGGGGAAAAAATCATATGCTAAGGTTGCTAAGATCTACAGGAAGAATTAATCTGCTATCTATGAAAGTGTGAAGGAAGAAAAAAATTCATGCTAGGTTTGTTGTTACACCTCAAAAATATATGTATAGGAAAAACCAGTATATATAGGATTTGGTACTATTTGTAGTTTCAGGCATCCACTGGGGGTCTTGGAATGTATCCCCCGCAGATAAGGGGGGGGAACATATATATGTATAGCAGGTTTTTTTCTAACTTGTTTAGGCTTTTTCCATCTATGCTTACATCTGAGTGAGATCTGTAATTTTCCTTTGTGTATTCTCTTTGTCAGCTTTGCTGTCAAGGTTATGTTAGCCTTTTGAAATGAGACAGATTCATTTTCTATTTTGTGGAATGGTTTGTATAGAACCAGTAATTTGTACTTTGACTCTTTGGTAAAACATGCCAGAGAAAGCACCTGGGTCTGGAGGGGGTGTCTGTGTGTGTGTGTTTGTAAATTTTTGGTTACTGAATCAATTTAAAAAAAAAAAGGGTTATGGAGCTGTTTTAGCTTTCATATTTCTTTTTGATTCAATTTTGTAGTTCTTTAATTTGTCCATTTTGTCAAAAGTTTCAAATTTATTGATGTAGAGTTAATAATATCCTTTCATTTCTGCAGAATTGATAAAGTCCCTCTTTTCATTCTTTATGTTGGTTATTTGTGCCATCTACCTTATAACTTGGTTAGTCTTTCCAGCAGTTTATCAATTTTAATAATCTTTTCAAAGAACCCATTTTTATTCTTATTTTACATCTTTTCTGTTTTATCAGTTTTTCTTTATTTCCTTCCTTTTATTTTCTTTGGAATTATTTTGCTTTTCTTTTTCTAACTTCTGAATGATGCTTAAGCTCAATAATTGTCAGTCTTTTATAAACTGCATTTTGTGTATTAAGTTTTTCTGAGCAGTGCCTTAGCTGCTTCCTATATTTTGATATGTAGCATTTTCCTTTACTCAGTTCAGAATACTTTAAAATTTCATCTTTGATCCATGGCTTATTTAGAAGTGTCTTACTTAATTTCCAAATATTTGGGGACTTTCTAGATATCTTTTTGTTATTGGATTGCACTGTAGTCAGGATACAGAGTGTATTTTAAATCCTTTGAAATTTATGAGACTTGTCTTAGGGCTCAGTATAGGGTTAGTTTTGGTAAATGTTCCATGGGCCCTTAAAAAGAATTATTTTGCAGCCATTGGGTGTGGGATTTTACATGTATCCATTAGATGAAATTTCTTAGTCATATTGTTCGAATCTATTTTTTTAAAACCTATTTATTCTGGGGCAGATGTCCTGCTTGTTGTATTCAGTTATTGATGGAAATGTGTTACATTGTGGATTTGTCTGTCTTTTTGATCCTAGGCTTTATATATTTTGAGGTTGTGTTATTAGATTTATAGAAATCTAGAATCAGTATGTTTTCCTAATAATTTGAAAGGTTCCTCTTTATTTCCAGTAATGCATGCCTTAAAGTCTTCTTTTTATCGTATTAGTATAGCCAAACAAGTTTTTTCCTGGTAGTTTTGCACGATATCTTTCTTCACTGTCTGGTTTTCAAATTTTGCTTCCTTAAATTTTCGGTTGTGTATTTTTACAGTATGAAGTTGGATTTTTAAAAAATTTGGACACTGATGGGAAGCACAGCTCAGTCTCTCTTCAGTTTCATGAAATACCCCGAGGGCAGAAGCTGACCCTAGTGTTGGACTCATCTCCCTGAAGTTCAGTCTTCTTTTATATCTCAGGGAACCTGATTTTCATAATAGCTCACTGTTCTTTTAGGTCTTTGCTTTTAAGAGAATTTTAAATATTTTATCCAGCTTTTTAAGGTGTTTTCAGGATGACTGATTTGAATTACTTGGTGTTGCTGCAAGTGTTTTATAACCTTTACTTGGGTTTTTTGCTTATTTTGTGATAAGATTTTATGTGTTTGAATTCCTTCCAGCTGAAAATTAGGCTTTGATTACATAGGTAGACTTTGAAGGAGTTGCCTTGGGTTATAGAATAGACTGAGGTCAGGGTTGCAATGTGAACTGATGTATTAGAGGTCAAGGTATAACTTTAAGATGTTATGAGGAGTTTGTCCATCAAATGCATTTTTGTGACTTGACTTCATCCTGGGATGAAAGCTGCTTTAACTTATCTAATATACTCCCATTCGTTTTATAGCAAACTGAAAGAAGGCTTCATCCTTCTGTTGCTGGATTGAGAAGGATTAGATAAAGAATGGAAGCAAGAGAAATATGCAGCAACGCTGGAATGAAAACAGAGGGTGAAGGATCTTGGACAAACTCTGAACCCACTTGAAACTGCCACTTCATTCCAGTGATAATCTGAAATATTTTATAGTAATATATTTAAATATTAGCTCTGTTGAGGGTTGGGTGAAAATACACGATGAAATTAGAATTCTAAAGGAAGCTTGAGTGGCTCTTGGATCTGCCCATTGAGTTGCAAAAAGGAATAATTTAAAAAATAGTTTTTCAAAACATTAGGGTTAAACAGTTTAGAAAGTAGTTCTGTAGTAACTGATTTGAATGCATGGGAAAGATTAAGACCAGAGATGTAATTATATAAACTAAGGAGCTAACATATTTTGCATTGGGAGGGAGACACGAGTAACCTAAATTTGTGCATGGGCACCATGGTATAAAGATCACTTGATTCTTCCTTTAATACACGTTGTCCCCAAGAGCCCTTTTCCTCTTGATTGACTGATATAGGCACTGAGGGATGTCGCAAATCTCAATTGCTTTACATTAAATATATCCAGATTATTGAGTTCTATCTCTACCTTTTTATTTTTTTCTAAGTAAACATTTAATTTATATATTTTTCTCCTTTCACGTTATCTGTCGGCCTCCAGGAACTTAGACAGCTCAGTAGCCTACATAATCCAGATTCTCTTCTGGGGAGGTTTAATTCAGTTGCATGTTAATCTGACACTCTGCAGAGTTCCATTTAAGTTTTAAAAAAACTTTAGACACTTCTATTTTACCTTAGAAATTTTAGGCAGTCTCATCAGATCAGAGTTGCATTGGGAAAAAGGCACTTTAAATATTATTTAAACATTTAAATAATATTGACTAGATTATCATTAAACAGTGCTACATGAGAGTAAACATTTGTCTAGGGAAAATACACACGGAGCCCAAAGGGAAGTAATATGGTAAAAAATTGCACTTCATGTTACAGAGTAGGGCTAAATACCTGTATGTGTGTGTGTGTCTGTGTTTCTGTACACATGTATACATATATACACATATATATTATCTAAGATTAATAAAACAAATCCAACTTTTTTATATGGACAAAGAAGATGAACACACAGGATGAAAATGAATATGGGTATTCTGGGGAAACAAGATGACAGCTTGTTTTCTTTAGATAGTGGTTCAGTGATACCCATGGAGAAGCAGGTTCATTGTTAGGATTTTTAGCTAGTGCAACCAAGGCAGAATACTCGATTAGTAGTAAAACTGTTGAATATTAGCCAGCTGATTAGTTACTTTTTTTTCCTGATAAAACTTTATTTGCAGTAGATCTGTACAAACTCTTTATCACAGAACATAAAAATTAGCTGTAATTGCGATTTTCAATAGGTGTATTTCTGATTTAAGCTTTTCTCATTTTTGGAAATGTTTACTTTTATCTTTGTTAAATAGATTTTTATTTCAGTCATCAGTTGCAATGAATGAACTATAAATTGCGCTCATTGCTGAAATCGTTGCTGTCTTTGATTTATGGAGGAATCTGTTTTTATTATAAATCAAAGCAAGTACAAGATTCATGTTAATTTATTTCTGGAAATGAACTAAGTATTATTAAAGAAAACATTTGAATTCTTTTAATAGTCATAGAATGTTTTACTTATTTTTCTTTGAAGCTGTAATTTTTGAGTATATGAGTTTTAGATTACTTAGAAATTGTCTAATTTCTACATTAGTATGAAAGAAAAATAGTTTTTTATCATGCTATGAAAAATTAATTCATATGAGTATTTTGTCATGAAGAAATCTATAAAACTTTAAAAACTAAATTTTATCTCAGTATGCAGTATCTAATAACAGTGTTCTGTGTTCACTTGATTCAGGAAATACTAAATGGAATGATTTGTATTTGAGTTAAAGTAATGCCCTAATTCTGTCTCTTTCGTTATTTAAAAAACCTGAAATACATTTTTCAATTATGATTTTTTTTTCCTTTTTCTCCCCAAAGCCCCCCAGTTCATAGTTGTATATTCTTTGTTGTGGGTCCTTCTAGTTGTGGCATGTGGGATGCTGCCTCAGTGTGGTTTGATGAGTAGTGCCATGTCCGCGCCCAGGATTCGAACCAACGAAACACTGGGCCGCCTGCAGCGGAGCGCGAGGACTTAACCACTCGGCCACGGGGCCAGCCCCTCAATTATGATTTTATTAAGGAAATCAAGTTGAATGTGTGAGTCATCTGATTTTGTTATTAAGTACTCTTGGTTGCTGGTGTCAGAAACTGAATTAGAGCTTAAAAAAATAAACAGAGGAAGGTGTGGCTTTATTGGCAGGATACTGGAGCAGCTCACATAACTGAAGAACTGTGGCAGGCAGCTTGGAGACCTTGAGGATTGGAAGTGAGGGTATGGTGTCTCAGATATTCTAGCTTTGCATGTCTTTGGGCATTGGTGTGATTCTCTCAGGCTTCTCTTGGCTCCTGGCTGCACAGTCCAAAGTCTCTTCTTCCTCTTAGTATCTCAGTAATATTTTCCATACTGCCTTTTGGCCAAAAGAAATAGCTAACAGTTCCATTTATTAAGTGGTTAGGGCCAAATAACTTAGGTATTTATTTCCTGACAACTTAACTATTTGAAAAATTGATACATATAATTTAAAAGAAAACATTTTAATTTCACTATGTGTGCCTGTTGGATACTGCAAAAATTTTGAACCTTGGAATCAGATGATACCTTCCACCTCTATTTCCTGTTCCACATTGATTTTTGCATGATACTTGCTTTTTATCATAGCAACTGCTGAAACTCCTGCTTCTTGAAGAAATGATGTCATTGAAAGGAATGTTTTCTGAGCTAATGTTGAAATTATGAATGGCCTCAGTTAGTTGTTTGTGTGGTTCACTAGATGTCAATTATTGCTGTGTTTCCCTTAAAAACTTAAACAGTCCTGTAGGCCCTTGTGAATTTACTGTGGTACCTCCAGGGTGCCTCAGCACACTGTTAGCAAATCATGATTCTAGTAGAAAAGAAGGATTCTGATTGGTTCCCCCTTTGATCATGTGGTTGAGGGAACGAGCTGTGATTTGGTCAACCTGGGTTACTCACCCACTCCCTTGCTTAGAAGGGCGTAACATTGCATTGTATGGATATATCAGTTTATCTTTTTCTAGTTGTCTAAAAATTATAAAAAGAGCATAAATTAATGTCTTGTGTATCTCTGATGATTTCTATAGCACAGATTCTATTAAGTCTTACCTAACACTTAAACTCAAAAAAAGTTTATTTATGGATGCATAAATAGCATGGTATTTGTGCTTTTAAAATTATCTGAGGGGCCGACCCCGTGCTCGAGTGGTTAAGTTTGTGTGCTCCGCCTTGGTGGCCCAGGGTTTCGCCAGTTCGAATCCTGGGCATGGACATGGCACTGCTCATCAAGCCATGCTGAGGCAGCATCCCACATGCCACAGCTGGAAGCACCCACAACTAAAAGAATATACAACTATGTACAGGGGCCTTTGGGGAGAAAAAGAAAAAAAAAATCTGATTATGGGGTCCGGCCCGTTGGCATAGTTGGTTAAATTTGTGCACTCTGCTTCAGTGGTCTGGGGTTCGTGGGTTCAGATCCTGGGCACAGACCTATAAACCACTCATTAAGCCATGCTGTGGCGGTGTCCCACATACAAAATAGAAGAAGATTGTCACAAGTGTTAGCTCAGGGCCAGTCTTCCTCACCAATAAATAAATAAATAAATAAATCGGATTGAGGATCAGAGACTTAAAACCTAAGAGCTAAAACTATAAAACTCTTGGGAGAAAACAGGGGAGAAGTTTCATGGTGTTGCTTTTGGCAATGATTTCTTGGCTGTAACATCAGAAGCACAGGCAACAAAAGAAAAAAATAGATAAATTGAACTTTGTTAAAATTAAGAATTTTTGTGCATTGGATACACTATCAAGAGAGTGAGAAGGCAGCCCAAATAATGGGAGAAAATAGTTGTAAATCATACATCTGATAAAGGATTAACACAACTCAACACCAAAAATGACCCAGCTAAAAAATGGGCGAAGGACTTGAATAGATATTCTCTTAAAGAAGTTATACAAATGCCAGTAAGTACATGAAAAGATGCTCAGCATCACTAGTCATTAGGGAAATGCCAATCAAAACTACAAGATAACACTTCACATGCGTTAGGATGGCTGTTATCAAACAAGTAGAAAAGTGTTGACGAGGAAATGAAGAAATTAGAACCCTGATGCGTTGCTGGTGGGAATGTAAGATGGTGCAGCTGCTGTATGGAAAACAACGTGGTGGTTCCTCAAAAAATTAAACATAGAATTACCACATGATCCAGCAGTTCCACTCCTAGGTATCTGCCAAAAGAAGTGAAACCAAGGACTAACACATTTGTACAGCAGGGTTCAAAAGCAGCACTAGTGACAGTAGCCAAAAGGCAGAAACAATCTAAATGTCCGTCAGTGGATGAATAAACAAAATGTGCATACATACAATGGACTATTATTCCACCTTAAAAAGGAAGTTGGGGATGATGAAAAAGTTCTGGAAATGGATAGTGGTAGTGATCGCACAACAATGTGAATGTACCTAAGGCCAAAAAATTGTACACTTAAAATGGTTAAAATTGTAACTATTATGTGTATTTTACCATAGTCAAAAAAGAACATACACTTTAAATATGTGCACTTTGTTATACTTCAATTATACCTTAATAAAGTTAAAAAAAATCTTGAGGTAATTGATGATTATAAATAATTAAAAATAATTTGTGAAGACTTTAAAGATGATGAAATAATAAACTGTGTAGTATTGAAAGACAGTTTGTCCTATGAAGTAATATGATGGGGACAGGTCTGGGAAGAGAGGCAAGCAATGGATATATTTTAACAGTAGGAAAGCTATTAATTATTTCTGGTGGCACCTTCATAAGAGATGAAAATGTCTTATTGTTAAATGGTGCAAAACAGATTAGAGGGTCATACACTGTTACTGGTGCTTTGCTGTCATATGAGAGAGAGAGAGAAGTAGTTTTATAAAGGGGTTAGGATTGGACTCTCTACTGTATAATGTTCTTAATGATATAGGTGATGAAAAGGGGAATATGCTCATTAAGTTCGCAGATGACTTGTCAGTCCCTTGGAGAATAGAATTAGAGTTTCGAATTATCTTGACAAGTGAGAAGAGGTTGTAAAGAATAAAGATTTTTAGGAACAAGTGTCAAGTAATATACTTGAGACAATGGGTAGTAAAACTGATGTAAATCTCTAATTTTGTGGGAGAATGAAACAATAAAGCCTGTATTCGTTAAAATATATTAGGACATGCAGCATATAAAAATATATTCTCAATATGCAAGGGCTTCTTACTTGGATTCTCTTTATAAGCAGTATAGTTAGCATCAAATTTTACTATATTACAAACTTATTTTATTTAATAGCGAGGCAGTATGGTATAGATGTTTACAATGTAAACTGTGGAGCCAGAATTCCTGGGTTTCAATTCTGTCTTCTCCACTTAGCTCGTATAATCTTGGGAAAGTTATTTCTCTGTATATCTGCTTTTTCAAGTGTAAATGGGAACAGTAATGGTTGCTACCTGATAGAATTATTGCAGGGTTAATTAAGTTAATACATATAATACTTTTAAAACAGTGCCTGGCAAATAGGGAAGTGCTCAATAAAAGTTAACTGCTAATAAAATAAGCTTAACAGCTGGTCACAGTTGGCTCATTATAATGAGGTTATGCTTGTGCTGATTGAAAGCGTCTTCTCTCCCTGTTCTTGCTGTCACTTTTTAAAAATTTTATTTTATAAAAATAAATTGGCCTTGTTCTTTCTGGGTAGCATCCCAAATATTGTTACCATACTTTCTGATGCTGTGGGGTCAGCTATTCATGTGGGTGAAGTGCCATTAAGATTCTTTCCCAATTATCAGAACGCATTAAAGGTATATGACTGAAAAATTATCTTGGCTTCTAGTTTGGGGAAACTCTTTATAGTCTCAGCTATTTGTGAACCTATCTGCTCTTCCTTTGTCAATTCCAGAAAGGTTAAGAAAATAACAGAGGAAGAACTAGTTTTTGGGGTAGAAGCAAAATTATTACACACAGAATGGAACATACAAAGGATGCCTTAGGAATGGCTTGATTGTAAGGACTTCTACTTTTGTAGAAGAGATCAAAGAGGATTAAGACCACCTCCCTTTTGCTGTCACTTTTCATTCTATATCCTTGTTTTGAAGCTGTATTTATTTGTTTATTTTTTTAAAGATTGGCACCTGAGCTAACATCTCTTGCTAATTTTCTTTTTTATTTTTCCTTCTTCTTCTCCCCAAGGCCTCCCAGTACATAGTTGTATATTCTAGTTGTGAGTGCCTCCGGTTGTGGCATGTGGGATGCCCTCTCAGCAAAGCTTGATGAGCGGTGCCATGTCCACTCCCAGGATCCGAACCGGCGAAACCCTGGGCTGCCAAACTACTCGGCCACGGAGCTGGCCCCTGAAGCAGTATTTTCATCTCTACAAAAACCATCCTCATTTTATACAAAAGTGGCATTAGATTAGTAACAGTTCAGGACTGATATTACAGCTGTTACCAAGATCCTGTTTGTTTCAAGAAGTTTTTATATGTTAGTGAAATGATGGTTTACAGTTACTTACAATCATGTATTATCTATTTTTAGCTTAATGCTGGAACATGAACATGATTGTAGAAAGCACTCCAGTTTTCCCACGATTGTAATGAGAATTATCACTTAGAGTTATTTTTAATTGCTTATGAGAAAAATTTTTATGATCTATCCCAAGACTCTTAAGGAGAGAAAAATATTATTTCGTTGATTAGTCAAAACACTTTGAGTAGCTCTTGAGGGAACTTGTAGCCTCTGTGTTTGAGAGAGTGAGGGAGAAGAGAGAGTTGGGGGAGGGAGAGAGGTAGACTTTGATAAAAGAGAATAAATGCTAAATCGTGTACTTGCAAAAATGCAGTAAAAGTTTAGTGGCTTGGAATAATAGAAGAGCTCTGGGAATCTGGTTTCTAGAGGAAAGGCTAGTCTGGGTATAGGAAGTAACATAAGCAATGGCAAGGAATTTGGAATGAACATAGAATGTCCTAGAAGGGAAGAGTAAGATCCTCATTTGAGGGAGACATTGTTGTTGAGAGGGAGGGTCCTCGTTTTAGGGAGACCTTGTTGAGAGGGATGCAGTAGATTTTGACAAATACATACAACGATAGTACCCTGAGAGTTCACTGAGAATGTGTAGAGAATAATGGTTATGTTGCTTGGCTCATTGAGTTAAGTGATTTCCTCTTACTTAGCCTCAAATGCCTATGACTAAAATTTTTGCTTCAGCAAAATCACTTATTCCTTTTTTTATTTTGAACTTTTAAAGTTTATAATGAATAATGGAAACTTACAAATCTTTCAATCCTAGGAGTTTATTCTGTATGAAGAAAGGCAGGTAGAAATGTTGCATTTATGCTAAGAACTAGAATATAGAGGTTTTCAGTGGGCATACTTGAAACATTCAATGAGTGGGTAATAGAAGGCCCTGGTTAATTTCTCATATTTACTTAAATTATGTTTTTTTAAATTCAAAAAGTAGTTAATGAGCATGTTTCTCGTCTTCATCAGAATTAGTATTCATCGATCATTGATTTGAAGACACTAGTACAATAAATTTGTCTTCTAATGTTATCTCCCTTTTACAGATGAGGAAACTGAGTGAACTTCCTAAAGTGATACACGTAAGTTTGGAACCAAAATTCACATCCCAAACAGTCTGATTCCACAACCTGTACTCCTACCTAATAAGCTGTATTGTAATGCCTCTCATTAATGGATGGTGTAAGGCCCTTGGGTTCAAATCTTGAGTAGGACACTGACCTATCTAGGAAATCATAATCTGTCTATTAGGACAGATAGAAATGTAAGTAATTATAATGACATGCAGTAAGTGTTGTAAACTAGAGCTGTACTGAAGGTGCACAGTAAACTCTGCAGGGAAGCTTTCACAGTGAAAGTAATGTTTGAAGCCAAGAATTGAAGGATGTTTGGGATTTATCCAGATGGATAAAGAGGTATGAGTAAATCAGACAAAGGTAATAGCAGTGACAAAAGCTCATGCATGAAAAATTTAAAAGCAGCCTGAAGTTGTTCATTCCGGATGTGATTGTCATAGGGCACATTTTTTTTGAGCAGTGATGTTTTAGTGAAACTTCTGTTGATGGGATGGGTATGCCAGGTGATGTTAAAAGAGGAATTAACCAGAATCAGTTCTGTTCTAAGTCCAGTTGTAGTTGGTTATTTTGTTCCTTAGGTAATTGAGGTCTACATAAATTTAATTCACATGTTTGAGAACCAGTTTGCTAGACCAAATGGTGGTGACACTGGTGGCGTGGAATGGAAAGATAAAAATGGAGCATTTCAATGAAAGCATTGGGAATTGGTGTCAGATTTTGTTATTGGAAATAGAATCAAATGGTTTCTAGCCTTGCAGACCTAGGCTGACCAGATAGTCCCAGTGGTGGGGAGAGGGGAGGGAGGCTGATGATGGATTCTGTTTGGGATATGTAGAGTTGGAGGTGCTACGACAGCCCCAGAGGAAACCTGGTACTCCATCATACTGTGCTAGCAATAGCAGTCATGGTTGTGGAAAAGATGCAGGAGCTCTGTGGTGGTAGCAGAAACCTTGACAGGCTTATCATTTGTTTGGGGGAAGGACTGGATACTGTTGCATGTGGCCCTGGTCAGGCCTGCTTATGAATTGTTTCAGACTTTTAATGGATTGGAGAAATAGGTTTTATGAATAAAAATGAAAGAAAGCAACCTGAGGAAAGACAGTTATGTAGCAGTTTCTGTGTATGAAGGGTTTGTATTAGCATATAGTGCAGTATCACCCAAACCTCTCATATTACCTACATGATTATTTTCAGTATCTGTCAAATGGGAATGCATCTTGAAATCAATGGTATGTTATATGAATTGGCAGGTTTCTTCTTTCTGAGTGGTGTGTAAATTTAATGGTGTGCCTTGATTTTGATGGCATTTCAGAGTCAGTAAAATGCAGAATGTTTTCTCCAATGCTCATTAGCATAAATACGTAGTTTTTGTTTTTTAAGAGTATTTGCCTATGTTCCGTTCAAATCATCTCAGTCACCAGTGATTTATATACCACACCATGGAAATGCTGGTAATTGAAAAATTAACTATGCTGTAGAATATAAGATTTAGATTAGATGTTGAGGATGTAAATCAATAGAAAAGAAAAAGTGTAAGCTCTTTCCAAGGTCTTTATATTTCTTTGCATTTTAGTATGTATGAGTGTCCTGACTAAAAACAGAAGTGATACAGAACTGCTATTCAATCAAGGGCCTGATGGTTACTAGAGAGCTTGGATAAAAGCATTATTCCTTCTGCCCCTTTGAGACATTAGTTTCTTTGACAGACTGTTTTCATGTTGGAAAATGCAAGAAATGGATGAGTGGCTCAGACTGACCTTGGAGGTGTGATATTATTCTTAGTAGTTATGTTCACATGCTTATTGGAAACTTGTGAATTCCAGTTACTTGTTTGTGTGGATTGTTGTTTTCATGCTGAATTGAGTAGTACTTACGTTTGTGATGTATAAACAAGATTACTCAGCACACTTCATAATGTGTGTAGAATAGGTTTGTAGAAGGCTGTGTGTTTGAGAAGTTTTTCATCTTGTGAGAGGATATTTTACCAATATTTTAGTATGTTTAGCATGAATATAAGTAATTTAGTCAGTACGCTTTTTTAAAAAGCCCCTCCCCTAGCCCCTCCATTAATGGGTTAAACAAAATGATAGCTTACGAATTTTTTAAATTTGAGGTTTAGTTTTTGTCTTCACTGTGAACCCATGACTTGAGTTTTTTGTTATTAATTTAAGTGCAGTTATTTAAAAATAAAAAATCTCTTTTACTTAATAGCTTATTTCTTATTAGCCCTTACTTAGTACTTTTGCCTTCCTTTTTCTTAAGTAAAGCATATTGATGAATTCTACTTTTTTGACTTTATCTGAAAAAGTTCCCTTTCTTCTTGTGTATATTTGGATGGCAGTCACATATTTCCTTCTGTTTACATGAGATAAATATTACTAGTTTAAAAGGGTGAATCTTTTTCTGGGGATCTGTTGAATTTTATGGTGTTAAAAGGATTCTTAAGATGGTGTCCTGGTCAAGACAATGTCTGGTCCTTTGACTATTTAATAATTAAGGAGAATTGCTTTGAAGGAGTGGATATTAGAGCTCAACATTTTAAATAGAGCCCACATTGTAGTGTGTGGTTATTGGAGGTTATTTTGAGTTTTTGTTGGCTTGTTTTCAAAAATATGAGTAGCCCCCTAGTTAATTGCCAGAATATATATTTTAACTAGGCCAACAGAAGAGTGAATTGTTTTCGTTGCACATAGCCTTTACAATTTGAATTTTGTCTCTCTTTTCTTGAATGTAACTATTGGCCAGCTGGAGTTAGACAGTTTTAAATTGTGATAACGGCAGTTACACAAATTCAAATCTTTTTCTTCTCTTCATTGTTAAGTTGTATGCTTAAAGGACAGATTTACGTTTTCATTCAGCTTTCTGGTCCTTATCCATTTTTATGCTTGTTATTCTGCATAAAACTGAGTGGAAGGAACTAGAATTTAAAGAGTCTGTTTACAGATGGGAAGAGGAATGTTAACATTCCTAATATAATATTAGTATACTAATAAGAAATATGTAGACTAGCTAGGTTTGGGATACTGATAGCTATTTTTTGAGTGTAATTTACTTCCAAATTTTTCCTAGAATAATTGTTGAACATCTCAAGTACCTAGGCAAAATAGGAAAATCATGCTCATTTATATGTGGGCACTCTCTTGAGATCCTGTGGTAAGCTTGTTACCGAATCAGGTTCATTTTGCCTGCTGCACGATGATGCCAGTCACCTAGGTGGTGAGTTTGCAAAGAGAAAGGATTTAATCAGAAGGCAGCAAGAGAGGAGATGGGAGAACCAATCTCAAATCCGCCTCCCTGACAAATGGGGATTAGGGATATTTTGGGATAAAGGGGCGAGGTAGTCTGAAGTAGGAATAGATGATTGGTGGGAGAACCAATCTCAAATCTGCCTCCCCAAAAAATGGGGATTAGGGATATTTGTGGGATAAGGGGGCGGGTAGTCTTAAGTGGGAATAGATGATTGGAAGTAAAGAGAAGTGAGGTAATCGACGATCTGCACAAGTGTAGTCAAGCTTCATGGCTCTTCATAGGACGCGTGTTCACAAAATGGCAGCATTAACATGTTCTGAGGGTGGAGTTTTCATCTCCTTGCTGGCGAAGGGTCACTTATCTGTCGTCCATGTGAGTCCAGTTGATGAGTTGGCTGTCTCAGCCGGCCTGAACTGGATGAGTGACTCTCAGTTCCTGTGTCCCAACCCATTACCCTGTTGACCCAAGCTCAGAGATGTTATCTGTAGGGTGGGCTTTAGTAATGCGTTATCTACCTGCTTTTGCTAACAGACTAGACACTGAGTCTAGTTAAAACATTGCCACGCTGCACCCCCCCCTTCAAATTAAGTTGTTTGTCTTTCTAGAAAAGAAACGTCTTATGCAGCTGGTGGGGGTGGGGTTGTTGTAAAAATGGTGGGGTCTGGAGATTCTGCTTTTGTTCCTTTAGGGCAGGATTTCAAAAGGACATTGGTGTGTTGAATTTTGCGTAATTTTTTAGTTGTCTTTTAAAAAAATCATGTTTTTTTTGTTTGCTACCTATCTCATTGATTAGTTTTCTTTTTCTATTGAGTGCATAAGAAATAGGACCTCACAATTTAAACCTTGTTTAAAAACTTTTTGAGAAACTATTGTAAAACTGCTCATCTTCATAGGGTTTGGTCATTTAGATATTTCATCCAAGAAAATGCAGTTAAAATTTTATTTGAACAGTAGGAGGCAGGGTCAATCTCATGTTAAGAGAGAATGTATGATATGTTAAGAGGGGCAGAAGTCATTACAAGATTATAATTAGGAAAATTTAGGTTTCCATGAAGAGGTGCGAATTTCTTGAGTAGGAATGTTTCTTTTCTTTTTTTAAAAATAGAACAGAATATTTGACCTATGCATTGCCAGTGAGAACTCTGATTTGGGGCAAGGTAGGGGAGAAAAGAGGTACAGGAGGCAAGAAAGTTAGTTCTTTCCACTTCAACTGAGAGCAAGTTCTAGCAGGACGTTATGAATGTGCAGGAATCTGCCTTCTGTTAATTTCCCAAAGGTAGACCTTGGAACTAGTCTAAGAAACAAAAGTCAAGAAACATTTTTCCAATACAGGAGCTAGTCTTTCTGATCTTTTTATGGAGTTGTCAATAGTGAACTACCTCAGGCACTTAGATAAATGATCTTGCTTGGCTTTTAATTCAAGTAATTTCTAGTTATTTGAACGCCCAGATTTTCTGTCATCTTTTCTTAACAAACAACACTTAAATATTTCTTTTGTTTTCTGTTAAATTATAAGGGGTTTTTTCTTCCTTAGGAGCTAGGGAACATTTCTTCATTTAAGATGGGGAACCTAAATGCTGCTTTATAAAATTAGGTTTTAAATTCTTAATTTCAGTAATAAAATGATGCCCACCATGTGATGTTAGAAAATAACATTACAAATTACTCATAGAAATTCCTTACAATCCCATTAATGATTTAATATATCTGAGTTAGTAGTATGAATTGAATGTGTTCTATGGAAGTGATTTTAAAGAGCAAATCAGAGCATAAAAAAAACTTCACATTCTTTCTTAAAATTATTTAATTTTTACCCTTTTCAGCAAATTGTGATGTGATCTTTGGTTTTAATCTTTTCTGGACACTGCCAGAAAGTGTCTTCACCAAGACATTGTATATGATTTATACTTGCCCCCACTTCCTACCCCTTATATAAGGATTAAGTTTAAAAGGAAAATACTTGTAAAATAAGTGATTTTAATAAGTATAAATCAAATTTGCTAAAGTTTGATCACAATTAATCTTTTCTGAGAAACATGGTCAGGGCTTTCTTTTGCCTACTTGAGATGTGAAAAGCAATAAGGTACATCTGAAGTGCAAGCAAATTTTAATGTCTAAAAAAATACTAGAGCACGTCTCACATTTTGGGGTCTACATTTGGAAAAGCAGCTGTCAGTATTTCAGCCATTTAAATGAAGACAAATGATCTTAAGTGTTGATCACTGACTGACTGAAGTTCTGTCTATTGCAGAGCCTCCTTTGAGGAATGTGTTGAGAACTTCTTCCACACTTGAAAAAAAACTCTTCCCCCCACCCCTATATATGTATATAAAGAATGAGCCACACTCTATACTGCCAACGTAGTCACAGACTTATACAAGATTGATCTTTGGTTATTATCTATTGAAACAGTTTTTACTTGTTGTAGTGAACATTATCTTAAGTGTTGCTGGTTCAAGAGACTTATTACCAGTGAAACACTCTTTGATACAGAAATGTAATTATAACGTGGATTTCAGCTGATGGTTTCTGACGACTTACTGGATTTTTGTTTTCAAGGAGAAGATGGTTGTTTTTTGCTTAGGAAATGATAATGTTTTAGCTGCTTATCTGTGCTGTACAGCTGGCAGAGGAATGCAGTATACTGATCATGAATGTGCATCTGGATCCCTGAAAACTCACAGACCTTAGTGTTTCCATAAGAGGTAGTAAAGACACACAGTGTTGTTTTGTTTTGTGGTTTTTTTTTTTAAATCATCTTGTTTGGAGATCTCACTGAGCCAGAACACTGACTCAGTTTTATATTTACTGTTTCTTTTTATCTTTTCAAAGCATGGTCTTAGTAAGTAGGGGGAAAAGTCACACTGAGGGCATTCAGCCCTGTGAGAATAATAGTTGACAATAGAATTGCAGCTCTGTAAGGGCAGGAACTTTGTTTTGTTCACTGCCGCATACCCTGTGTCTGAAATAGTGCCTGTCACCCCAAAATATTTGTTAAATAAATGAACCTCCATCAGAATGAACTTATCATGATAGGTGAATGCAGCCGTGCTTTTTCAACTGTATCTTTTTTTCTCTTTTCATTTAGAGTTGACTAAAGCAGCAAAGGTTTTTTTTTTTGAGGAAGATTCCCGACAATCCTCCTCTTTGCTGAGGAAGGCTGGCCCTGAGCTAACACCCGTGCCCATCTTCCTCTACTTTATATGTGGGACGCCTACCAAGCGGTGCCATGTCCACACCCGGGATCCAAAACAGCGAACCCCGGGCCGCTGAAGTGGAACGTGCACACTTAACTGCTGCGCCACTGGGCTGGCCCCAGCAGCAAAGGTTTTAGAGAACCTGAGGTTTGGGCTTCTGTTCAGGGACTAAGATCACGCCACAGTAGTTTTACTCAGTTGATAAATGGTTGGCTTTTGTTTACTGCTAGTGATTAAATCATCTCTCCACCATGGAATAATCATACCCAACATGCCATCCTGGTTTGGGGAAGTCATATCATCCATCAAGTCACTGAAAAGTTATTAGGCATAAATGAGGAAAACACTAAGAAGCTGAAAAACTCGCCCAAAGTAGCAGGAGTTGTAAAGTTACTTCCTAAAATTTAACATCTCTGAATTATTTTTATATTGCCCCTACGCTTAAGCTTTGCTGTGAATTTGTTTCTTTATATGCAATGCATATGCAGGAAAAGCCATTTCTTTCACATACAGTGAAAATAAAAGATGCCTTTAAAATTATTATTCAGTGTTTCCTTCTTAAAGTTTTAAACTCTTAATTATCCTGCACAAGACTGTAGAAAACATTCTGTTGTTCTTTCGAAGTTAAAATGCACCCTAGCCAAAAAAAAGTGCTGCTTAACCTTCCCCGCCCCCCGCCCCAGCCCCGGCCTGAGTCTCTTAGTTTTTCCTCATGAATTTGGTTCAGTCTGATTAGTGTTTGTAGTTTGAATTCTTTTATCATATAAATGGTCCAAATTAGTGTGCCTCTTTGCCCTTGTTGAAGCTTATGTGGTAGGTGGCATACAGATGATCACATAAACTGTTCCATGTACGTGTTCATTTCTTATCAGCCTTCTTATGGCCTCCATGCCCTTCCTTTTAGTCATGACTTCATTGTCTTCCAGAAGGGGACTTTGACTGTTGTGTTAGATTCACCTCTCCAATGCAGCTGCACAGTGATATCCAGTATTATAGTATTTAATATTTAAATATATTGATTTTTTACTCTTTTTAGGGTTTTCTGTAATAGATAAATTCCTGTTTATAGTAAAATATGTGATTGTAAAATTTTTACATCTTAGTTCAGGTAACTTCAGAAAGATTTTTTTTTTCACTTGGAGACGGAACTTTAGGTGACTCTAGTTAAACCCTGCCCCAGCCCCCACCCTGGTTGTCTCTTCATTATTGCTTAATATGTTTAAGAATCCCTTGTAATTAGATACTTTAGGTAATTGCTTAGGTTTAACATAACCACTTTGCATTCTACCTCTTCAAATATATGAATGTTCAAGGTCACCCAAACTTAACTGCTTTTGCTCTCTGAGGTGTACATGACTGGTAACATGGAATACCTGCTGGTATCATGGGAAGGTAGCTTGTGGCACTGGAGAGCTTCTTTCAGACTCACCTCACATCACCTTTATCTGGTAAATAGTCCTAAGAGGCATGGGCGTTTTTAATTTTGTTGGCAATGTTTCACAGTGACATACTTGTTTCCAACTAAGTAGATGTTTGCTTGTGTTTATTGGGAAGAAGAGTCATTGCCAGCATTGAAGCAGACCTGCCTGAACCTTGTTGAATCTGCCTGTTGTTTGGTCCATCTCTTGGAACTTTACACCTGTGAACACTTTACACAAACACTTCTGTATTCATGAACTTCTTGTATCTTTGACAGAATAAATTACCACATACATTCTAAAACATGTCAGATTATTCTTATATTGTATAGTGATTTCCTTGAATTAAATCTAGCACCATCGATTCATTCTTATGTCTAGACTGGACCTGTCTCTTGAATTTAATTCCACATCTCCTCCTCGTCCCCCCGTCAATTATCTTCTGGGTGTCCATCATCTACTTGGGAGGCCACCTTTAAAGCCAGCATATCATAGCTGGTGTTGCTTCCTTGGAAGCTGCCCTTAATTTTTTAGCAATATCGTCCTTTTTCTACTCACTGCAGGCCTTATAATTTTGCAGTTATCTTTAACAACTTGCTCTGCTTCTTTTTTCCCCATTCCTAATCAGTTATCAAGCTCAGGCAATTAATGCTTTCACGCACTTTGGTGTCTTCCTCTGCATTTTCATTATTGAAATATTGGGCCCTTGGCAATTCCAGGAACATTGTAAATGACTTTTCCCTTCCAAACCATCCTACTTGCTACTGTCTTTGTTCAGCACCACCACTTTTTGTGTTATTGTTCTCCTCTCATAAAGCTTAAAGCCTTTGGTTGTGTCCTGCCTTTCTAGTCTTACCTTCTTCAATGCTCTCTTAATATTCTGACCTATTCTCTATTTCTCACAAATGCTGTGCTTTCTTCCTACTTTGGTATTAACAGCCATCCTCTCTTGAATTACTCTAGTTCCTTCTTTCTCTTTAGTTAAATCCCACCCAATCTTTAACAACCTGTTTGAAATTCTCCGTTTCCTGTGAAGCCTCCCTGGGCTGTCCCTCCTCTGAACTCTGAGCACATGGCATGTCTTTGGACAGTTAACCTTGTAGTACGTACTCTGACACTTTTTTTTTTTTCTGCCTTTTCTCCCCAAGTCCCCCCAGTACATAGTTGTATATTTTAGTTGTGGGTCCTTCTAGCTGTGGCATGTGGGACACCACCCCACCGTGGCCCAGTGAGCGGTGCCAGTCCGCGCCCAGGATGTGAACCTGCGAAACCCTGGGCCACCGAAGCGGAGTATGCAAACTCAACCACTGAGCCACGGGGCTGGCCCCATGACACTTGTTCAGTTCCAGTGAGCTATGTCTCATCATTTTGTATGTAATACTTTTTAAGTAGAATGTTCCTTCACATGTACTATTCCATCTGGATTTTTTTTTTTTCAAATCAGATAAGGACAAAGAGACCCAGCATCTGTTCTTTTTAACAAATGTTTCTTTATTACCCTAAAGTAAAATACATAGATAATATAATGTACCTACAAACATAAGTTTTAAAAATCAGTTAATAGGGGCCGGCCCAGTGGCGCTATGGATAAGTTAACATGTTCTGCTTCCACGGCCCCAGGTTTGCTGGTTGGAATCCCAGGTGTGGACCTCTGTACCGCTTGTCAAGCCATGCTGTGGCAAGTGTCCCACATATAAAGTAGAGGAAGATGGGCACGGATGTTAGCTCAGGGCTAGTCTTCCTCAGCAAAAAAGAGGAGGATTGGCAGCAGATGTTAGCTCAGGGCTAATCTTCCTCAAAAAAAAAAAATCAATTTATAACTTTAGTATAAAGGAAAAAATTGTAATATGTATTTCAGTGCTCAAACACACAGCAAAAATTATACTCTAGCAAGAAAAGGTGTTACAGATTTACAACCTCTCCGCCTTCCCTGCAGTAGCGTACAACTTCTCTATTATACCTTGTTAAACAACTTTAGCAAGACCAATCTTGATACTTAATATGGTTTGTTTCTGCAGTTGCAAATTATGAATAACTTTATTTCCTTTCCCATATAGTATGTGGTTAATATGGCCTGACTTACAAAATTTAAATTAAAAGTTACTGAGAGACGGGGGCTGGCCCCGTGGCCGAGTGGTTAAGTTCACGCGCTCCACTGCAGGCGGCCCAGTGTTTCGTTGGTTCGAATCCTGGGCGTGGACATGGCACTGCTCATCAAACTACGCTGAGGCAGCATCTCACATACCACAACTAGAAGGACCCACAACGAAGAATATACAACTATGTACCGGGGGGCTTTGGGGAAAAAAAGGAAAAAAAAATAAAATCTTTAAAAAAAAAAAGTTACTGAGAGACAAAAATAATACTTGTAGAATGATTAGAAAACTTTATTATTGCGTGTTTAGCCTCCCTTTTATGGTTCTTATTCAGTTAAAATGTTCCTGGAGGTTATATGAATAATGTGCTATGTTAACTGACTCCTTAATTTTAGGATTTTGGTATTTTGTACGGTCTTGTTCATGTATGTGACTTCATGTCACATAAACAGTCAGCCTAGAAGGATGAGTTGTCTGCAAATACTGAGAGAAATCCTTACAAAGGAATCAGGTCCGTTAGATCTTTTATCTCTGTAAAGGTCAGATTGTTGCTTAGTTGTGACAAGAATTCTTTGTTTCAACTATACTCCCTCCTCCCTACCTTCCTACTGTGCCCTGATTTCCGCCCCCTTACACATAAAAGATGCCTTGGTAGAGGCCAATTATGTGTACAAAACACCTTAAACTACCAAGTCCAAGCCTAGACTTCCTGGGTTAGTTTTAGTTTTTTAAAGTACTTGTTCCTGTAGTCATGAAGATTTACCTGAGAAGCCATCAGAAATCATGCTTGCTTGATTGAGAAAAACCCTTAAATAGGAGTATCTGTAGGTTCCTGGAAATTCTGTTTGGACAGTTCTACAGTTTTCAAAGGCATGCTGAGGCCTGGGTGAGCCCATTTTGCGCAATTAAACCTTCTAAAATCTGTAGTTGATTAAATGGTCTGTATCGTAATAATTTAATAAATAACATGTTGTCACGGCATTCTAACTTCTAGAGAAGAGTCTCGTGGGGAGATCGAAGTGGCTTAACTTGATTCTTAGGATATTTGTCATTGTAAAACTACTGGTTTTTCTTTTGCAGATGTTCTTATGAAACGTTCTAGTAGAAAAAGTTCTTGGGACAAACTTCATTAGGTGAGTTTGGTCCCCCCCCCCTTCAATTTACTAATTTTTTTCTCCCTACTAATTTACTTTAAATTAAGATTAATTTTTGGGGTCTGTTTGTGTACCTAATTATTTAGATGAGGTCTTGTATGTTAACTTTAATGTTAAGTCTCTAAATATGGTGTTTTTTTCACTAGGACTCAAGTCAGATTACTTTTCCCATATATAATTGTGCCATAATCTAATATAGTGTTCCCGGAAACTTGTATTTATGTTGAGATTAAATGAATTATAGCCCTAATTTTTTGTTTAAAGTGGACAGTCTTTAGCAGGATGGAATTCTTTCAAATTGAAGCTTGATTCTTGTTTTGAGTTTTCTTAAATTGTTATATATCTGTATGAAAATCAAGGCATCATTACTAGATGTTTCACTAGAAAACAAGTTCTAAAAATTTTGTTAGTCCTGTCCTCAGTGTGGATGTTAATCCCTGTCTTGTCCTTCCTTTCATAGGCCTGTGTTTATCTGTTTCTACCTAAGTCTTTATTACTGTCTCATGTTTCTGCCTTCTTTTTAATTTAGGAAATTATAATCTAATTTTATTGAAAAGAGAAATTGTTGCTTTGTTAAGTTTCTAGATCCAAATCATTCCCTTGTTGCAAAAACTTTAGCATGACTTTGTCTCCAGTATAAGCATCAAGCTCCTTAGCATGGCCTTTTAGTCTCTTCACCAGTGGGCTTTAAACACATCTCCTGCAGCTAGTCACCCTGTTTTTCCCACACACCTAGAACACCTTTTGCTGTGGCCACACTGACCTGCTTACTGTCCCTCAAATACTTTGCACTGTGCTTTTTTTTTTTTGTCTCATTCTTTGCTTGTGCCACTCCTGTTCCCCCTTTGTCTCAGTAGCTCAGAATCTGGCTGGTTCAACCATTAAAAGCTTGAGTGTTCCAAAAAGCCTTCCTTGAGTGCCCAGATCAGAATCCATTTCTTTGTCTTTTGCATCCTCGTGTAATACTATTTCTATATCGCTAATCACACTCTGCCTTATTTTAGGATTGTGAGCACCTTGAAGGCAAGAACTATCCTCATATTTGAATTTCAGTTCACACAAACATTCCCTAAATCCTGGGATACCAGTGTCTTCTCAGTATAATTTCATTTTAATTAGGATTTTTGTTTTTTTTTTGGTAAGAATAATGGAGAATAGATTCTGTGGTTCTAATAGAGAGTAGTTATCATAATCTTGTTGATTCAGGGTGCTGTGTTTTTCCTTCTTTCTAGCTATAGTGAAGGATTTATATTGTATGTATAATCTGTGTCCTTGTAGTCCAAGTTGCTTGCTCTTTGTCTCACTTGGTTGAGTTATTGTTTGCAAGTGTAAGTTTTAGTTATTGCATGAAGAATTGAGTAAGTTTTCCTTAGCTGGTGCCTGAAAGATGAGATACCGTGTTCAGTAGGAAGATTAAATGATATTTTACTTCTGTAAAGATTTCTCAGAAGTTACATCCATGGTGTGGTAGTGATGATGGAGCCCGGAGAAACCTGCAGATCCCAGCTGTCAAATTTTCACGCATATATTAAGAAAAGAGAAATCATTTGACTCTAATGCTTAGAATAAGAATCTTATCCTTTATTTGGCCCAGTGGGTCACATATTAGACCTTTAAAGAAGGAAATGTAATCCTAACGTATTACTTGGCTGCAGTGTTTAATTTTTACATTGCCATAATAATGTAAATGTTTATTGATTTTTAACTTCAGAATCATCATTAACTTTAGATAAGGCCTCTAAGACTTAGATTCTGTTTGCAAAACAGAATGAAGAATTGTTGCATTCATATCTGAAGAAACATGGCTTAGGTTTAGAGGGAAAGATGTGAGATTATTAAATTAATTTTTATGTCGGGAAGAATATTGTTTGAATTAATATAATATATGTCCCAGATTGAAAGAAACTTAAGAGCTATGACAGCTAGATCCAATATGTGATCCTAGACTGGATCCTTTATGGAGGGAAAAAAAATCACTGTAAAGGATATAATTATGTCAGTTGACCAAATTGGAATATAGAAAATAGATTAAAGTACTATATCAATGTTAAATTTCCTGAATTTGAAAACCAGAGCTTGTGATTATGTAAGAGATTATTTTTGTTCTTAGGAAGTATGTACTCAAGTAGTAAGGGGTAAAGAGGCGTGGCGTATGCAACTCTCTTTTCAATGGTTCAGAAAAAATAAGTATGTATTTGCGTACGCATGTGTGCATGCATATGTGCGTATATGTATGTTGTACGCATGCGCACATGTATATATGTATATAAAAAAAGAGGGCAGAGATGGGAACTGCCTTTTCTAAATTGTTTGTGGGTAATGGAATATCTTACTTAATGAATGATTTTAAAAAGTGCTTGTTTCTATATGCCAGTAACTATACTAAGCACACTGTATGCATTATCTTTTAATCCTCACAACTCTTTGATGCATTTTTTATTCTCATTTTACAGATGAAGAAACAGAGGCTCAGAGAGGTGGCATGACTTGCCCTCAGTGTCATAGATTAGTGTATGGCTGGCTCAGGACTCTTATCTCATCTGCCCTCAGAGCCATTGCTCTATGTCCCTGATTGTTTTTTTGGTTGGGGTCATTATTGTTACACTCTGTCTTAGGTTAAGTGAAAACCTTTTATGAAATATTGAGTTTCCTTCTTATGAACTTCTTTGTAGAAAAGTTTACTTTCCTAATTATAAATGTAATTCTAAAAGTATAAAAACTGAAAGTCCCTGTTCTCACCTTCTTCCTTAGAAGGGTAACCGTTGTTAACAGTTGTATCATTTTTTTGTACATGTACAAACATGCTTCAGAATTAATACAAATACTGCTTATGGGTATTTAATATTTTAACCTTTTAGATTATAGAACATTAAAACTTCTATCGAGTTGATAAATATGTTTTGGTTAATTTTTTTTTCCATAAATATAGGAGTAAGTTTGTGTGGTCTTAAGCAATAATGAACCTCTTCCCCCTCCCCCCACATATGTATCTTTTCATAAATTTATTTTTAAGAATCAGGGCTGTAGAAATTGTGACTTGCAGAGATATGGGCAAAGATGGTTACTGTGGCTTTTTTGATTGTAACAGAAAAATGGAAATAACCTAAATATCTCAGCAATTGGTTCATGGTTAAGTTGTGGTAGACTGGAATATAATGGAATACTGAACTGCTGTCTGAAAGTATGTACTGACACAGGAAGGATTTGATACATTAATTGAAGAAAAAAGTTGCAAAACAATGTAGTATGACCCTCTCTCTCTTTCTCTCTCTTTCTTTTCCTCTGAGGAAGATTAGCCCTCAGCTAACTACTGCCAATCCTCCTCTTTTTGCTGAGGAAGACTGGCCCTGAGCTAACATCCATGCCCATCTTCCTCTACTTTATATGTGGGACACCTACCACAGCATGGCATGCCAAGTGGTGCCATGTCCGCACCCGGGATCTGAACCAGCGAACCCCAGGCTGCCGAAGTGGAACATGCGCACTTAACTGCTGTGCCGCTGGGCCGGCCGCTCTCTCTCTTTTTTTGGTAGATTATGTGTGTCTTTGTATATACATAAAGAAGTATCCTGGACAGAATTATAAAATAGTTAACAGTGGTTGTACTTACGTGTAGGTAAAGTGAAAGGCAACAAAAAGTGAGAAGGGAACTTCTGCTTGCTTACTTAAAAAAAAAAAGATTTGTTGAGAGATAATTCATATACTATATATTTGATCCATTTAGAGTGTATAATGCAGTGGCTCAGGATATTCAGTGTTGTGCGACCATCATTGCAGTCAATTTCAGAGCATTTTATCACTTTGAAAAGAAACTCCATACCCTTTAACAACCTCCCCCGAGCCATAAGCAACCTCTAATCCACTTTCTATCTCTGTAGATTTCCCTGTTCTGGACATTTCATATAAATGACATATAAAATGTGGTCTTTTGTGATTGGCTTCTTTTACTTAGCATATGTGTTCAGGGTTCATCCTTATTGGTACAGATATCAATACTTGGCTGAATAATATTCCATTTTTGGATATACCACATTTTGTTTATCCATTCGTTTGTCAGTGGAACATTTGGGTTGTTTCCACCTTTTGACTATTTTGAATAGTGCTTTTATAAACGTGTATGCACAAGTTTTTGTGTGGAGGTATATGTTTCTCTCTCTTGGGTAGAAAGCTAGGAGTGGAATTGCTTGGTTAGGTGGTAACTCTGTGTTTAATGGTTTGAGGAACTGCCAGGCTATTTTCCAACGAGGCTGTACCAATTTACATTCCTACCAGCAGTATATGAGGATACTTGGTTACTTTTTACACCTCTATTTTAAAATTTCTTACAAGGAGCATGCATTACTGTTACAACTAAAAAATGAAAAAGTATTAAACTACCTCTGTTAGATTAACAGTAATGACTCAGTTTCTTCCTTTTGTGCTGATAGTATAATTACCACTCTGGGACCCAAGATTTGGGAGTCAGTTGTTGAATATTTCTTAAGGGTTGGTCATATTTGCTCTTTGTAGTTTTATAAAGACCTTCAGCAACTACTTGGTTCACGTTGGTTGCAGAGTTACCCATGATCATGGCTTTTTCTTATGAACTTCGAATTCCTGTAGAAAGCTTACCTTTCCTCAGATGCTTAAAGCTGCACGTCTTTGAAATATTTTTGTTTTCTTATCTCCCCTCCTAGACCATAAATTCTTTAATTTCCCTTAGCCCCAATATCTAGGCCTTTACCTGTTACTGTGAGTTAAATTCCAGAATACTTTTCACATCCTTAAGCTTTTATTCCATCTGTACTGCCTCCATTTTATTTATTTTATTTTTTATTTTTTATTTTTTTTTTATTAATGTTATGATAGATTACAACCTTGTGAGATTTCAGTTGTACGTTTTTGTTAGTCATGTTGTGGGTACACCACTTCCCCCTTTGTGCCCTCCCCCCACACCCCCTTTTCCCTGGTAACCACCGATCAGATCTCCTTATCAATATACTAACTTCCACCTATGAGTGGAGTCATATAGAGTTCGTCTTTCTCTGACTGGCTTATTTCGCTTAACATAATACCCTCGAGGTCCATCCACGTTGTTGTGAATGGGCCAATTTTGTCTTTTTTTATGGCTGAGTAGTATTCCATTGTGTATATATACCACATCTTCTTTATCTGATCATCAGTTTCTGGGCATGTAGGCTGGTTCCACGTCTTGGCTATTGTAAATAATGCTGCAATGAACATAGGGGTGCAACGGACTCTTGAGATTTCTGAGATCAGGTTCTTAGGATAGATACCCAGTAATGGGATGGCTGGGTCATAGGGTATTTCTATTTTTAACTTTTTGAGAAATCTCCATACTGTTTTCCATAGTGGCTGTACCAGTTTGCATTCCCACCAACAGTGTATGAGGGTTCTTTTTTCTCCACATCCTCTCCAACATTTGTCACTCTTGGTTTTGGATGTTTTTGCCAGTCTAACGGGTGTAAGGTGATATCTGTACTGCCTCCATTTTAAATCAAGCCATCATCCTCCTTCCTGTAATTGTCTCCTGATTCTCTTTGTTCTTTTTGTTTTCTAATCTATTCACCACACAGTAGCCAGAGTGATCTTAAAATCAAATCATGTCATTCTGCTGTTTGACATGGCTTCCTATCACACTTGGAATGTTATCTACACTCCTTACTGTTTATATGATCTTTCTCTTGTGCATTTCTTTTATTGATTGATTGATTGAGGAAGATTGGCCCTAAACTAACATGTGCTGCCAATCCTCTTTTTGCTGAGGAAGGCTGGCCTTGAGCTAACATCCGTACCCATCTTCCTCTACTTTATATGTGGGACGCCTACCACAGCATGGCTTGCCAAGTAGTGCCATGTCCGCATCTGGGATCCGAACCGGTGAACCCTGGGCTGCCGAAGCGGAATGTGGGCACTTAAGCGCTGCGCCGCCGGGCCAGCCCCTCTTGTGCATTTCTTTACCTTCAAGATGGGCCATTTTTTTTTCTGACTCAGTACATTTTGGCTATACTGGTTTTCTCCTTTTAATCCTTTGAAAATGATGGAATCTTTCCCATGTCAGGAACACATGTCTGGTCCAGGCTGTTCCTGTACCAGAAACTTGCTATTCAGAGAGTTTTTCTGACGACCTTATCTAAAGTGGGACTTCCACACTGCCCCCCCGACCCCAGTCTCTGTCTCAGCATCCCGTTTGTTTCCTTCATCACATTTAGCACAATTTGTATTATTATTTGTTTCCATCATCTACACTGGAATATGAGCAGGAACCAGCACAGTGTCATACTGTCTGACATATAGTAGGTTCTCAGATAATTGTTGACTGACTGACTAAAGTGCAGCACACCATTTTATAGAGTCTTTATTTGATGTAGAAATGGAAGGCATCATTTCTTGGTAATGAATGTGTTTAAATTGAGACTTTTAATCCTAAGTGGCAAATCTTTGTCTTAGTATTTCTGTACTCATTAAAAAATTGGACTTGACTTGGAAAATAGCTAATGTAGATATATCTGTTGATCGACAGTTTACTTTGTAAGTGAAATTTGATTTCTAGTTCAGTGTCACTGCAGATGAGTAAATTTCAGTTGGGACAGCTAAGTCTGTGGTGCCTGTGAGAGTTTTTCTTTAAATTTCACTAAAAAATTCTTAAAAGACACAGTGCATGTTGATATGTTCACTGTAAGAGCACTGGTTTTCTGACAGCTACAACTTTGACCCTTTAAATTATTCAATAACTGGGGGTTTTGAGGTAGAAGAATTCCCATGATGTTAAGAAAACTTCATTATGTGAAACTTTTAAATGTATAAAAGTAGAGAAAATAGTTTAATGAATCTCTATTTACTTATCTAATTGGACTTCAAAAGGTATCAACTCATGGCCCATCCTGTTTTATAGATATTCCTACTCTTTCTGCCTACTCCTTGATGTATCACTTCATGTGTGCATATTTCAGTTGTATATCTAAAAGATAAACTCTTTTTTAAAAAACCATAAACTGCAAAAAATATTGTCACTTATACAGAAAATTAATAATAATTCCTTAATATCAAATATTTAGTATGTAGTCAGATTTCTCTGAATGTCTCAACTTATTTTATACTTTGAATCAGGATCCAAAAAAAGTCCATATATTGCAATTGGTTGACATATTAAGTTTCTTTTAATCTCTAGATTTCCCTTCCATCTCTCTCTTTTGTCTTGCAGTTTACTTTAAAAATTTGTATTGGGGCTGGCCCGGTGGTGCAGCAGTTAAGTGCACACGTTCCACTTTGGCAGCCTGGGGTTCGCCGGTTCGGATCCCGGCTGCAGCCATGGCACCGCTTGGCAAAAGCCATGCTGTGGTAGGCGTCCCACATATAAAGTAGAGGAAGATGGGCATGGGTGTTAGCTCAGGGCCAGTCTTCCTCAGCAAAAAGAGGAAGATTGGCATTAGTTAGCTCAGGGCTGATCTTCCTCAAAAAAAAAAAAAAATTGTATTTTTTTTTGTAGTTTTCTAGTGTGTAGACTAGTTGGTTATTTGCATCCTATATTTCATTAGCAGTTGTAAAGTGGTGATAGCTATTTCTGTCTTTCCTTCTTCATGTACTAGGTGGAATACTCCCCTTTTACCAACTACTAGCATAAAGGTTCAGTTTGTATGGGAAAAGCAGGATAAATAATAGTTATTTCCCCTTATTTACTATTTTTCAAAAATAAGAGGTTGGTTATATAGCCTTCTCCAGCAGTGACCAATGAGAGAGAGAGAGAGAGTATCATTATGAACTCATACTTCAATGTATTGAAACTGAATCCATTGCATTTACCATTTTTGCTCAGATTATTCCTTTTTTGGCCAGTAAGTCTGTTCAAGTCGGCTCCCAAGTCCTTTTGACATAACCTCAGTAGTCTTTGATAGTTTGCTTGCTTTCCAATTTAATAATATGTTCTGGAATCAAATTACACATTTTCTGTGCGTGACCTGGAATTGTCTATTACTTCTCAAGGGCTGCTGCTCTTTTTGAAGTTGGAATTGGTCTTTAGAGACCATAGTCTAGATGCTTAGAATACTCATTGCTGCTGGATTGGTCCCATAACTTTTTTGCAGTAAGATTATTTTTAGTATTTAATGAAGAGTTTGATTATATTCATACTTTTCACATACATTTTTTTATTGAGCTATAGTTCACACCACATAATGCTCACTCCTTTAAAGTATACAATTCAGGAGTTTTTAGTATGTGTATAATGGCAATGAACACCACCATTATCTAATTCCAGAACATTTCCATCACCCTACAAAGATACCCTGTATCCGTGAGCAGTCACCCCCTGTTTCTTCCTCAACCTAACCCCTGACAACCACTAATCTACTTTTTGTCTCTATGGATTTATCTATTCTGGACATTTTGTATACATAGAATTGTACAACATGTGGTCTTTTGTGCCTAGCTTCTTTTACTTAGTATACTGTTTTCAGATTCATCCGTGTTGTGTTGTGTATCAGTATTTCAATCCTTTTTATTCCCGAGTAATATTCCACTGTGTGGATATACCACATTTTGTTTATTCACTCATCAGTTGATGGACATTTGGAGTATTTCTACTTTTTGGCTATGATGAATAATGCTGCTGTGAACATTTGTGTGCAGTTTTTATGTGGACATATGTTTTCAGTTCTCACGGATATATACCTGGGAGTAGAACTGATGCCTGATGTGGTGACTCTATGTAACTTAAGGAATTGCCAAATTGTTTTCCACAGAGGCTGCAGCATTTTACATTCTTACCAGCAATGTCTGAGGGTTTCAGCTTCTCCACATTACACCTACATTTTTGACATTAATATCTTCATCACTGGAGCTGCATTTTGAGTTGTTTTGCAAAACATCAAATACATTCACTTCCATTTAAGTTGTTTAAGATATAGCAATTTGTGTATGTAATGCTGTCATCAGAAGTTTAATTCTAATACACAAAAATGCATTTTGCACAACATTAGGACAGTTTTGTTCTTTTTTAGTTTGTCCAGCAGGTGTTTCTTTTTAAAGTGATCTTTAAAACATTTCTTCTAATAAGTTTATACCCTCAGAAATAGTTTCTTTGCCTTTCTTCCTCTCCTTTTTAGTTAATTCCACCAGGGTGCCTCTTTACACACTCTTGCCACCCCATCTAAAATAGCACTTCTTTGTTACTCCCTATCCCCAAACTTTGCTTTATTTTCTTTGTAACACTTACATAAACGTATTACATAACCTGGCATAAACATATCTATTGGTTTGTTTCTGGTGGGGAAGACACCCAGTAAAATTAAGCTCCATGAATTTTTTGTACACAGTTGTCTCCTCTAAATCTAGAACAGTGCCTGGAATATAGTAGTTATCGAATAAATACTTATTGAAATGAATGAATAAGTAAGATAATTTTATGCTAACTTGTGTTCTTGAGCTAGGTAAATCACAAAGATTTGTTTTGGGTTTGAAGAATGGTAAGAATGATGACTCTGACTTGGTTTGTTACTGAACCACTTGGTTCTTCCTCACCCTTCCAGCCTCTAAACAGTGGAGCACCTCAAACTGCTATCTTTGATCTTCTTAGCTTCTCCATCTGTATTTGTTCCTGAATTAACTAGCTTTAATGCCATTCACACACGGATATCTCCCAGATTTTTGTTAATATCTCTAGCTTCCATCTTCTTCATCTCCAGGCTGGTTTATTCAGCTCTCTACTTGGTATCTTCAGTTGGATATCTAATAGGCATCTCAAACATTAACGTATCTAAGATGGAACCTGTTATTCCCAATTTCCCCTCCTGTACCTTCGCAGAGTGGGGAATCCATTTTTCTTGTGGTCTTCCTTCATCAATAAATGGGAAATCCTTGCTTCCAGTTGCTGAAACTAAAAAGTTCAAGTTCTCTCTTTTTCTCTTATCTCATTCATCAGCTCAAATCCTGTGGGTGATAATTTCCAAATATATCCAGAATCCAGCAATATCCCGCTATTTCCATCACTACTGCCTTGTAGTGATTATTGCCTTCTAACTGGTCTTTCTGCTTCCTCCTGTGTTCCTCAGCCCCCCAACAGTCTAGTCTGTTCCCACCTAACAGCCAGAGCCATCCTTTAAGTCACCTCATGCTACTCCTCTGCTCACAACTATGCAAGGCTCCACATGTTTTGGGCCCTGCCACTCCTTTGATGTTCTCTGTTCCCTCACTTAGACTGTTCTTAAAGAGTTTATTTTGAGTATTGAGTCCCAGACTCCCTAAAATATCCTATATTCATGGAAGTTTATCAAACCAGAAATGCTGGCTTTGCATGAAACTAATCTATTTTTTTAAAAAGCAACTTATTAACAAGATGATAGTGCTCTTACTGGCCTGTCTTTGAGTTTCTAGTTGAATATTCCTTCTCCATCCCTTTAATTGTTTTTAAAAACCAGGTAAAGATATTAGCATAGTTTATGTGAATTTTCAGATGAACATAGAATATTACGGCCATAAGGTGATTTTTTTCGTATTTTGCTTTGTAAGCCAGTTTGTTACCCACGGATAGAGAGATCCATTTTGAATTTACAGGTAACTGCAAAAACATCCTGTAATAATCCAAGAATATTGTTTTTTGCATTTGCAGGTTGGTTTTAATTATTATTGCTTTATGATTTTCACATTTTTTGTATTACTGTCAACATTAGGAACATGAGCCTTTGCTACTTTTTTGCCCAAATAGGTTATGACCAGGAGGATTTTCACAAAGCCACTGTGGAGTTTGGATTTGATTAGTGGGAATTGTCTGGGTGATAATCAACTTTTTCTTGGCTGATTCTGGTCAGGTCTTTAGGTCCATGTATTTACAGTTCCTTTAATTAGGGTAAGGCCAAGTAGGGGGAAAATTGCCAATTTTGTCCTTTTTTTTTTTTCTTTTTAAAGATCCAGGCATAAAGGAAAGAAAAGTCTTGCCAGATATTGAAGAAGGGCTGGGGATCTCTCCTCCTAATCTGGGCCTCCTGTCATGGTAAGTGCAAGGAAATAACAAGAAAATTGGAATTGACTCTGTCTTGACAATTAAGTGACCACTAAGAAGTCCATAGTTACCTATTTTTGTTTTTGTAAGAAATAATTTTACTTTTCCTTTCCCAGAACTCTCAGTTCTTATCTCCTTTCTTTTATTGTTTCCTTAGTAGTAATAATTACAGAGTATTCTAGTGTGTTAGAGCAGTTTCATTTCTATTAACTTTAATCCTGTAAGTTAGACTCTGTCTCTTGCTTTCAGTCAGATAGTAACTGGAGCCAAGACTCAAACCCATGGTTCCTGGACTCCAAATTTCTTATTTCTTTTCTAGGAAGCAAGATGTAGTAAAAACTTTTTGTGTGTTTGTCTCTGTTAGTTTGTTCGGTGTATGTGGGAGAATTATGATATGGTCATATACATGTTCTTTATGGATTTACCTTTCTGGATAGAAGCAATTCCGTATCTTTCCTGTTCTGTCTCTTTAAGGCAGTATTTTTATCCCAAAGAAGGTGAAGAAGCTCTACACACCCCTGTCTACATCCTTGACTAAAAAGAGCATATAATGAACATTTCCATGACTCCTAGGCCATTTAGGGCCTAGTCCAGGCAGAGAAGATGGAGCAATGAGCCAACCACATTTCTATCAATCTTGAGAATGTGTAAACAGTGCTTCAAGGCTTAAAAAAAATAGTCCTCTGTAATATTGTCCTGCTTCTACCTTGTGATGTTTCCTAGATCCAAACTGTTTCATGCTGGTGCACAAAGAAGGAATTGAAAAGGCCATGTTAATTTCAAGCTTCATTAGGGACATGGGTGGAAAATGCTTTTCAAAATTAAAAACAGAAAAACTAGTTGTGCAGAAATGTCATATTAAAAGGAGAAGGGTAACTGCCTTCATCTAAAAGCTGGGCCAATTTCTTCTTAGTTTGTGGGCCTAACAGCTTTCTGATGTGTTCTATACCCAAACACTGATGAACTTTTAATATTATTTCTCTAGACTGTATTTTATTTTGTTGTTTTTCCACAGAGTTTTTAACAAGTTGAAAAAGTATTTGCCTAATATTTATATGGTATGTATGCCAGTGCTAATGAATAGCAAATGATGGGCTTATGAGAGCAGCTCCGTTCTGTACTGAGGCGTTGTCCTTCATTGTGTAGCAGAGAGCTAACAACAATGTAGTCCTCATCCTGGTGCCGCTGGGGTCTTCGTGGTGCCCTGCAGACAGGCTTCCTGGTGTGCTCTGGAGATGCTTCTCTGTGCAGTAGTTGGGGAGCAGTATGGCCATGTGTCTTTTTTTTCCCCTCATAAAGCAGCATTATAACAAGTTTTTACAAATACTCATTTACAATTCTACCACCAAAACCCATGGTTGTGTTCCTTTCTAACTAGTCCATGTCCATATGTATATTTTATTATATATTTTATGTATATGTTTATATGGATTTAAACCATAATTAAATTTCCATTTTGCTTACTTCACTAAGTGAATTAAACATTTTCCCATGTTGATTTGATTCATTGGATTCCTAATGTTCATTTTACTAGATGTATAACATTTTGCAAGTTGTTGGGCCATTGATTTAATTATTATTAATTAATATATTCTGATTTTAGCATTTAGGGTGTACATCCTTAATCCTTGTTTTTCGTATAGCAAATTAAAGAACATTGGATTTTTCTTCCTTCCTTCCTTTCTCCCTCCCTCCCTCCTCTGTACTAATTTGAGTAACATCCTCTCTTATATACTCCTAAAGGTTCTTAAATGAGATTGAAGTCTGTCTTTTTTGGGAGATTGAGGATTAGGAAAATAATGTTGTCATGTTTTATTATGGAAAACTTCAAGTGTATGCAAAGAATAGTATAATAAACTCTCATATTTGTGTTAATCAGCTGTAATAATAATCAATTCATAGCCACACTTGTTTCTTCTGACTCCTTCACCCCCGCCTCTTTGGATTATTTTGGAACAAATCCCAAGCATTATATCAAAAGAGATTGTTTTGTTTTTTCCCTGAGCAAGATTTGCCCTGAGCTAACATCGGCTGGCAGTCTTCCTGTTTTTTGTATGTGAGCTGCTGCTACAGCATGGCCACTGACACATGAGTGGTGTAGGTCTGTGTCCAGGAACTGAACCTGGGCTGCTGAAGCGGAGCGCACCGAACTTAATCACTAGGCCACCAGGGCTGACCCAAGGAAATTGTATTTTTGTTGGCCTTCAATACCAGTCTTAAGAATAGTGACTAGAGGGGCTGGCCTTGTGGCCAAATGGTTAAGTTCAGGCACTCCGCTTCAGCGGCCCAGGGTTTTGCCGGTTCAAATCCTGGGTGCCGACATGGCACTGCTTATCAAGCCATGCTGAGGTGGCGTCCCACATGCCACAACTAGAAGGACCCACAACTAAATATACACATCTGTGTACCGGGAGGCTTTGGGGAGAAAAAGGAAAAATAAAATCTTAAAAAAAAAAAAAAAAAAAAAAGAATAGTGACTGGAGAGCCAGCCCTCATGGCCTAGTGGTTAAAGTTCAGCGTGCTCTGCTTTGGTGACCCGGGTTCCCTAGACTAGACTAGAATTGGCAGTGGGACTGATAAGTATTTTTGCTTTTACATTTTGCCAAGTGTTCCTACACACATTTCACTCCTAGTAGTAGGTAGTGTTCCAGGATTAAAAAAAACTCTCTTTATATGAATTTAGTTAATGGGCATTTTGACTGGTCAGCCATCTCTGTTCCTTGTGTTCTTTAAATATTTATCTCTAATGTTGACTTCCCCTTTGAGATGTGGGCTTTTTCTCTTACCTGCGTACTCTAGCCAATAGCCGAAACTAGCCTGGAACTCTGGTGACTGATCCCTTTTCAAGAGTTTGTAGGTGACCCTAGCTGACGTTATGGAGCTGGTGGAGACTGAGAGGTGCCAGATTCCCTGATGTGTGGTGTTCCTCAGCAATACCAGGAAATTGACCATGTGGAATACATTCTCTCTAATACCAATAAATTACTGCTTATAGCCTAGGAGGAATTTGTTTCCAAGCCTCTTATCAGGCCAACACATGCCAGTTTGTTTCTTCTTTCCCTTTTATCTCCTTCCAACTCTTTACTCTGTCAACCGTGTCAAGTTTGGGCTCCTTTTTTACCTGTGAAACTCAGAAACCGTAATAAATTAGGCAGTTAATTCAACTTCTGTTTAGCCAGGTAATGTTTTTTGAATCATCATTCTTCTAGAAAGTCAATGAGTAGTTTGTCCTAATGTTAATTAAGTCCTTGGGGATTAAGATGCATTTTTATGTACAAGGGGGAAAAATCAATTCTGAAGTCTTAGAGGTAATGTGAACTGAGACAGTCTTTTAAAAAGAGTATTTATTTTATTTGACTATGAAAAATTATTACTTCATGCTCTTGTCTAGCTGGCCTCAGTTCTCTTATGTTGAAAATCATTGATTCCATTTTCAGTTTTCATTAGCTACTTTGGTTGTGTGCATTGGCTGGATTAGCACCCAAGTGAGTATACCAGCACGAATGAATTGGTAAATGGCTTCTCTAGGTTTTTTTTCTGCTACATATTTCAATTGTGTGCTATTTAAAGGTCAGTAAAAATCTAGGTCAGAGAACCCCTTAAATAATGGGTACCTCTGTAAAATGATCTTGAAGAGGATAAAGTTGAGGCTTTATATATTTATGTCAGCTAAAAAGTTAATGTGATGCTGAAAAGACATGCTTATAGTGCTCTTTCCTGTAATAATTTTTAAAAGCTTTTCCATATTTCATGGCATTTCCTACCTATACCCTGTTGGCTTATGAGAAAAATCTTCCTAAATTCAAGATTTCTCATATTTTTTTCTCTTTAGTTCTTTCTAAGTGTAAATAGTTTTCTTTTTTGTAACACCAGAATTTTTATTGAAATATGAGATCTGATTATCTAAAATTGGCAGCAAAAAACCTGGAAGTTAAAATACAATGTGTTTGTGCAAACAGGTATCATTTGCTTTCACGTTATTAAAGTAAACATACAGAGACATTTAATATAGATCAGAATAATACTCAGTTTTCTTTAAGTCACGAGCTACCTCTCAAGAATGGAAATAGAATTGATTATAGAGGAAAAAAGCTAACACTTATAGAAAAATGAGTTCCTTTGAAATATGACTGTCTCTTATTATTCCTTCACCCAATCTTTGACCTCAGAGGAAATGAATGAAAAGAGATAAAATGGAATAGATTGACACAAAACTCCCTCTAAGAAGTTATTTTGGTGTTTATAGGAGTGGAGCCATTTTACAAACCTTTGTACACCCTAAGTAATTATATTTTTGGAGGTTCCCAGACACATCATATCAACCTTACTAAAATACACCAATTTCATTGAACTTTTTCTTTTTTGCTATAAGAAACAATAGATTTTTATACTACTTTTGCTTTTGAAAAAAGTTATTTGATTATCAGCCATAATTTCTTGACAGTCATGGTAATACCTAGCAGTCCTGGAGAAGTGACACTATTAATATATGATTTGTTTTCAAATATAACAAAAATCTCTAATTAATGACTGAAGTTTTATAATTTTTAGTAGCATTTCGTGAACCATTTATAAAGTTGTCATTTTTAGAATTTGAAGCCACTAATTTCTTTCTACATTTTAAAATATCAGACCACAATTTTAAATATCAAACTTTGGGAAAGGCCCTGAGAAAGCTTGTGTGTCAAGATAAAATGGCCCCTTAGAGGGGATGGAATGGACCCTATCAGCTAGTAACACAGCTGCTGGTTTTTATGGGTGGTAGGTAGAAGGGTGAGTGATTGTTCCTCAAGTCTCTGTGTGACTTTTCCTGTCATAGATTAGCAGTAGGAGAATGGTTTTAGAGAAAGCCTGACTTCAAATGAAACAGCTTCAATCAGTATTTAGTATTGGAGTATAGTAGAGCACCAGTTTTCAAACTTTTGGTCTGAGGACCTCTTTTTAACATTCTTAACTTGTTGAGGACCCCAAAGAGTTTTTTGTTTATGTGGGGTATATCTATATTTACACTATTAGAAATTAAAGCTAAGAAATCTTTAAAATTTTTCATAAACTCATTTAAAAATAACAAGGCAATTAAATGTTAACATAAATAACATTTTTGATGAAAAGCAACTTTTTCCTCATTCAAAAATAATTAGTATGTAGAATGGCATTGTTTTACGTTTCTACAAATCTCTAATGTTTGGCTTAATAGATGATAGCTGTATTCTCATATCTACTTCTGCAATTTGTTATAGTACGTTGTTTGAAAAATATGAAGTAAATCCAGTCTCACGTAGACATGTAATTAGAAAAGGAAGAATATTTTAATAGTTTTTCCAGATAATTATATTCTTCTGTTATACTACACCAAAACAAGTAATAATTCTTTAAAGGTTACTTGCAATGTGGAATCTGAAACCTTATCCATAAGCTTTTTCTATTCTGTTACATTAAAACCATTGGTCTGCCTTGCACTTTACTTTTAATTAAATTACTTACTTAACTTATTTGGTGAGGAAGATGGTCCCTGAGCCAACATCCGTGCCAGTCTTCTTTACTTTGTATATGGGATGCTGCCACAGCCTGGCTTGATGAGTGTGGTGCTAGGTCTGCACCCGGGATCTGAACCTGTGAATCCTGGGCCGCTGAAGCAGAGGGTGCGAACTTAACCACTATGCCACTGGGCTGGCCCCTGTCTTGCACTTTAAATGGATCTTTTATCCATGCATGATTTTATAACATCGTGCATTAGTCATTTTGAAAATAATGGTTCATTAAGTAATTCAGATCTTCCAAATGTAGACATTTTTCCCTATATAATTTCTTTTTAAAGTCACATATGGTACTGTCACCACTGATCTCATCAGAAGAGTCTTAAGTATTGAGAAGCTGTGAAATTCATGGTGGCAGAAGACAGGTGTTCCAAAATACAAGTTTTTGCATAACTTTATCACTGGCAACTAATAATGTCCTTTGGAGAAAAGGTCTGCCACATGTTTAAGTCTGAATTACCATAGTTTGTCTGTCAGTTCTTCTTTCAATTAAAAATGGTACTTAATGAAAAAAGTGCCTAATTCAGCTTGTAACTGAAACAGTTGCACAAATGCTTTACCTTGAGACAACTATAATACTTGAGTATGCAGTGGAAGTGTTTCATGTGTATTTCCTATATCAAAAAGGCTTTTACTTAAGGGTCAAGATTTAATAAAATTTATCGTTTTTTCTTCTTGATTAATCAAGGAAAATCTAAGTGAAATTGGTGCCACCACCTTGCTTGTACTAAAGTGCCAGCAGTTTTACCCACCAGTTCTTAATTTTATTCACTGTCAGTACAGTGACAAAAGGCAAATAATGTCTTAGCATTATTGTGAAGGTTGTTTTGATCTCACAGAGCCCCTGAAAGGGTCTCAGAATCTGCGGACCTCACTTTAGGAACCGCATTAGTGGCGTATTATGGTTTTATGATTTAAGATTGCTCTTGGGCAAAACCTTAAGTGTTATTTACAGCTAGGATTTTTTTTTTCTCTCTTTGAGGAGATTTCAAGAATTGTTGGAATTACACTAAGTAGCATACGCAGAAATGTCCACTAACTAGTTGTTAGAATTCTTAGTGCTGTCAGTTGAACATGATATGGCTTTTGCTCTTAGAAAATTTGATGTGTAAACAGATTCCATCATAACTTACAGTTAGACTTTCCAATACATTGCTTTTCTCTCCTATATTCCTATACTATAAAAATTCATAATGTAAAAGACTACTTTTTTATACAAGTGATAATTAGTTCAAGTCCTATGTAGATTAGAATTTATCGCTTCTGCTTTTGAAATTGCCTGAACAGGAATAAATCTATTTAGTAATATAAGGCAGATTAAACTAGGGATAGTGGTTCACACACATTTTCCCTTTGAGAAATTCAGTTCTTAAGCTTACATTTTTTAAAAAAACCTTTCTATTAATGAAGTTTCATGTATAACCAAAGTAGACACAATGGTATAGTGAACCCCCACTTACCCAGTTTCATCGGTTATCCCTCATGGAAAATCCTGTTTCATTTATGATCCGCTCACTTCCTCTCTCCCCTTCCCCCTCCAATTATTTTGAAGCAAATTTCAGACATGACATAATTTCATTCTTAATTCAGAATGTATCTTTGAAAAATAAGAATTTTTTTCTTTTTAAAGATTGTCACCTGAGCTAACAACTGTTGCCAATCTCTCTTTTGTTTTTCTTCTCCCCAAAGACCCCCAGTACATAGTTGTATATTTTAGCTGTAGGTCCTTCTGGTTCTGCTATGTTGGACTCTGCCTCAGCATGGCCTGATGAGCAGTGCCATGTCTCTGCCTGGGATCCAGACCAGCAAAACCCCAGGCCACCGAAGTGGAGCACACAAACTTAACGACTCAGCCACTGGGCCGGCCCCCAAAAATAAGAATTTAAGATTGTAACTTAAAGAGAAAAAAACCTGTATCTTGGTTTCTCTTACAAGTAGTGTACTAATAACTTATTAGCACTTAATAGAAATGTTCTTAACCTCTTTAACATATATATATATATATTTTTTTTGCATCAGTGTGTTCTCTGACTAGAGGCACCTAAAATATTGGATAGGACACTTTTGGGGACGAATAGTTTTTCCTTGAGATTTCTGCCTATTCACCTTGATTTGCTGGACTCTCATTGTGATTACACTACTAGACATGGCAAAAAAAACAAATATGGATGAATAGGAGCTTTGAAATTATTTAAAGGTTTTGGGTTCTTTCAGGATGAGGAGACTCGGCACAGTCTTGAGTGCATCCAGGCCAATCAGATTTTTCCCAGGAAGCAGCTGATCCGGGAGGATGAGAATCTTCAGGTAATTACATGCCGCTTTTGATTGTAAACTAAGTATTTGGCATCATAGTAACAATGTAGCAGAGCTAATGGATTGAAATAATACGCTGTATAATATATATATATTTTCCTAAACCATAAACATAGTAGAAATGCAAGCTGGAAGACATCTTTCCTTCAGAAGGACTTATTTCCTGAGAATTCACTGTTTGAGATGATGATCTCTGTGTCATTCCTTCAGAAGTCTAGAATTTGAATAACTAGGTATATTTGAATCGTGGATATAAACCCATACTCTTCAGATTCCTTACCCATTTATGTATACTGTGTTTTAAGTTTGAGTGACAGAGGATTTTTCATCCATTCACCTGACCTGTGTTTGAAGACTTGGCTGCTTCAGAACTCTGAAGAGTTTCTTCTTCCATTTTGAAGGTTCCTTTCCTTGAACTTCACGGAGAAAGCACAGAGTATGTGGGCCGTGCTGAGGATGCCATCATTGCCCTTTCTAATTACAGACTTCACATCAAGTTCAAGGAGTCACTTGTTAATGTAAGTGATTACCAACTATTCGTCCACTAAAGTAGATGGAGAAGGGAAGTCAGAAGACTTGTTCTCAAAGAAAGGAGTGTTATACAGGATTGGGTATGAAAACATCACGTACTCTGCTTTTCTCTCACTTAATTTAGCACTCGGGACACTAGGTTAGCAAGCAACTCTTATGCTTGATTTAAAATGATACATGTAGTTGTCAGCTGAGGTGTCCATTGTTTAGTAACACTGAATGGTTTGCACTAGATAATGCTGTATCCTTAAGTTTTATACGGGTGCAAAGGCTGTATAGGCTTTATTCTTCAATCTTTAGTAAGTAGTTACCAACTTCCTCAGTTGAGATAATTTCCTGGACCTTAATGTCAAATGATGAGATGTACTTGAGCTCGATGCAGACTCACTATAGGATCAAGTTTCTCTAATGGCTCCTTAGTGGTAAAGTATAGATGTTAAGTACAGTGTTTATTTGCATAATGGACTATATATTACTGAAAAAAGGGAAGGCTCTCAATTCTCAAGAGTGCATTTACCCTTTTCAGTTATAAGAGTACTCTCAGTGAACTGGTTCTTCCAGTGCCCTGCCATCGTTAATAGTTTTCAGTTAATGTGCCTTTCACCACAAAGGCCCAAAAGTTCATGTACTTCCACCAAATGAATGCCTTCTTCCTTCTTCATTTGCCAGTATTGTGACTTTCTGCATTTTGGTTCTAGCACAGAGAAGTGTATTATGACATCTTATGAAAGCTAAGGGCTACACTTTCATTCAGATTGTGTGTTTTGGGGTTCATTTTGGGATTCTTTGAAATCTGTCACTTAAGTTCATTTTATTTCGTGGTCCAAAAGTTACCCGGCTCCTTCGTTACATTCTTTCCTTTGTCAAAGGACTCAAATCGCTGCCATTTTCTTTGTAGGTGGCATTTATTATTTATGTGGTGTTTATTATTATTCTTTGTAGTTAAGCATTTATGTGCAAGAGCCATTGTGACCTGAATTCCTTCTGACCTCTAGATTTGGACTGTGATCATAGCTATTATGTCAGTTTTCTGTCCATTGGCTAAAAATACATACCAGATTCATCAAGGAAAGAGGCATGCCATACTTTCATACCATTGCACCGTGTTCAGAAGGGTCCATTTTGAGTTGGGTGGTTGTGGTAGGAGTGGACAGGATAGAAACGCCTATAAAGTCCCAGCAACCAGAAATTCCCCACTGGCCACTGTGGAAGTAATGACAATAATAATTAGTAGAATTGCCCAATTTAATTTTGTGTTTAAATAGCTGGAATCAATGAAATTGTAATTAAATTACATGTTTCATGTTATTGCATTTTTCCATACAATCCCGTGTTTCTCAGTTTATTGGTTTATGGCCAAGTATTTCAGAGACTATTTTTAGGTCTATTTTAGGGAATAAGCTCTGTTGGAGAGCGAGCATGGATTTGATCATGTCATTCACCAGCCTAAGGCCCTTCAGTGTTTCTTGATTACTTCTAAGATGAAATTACTTGGCATGATGGCAGGATAAGGGGTGTGATCCTTGGTCCCTACCAGCTTTTCTGTCTGTTTCTCTCTTTTCCTCCTTCTCCCGTTTCTATTAGTAAAACCACCTTCCTTGGACTATTCAGCCATACCTTACACCTCTGAGTTATCTCTCTTCTGTTTTACTCAGGGAACTTCTCTTCATCTGTCAAAACCCAGTTCAGGTGATAACTTTTTCCATGAAACCTTTCTCAGTCCCACTTCCCTCCCTGACAGTTTATTACACTCTCCTCTGGCTTCTTCTATATCTTGAACACACCTTTGCAACATTTGCCACTTATAGTAGTCCTCCTGTATTCGTGGTTTTGCTTTCTTGTGGTTTTAGTTACCTGCGGTCAAGCTCAGTCTGAAAATATTAAATGGGAAGTTACCGAAATAAACAATTCATAAGTTTTAAATTGCACACTGTTCTAATTAGCGTGATGAAATCTTGCACGATTCCTCTCTGTGACATGAATCATCCCTTTGTCCAGCGTATCCATGCTGTATACGCTATTCGCCCGTTAATCACTTAGTAGCCATCTCTGTTACCAGATCGACTGTCGTGATACCACAGTACTTGTGTGCAAGTAACCTGTATTTTACTTAATAATGGCCCCAAAGTTCACGAGTAGTGATGCTGGCAATTTGGATATGCCAAAGAGAAGCCATAAAGTGCTTCCTTTAAGTGAAAAGGTAAAAGTTCTCGACTTAATAAGGAAAGAAAAAAAATCGTATGCTGAGATTGCTAAGATCTATAGTAGTAACACTAATCTTCTACCTGTGGAATTGTGAAGAAGGAAAAAAATTTGCACTAGTTTTGCTGTTGTACCTCAAATATGTATGTATAGGAGAAAACAAATGGTTCAGTATTATTCGTGGTTTCGGGCATCCACTGAGGGTCTTGGAATGTATCCCCCGCAAATAAGGGGAGACTACTGTATGTTGTAATTTTTCTGGTTACTCATTTTTATTTCTTCAGAATCCAGCATGTCTCCTGGTGCTATGGTATTCAATAAATAAGTGAATTGAAGTTAATATGGGTTTGAAATGGGTATTAGACCATTTTAAACTCCTTTTGGGTTTAAAGCTCACTTTAAAACGACATATTTCTGTGTGAAAAGGTCTGTGTCATCATTGTCTTTAACAGTAGCTATATGAATAGGTTGTTTACCGGAATTGTTGGTCCCTCATTGTGACTGAGGTACAATGCTTAAGAAAACTTACCACCCTTCTTACTTTTGACCCAGTTACTTACCTAAAAGTGTTTTCTCAGTTAGCATTATAACCCTCTAAGGCTTAGAGCCTGCATGTCACTTAAAAAGCCCAAGATAATGGCTTTACATACAAAAATGATTGTGCAAAAGTATTTGCGGTGACTTTAAACATTTGAGGTTGAGAGACACTAGGACTGCTCCATACAAATAAATTAATCACATCACAGTTAGTGCTAAGTTCCTAAAGCCGGTGGTTACTCCAGGGGACAATGGTTCCTCCACTGGACCCTGGATGGAGACCAGAGAGTTGGTGGTGTTGCCCTTCCCTCTCTCCCTCCCTCCTTTTCTCTCTCAGCAAATAAATATTTCAATAAAATATGTGAGCTCGAGAGAACCCTCCTGCCTTTAAAGGTTATTATATCTAGATCAAACACATTTCAACCATCAAAGCCCAAATATGCCAGTATATATTGTGGTATGTCCCAGTTTGCATTGTTTTGTATGCTTTTAAATCAACACATTTAGCACCTTAGAAAATGATTTTCTGTCAAGTTTTAAATAGCTACCTGATATCATATGTTCTCTTTTAATTTCACAGCACATTGAGTAAAACATGTCTGTAGATTTAGATACCATAAACACTGTTACTTTAATCTACACACAGTAACAGGATATCGGGTTTCCAATTCCTAGGGTAAAAAACCTCTGCAGTAGAGCTCATTTGTAGTATTTAAGGAATGAATAGCTCCCATTCTGTGCTTTTCCCAAACCACATTTTTACATATGTACAGATAAATGTTGTTGATGCTCTGCTAATTTATGAACGAGTAAGTGTTCAAGGTGAATTCATGAAGATTTAAAACAGTTTTTGTTGTGTAATTCAATAGACCGCCTCTCAATCTACTGCTTCTGAGATCCCAGTAAGTAGCATGAGAATCCTAGGCAGTTGTTGCACCTGTGCTTGGAACAAATCGGTTTTGAATGTCAGATGCTCACCTTGCAAATCAGCAAAGTGTGTCCTCTCTGCATGAGTCCCTTCCCTCTCACTAGACAAAGTTCTAGTGGTACCCTATAATGAGAACAATTTGTGGGGTGAGGATAAAGCCCACAGTTTATACATAAGTAGATGGAATTGTGACCTTCAAAAAATGTAAACTGAATTTCAGCCAGAAATAATTTGTAAAATCAACATTGGTATTTAAAAAGACATTAAGACTTTCATTTCCATGCTGGTCTATTAGTGCTTCTTAGAAAAAAGGTGGAAGTGTAGCTGCTGGAAACACCTTCCTCAGCATTTTTTCACATTTTTTCCATCGTCTAATTGTAGTACAGCAAAAATCTTTATTCCCCAAGCATCAGAAGCAGGCTGTTGTTAACACTGAATGACCAGTAGAGGCATCTGAAACCCATGCTGGAAGAGTAGCTTGTAAATATCAAAGGAGAGCAGTAAAGAGTTTGGGTCTTTAAAGTGTGGCAGTCTTCTTCTTCTGACTGGTTTTTAAATGATAAGATTTAGGGGCTGGCCTGGTGGTGCAGCGGTTAAGTGCACGTGTTCTGCTTCGGCAGCCCGGGGTTTGCCAGTTCGGATCCCGGGTGCGGACATGGCACCGCTTGGCAAGCCATGCTTGTGGTAGGCGTCCCACATATAAAGTAGAGGAAGATGGGCATGGATGTTAGCTCAGGGCCAGTCTTCCTCAGCAGAAAGAGGAGGATTGGCAGCAGTTAGCTCAGGGCTAATCTTCCTCAAAAAAAAAAAAAAAGATAAGATGTAGTGCCCAGATATTCCACAGTTTATTATAGATTTTAGGTTTAGACTCATTACTTGCTTTATTTTCACTCTGTTACTCCCATTTTTACTTCAAATGTATATACAAGATTAGTACTTCCCATTCATTCTATAAAAAGGGCATTTGTTTATAAAAGGTAGAAACTATCCCACTTTTAAATTATGGTGCTTAAAAATCATGCACATCTGCATGCGCGTGCATGCGCACATGCACACACATATGCTTAAAGTAAATATAGTAGGGTTTGATTACATAAAATTCCCTCTGGAATGACACAGTGCTGTGGACTTTTAATACCTGTGCATGTTTATTAAATGTTTTAACTGCTGCTCCTCTGCTTTTTTGGATTGACGCTCTTATGAGTTTTGATGTCCGTGATGTAACTTTTGGCCTTTTGAGGAATTGATTAACAGCACCGAATGTGTTTGATGTATTGTTTTGAGCATGAGTTTGGTGGAATTTGTAAGAGGAAAAACACTGTAAAGGGAGACAGAATTACTTGGCAGGTAGAAGTTAGAGGAGAAAGGAGCGAAAAGAAAATGTGTTGCTACAAAACATTGAATCAGTGGGCTAGAGAGGATTTAAATGTGACTTTGGATTTCTTACTACTCTTCCATGGATAGAATTGCCTCTAAGTAATCTTGGTTTAAATTCTGTTTTCCTCTTAAAGGTCCGTGGTGGAGAGGCTACTTAGTTGTGAAAGAAAAACTAGAGTAGAGCTCATACAAAAGGGAAGGGGAATATTAGAGGAAGAAAAAAAGGCACACCATACGTAATAGAAGGAGCCTGGACTACTGGACAGACATGGATTCTGGTCCTGACCTTGCCACTAGCTTATAATGTAGTGGCTTAACCTTCCTAGGCTATAAAATGGTCTGACTCTTGAATCTATAATTCTTTGCTTATGAGATTGAACATTGGGTATGTCTAGTTACAGAAATGGCAAGAGATCCTCCTTATATATAAGAAAAGTTGAGAAACCCAAAGCAATGAGTGGACCTTAAAAGAAAGTAAAGAAACTTAGTATGTTTTAGTAGGATGTATGAAGAGGAAAAGAGGACCAGTTCTGAGATCTGCCTTTTTAGAAGAGGAGACAATCTGTGGAGGGAACATTGAAGGGGAACATTGGAGTAGAAAGGAGAAGAAAAAAGAGAGATTCATTTGATATAAAAATCAACGATATAAAAAAGTATTTCTCTTTCATATGTCCATGTTCTTGCTGCATATTAAACTTCCCTGCATGTAACTATCTGCATGAGTATTAAAATCTGCTATTTTCCATATCTATGACCTGAGAACACATGGTTGTTTCTGGTGACTTGCTAGTATCTACGTATTAGCAATGAGTATTTTTATTCTTCTTCCTTAAATTTGCAGTGTTAAAATACATGAAAATTTGTATCTCAAATGCGTTAGGTAGCAAATATTTTGCATGCTCTGAGGTATTTCATTATTCTTATTCTGGAAGTCTGGGCACAGGCCCTAGGGCTCTGGTCCATTAGTGGGGTTGTAAAACTTATCTGTTCTTTGTAGCAAAGTAGCACAGGCTGGTCCACTCCCTCCAGCAGCTGCTAATATCATTAGAGTCATGCAATGCATATGGGTGTTTTGGTCAGTGATGGACCGCACATATGCAGTGGTCCCGTAAGATTAGTACCATATAGCTTAGGTGTGTAGTAGGCTATACCATCCAGGTTTGTGTAAGTACACAGTGTGATGTTCACACAACGATGAAATTGCTTAATGACATATTTCTCAGAACATGTCCTTGTCATTAAGCAACACATGGCTGTAGTTGGTTTTCAAGTTTTCCAGCTATAAGGGAGGTGATCAGAAGGGTCCTGGGATGTAGGTGACTGCTGAGAGAGCAGCATCTCCCTGAGGATTTGCAAAGCTCGCTCTCGCTCCACCTCAGGCTCTTCCCATTTCCTGTGCCTGGAACTTCCTAAGTTGTGACGGTCTGAGTTCAGAAAGCAGAGGCTGATGGCATATGGGAAGGTTGGAAGCTTGTCCGAGGAAGTCAGGAAGCAGGCAAAAGTTTTGTTGGTAAAATTTTAGAAAATTGAGATTAGAACTCAAGCCTCTTAATTGCCAGTCTGGCAGTCACTTTTTTGAGGGGGGGATAGGGGGAGGGAGAAGGGAGAGGAGGGTACATAAGAAAAGAAAAAACAATATGAGAGTCTGTTTCTGGACCCCCAAAGGACTGGCCTGAGAAAAAATCAGTGTCATCTTCTAATCTCTGTCTTCTTAATCTCCTATTTCTCCTTTACAATTTATCCCTACTGATATATTGTTGTTGTTTTTTTTTTCCTTCTTAGATGTACAGGTCTTGAAAGAATTTTTAGCCGCATCAGCTGCAGTTTTTCACAGCACCTTGGGGTTAAGGACTTAAACAAAAACAGAGGGCCAAAGCTCCTTTTTTCTCAGAACACAGGCAAGATTTCTTAGTCTTTCTCTTGTTCCTAGTCCTACTACAAGTGTAAAGGAATTTTGTAGATTATAGACTTAGAACTAAGCAAGAAGGCTCTAGTCCTGAGGTAGAAACTTCAAGCCATTATCTGAGTAATATTATTTTGCTTTCTTCTCTTTTTTAATCTCTGCCCTAGTTTCTGTTTCTTTGTCCCAGACATCCAGCACTGGGCTTCTTTTTGATCCCCACATCCTTGTTCTGAGAGTTTTCTGCTTACTCTGGCAACTGCATGGTGTGGCAGGGTTTGCAGGAAGTCTGTTTCTGAAACTGGCTCAGCTAACACAAGGGCCACCCTGTGCAGGCAGCACTCTCGTTTCTGTCTGTGTTGTAGGAGACTGCCTCCTCCTTCTCATGCTAAACACAGATTGTTGGAATGCTAACTTGCAACTCCCAGAGCCACATTTTGGCTGGGCATGATACAGTATAAGAGACAGTGGTCTACCCCTTTTCCAAAGAGTGAGAATATCCATTTATCTTATCAGGCTCTCTTCACAAGTTTTGGAAATTGTTTTTGAAGCCAGGGGTTGAGTCAGGATGAGTTGAGGGCTAGGGGGAGGATTCTCATGTGCGCTTGAGGATTTGTCACCCTGTTCACATGCTTTCCCTCCTATCTGCCTTCTCTGATCCCTCTCCACTATTGTACTTAACTTCTGTGTTCAGTAGAGTCTGCTGACCAGATTGGCAGGGAGGGAACTATTCCAGCTTGCTCATGCCTCAGGTCCCACTTGGCAGACAGGGCCCCTCAACTGGTCTTTTGAAGCAAATTAGACCTAGCTAGTTTTAGGACCTTTGACCACTGTGTGGCCTGCTCCCTCCTCCTTGATACCTGTAGGTCTGTTTTATTGAGCAGAGAGTCTGTCCCATCATCTTTTCCTTGCAACCTGCAGGCAGTTTAGAACTCCAGTCTTTTTCAGGATACTCCTTTGCTGACACAAAGCTGCAAGCCCACTTTATCATTTGGGGCAAACAACAAGTATAGTCCCACTAGGACCTTGATCTGCAGTTCTTTTCTGTAAACAGGACAGAATTACCATTCTGTTTCCCTTCAGCTTTTGTGTCATTGCAAATCACAGCTAGCTGTAGTGTCTGTAAAGTAGTACTTTGAGAGATAAGCTTGTGAATTTGATGTCTGAGAGATGACATATTTCCCTGTTCTTTCAGAGGTGGTGCCTCCTCCTTGTTGTCTTCATGCTATGACACGACTTGAGGCCATTGATTTAAAGATAGAGAAAGGGAACCCTAATTCACTCAATAGTAATCACTTGAATACTATTAATCTGGATGAATTTACAGTTCTGTTTGCTTCTTTCCCCTGTAGAGCTTTCTAATCACTCTTGGACGCTTGACGAACTGCAGGGTCAATGCCTTTTTGACTAAGGGGACTCCATCTTTTTAATTGCAGGTTCCATTACAGCTTATAGAAAGTGTTGAATGCCGAGATATATTTCAGCTTCATTTGACATGTAAAGACTGCAAAGTTATCAGGTATGTGGCGTGTTTATGCTGCTCATTAGTGTGGAAAATATTTTTTAAAAAATAGATTCGTGATTTGGTAACATAAAAACAGCTTTTGAGGGTCAGCCTTGTAAGAAGGTGCAATAATTTCTGAGTAGTTAGTGCTTGAAATATTTTATCTTTAGGCTACTTTGCTATTTAAAGGATGTTTTTACTTTTATTTGTTTATTTATTTAAAGATTTTATTTTTCCTTTTTCTCCCAAAGCCCCCCGGTACACAGTTGTGTATTTTTAGTTGTGGGTCCTTCTAGTTGTGGCATGTGGGATACCGCCTCAGCATGGTTGATGAGCGGTGCCATGTCCACGCCCAGGATCTGTACTGGCAAAACCCCGGGCCGCCGAAGTGGAGCATGCGAACTTGGCCACTCGGCCACGGGGCTGGCCCCTTAAAGGATGTTTTTAAATTCAGAAATAATTTCAAATTCACAAAAAGGTGTAAAAATAAAAATAGTACAAAGAACACCAGTATTGTTAACATTTTACGTTATTTGTTTTATTGTTTGCAGGTGCCTTTTGTGTGTGTGTGTGTATGTATGTGTATATAGGTGTGTGCGGGTGCGAGAGAGAGAGACTCTTTTTCTGAATTATTTGAAAGTAAGTTACATAATCATGGGTCTTCATCCTGAGATACTTTAGTGTGCTTTCCTAAGAATAGGGATTTTTTTTTACATAACCACAGTATCATTATCACCTTCACAATTTTACACTCCTAATGCTTTCATCCAAATCTACTATCTGTGTTCTAATTTTGTCCGTTGACCTAATAATGCCCTTTATAGCATTCCCCTACCCCTACCTTGTTCAGAACAGGATCCAGTCAAGGTCAGACGCTATATTTAGTTGCCTTGATTCTATAACCTTCTTTAATCTGAAATGTTTTTCACCGTCTTTCTTTGTCTTTTATGACATTCACATTTTGAAAAATACAATCTTTTATTTTAATAGAATGTTTCTCATTTTGTGTCTGTCTAGTGTTTCCTCATGATTAAATTGAGGTTGTGCAGTCTCAGCTGGAATACTGTATTTATGAGGTTGTGTCCTTTTCAGGGTATTGTATTACGTCTGGAGGCAAACAGTGTCCATCTGTCTCTTATCGATGATGTTAATTTTGGTCACTCTTGTCAAGCTGTCACCTGCTTTCTGAATAATTTCTGTGTTTGCTCCCTTGTAACTAATAAAGTCTATGGGAGGCACTTTGAGACAATGAAAATGTCCTGCTTCTCATCAAATTTCTCCATAGATTTAGCATCCATGAATGGTTTTTATTTCATCTACTCTTTGCTATATTGGTTGCAAAATTATGCCTGAAATGCGTTTTTAAATTTAGTAACTTGTAAGTTTTAAATTCCCTAAGTTTTTACTATATCTCTTTAACTATTCTGGAGTGCCAGTAAACATTGTGTTGTTGGCATATTGATGAGCCACGATGATTGAGATGAGGAGAGGGTTAAGTGACCTCCTTGGTTTTAAGATAAATATTTAAATTGCTTTTTAGCCACTGAGATTTGACTTGCTTTTGATAGATACTGGCTACAATTCACAGTTTAAAAAACTTTCTTATTAATTACTCAATTTTACACACTATCTGCATTTGAAAAGGTAAAGTATCTTTTGCACTATTTTAACGTCCTAGTTTACACTGGAAATTGCGATTGGTAATAGAATTGTTTTGTCCTCTACATGGTCACAGCTGAAAGTGTTGATGCAATATATATTATTTTGGATATAAAGTTGCTGATTTGTTCTGATTGCTAAATAGATTTTGAAATTATTCCTTAACTGGTGAAAAGTAGTGCTGTAATTTATTTTTGAGCTCTGCCTAATATGTTAGAATGAAAAGAACTTCTCTAAACATATTTCTTGACAACCATAAAGCTTTGATGGAAGAAGTAGAATGAAACCCCATTCATGGAAGAGAATGACTGCCATTTTACTGTAATAATTGTCATTCATCTGAGAAGAAATTTCATTAGTCGGAAAAATAAGTTTTCCACATGTTTAGCTTTCTTCTTTTTGACATTTTGCACCATTGACCAAAATTTATCAGATCTGTTTTTAATATAAATGATAAACATGTGAATGACCACCTTTAATGTTTGTTTTTTTGAGGAAGATTAGTGTTGAGCTAACATCTGTGCCCATCTTCCTCTATATGTGGGACGCCTGCCACAGCATAGCTTGATAATCATTGTGTAGGTCCCTGCCTGGGATCTGAACTGGCGAACCCTAGGCTGCTGAAGCAGAACACACGAACTTAACTGCTACACCACTGGGCCGGCCCCAACCTTTAATGCTTTTTGACTGTAGTTGTCACTTTACCCTGAGTAGCGCTCTTGAAATGGTGAGCTGTCTTAGGTTTCATTGTCAGCTGTCTTCTGATTACACACTTGTTTGGCTTTACAAAGGTGTCAGTTCTCAACCTTTGAGCAGTGTCAAGAGTGGCTTAAGAGACTGAACAATGCAATTCGGCCACCTGCTAAAATAGAAGATCTCTTCTCATTTGCTTACCACGCTTGGTGCATGGAGGTCTACGCCAGTGAAAAAGAGCAACATGGAGACCTGTGCAGACCAGGTAGGCCTTTCTTAAATGTGCAGATGGTGGCTTTATCAAACTACCACTTGAGGTACCCTTAGCATGAAATGAGTCTTCTAAGCATTCATGTATTCAATCATATATTTTGTGGAGCACCTAGCACGTGCCCATCATTCTTCTAAGCTCAATAGAACATGTTTTCTGCCTTTCGGGGGAAGGGAAGAACACTAGATTTGGCATCACAATCTACTGGCCCTAAAAATAACTGTAGTTAAGGTTTGATGGGTGTTATGGAAGCCTAATGGAAGGGAGCCATGAGTGTTGTGTACACTAACTTCATGTTAGAAGTAGCTTTTGAGTAGGCTTTGAAGGTTGAATTAGAGAATGGGGAAAAGAACTTTAGACACAGCAAGTAGCATGAACAAAGGGATAGAGGTATGAGGTTACGCCACAGAATAGTGGAGTACAAAATAGCCTTTTGCTATACTCAAATTTTCAAGTCATAGATTACCTGTTGTCACCCTTTTCATCCCATAGATGATGAAACAGAGGTCTAGAGAGGCTGGGTGACTTCCCTCAGGACAAATAGAGAAGCTGCGCCCATACTGGAATCCAAGCTTCCTGACTCCTCATGAGATCTTTGTCCTGCTTGCTATCTTTCTCCCTCAGAAATGGCTTAGACCAAGTTCATGTTATTTCTCTGTGTAGTTGTCTGTAAACTTTATGCTGCCATAAATAGAACTTTGCTGGTCCAGCACTGAATCTTTAGTGTATCCAATTTGGAAGCAATGTCTTGAATTCTTAAGCAGTGAAAAGTTGTGAGCTTCATTCCAGTACAGTTTACTCTTGAGACTTTTTTCTTGAAACCTCAATTTTTAGTACTGAATCTTTAATCTTACCAATTCAACCCTAGGTCATTTTAAACATTTGAGGCTAATCTAGCTATTCTTGTATCACTTTGTTTCCTGCCTCTTTCACTGGTTGAAGCTTCTGGTTCATGTTCTTGTTTAACTAAAATATAACAAACGTAAGCATCATCTTATCCTTAAAGATGTTTTAACATGTACGATTGTTTGACCCTCATGACTTCATCAAACAAGCGGGATAGGCTGGTGTCTCCATTTTGGGAGCCAAAGAAATGGAGACTCAGAGGTAAAGCCTGTTGGCAAGTCCTACTGCTAGTTACTGACAGATCTAGGACTTAAATCCAGTTCCAAGCTGTTGACGGCTGACTGCGTGGGGTGCTGTGGATACAGAGATGAAAAACAGAGGTATGTGCCCTTCTGGAGCCTCAAGGAAAGCCTTAGGAATCCAAGCTTCCTATGAACCTGGTCAGGCTAGTGGAGCCCAAAGTCACCCATAAGAGACCACATCAGCCTTGAAAGGTTATGAGAATGTGCTTAAACTCTCTCTCACTTCACTCCTTTGTCCATTACCTCTTTCTTTTTTCTTCTTTATTGAGATGCCATTTCATTTTTAATTTTATTTTTTTTGTTTATAGCTCTTTTCAGGTTTTTTTTTAGAGGTAAAGTTTGCATACAATGAAATGCACAAATCTTATGTGTACATCTGCTTAGTTTTTAACCATTACATCTTATTCATGAAATTTCTAGTCTCCATCATCTTCTAGGATAATGAAGTTAATGAATCCAGCTTGCTACATTATATTATATAAGAACTTTAAGACTTTTATTTTTCCTTTTTCTCCCAAAGTCCCCTGGTACATAGTTGTGTATTTTTAGTTGTGGGTCCTTCTAGTTGTGGCACGTGGGATGCCATGTGCTTGATGAGCAGTGCCATGTCCGAGCCCACGATTCAAACTGGCGAAACCGTGGACCGCTGAAGCAGAGCACGCAAACTTAACCACTTGGCCACGGGGCCGGCCCCAAGAACTTTAAGACTTTTAACTCCAAAAGGCATTTCCTAGTTTTGCATTGCCACCTTTTAGTCAACAAGGCTTGCTTTCTCCCAGCCTGTTCTCCCACAACCACAGACTGAAAATTCCTCATCTTTTTAGATGATTCCTTATTCTCTTGATAATTTTACTTGTTTTCTTTTGGATTTGAGCCAGCTCTTAGGATATTCTTAAGATGTGCCAGGTCAGAACTTCATTCTTGTCTTTTTGTTATAGATGGCTTTGTCCTGAGCTGGGATGACTTTGGTCCTCAGGCCATTTCTTTCCTGATATCTGGTATTCTTTGGCCACCAGGACATACAGATGACCATGGTGTCCTCTGTCTGTTTATGAGTTTGTGATCGATGGAAGCATTTGGGGGGTAAAGTACTGATTTAGGAACTATAAAACCTGAATTCTTGACCATACTCTACCATTTAATTAAAAAAATAATACTGGGCAAGCTGTTTATCCTCTTCATAGTTTCCTTTGTTCTTCAAACTGGGACATTCTTGTTCTTTCTGCCCAAGCTGATTGGGGTTTCCTGAAGATAAAGTCTGGTAACATTGGAAAGTTCAATTCAGTAAATGTTTGAATGCTTACCATGTGCTGTGCTTGTGAAAATGTTTTGGAAATTAGGAATATACAAGGTAATGCCATTGTAACTGATTGGCTGGAACTTTATGAATAAAGGTTGTATTTTGTTTCTTCCCAATATGTGCAGTCCACACTGAAATTAACCTGTTCCCACTCACATGGAATCTTATTTTACTTCATTGACGTGGTTAGAGTGTGTATGGCTTTTTCCTTTCATGTATTTTCACTGTGGAGTACAGAGGGAAAACTTGCTCTTAGAAAATACCATGGGGCCAACCCGGTGGCGCAGTGGTTAAGTTCACACGTTCCGCTTCTCGGCGGCCCAGGGTTCACTGGTTCGGATCCCAGGTACGGACATGGCACCGCTAGGCAAAAGCCATGCAGTGGTAGGCATCCCATGTATAAAGCAGAGGAAGATAGGCATGGCTGTTAGCTCAGGGCCAGTCTTCCTCAGCAAAAAGGGAAGGATTGGCAGCAGTTAGCTCAGGGCTAATCTTCCTCAAAAAAAAGAAAACATGGTGGCACTTTTAAAGCCAGTCAACCTGGTTCTTCTGTCTCCACCCAATATTGTTGCGTATCAGTGGTGGCTACAACATTACTCACCAACTATGAGCATATCAGACAACCACATTCTTATAAGTCATCTTTGGGGTGAGATAGCACTTGAGATATTTCAGAGTAATGCCTTTTTATAACCTCCCCCAACATGTGAGATCACAAGCATAGACTCTGAAGGGTAGAAGTTAGTTTTGTCTTTCAGCAGTTAATAAAGCCTTTTATGGATCCTTCTCTCCTTAGCCTGTTAGGAGTAGAATGTGTCAGAGAGGAGGGAAATGGAAAAATTAGATCATTGCCTTCTATTCATATATATCTTGGTTTCTGACAGTGAACCTGTCATAGTTAAGCCAGCCATACCATGGCTACAGCTGTAGGTCTTCATCTGCTTTGGAATAAGTCTAAACATTGCTATAGGAATTCATCTGTGAAACTTGCAAAAACTTTTGCAAAACTCTTGACTTTGCTCTTAGCCCCATTTCAAACTCTAAAAAAGAAAGGGACTAAAAAACTTAAAGCTTCTCTCCCATGTGTTCAGCTTCCGTCTGCTCATTGTAGCTGCCTTCTTGGTGATCATTCTATACTTGAGCATTAATCTGGAATCCTGACAGATGACTGGGCAATTCAGTTGCTAGTTTAGTAGCATCAGGCCCACCTCTCTGACCTCTCTTGTCTGAAATGCCCATGAAGCACATCTTGTTTAACCATGAACAGCATATGACTCTGGGTCTTATACTGTTGTGCAGCTGCCTATTTAGTATAAAGTAAAAGCCCTTGCCAGCAGTCTGTCTACTGAGTTTGAATGCAGTTCAGTAAGTGTGCATCTAGATGACTGTACTGCTTTGTCCATGGAAAAGAATGATTCCTCCTTCCGTATTTAGAAATCTGGGAGGGCTAGTTCTCACCTTCTCTGAGTCTGGTACTGGTCTTCTTCACATACTGGCCTGGCTCTTTTATCGCAGGCCTTTAAGCTGTGTAGAATTGTTGGCGTGAATACTCAGAATCACCCAGGGAGCTAGACTTTTTTGGGGAAAAATTTTTTGGACTGCCACTTGACACTGTGATTATGATAGAAGGACTCACTGCTTTAAAAAAGTTTTTATTCCCATTAAAATAAGAATTGCTGGACTATTTGTCGTGCAAGAAATACTAAATGTTAAAAAAGGATAAATCCTCATTTGGGGATGGGGAGGCAGACAGAAAGGGTTGAAATGGAACTACAAAGCCAAACAAAAAATTTACAACCTTATGTGTAGAAAAAGGAACCCTCATACACTGCTGGTGGGAATGCAAACTGGTGCAGCCACTATGGAAAACAGTATGAAGGTTCCTCAAAAAATTAAAAATAGAACTACCATACGATCCAGCCATCCCACTACTGGGTATTTATCCAAAGAGCTTGAAGTCAGCAATCCCAAAAGTCCTATGCAACCCAATGTTCATTGCAGCATTATTTACAATAACCAAGACATGGAAGCAACCTAAGTGCCCAGCAACAGACGAATGGATAAAGAAGATGTGGTACATATGTACAATGGAATACTACTCAGCTGTAAAACAGAACAAAATCATTCCATTTGCAGTAACATGGATGGACCTTGAGGGAATTATGTTAAGTGAAATAAGCCAGCGAGAGAAGGATAATCTGTGTATGACTCCACTCATATGAGGAATTTAAAATTATGGACTAAGAACAGTTTAGTGGATACCAGGGGAAAGGTGGGCTGGGGGTGGGCACAAAGGGTGAAGTGGTGCACCTACAACATGACTGACAAACATTAATGTACAACTGAAATTTCACAAGATTGTAACCTATCATTAACTCAATAAAAAAAATTACAACCTTAATATTAAAAATAAATTGAGATATTACAGCATATCTAATGTTGAATCAGTGGAGACATGAGCATTCTGAGAGGGAAATTCAGCAATAGATGTGCTTGCCATTCACTTTTCTGGCTGAATAAACGTAAGTGAACTTCTAACACAATTTGGCAAAAGCCAGTTGAATTACTTATGTATGTAAGGTCTGCTCCTAGATCTTTTTCAAGCAGTGGTTTTCAAACTGTAGGTTGTGATCCACTAGTGGGTCATGAAATCAGAGTTTTAAGAAATGAAATATGAATTGAAACATTTAGAATAGAAAATACCAAAATGTCTCACACATACAGTAAAGGTGGTTATTGTTTTGTGAAACCTTTTTTTAAAAATAAACATTTGTATTGAATTGTGCTGTAAAAATTCTTATTGTGGGTTGTGGTGGTCAGTTTCAAAGTTCATGAAGTCACTGCTTTAGAGGGTACAAAGATAATTAAAACTCACTCCTTGTTCTCAAGGAGTTTGAAATAAGAGATTTTCTATGCTCATTGCTCAGTATATATTTCTTTGTAGCTCAGAATTTCATGCTCTGGATGGTGGTTTTAAGCCCTTCTTTGGGCAGTGGTTCTGCGTAGTAAATTGCTGGTGGTGGTGGTGATTATTATTTTGCCAGTGATTATTTTAAAACTATAGGATCCTTTTAGGGTATCTATGTGTTTAAGATAGAGGTACTAATGTGCAGAACCATTAATTAAATTACTTTACCTTTTGCAAAAGACTTGGAGCTGTATCTCAGGGTGGGAAAAATCTCATTTATTGAGGAACTTGATAGTTGCCATAGTTTTATAGCTGTTAGATTTGGATTATAAGTAAAAGACTCCCTGTCTAGTATTCTTGATGGTCACTATTCCTCGCGATTTGTAAACAGATGGAACCCCAATTCAGATAGTTTTTTCCCTATTTGGAAGCCTGCATCCCTTCTAAAACTTTTCCAAAATAGGATAGATTCAGTTGATTATTTCTTCCTGCATCTCTGAACCTCATCTTTTTATAGCTGTCCTTCAGGAAGCATATAATACCTAGTTTAAGTTCAAGAAAAGCAGTTTAAATGGGAAGTAGTTTTATAGAATCGTCCTTCATTCAAGTAATTGCTGTTTCCTATTCTGAAGCTTCTTTCCCAGGGGGAGCAAGACTTTATACTTTGATCACTAAAGCAGTCTGTTTTGTGCTTTTATTTATTTTTGTAGTTTCTCCCAGCCCCCACTATCATTTATTTTGTAACCTATAACTCTATATATTAGACATACTGCTTAATGGTTTTTTGTTTGTTTATAAAATTACTGCCCTATGACTGTTTTCAAGGAAGAAAGTTATTTCAGGTTTAATGACTTTTATGTTAGATTCATTTCTGCCTTCGTTGCTCACTGTCCTAAGGAAGAGGAAGCCGAATTCATTAGGGCAAATGTAGGCAGGTTATACTTGTTTGGGTGGATGTTCTTACAAATGCTGAGCACTTTACTTAATAGTATGGTATTTCCTGAGATTCCTGGGTACTGGCAGTTATCGGTCCATGATCTCTTATCTACCATTATGTAATTTGTAAGGCTGTGGAAATGGAAAGATTTTTCTTATTTTACTGGGTGGGTTGACCCGATCTGAGATGACATGAAACTATTTGTTGCTTTATTTATCCCATTTAGTAGGAATTATGCAAACATTTTACTGTAGAAATATTAATATTTGGTTAAATAGACCCTGATGAGAGCATTAACTTAGTATTTTAATATATGCACCATCTTAAAATCCAGAAAACTCTCAAGTGCTAAAATCTGGCCCAGAGGGTTTCTGATGAGGAGTTGTAGTTCTATTTCTACTCTTGGTGAATTTCTTGATTTTATTTCTTTTGTATAGTGTCAGGTTGAGTGTGGAAATAGAAAAGTAGCCAGTATAGTGACAGCATGTGTTTGGGGACCAGACAGACCTGCCATAATAACCTCTCTCAGTCTCTGTTTTGTCCTCTGTAAAATGAGCTCAAGGATACTACCCTCAGAGTTGATAGCAGTGATTAGATGATATAACGTAATTCCTGATCAAAATTAATTTCCTCATTCCTTTTTATAGTCTTATCCTGAAGGAGAATTTTTAACTAACACTAAATATATATTGTTTTATTTGTATAATATCTACCTGTATTTTTTTCTTTTTCTCTTAATAACTGAGCAGGGTAGCTGTGCTTTTAGTCTACCTGTTTTGCAAAAGGGTGTTCATTTCTTTCTTTCTGCTGTCTTTGGCCCCTAGGGGAGCACGTAACGTCAAGGTTTAAAAACGAAGTGGAGCGGATGGGTTTTGATATGAACAATGCCTGGAGGATTTCCAACATCAATGAGAAGTACAAGTGAGTTGCATGGGTCCCTTTGGACTGTGTTTCACAGCCAGTGCCTTTGCAAAAACCCCAGTTCTCATGTGACAGAACATTTGAACTTAGACTTTTTCTTTTTCTTTCAAACGGAGTTTTATTTATTAAATGTAAATACATCATCTTCAGGGTACTTCCTGAGCCATATGTTCCCATTGCTATCACTGGAGTGAAAAGTAATGCTTACTTAATAGGATTCTAGAAGCTTCCTTTCTATCCCTTCCAGGCCTCTGTTCTTCCTGGCACATGCACGTCTAGATAATACTGTGTTTACTTGTAGACAGGCAGTTTCTGTTATTCTCATCACCACTTGACATCACGTTAGAGATAGAATTAGTGATCTTATAAGCAATGATAAAACACTTAGGAGCTAGTTTTTATGACTATAACTTTACTCCAGATCCTATGAAATAGGCATAAGTATTCTGGTATTCAGTATATTGACGTGAAACTACTTCACAGCTACAATCATTTAATCATTAAATAGTAACATTATTAAATATTTCCCAAAACCTCTTTCCTTAAAAGGTGTAAGTACTTTGGTGGGAGAGGGCAGTAAACCACTTTGATTTTGGTGATCCAGGTTTCTATGAATCAAAGTAAAATTGTCCAGGAGATTTAAATTAATATATCCTTCTCTTAAGTTTCCCTGCAGCAGTTGGAGACGTTAATTATCCTTGTTGTCCTTTGAGCTGCCTAATTATGATAGCCATTTTCCTGATCTACTTGTGGGTAGCCATCAGAACATTTCGTTTTTCACTGGTAAAATTACAATTACTGTACATACTCTTGACAGGGACCTTGGCCAAAGAGTTAGGAATCTCTGGGGTGTTATGAAGCCTTGGGAGCTACAGGTCTGCTATACCTTTGCTTTTCTCATTGACAAGTCAAAGCAGAGAATGAAGGTGGAGACTGGAGGAGGGGGCCTCAGAGAGCCTGAGGCTTTCCTCACGTGTAACTCACCTCTCCTGTACTGGAAACTCCTTATCTATAAGTGAGCAGCTAGTATTTGCTGAAGCGCTGACTACTGGGTAGTGTAATACTTATAATGATCAGAAAATTGAGTATAGTCAAAAAACTGAATTAAGCTAAGCTTGTTGAAAAAATGTTTGAGTTCAAAAGCTATTGGTTTTTAAAATCTCTATTTAGTATTTAAAATCTCTATTTAGTATGGGTTTTAAAAAACCCATAGTTAACTTCTTGTCTTTTGAGTCCACTATTTCTAACTCAAAACCAGTCTTCAGGATATTGAAAAGTTCTTCCCAATACAAAGGAAGAATGAGAGGCAAATTTACTCTTAAGTTTAAAACAAGATAAAAGGAGCAAGACTCATGGTTAGAGTATTAACTGTGATCACCGTGTCCCAGGTTATTTTTAGGAGTTTGTGAGTAGGTGTTAGGAATTTTATAGAGCTGCTCTTGTTGCCATAGCCATTCTGCTGGTTCAGTGGCTTTTAAATTCCTAATACTTCGTCTTCTGGAAATTGAGAACAGGAGTGAGAGATTTAGTGCAGAATGACCAAAACCCCTAATTCCTAAGCCACTTTGTGTTTTTCTCCCTCTTTCCCTAATGCATAGATAGGCTAGGGCAGGTTGGTGGTGGCGGAGGAGGAGTTTGTGTATTTTAGGATTTGGATTAAAAGTCTTATTTCCTTCACTATTGAAAAGGAATATTGGGATAGCCATAGAGAGACATCATCCTGTAAGTAAAAAGACCTATCATAAATACTCCCTTTCTAGGGCACCAGCTTGACTAGCATCTTCACTAATGAAAACAGCTTTTTTTCCGAATGTAGTTTGTTCTGAAGTGTATTTTATAGAAATTATGATTAATAGTTTATTCACATTACTAACTTGGCTCAGTGGGGCTGTGATTATACATGCAAATGGCTGACCTCTGGTACTGTTTCTACATGTCCATGGCTGCACCTGTTCCCTATAATTGGGACACCCTGTTTGGTTCACATCAAAGAATATGTTAGTAATCTTCTAAGGTCTCTGGAAACTTGAAATTGTGGGCTCTCATATGTTTCCCTTTGACAAAAGCCTGAAAGACTGAAGGTCTGGTAGAGGTGACACAGACTTTCACTTCTGTAGTGAATTCACTGGGCAACTGTGTAGTTAAAAGTGACCTGTGTATTTGTTATAACAGAGGGGTATGGTGGAGTAACTGCCTCTCAACTCCCCCCTTTTTCATTGATGGTTGAGGTTGCCAGATTACCCAAAGGCAGCATTGAGTGGAACAAGCCAAGATAGTATCACATGATACATACATAAGTAAACACTTGAGGCAGCCCATTCTCCTGAGCAGACCAAGACTCAAGTGATGCTCCTCATTGCCTTTTAACTGGCTCTGGGGTAGCTTGATCAACATCTTTGTGCTGGCTCACCTAGTATCTCTTCCTCTTCTCCCTCCCTTTCTCCCTGTCCTCTGCCCCCTCTCCCTCTTTCTCATCTTCCCTGTTAGGCTATGTGGTAGCTATCCACAGGAGCTCATAGTGCCTGCCTGGATCACTGACAAAGAACTAGAAAGTGTAGCAAGCTTCAGATCCTGGAAGCGCATCCCTGCTGTCGTCTACAGGTAAGTAAGCCTGGCCAGGCCCACCTCGGTCTGGTGCTATTGCCCACTGCATGTGGTCTGCCAGCTCTCCTGCTGTTTACCTGGGAAGGGAAGTGGAGGGGTTCTGTGAACTTTCTAGGTAATTGTATGCTTGCTTGTTGCAAAGCTGTTCTTCTAGTCAGACACACCACTTCTTATTTCATCCAGAACACTAGCTGATGGTTCAACTGACACTGATTAGAAAATTTCAATAGAAAAGAGGCTGGTCTTGCTATTTTAAGATCCTTCTGACATTCTCTTGGAAGATAGTGTGCTGACTGCATTTAGCTTCAGATGTTGGCTTTTGGATTGAGAGAGATGAGTTCTAGAAAGTGAGAATTGCAAGGATAGAGTTGAATACTTTGTGATTGTCTTTCTGGTTAAAATTTAACACATGGAAGAGCTCTGCTTTGAGAGGAAGGATTTAGAGAAGACGGCTAGGTCTTAGCTGGATAGAAGATCTCAGAGATCAAAGGCAGGAGAGCCAAAGGAGGCAAGTTCTAGAAGGGGATGGTGGTGGGGTGATGAGCACAGGTTTTGGAGTTCAAGTTGTTTCTCGGACACTCCTTGCTATGCCACCTTGAGGAAGTTCCTAATTGACCTCAGCCTATTCCTAAATTAGTAAAATGGAAATAATATTCTCACTTTGAAGGTATGCTGTGACATCTGAATATGAATCTATAAACACTGGGCTTCTCTAAGAAATATCTGGAATAGATTGTATTCCTGAGGGCTTCTTTTATAATTCAGTGAATGGCTCAGTTCTCACAGGATCATGTTAAATTTTTAAGAAGTCATTCCCTCTTATTTTGGAACTGTTTCAAATCTCATCTCCTTGTAATATTCACATTCTCGATTTCATTTTCTCCGGTTTGCACACTTTTTGAACTCTTCTTAATTTTGGACCAAACCAGTAGAGCACAGTTAGAAACTCTTTCATGCCAGGAGGCATTCTATTGAAATACTGAGGTTGGAGGAGGGGATTTATCTCCTTGTGGAATTCTCACCGAGATAACCAGCTTGTTCATTTAGTCCACTAAAGGCAAATTCTGATGGCCACTCTGAATAGAGAGAGATGGAAAAGTATTTGCTTCTGGCCCGTGGAACCCATTAAGTTTTCAATCTCAATTTTCATCACTGTTGTTTTCAGACACCCCTAGAAAAGTAGGTCACCAAATTTACCTATCACTCAAGTGATAAGGATGACACAGGAATTAGAGAACAGTTAAAGCTGAAAGGATTTATGAGTCTTATCAGTGATCGGCCCAGCTCAAATAGGGAAAGCAGCCAGCTGCTGCTCTGTGGCCAACAGCTGTGTTAGTTTAGCAGCCCTGGCATTGTGGGGTTTGCTGACTTTGAGCATAAGGGGAAAGGACTCTCATTTTCTAAGTAAGGGGCTTTAGGTGAATTCTCCCTGTTGGTAGAGAAGCGTAAGAGTGTAGGTTGAAGAAAAACTTCTTAGAGTAAACATTGGAAGCCTTTTTTCCCCTTTTAAAATTTATTCTAGAGGGCATGAGCCATAGGGTTTTTTCCAACCCTTTCTAAAGACCACAGAGTATATATAAATGAAGAAAATTTTTTTTGAGGAGTCAGGTTTTCTTAGAAATTTTTTTTCAGTTTTGGCTATATCTTGGAATAATGGATTTCATAAGTAAAATAGCAGAGTGGGAGATAGTATTCCCTAGTATTAACTCTTACTGAAAATTTATATTTGCAATTTCTTAGAGAAAATCTGGTCTCTAAAGATTACAAATGGAAGTTCTTAATGTAGTTCACATAAAATCAGCCAGGCTTCCAGGAACTGGCCTCTGTTTCAGAACGTGTGTCTTGTATTTCTGAGCTCCAAACTAGGTTGTTATATTATTTGAGAGCTTTGTAAGGGGTATGTTGAAGAATGTTTTGGAATATTGTACCACTACCACTTTCTGCTTTGCCAGTCCAGGTGGCAGGATGCTTCTGAGTCCAACATACATTTACTGAATTTAGTTGTCTGTAGACTACAGTAATGATTCCTGAGGTTGCTGGCAGCAGTTACTTGACAGCACCATGCTGAACCAGTGCCTGATTAGTGCTTTCTCCTGCTGTGATGAGAGAGTGCTTATTTGGATTTATTATTGAAGACAGAGATTGCTCTAACATAGCAAGATGGTGCGAAGGCCGCCCATCTGTAGTGCAGTTCACAGCTTCCCCTTTTGTGCATTGAGTGATTGTTAGAAACGTCTAGACATTTAGGGGGCTTGCCTAATACTAACTTGGGGATAGTTTGAATATTTATGTGTTTCTATATAAAATTGAAGCATTCATTGTTTAGTAGGGGATTCATCCATTGGACATCTTAATTTTTATACTTTCGCTGGTCCTTTTTGTTAAAATGATAGATATGCTCTTTAGTGATTTTTTTATCTATAGTGTTCTAATTCTCTTTCATGCAGTCTAAAGCATCTTCGAAGACTGCAAAAAACTTAGCTGCTTATTGCAACAGCTCAATTGCAGTCTAGCGATTATAATGCCATGGCCCTTAAATCTCAAGACCCAGGCTGAAGAGTGCCATCTTCTGTCCTTCTTGGGTACTACTGGGAAGCATTGCAGAGGAAGAGGATGCTCAGGAAATGCCTTGCCAGCCTCTGCTATAAAGGTTTGGCATCAGTCAGCTCAGCGGTTACCTGGCTCCTATTACTATATGCTAGTAGGCATTTTAAGAATCAGTGAGGTTTTATTTCCAGTTTGGCTCCATTCAACAGGTGAGCCAGTTGAGTGTGTTTGGCGATATGCAAGTACTTTCCGTTACTTGTCTCTTCCAATGAGGGAGAATTTAAAAGCTAGAAGCAAAAACTGGTGGTTCCAGTGGAATCTGATTATTGCCAAAGTTAATTTATAGCTTGTGAGCTTTAGGATTAAAAACAAAAATCTTTCTCACATTGTTCCTTGAAGAAGACAAATAGATTCAATAGTATGTTTTATTTAAATTTATCTATACCCTACACATGTGTTACATGCATATGCATGTATGTGTTTAGAAACAATTTTAATGGGAGGCAAGACACTGACAGTTCCCTCTGGGATATACAATTGGGGGACATTTAAATTTTTTGCTTACTAGCTTTTTATTCTGCTAATTTATTTTTACAGAGAACTGATTACTTTTATAACTTATAAAAAATAGCTTTATTGAGATGTCACATATACTTCACCCTTTCAATGTGTGTAGTTCAGTGGGGTTTTTTTTTTAGTGTATTCACAGTGTTGTGCAGTCATCACTATGGTTAATTTTAGTACATTTTCACCACCCCAGAAAGAAACCCAAGACCTGTTAGTAGTCACTCCCCATTCCGTCCCCAAGCCCTCTAGCTCTGGCTTACTAGTAATCTCGTTTCTGTCTCCAGATTTGCCTATTCTGGACACTTCATATAAATGGACTCATACAATATGTGGCCTTTTGTGACTGGCTTCTTACACTTAGGATAACATACTCAAGGTTCATCCATGTTGTAGCATGTATTAGAACTTTATTCCTTTTGATTGCCGAATAATGTTACTTTTATAACTTTGTAATTGCTAAAATTGCCTAACTAAAATTCCTAATTAGGAAAAGACTGGGTTTTAATAGCATCTTAAAGTAGGCTATGAGTATGATTTCTGGTCTTATTTCTTGAAAGGGGATCTATCAGAGGATGGCTTATTGAGGTTTATGCTATACCTTTCCTTCTAAGAGCTTAAGGAAGGGTAGCTGGCTCATTGAGCTACCTGCCTATAATAAGAGTAGTTTGTGACTCATGAAATCTCAGGAGATTTTATAAAGCAGTCCATTGTGGGCCAGGTAAGTGTTTCAGTCCCAAAGGTGAGATCTTATTTTGAAAAGAATCTCCAAGCCAGCCCAGTAGCACACAGTTGCTGCTGTGGGCTCTCAGAAGTTAGTGAGGAAACAAATGTTTCTGTTTCAGCATCTATTATGCCAGGATAGTCAGGTGCAGTATTAAAAAGGAGAGATTAATGTTTCATTATTGAGTAGAAGAATTAGTGTAGTATTTGTAGATTATTTTTTCCTGATTTTCCAAAAATAAATTTAAAGATTCAAACTTTTACTTTATGAATATTAAATTTTCTCTAACACATTTATCATTGTGTTTGTCTCTAAAATGGTATGATAAATGAGAAAGATCCAAATAGGTTTTGTTGTTATTCTTGTTGCTATATAAGATTTCTGCCCTGAGAAGACTTGAAGCTAACCCATCACTTACCTGTAGTCAGGTTGTTTGTTAAGGCATTGAAAATCCACTACCTCACTTTTTGTGTGAGCAACAGAGCATCTGAATGGGGCCATCGGGATGGGTACAGTTGTTGTGTCTTGTTCTCTGCACAGGCACCAGAGCAATGGAGCTGTCATTGCCCGTTGTGGACAGCCAGAGGTCAGCTGGTGGGGCTGGCGAAATGCCGATGATGAGCACCTGGTGCAGTCAGTAGCCAAAGCTTGTGCCTCTGACTCCCGATCAGGTGGCAGCAAGCTATCAACTAGGAACAGTCCTCGAGACTTCCCCAATCCAGGAGACCTTTCTGACGTGGACTTTGGTAAGGGACTCCCTGGATCCGTCACAGCAATTTTTATAGCATCTGAGAACCTTTCCTCGAAGTGGCCTTTTCCTTGTGAGACAGAATTCTTTTCATAGAAGAGAGAGAGCAAAGCTTCAACTGACAGAATTGTTTAAGGAGTCACAGGTCTTGACAAAGAACCAGAAGGCCCCTTGTTTTAAACTTGGTTTACGAGAACTAGAGTGTTTGTTGTCTTTCTTGCCATCATGACGAGAATGGAGTATATATGTGATAGGAGACCTTCAGTGTCTCCAGACCATGGAGGAAAACACCAGGCTTCATTAAAGGACTACAGATGTAGAAATGATGTATAGGAAATTGTAGGCAAAACAGAAGATAAACTAAAGAGAGAAGTCATAGGTATCAAAGGTTCTGGTTAGGTGAATTTCACTTCATTGAATTTTTTTGGTACTGTATAATATGCGCCTGTGGTTCTTATTTTGCACAATTCTGGGAGCGACAGGTTCATTTAGTTTGTCCTCCCCACTCCTGATGTCCCTAGATTCTTCTCTGTCAAATACTTCAGGAGCAGAGAGTTTGGCCATCCAACCACAGAAGCTTTTGATCTTGGATGCACGCTCCTATGCAGCAGCTGTGGCAAACCGAGCCAAAGGAGGAGGGTGTGAATGCCCAGGTAAGGTGGACAGTGCTTTGTCCTCTGACACGCTGTCCTTGTGAATCCAGCCCATGCTGAAGGGGGTCTTAGTTCTCAATTTGAAATGAATGGCTAGCCATGTTCCTCAGCCTATCTTGAGGGAGCTGGAGCTCTTTGGAGTCTTAACACTGTATGTTCTTTTCAAGAGAGAAATGGAGGAGGAGGTGCAGTGAAACCAAATAATCTTCCTTCCCTCTGCCAACCTTTAGGTGATAAGGAAAGTAAATCCTCTCCCATAATGAAGCCTGTTCATGTTTGGAAGCTGCTTCTTTAGTGGCTCAATTTCTCAGCCTTCTAAAAGCTTTTTGTTGCCTTTGTCAGTGGGTATGCTCATCACTGGCCTCACAGAAAACTCCTCACATGGCTTCTACTTAGAAAACCTGGGCTGGAAATTGAAGCAGTAAATACAAAACTCTAGCAAAGCACCTCTGTCCTGACCTATAACACCCCCACTGTTTGAATGCTGGCTTTCTCCAAGGAGGGACCCCTTCGGCGCCAGTTGTGTGCTGATGGAGCAGGTAGAGGCACCAAGCTCCTTACTCACATGTGATCTAAACTGGAAATTAAAAGCAGTTATACCAAAGTGGAATTTGAATGCATGAAATGCATTGTTCTAATAGGCTCTTTTCAAAGAGATTCCAGAGCTATAAGTTAGTTGAGGCCCAAGAAGTAAACCTGGGCTAAGATGGAAGTATATAGATTTTTTTTAAAAAAATAACAGCTCCTGTTTTATGTTTCTCAAATCTATCCTTCCTTTTCGCCGAGACAGCTAAAATTCAAGCAGTTTTCCTTTCCTAATAAAGGACTGGGCTAATAGGCATCAAAACGCTGCAGTTTCATTAGTCAGCAGCTGCAATGGTTTGTTTTATAGCCAGTTTGCTGCTTTTAAATTTGGCCATATGGGCTTTAAATTCAGCATATTTGTGTTCTCTTTATTGTTATTCTCTCCAGAGTATTACCCAAACTGTGAAGTTGTATTTATGGGGATGGCAAATATTCATTCAATTCGGAGGAGTTTTCAGTCCCTGCGGTTGCTCTGCACACAGATGCCAGATCCGGGAAAGTAAGACCTTTGCTTTAATTCTGCATTGCTTTTTTAAAAAAAAATGAGTTTGGAGGTGTCTTTTCTTCTGTTTCTTCTTAGACTTCAGTTTTACTTTAAGTCTCTGCGGGTATTCTTCTTCCTGTGTTAGGAGCATGGCAACACAGAGGAGGAGCCAGGAGAAAAATCAGCCCTTTGAAAGGTTTAAAAATGTGCAGCACAGAACCAGCCTCAGCTCTCAAAACAGAAGTGTTGCATTCTTGTTTTTCCTGGGACCTCTTCCTTCTTTTGTACATTGTTTTTGGCCTGAAGTAATTTAATTCTCTGTTTTTGACATCCTCTGGTGACACTTAACCTGCTATGAACTGGGATGTTTTACCATGAAGAGTCAAAATTTATTCATCATGTTCTAGAAGGGGTTAAACTTTCTTTAAACTAGCCATTAGGTCAGTTCTTTCTCCATTTGCTTCTGATTTCTAAATTACCCTCTCTTATTTACTAAGAACATTACCTTGATTTTTATTGCTTATTAAAAGTGAATGGCTGGCTTTTGCAGTGAGGAAGGTTAAATAATATCCCCTCCCGCCAAGGGCACTGTTTGAATACAAGACAAATTAGGAATGCTCTGTAAAACAAATATGGACAGATAAATATTTAAAAGCTCCTGTTTTACTCTTTCAGGAAGCCAGAAATGGTGCCAGAGAATACAGAATTTTCTCTTTTCTGGTGTTTGTGCTGGAGCCCATGGCTATTTCCCCGAGTTTTGTTCAGTAGATCTCATGATCACATCAATTTTTGCAGCATTCTTTATTTGACTTTATTAAATCAAATGGCTGCCTGAATCACTTGTACTAACTCCTGGGAGCAAATGATTAAATTCATCACAGTTGCAATCAGCCCAGAGGGTGAAGCAGTTGCCCTTGGGGAAAGCCTGACTGAAGAAATAAGATTGCTGCTCTGCTTTGGGGATTAGCAACTTGCATCTGCTACACATTTCCAGAACCCAGCTAGTAGCACTCTCTTTGTGGGGCATAGAAAGAGCCTGGCTGAGGACTCAGGAGATCTGCCACTGATTGTGTGATTTTGGCCAAGTGGCTTAACTACCGTGGGCATCAGTTTTCCTGTCTGTAAAATGAAGGGATAGAATCAACACTACCTGTTCTCTAATATCTTCCATATATTACAAATTTTTTTAAAACACTGTTTTATAACTCAGAGTCAAAAGGTTGTAATTAGCCCTTGCCTGGTCCAAATGAATGTCTAGGGGATTTTATTAAGGAAGAAGGTAATGCTTTGTGTGTATTTGGCAGCAAATCATAATACTGGAGCCTCCCTTGTGGATAAAAAGAAGCTGTGGCAGTGATGCGACCAGCTATACGCAAGCCTCCAGACACTTGATTGAGGCTGTGGGAGGGCTAGGGCATGGTATATTTCTACTACAGTTTGAGAATAGGACAAGCAAGTGTGGAATCTCTCAGCACCTGCTTGGTTGGCAGATTCTGGAATACAGCTTTCTCTGTTAGGCATGGACAACATCAACTGGTATGTAAGAATAGTTTAGTAAGGTTCAAGGGAACCTTACACTGGTCCTTGTTTACCATTTCTCCAGGGGCCAAGAGATAATTTAGTATTTGCTCTCCTAATCCTTATCTTTTAAGACTTGGTTTCTTTTAAGACTGTGTAAGGAATGAGAATAAACACTTGATCCACAGTGAAAAATGTTTCTCAGGTACCTATTAGGAGATAGAAAGTGTTGAGATTGAATTTTTACCCATGATTTAAATAGTAGGAATCTTCACTGTATGCTAGCTACTGGGCTGGGCTTACAGCTGTGCCTGAGACACTGTGTCCACCCTTTGAGGATCCACAGTCTGGTTGGTAGACCAAGCTAATTCATGTGAAACCCACGTTTATGCACTACATTTTGTTGTCTGCCTGGACAGACCCCTTCCTTAGACTATTTCAAAAATTCATACCCATTCCCCAAGGTTTAAGAGGCATTTATAGCCTAGTCTTGGCCAAAGCCTTCTCAGAACCCCCATGACAGAAGTATGTTTGAAGGGCTAGACTGTGGTCCTGACTACTAATACTGTGTTTTGGAAAAATCAGAGCTTTTGTTGGTGGGGGTGGGGAGTAAATTCATGACAAGGCACAAGAAACAAAATGTCAACACAAGATAAACAAAATTGACAAACCTTTAGCTAGACTCACCAAGAAAAAAGGAGAGAAGGCTCAAATAAATAAAATCCGAAATGAAAGAGGAGAAATTACCACAGACACCTCAGAAATACAAAAGATTGTAAGAGAATACTATGAAAAGCTATCTGCCAACAAATTGGATAATCTAGAAGAAATGGATACATTCTTATCATCATACAACCTTCATAAACTGAATCAAGAAGAAATAGAGAATTTGAATAAACACTCACCAGTAAGGAGATTGAAACATTAATCAAAAACTTCCCAAAAAATAGAAGTCCAGGACCAGATGGCTTCCCTGGTGAATTCTACCAAATATTCAAAGAAGACTTAATACCTATCCTTCTTAAACTCTTCCAAAAAATTGAAGAGGAGAAGAAGCTTACTAAGTCATTCTACAAAGCCCACGTTACCGTGATACCAAAACCAGACAGGGACATCACAAAAAAAGAAAATTACAGGCCAATATCGCTGATGAACATAAGTGCAAAAATCCTCAACAAAATACTAGTGAATCGAACACAATCATACGTTAAAAAAATCATCCACCATGATCAAGTGGATACAGGGATGGTTCAACATCCGCAAATCTATCAACATGATCCCTGTGTCAACAAAATGAAGAATAAGAACCACGTGATCTTCTCAATAGATGCAGAGAAAGCATTTGACAAGATACAGCTTCCATTTGTGATAAAAACTCAATAAAATGGGTATAGGAGGAAAGTACCTCAACATAATAAAGACCGTATTTGACAAGCCCATAGCTAATATTCTCAATGGAGAAAAACTGAAAGCTATCCCTCCAAGAACAGGAACCAGACAAGGATGCCCACTTTTCACCACTCTTATTTAATGTAGTATTGGAAGTCTTAGCCAGAGCAATCAGGCAAGAAAAAGAAACAAAAGGGATCCAAATTGGAAAGAAAGAAGTGAAACTGTCACTATTTGCAGATGACATGATTTATATATAGAAAACTCTAAATAATCCACTGAAAAACTTTTAGAAATAATAAATGAATATGGTCAAGTTGCAGGATACAAAATCTACATACAAAAATCAGTTACATTTCCATACACTAACAATGAAGTACAGAAAGAGAAATTAAGAATACAATCCATTTATGATTGCAACAAAAATAATAAAATATCTAGGAATAAACTTAACCAAAGAGGTGAAAGATCTATACACTGAAAAAACTATAAAACGTTGAAAGAAATTGAAGAAGACACAAAGAAATGGGAAGATATTCTGTGCTCTTGGATTGGCAGAATTAACATAGTTAAAATGTCCATGTGACCTATAACAATCTGCAGATTCAGTGCAATCCCAATCAGAATCCCAGTTACATACTTCATGGAAATAGAACAAAGAATCCTAAAATTTATATATATGAAACAAAGACCCTGAATAGCCAAAGGAACCCTGAGAAAAAAGAACAAAGCTGGAGGTATCATACTCCCTGATTTCAAAATACACCACAAAGCTATAGTAACCAAAACAGAATGGTACTGGCAGGAAAACAGAAACACAGATCAATGGAACAGAATCGAGAGCCCAGAAATAAATCCATACATCTTCTGGACAGCTAATTTTTGACATGGGAGCCAAGAAGATAAAGTGGAGAAGGGAAAGTCTCTTCAGTAAACGGTGTTGGGAAAACTGGACAGCCAAGTGCAAAAGAATGAAAGTAGACCATTATCTTACACTGTACACAAAAATTAACTCAAAATGGATTAAAGACTTGAATATAAGACCTGGAACCATTAAACTTCTAGAAGAAAACGTAGGCAGTACACTCCTTGACATCAGTCTTAGCATATTGTCAAATAACATGTCTGACCGAGCAAGGGAAACAATACAAAAAATAAACACATGGGACTACATGAAATTTAAAAGCTTCTGCACAGCAAAGGAAACCATCAACAAGACAAATAAACAACCTAACACTTGGGAGAAGATATTTGCAAACCATATATCTGATAAGGGGTTAATATCCAAAATATATAAAGGACTCATACATCTCAACAAAACAAAGCTAACAACCCAATTAAAAAATGGGCAAAAGATCTGAACAGACATTTCTCCAAAGAAGATATACAGATGGCTGACAGGCACATGTAAAAATGTTCATCATTAACTATCAGAGAAATACAAACCAAACCACAATGAGATGTCACCTCACTCCTGTTAGAATGGCTGTAATTAACAAGACAGGAATCACTAAGTGTTGGAGAGGTTGTGGAGAGAAGGGAACTCTCATACACTGCTATTGGGAGTGCAAACTGATGAAACAATATGGAGATGCCTCAGAAAATTAGGAATAGATCTACCGTGTGATGTGCTATTCCACTACGTATTTATTCAAAGAACATGAAAACACGAATGCATAAAAATACATGCACCCCTATGTTCCTTGCAGCATTATTCCCAATAGCCAAGACTTGGAAGCAACCTAGGTGCCCATCAAGGGACAAATGGATAAAGAAGATGTGGTATATATATATATACAATGGAATACTACTCAGCCATAAGAAACAATGAAATCTGTCCATTTGCGACAACATGGAGGGACCTTGAGGGTATTAAGCAAAAGAAGTCAGAGGGAGAAAGTCAAATACTGTATGATCTCACTCATAAATAGAAGATAACAAACAAACAGAAACAGAGATTGGATTGGTCATTACCAGAGAGGAAGGGAGGGAAGAGGGCGAAAGGGCTGAAGGAGAGGGGTGAAAGGCACATGTGTGTGGTGATGGATGGTAGTTAGTCTTTGGGTGGTGAACATGATGTAATCTACACAGAAATTGATGTACACCTGAAATTTATATGTTATAAACCAATGTTACTGCAATAATAAAAAAAAACACCACAGTTGAAAACAAGTATGATCAGTTTGTGATTACTCCCACAGGGCAATTTATGGAGTCTGATACTTCCTTGAAGGTCTTTCGAAAAAAGGTTCTTCTTGATCCCTGCTGAATCCAGTCTGTGCCAAGCCCAGTGATACTGTGTAGCCGTTGGTGTAGTAATTTGTGTGTGTCTGAATCCTTAGTTTGAGCCCATCCAGTTTTAGTCAGTAGACACTCAAGACTTAAGCTAGGTGTTAGGGTGTGGGGGTAGCAGACGATGTTGTCTGCTCTGTTCTTCAGTGTGGCATCAGGCTTACATCTTGTTATAGACATATTTGTATTTGAGTTTTCTTTACTTTTTTTTTTTTTTGAGAACTTGGGCACAGTTGCTGAGCATTAAATATAAATATCTTCTATTTTACATCTCAAGGTGGCTGCATTTCCTTCAGGAGAAGATTCCAGAAAGAACTACTTACACAGTAGTCTCCCCTTATCTGTAGTTTCACTTTCTGTGGTTTCAGTTACCCACAGTCAACTGCGGTCCAAAAAGATTAAATGGAAAAATCCAGAAATAATTACTAAGTTTTAAATTGTGCACCGTTGTGAGAAGCATGATGAAATCTCATGCTGTCCCTCCTGGAGCATGACTCCTCCTTTTGTCCAGCATATCCATGCCATATGTGCTACTCACCTGTTAGTCCCTTAGCCATCTCACTTATCAGATTGCCTGTCTTGGTATCGCAGTGCTTAAGTTCAGGTAACCCTTATTTTGCTTAATAATGGACCCAAAGTAGTGATGCTGGCAATTCAGATATGCCAAAGAGAAGCTGTAAAAGTGCTTCTTTTAAGTGAAAAGGTGAAAGTTCTCGACTTAATAAGGAAAGAAAAAAAATTTTATGCTGAGGTTGCTAAGATCTATGGTAACTTTTATTGCAGTATATTGTTATCATTGTTCTATTTTTAGTTATTGTTGTTAACCTCTTACTGTGCCTAATTTATAAATAAAACTTTATCATAGGTATGTATGAATAGGAAAAACCATAGCATACATAGGAGTTTGGTACTATCTACAGTTTCAGGCATCCACTGGGGGTCTTGGAACATATCCCCCACAGATAAGGGGGAGCAACTATATTGGGTCTATATCTACCATGGACTGAAAATTATTAAATATTCTCTCTGGGAAATTAGCTATAAGATTTTTGGAACAAAAGATAGTCCTATTAATTACTGTCCTATGTCTAAGGCTCTCCTCTGTTGCATAGTAGGGCTTGGGTCTCATGCTTTATAAAGATACAGAAATTTTCTGTTTGTTTTGGCAGTGTGTTTGGAGGGGAAAATCTTTGGGAATTGCTTTTTAATTTGACAGGTATTTGGCATGATGCAGTAAATCATAAAAATCGGCATTTCTTCTTTATCCCCTTCTGTTTTTATTCTTATAGTTGGCTCTCAGCTCTTGAAAGCACAAAATGGCTCCATCACCTGTCTGTGCTTCTGAAGTCGGCACTTCTGGTAGTGCACGCCGTGGATCGTGATCAGCGACCAGTGCTAGCACACTGCTCAGATGGCTGGGACCGAACCCCCCAGATTGTGGCATTAGCTAAGCTCTTACTGGACCCTTATTACCGAACCATAGAGGTAGGTGCACCAAAGAGTGGGATTTAGTACTTCAGGATGAGTTGGGGAACCTATTTTGATCGAGGTGGTTAGGTGTGATGAAAGTGAAATTTCTTTATTTTTAAATCATTGCTCCTTTACCTTGAGCTAAATTGTGGTGATGCCTACCACAGTTCTTGTGGCTCTTAAAATGGGGCAGAAGGTATTGAGAATACAGACGTGTTTTCCTTTGCAGTCTATCTACTTGGAAAAGTTTTGGCTGCCTCAGGAAAATGGGGCCTCTATGGAAGGATCTTGGCATACTTATTATGGTAATGGGTCTAGATAGCACCACAGAGTATTCTGTGGAGAAAGAACCCTACTCTGTAATAACCACCTGTTGGGTTAAATATGTAAGAATGAAAGAGGATAAAAATAGAGACTCAAGAAAGGCTTAAATAAATGCTGAGTATCCTTTTGATGATTATGGAATGGAGTTGAGGCAACTGGGAAATTGCCCTAAGCATGTGTCCCATCAGGGATGGAGCTATTGGCAGTAGGGCTGGGTTGGGGCTCCTGATGGGGTTTAGTGGGAGGCTGTTATAAGAGACTGCTGCCAGTGACACCAGGATCAGGACTGTCACAGTCTGGACAGACAAGCATAAATGGTCGCTCCTGGGTGCTTCCTTGCAGGGTTTCCAGGTTCTCGTGGAGATGGAGTGGCTGGATTTTGGCCACAAGTTTGCTGACCGGTGTGGTCATGGGGAGAACTCGGATGATCTGAACGAGCGTTGCCCAGTGTTTCTGCAGTGGCTTGACTGTGTTCATCAGCTTCAGAGGCAATTTCCTTGCTCTTTTGAGTTCAATGAAGCATTCCTTGTGAGTTTGGGCTTATAAGTCTTTATTTTGAGGACCTTCTAAATTCATGGGGGTGTCACCACATATCACCACAAATGTTAGTGGGTCAGTTTTCACATGAAACTGTGCATCCTTTTTAGAATTTGATGGAGGAGCCATTCTGTCTCTTATTTTTTTATTGAAAAACAATAATCATAAACAAGTGTTTCAGTGAATCCAGGTGTACTAGATTTGCATAGTTTTTGAGTTGTTTTAAACTTAGCTTTTAAAATGGATAATAGAAGCTTCAAAAAGCGGTTAGAAATGGAAACAATAGAATGTCTTCTGCTCTCTCCAGTCCATCTACCAAATCCCCTACATCTCTCCCACTCTCTCTGCCCCCTCCTTTAATGGAAGATGCACTATCCATGCCCTCTTCCAGCCCCTCCCTCCACTTGTGCACCAGCTCCTGCCCCTCTCCTCTGCTCCAGCGTTTCTCCTCTCTGTCTTTTGCATCAGCATATTTCCCTCTCTACCAGATCATTGCCATCAGCATACGTATACAGTGTGGTGCCTCCCATCTCATCAGAACCCTTTCTCAGTCCTGCATTCCCATCCAGCTGTTAGCTCATTTCTTCACAGCAGAGCGCCTCAAGTCTTCTACATTTACTGTCTCAAATTCCTCTCTTCCCATTCTCTCTTGAACCCAGACCAGTCAGGTATTTACCCCACCACTTTACCAGAGCTGCTCTTGTTAAAGTGACCAGTGACCTTCATGTTGGTAATCTAGTGATCATCTCTCAGTCTTCACCTTCTTTTTTTTTATTGAAGTGTAATTGACATACAACATTATGTTAGTTTCAGGTGTGCAACATAATGATTTGATATTTGTACATATTGCAAAATGGTCATCACAGTAAGTCTAGTTAACATCCATCACAATACATAGTTAGAAAATTTTTGTGTGTGATAAGAACTTTTAAGATCTGTTCTCAGCAACTTGCAAATATGCAATACAGTATTATTAACTATAGTCACCATGCTGTACATTACATCCCCATGACACATTTATTTTATAACTGGAAGTTTGTACCTTTTGACTGTCTTCATCTTCTTTGATCCATCATTAATATTTGGCACAGTTTAATCACTCCTTTCTTGCAGCAGTTTCTTCAGTTGACTTCTGGCACACTTTCTCTTAGTTCTCTTCTACCTCACCATCTGGTCCTTTCTGTTTCCTTTCCTGGTTCCTCTTTACCTTCCCAGTTCTGAATGTTGGAGTGCTCCAGGGCTCAGCCTCCAGGCTGTTCTCTCTGTACACTTCCTCTCTAGGGACTTCATCCAGTCCAGTGGCTTTAATTGCTCTCTGTGATTCCCACTTTTATACCTCTTCAGCTCAGACCTCTCCACTTAACTCCAGACTCATCTATCCACATGTGTCTACTTAGTATCTCCACTTGGATGTTTTAATGGTATTTCAAACTTAAGATGTTCAAAACTTAGTTCTTGATTTCCACATCTCCCCATCCCAAAACCTGATCTTCCAGAAGTCTTCCAATTCACCAAATGGCAACTCAATCCTTCCATTTATTTAGGGCAAAAACTTTTATGTCATCCTCAACTCTCCTCTTTCTTTCATACTCCACATTCAGTCTGTCAGCAGATTCTCCAGCTCTGCTTTCAAAAAATATCTAGAACCTTGATTACTTATTGCTACCTCTACTGTTCCCACACTGGTCCAAGCCACCATCATCTCCTGCTCCAGCTCTAGAGAGTCAACCTTCTAAAATATAAGACAGACCACGTCATTCCTCTGCTCAAAAATCGCTAATGACTTTCCGTTTCACAAGAGTAAAAGTCAGAGTCCTCAAAATGGCATGCACGGCTCTCCTAGAGGTTACCTTTCTAGCCTCATTTCCTACCATTCTTCTCCTTGTGCAGTGTCCTTTAGCTCGCCTCAATACCGTTGTGCTTGCTCTTGCCTCTGCATGGAGCATCTGCCTCCCTCCTTCCCATACCCACATGACTTGCGCTCTCACTTCTATCAGGTCTCCATCGGTGAGGCCTTCCCACACTGCTTTGTCCCTCTTACCCTGCCTTAGTGTTGTCCAGAGCAGTTCTTACCCCTCCCCCACAACTAGAATGAGCTCCATCAGGGAGGAGAGCTGTCTGATTATTGTTGCATATCTAGCACCCATAGAAACATCTGGGGTGTGTGAGATGCTCAACAATGTTTTGTTGAATGAAAAATTGTTTAGAAATGTGATGTCTCTCAGACTTAGGTTGCACACTGATCTGCTCCAGTACCCAGTTTTTATACTCTGTCACTCTTGAGGGGGGTTGTTAACTTAGGGCCTCAGAGACTGTTTGCCAGGGAGGCCAAGAGGAGTGGGTGTTCCAATGATTTATCTTTGCTCTTTTGACTCAGGAGTGATGGTGGTTGGGGTTGGCGCTCTAGAATTGGTGTGGTGAGGAGGTGCGGTTGTGTGGCTTACTTGGTTCCCCCATCTTTACTGAGTGTGATCTGAAGTGCTCTCAGGGATGTGGGGGAAGGGTAGCTCAGCTGGGCTGACCTCCCCCTGAGAATGCATACCCTATTGCTTGATTTTGCCTTGTTGGACTCCCATAGGTGAAACTGGTGCAACATACCTATTCCTGCCTCTTTGGAACATTCCTGTGCAACAACGCCAAGGAGAGAGGGGAAAAGCATACTCAGGAACGAACATGTTCCGTGTGGTCGCTCCTTCGGGCCGGCAACAAGGCTTTCAAAAACCTACTGTATTCCTCTCAGTCAGAAGCCGTATGTATCCTTCAGCCTTCCTTCCCTGATCAGCAGAAGGAATTTGGGAGTGGGGACTAATGGGAGTGTTTTTGAGTAGCGACCCTTCTTAATGGCATTTCTGTTGTCTCTGGATAGGTTGGTTCCTTTTTTTTTCCTACCACCATCCTGAGAAAGGCCTGTTTCCTGGTGATGCTCTGGCTTGCTTCTGACCACTCTTTGCTCAGGGTGGTTTGATTAATACACATCTCTACTTTGCCTTTCTCGATACCAGTCTTTTCTGGCACCTTCATCAGAGCTTAACTTGCGCCTAGCGTGTTCTGTCTAGTGAGTGGAAGAGGCACTTAAGTCGTTCCCTCGATGACCCTGATAGCTCAGAAGGAGCTGCCACCAGGCCCCCAGCACCCTTCCAGTGTCAACAGGCACTGACATCTACTGCAGCTTCTATCTGAGAGCAGAAAATTCTGTGACGTTAGCATGCGTGTCTCTGTGTGATTCTCTGCTCACACAGAGAACAGGCAGGTCCTTTAACACTTTGTTCCTCAAAGGAACACCTTCTGTTAAGCAGAGAAAAAGAGGCACTTGCGTCTGAGAGTTAATACATTGTAACATGCCTTTTGTCAGAATGCATCTTAAATTCTAAAGAAGTCAAAAGGAGGCTAATCAGAGGTTATATTGCTTTGCTGGACTATTAATATACCTTTCACACATTTAAGTAGTCAGAGGAAAAATTTACACTAACTGCTTCTCTCTCTCCTTCACTGTGCCTGCTGGAGAAGTGACAATACAGGAAGAAAATTCCCTCCTTTTCACATGATTAATTTAAATGATCCTATAAAACAGGTTTGACAGTGTCTTCTAAAGCCAAGCCTTTATACCAGGGAACAGACAACCACCATCTAGCAGAATGACTCACTTTCTTATGCAGTAAAAGCAACAAATTAAGCTGAGCAAAGTCAGACATTCAATAAAGTTGACCTAAGAAATAATTAATGAGAGATGGATATTTTAAAAAATCCTTTAGATTTTCATGCCGGCAAAGAGGCTCGCAGGTGAAAAATGTTGTCCCCCCAAAAAAATCTCTAGTCCTTTATAGGCCTTCTTGGGAGAGAGACCTGCATCCACTGATGCTAATTCCCTTTGGAGATAGTGCAAGACCTGTTGGGTGTTCCAGCTTGGTGCTTGTTCCTTACCCTCATTTCTAAAAGCTTGTTGGGACTTGTTTAAACCTGTGTCCACTGCTCTCTCCTCAGGTGCTGTACCCTGTGTGCCACGTGCGCAATCTAATGCTGTGGAGTGCAGTGTATCTGCCCTGCCCTTCCCCGTCCACCCCTGTGGACGACAGCTGTGCACCATACCCAGCACCTGGCACCAGCCCTGATGATCCACCCCTGAGCCGGTGAGCCCAGGGTTGATGCTAAGGGGCCTTTTCTGTGTGGGTTATTCCTGTGTTGGAACGTGGCCAGGGAGGGTCAGAGATCATGACATTGTCTGGCTCCCCACATCTTTCTTAGATCTCTAAAGTTTTCTCAGGGAAGGTATAATGGTTCTGGGCTATGAGGCCATAAGAGCCTCGTTTCCTGAAGGGTGTTGGGCCTTGTCACTACATCGCTCTGCTGCATGTACCAAGCAGTGATGGAGCAAATCCTCTGGGTTCCTTGTGACCCTCTGGCTTGAATCTCAGTCACTACTCTGTGCTCCTGCCTCCCTGCCATGATTTGTCTTCTTGGGCTTGAAAGGCAGATGCTGTCAGATGATAGAAAGTTTGGCTTTAAACCTGTGAATTAGCTTTACTGAATTCAGACTGATAAATAATAAATTAATTTAAAATATTGTAATAGCAGAAAATCAACAATGCTATTTTCCTTTGCTGCTAGTTGAGAAACACAGCAGTACCATGAAGAACATCTTTTTAAAATAGCATTTGCTGTTAGCTTACTGGTATGTATCAGGCATTTGGTAGGGGTGGGACCAGAGGAAATTTGCCGACTAGAAGGAGGACTCGTTCGGAGCTTTGCCTTTCCAGCAGTCTGAGCCTCATTTCAGAGATGCCGTAGCTTCTTGAGTAGTGATGAAAGACCCAATTATGAAACAACTGCCTGTTAAAACCTCTTGTCTCCTACTTCCCTCCGAACAGCTTCAGATTCTCATTTCCCCCAAACTTCTTGTTTGTAGGCTACCAAAGACTAGATCATTTGACAATCTGACCACAGCCTGCGACAACACAGTGCCTCTAGCCAGCCGGCGCAGCAGTGACCCAAGCCTTAACGAGAAGTGGCAGGAGCACCGGCGCTCACTAGAACTGAGCAGCCTGGCTGGTCCTGGAGAGGAACCTCTTGATCCTGACAGCCTGGGGAAGCCAACCAAAGTGCTGGGTGGCGCCGAGCTGTCTGTTGCAGCTGGAGTGGCCGAGGGGCAGATGGAGAACATTTTGCAAGAGGCCACCAAAGAGGAGAGTGGGGGAGAGGAGCCTGCCCACAGGGGGAGCATTGAGATGCAGGTCAAAGAGGAGGTGCTCTTAGAAAAGGAGAACAGGGGGAAGATCCCTGAGGGCTCTGCCATTGTACTTCATCACATCCCGGAACTGGATGCTGCTGCTCTGAGGAGTCATCCTGTTCTCCCCAGTTCTCTCCAGGAGCCTCTCAGGGGAGAGGATGCCCAAGAGGTCCCTGTAGAACAGCCTCACACAGGAGCTGTCGCAGAGGACAGGGAGGAAGCAGTTCTTCCAATCCCAGTAGATGCACAAGCTGGCTATGGCACCTCACAGTCAAGTTCTCTGCTGCCCTCCCAAGTCCCATTTGAGGCCAGAGGATCAAACGCAGACAGCTCCATGGACATGTTAATGGAAGATAAAGTGAAGTCAGAAAGTGAGCTCCAAGGCCATCTTAGACCTTGCCTGGTAAACAGTGGCAGGTTCAGTGGCAAGGACATGCTTCCTCAAGCCTTGGAGCCCAGGCCTTTGGAGAGGAGCCTGACTGAGAGGCCTCAAGTGGGATCTTTGGTGCATAGGACTTCCCCTGACAGCATCCACAGCCCAATGCATTCTCCTTGTGCCTTGCCTTTAGCCGAATGTAAAGAGGGGCTCGTGTGCAATGGTGCCCCAGAGACTGAAAATAAGGCCTCAGAGCAGCAGCCCCTAGGGCTTAGCACCCTCCAGAAGTACCCCACCCCCAATGGGCACTGCGCCAATGGGGAGGCTGGTAGGAGCAAGGACTCACTGAGTCGCCAGCTGTCTGTCACAAGCTGCAGCTCTGCCCACTTACACTCAAGGAACTTGCACAAGTGGCTGCACAGCCACTCGGGGAGGCCGTCTGCAACTGGCAGCCCTGACCAGCCTTCTCGCAGCCACTTGGATGATGATGGCATGCCTGTGTACACGGACACTATCCAACAGCGCCTGCGTCAGATTGAGTCAGGTCATCAGCAGGAAGTGGAGACCTTGAAGAAACAAGTCCAGGAGCTAAGGAGTCGCCTGGAGAGCCAGTACCTGACCAGCTCCCTGCACTTCAATGGGGACTTTGGGGATGAAGTAGTGAGTACATCATGGTGCCTCCACAACTGTCCAAGGAGTCAGGGCACACTGAGGCTGGGCACCCTTTGTGCCTACTGCATGATGATTGGTAGAGATTTCTAAAAGAATTGGAAAGGTCCAGAGTAGCCCTCTTGAGAGAGGCTGGAGAAGGGCATATGAATGGCCGTCTGCCTCTTTCTTTTCTGCCTTGCGTATTTTCCGCAGGTGTCCTGTTTCGGCAGTTAGAACAAGGAAGAGAGTTAGCACTCACTACGTGGTTGGTCAAATCTCTTTGGAGAGAGGATTATGTATCTTAAGAAGGGCTTGAACAACTGGGCCGAATATTTGTAAGGCAGTGTGAAATATTCCTGTCAAATCATAGTGCCTGTCCTACCCCAGTAGCTAGTAACTGTTAGCCTCCCCAAACATGGGCTGTAACTGTGAAGGTTTAGTTCTTTTTTTAGCAGGTATTCATACCCACCCTGTGGCAAGTGATGGCAGTAGAAATGGGGAGAAGGGGTTGGTTTCTAGTACTGTCGAGGAGTTGGCACTGTAATGGGGCCTGGTGACTGGAACTGCAGGTACCTGAGGGGAGATTCTCAAGGAGGCGTTCTCACTGGGTGGGTCTGACTTGATGTGTTCAAGTTCAGGTGTGAGCCTGGCTCTAAAAGCAGTCAGTGTACATTAAAGGCGGGCTCATCCAATGACTTTCAGTTCAAACTAACTTCCTAGTGATGATGGTTTCTCATTTTCCTGAAAAGTCCTTTAGAGAGAGGAGGACATGCCCAAAGCACTCAGTTTCAATACACACATGTAAGTGGCAGGGTTGGGTTGACAGGCTCTTTGGAGCAGCTGACACTCAGTTCCCACTCCATTCTGGTCTCTTCTGCCCCACTCACTTTCTAGAACCCAGAGCCTGTCTGCACTCCAGAGTCACTGCACGCAGCCTTAGACCTGTGTATCTCTCTTCCAGCTGAGCTCAGCCCTGTCTCTGCACCTGCTCAACCCACTTCTTGATGGCTGATGCACCTACAGATTTGGCAGCCCTAACACCCAGGCCCACCCCATGTCCCCAGTGCTCCCTTCCTTACCAAGCCCCTTTCTTCTTCTGGGAGGAGACCAGGTTCATTCTGTTCAGCTGTGTTTGTTTGCCAACAGACTTCAATCCCTGACTCGGAAAGCAATCTGGATCAGAACTGTTTGTCTCGCTGCAGCACAGAGATTTTCTCTGAAGCCAGCTGGGAGCAGGTGGATAAACAGGACACAGAGGTACAGGCTCAGCCCCTGTTCTGAGTGCCACCCATGAAACTCTTTTGCAGTTCTTCTCCTCCCCATCCTTTCCCCATGCCCTTGGCTAAGGAGTGACCTCATAGCACACGTAGCCTTGAGCTTCTGTGAATCTCAGCGCCTGTGAAACCCCATCGAGCCTAGAATTTCTGTGCCAGGGAGACTCAGCAAACTGGCCCTCTCTCCTCTTTGCCTCTATGAACTGGAGCCTTGCCAGCTCTCAGCCACACAGGGTGCTGCTGCCTGCCACTTTATCTCAGGGGAGTTTCGAGTCCCTTCCAGGGAAACGATTTGGACGCCTTTCTTGTACTACTGACATCTGACCTGGGCTGGTGCCACCAGAGCCAATGTGGTCCTTGTGACTCTTGCTGCCCCCAGCATGGCTCTGCTGGCTCCAGCTGGATGGCCCATCTCCTGTCACTAACCTGGCCCTGTATGTTTTACAGATGACCCGTTGGCTCCCTGACCACCTGGCGGCCCACTGCTATGCGTGCGACAGCACCTTCTGGCTTGCCAGCAGGAAGCACCACTGCAGGTGCCACTGGGGTGTGTGGTGGGGTGGACAGGGATGTGGAGGCTGAGACTGGCCCCTGGAGCCTGCAGATGGAGAGATGCAGGCCTTGGGCTGGCAGTGTTCTGGCTGAGACAGACCCCAGGTTTACAGGACCCCGGCTCATCTTTTGTGCCTCTATAATTGGTGGTTGCAGAACTGCATTTGGTGTCTTTCTTCCAATTCAGAGTGATCATGACTAAATTTTGAAATGTACAAATGATGTCCCTTTTTATTTATTTTACTTCCAGGATTGGTCCACCGCCCAAACTGCCATTTCTTATTACTAGAATAAGATTTCTTCCCATTTCAGCATGCTGCTATGAGCAAAAATAGTTTTCCTGCTGTGGGCAGGGAACTTCATTTTCCTACTTCTTACGCCCGCTCCCTGACCCCAAACTTGTTTTCGTTGTGCCAGTGGTGAGCAGACATAGCTGGGGATACTAGAAGGGACAGCTGAGTAGGCTCCTGACTTCTTTCTTCCTTCTCAGTTGGTGCAGTGAGTTGCTAGGGATGCTTTGTCCCAGCTGGGGTGATGAGTATCTGGAGGATGTTCAGTGTTCTTGGGATAGGCAGTTTATCTGAATCATGACACAGCTCGCCCACACTAGTGAATCCAGATTGAAAATGAAACCACCTCTTTGTCTAGTAATGATGCTTGTAGGACTGTGTATCTCCCCACCCTGCACCCCAAGCCCAGATGTCTTTGTTTGGCTTCTCCTCTGAGCTCTTTCTCCCCTCCTTGCAGGGACACTGACCGTGTTGATCAAACGTGGTGAGCATTTGCAACAACCTGTCTGTGACGTCCACACATCTACAATAACTTGTCCACACTAACTCTGCCGTTTCCCCTCTCTGCACTCATTGGGATGAAGCCTGGGGCTGAGAGGGCAGGCAGGCAGGCAGGCAGGCAGGCAGGTGGGCTTGCAGGGAAATCAAAGCAGCTGACTGAGGAAACCATTAGGGCTGAGTCACACTGCAGCCGTGTACTCCCCTCCGACCTCACAGCTCAGCTGAGCCATCTTGCTTGTAATGAGAAGCAGTGCTTCAGCAGGGGCTGGGCTTGTGGAGTAGCCAATTGGGTTTTTGGAGCTGTTTCTTTTGGGTCAGTCATGCCAGAATGATGCTAGTGACTTCCAAATCAAACGGCATCACCACTCCTATTTTTTTTTTTAAAGAGACCAGACTGAACAGAGGTGGTCTTTCCCAAGCACTGTTTTAGCATGGGACACTTGAAGGGAAGAATCCATTTAGGGTCTGTCAGGATCCCCTGAGAGAAGTTAGATAGAAAAGCTTAACCGATCAAATTCATGTCATGCTTTTTGAGCCAACTCTAACAGGTATGTTAAATAAATGTAGACAATCAGAAATAGATTTAGGTAATTTTTCCGTGTTGCCCACTCATGCTTTTCAGAAACAGAGTTGGGAAGTACTTAACTGCATTCTAGTAGATGAAGTTTTGTGTGTTTGTTTTACTTCTCTGTCTTTCCATTGCCCCGTGTCTGGCCTTTTCCTTTTGTGGTATTCTTTTGTCCCCAAAGGGTATTCCGTATTCTCTCCTCTGTGCCTAAGTGGTCCTTAATCCAGCAGTGGGTTTGCATTCTGAGGAGCATAAATGAAAAGGTAGTGAGTGATGCTGGCTGAGAAGGAGGATTTCCCTTTAGCTGCTTTCCCCAAGTCTTTGGTGGGCTGTGTCAGGCTCCTTATAGTCTCCCGTTCTTGGGTGTGTTGGGATTGATTTGTACTTTGGGACCCAGCAGACGGGTTATAAGGTGAGCAGAAACCCATCCCTTGCCAGCTACCTGTCCTGTTAGCTGTGAAGAGCATCTGTTTGGGTGTGCGGAGCTGTGCTGCACAGATGCATCAGAGCTGGGCTTTCAAGCGGAAAAGAGGGACTCCTGGAGCCTGAGTGCAGTCAAACCTTCAGATAGAGCTCTAGTATTCCCTGGAGATGCGTGCTGGTTGGGGAATGAGCCATAATTGACTGACACCTATCTAATAAGGGAGTGTGTGTGCATGTGTGTTCATCTGTGCTCTTGTCCTTTCACCCTGAGCATGTGTCATTGGTTGCTTGTCTCCTGGCTTTGCATGCTGGCAGCAGAGCAGTCCTAGATGGCAGCAGTCTATTCTCCATGTTGCTGCCTCTGAGCCTCTGGGGAAGTGGCCCTTTGGGCAGGGCTTCTCACTACCCAGCTGGGCTGGGTAGTTTCTCTCATCTGAAGAGCTCGGAGGCAGTTCCATTGAACTCTGGCCTCTGTGATCACAAACTATATGGAGGCTGTTGCCCAGGTGGTTGTGGCCACTGGGTTTTCCCGGGCCAGGACTTACCCACTGAGCTAGCAGCTGCTTCTGCCCTCAGCCCATTTGTTCTCACAAATCTCTTGAGCAGCATCCTTCTGTACACCTGGTAACCTTGAGCCATAGTGGTGAGGTTGCCAAGTGTCCTTGGCCCTAAAGTGAAAGTGGTGTGTGACTATGCTAGGTGGGGATCCCCTCCCTGCTTGGCTTGTTTCTGGGCTAGACAAATAAAAGAGTTTGATCTTAGAGGAGTCTCCAGCACATCCAAATTACGTACGGTGAAGTTCTGTCTTCTGAAGTTGGTTTCCCCACTCCATTCTCGTTACCAAAACTAACATTGTTTTATGTCTTCTTCTCATCCCAAGGAATTGTGGGAACGTATTCTGCTCCAGTTGTTGTAACCAGAAGGTTCCAGTTCCAAGCCAGCAGCTCTTTGAACCTAGTCGAGTGTGCAAGTCTTGCTACAGCAGCCTGCATCCCACAAGCTCCAGCATTGATCTTGAACTGGATAAGCCCATTGCTGCCACTTCAAACTGAAGCTCAGTGAACTGGGGTGGGCAGAGGCCAAGCTGTTGTTCCTCTGACAGGCCCACACAGCCTGGGCAGACTCAGAGGCCTGTGCACTTTGGAATGGGGGCATGGAACCACCTATGCAGAGTGACAGAAATTTGGGATGTACCACTGGATTGTAGATTGATTTTTCTTTCCTGTTTTTTTCCTCCCTTTTCCATCCTCCCTCTGCCTCCAAAAAAGAAAAATGTCCCCTGGTTGTCTTAAATTTTTTTGTTTTTGGATGGAAGACCAGAGGTTGCCAGTCCCCCTGTAACTGTTGAGCCGCCTGCTGTCAGGTGATGCTGAGGGTTGGCTTGGTTCCAGCCTCTGACAGGCCTAGAGTCAGGAGTGGAGGCCTGAGATAGTGAGCAGGGAAGAAAGCCAGTGCTGACATTTGTGACCATTCCTTGTGCCAGCGCCACATCAGAGCTTGTTGGGAAAAGCCTTTGCTACAAGGGAGAGAACTGCCCCGGGTGCCCTCTCCTTCCTGAGAAGCTGGGCGAGTCTCACCTTCTAGACAGATAAATGGGATTGGTATTTGGAGGGAGTGACACACAGTAAAAGGAACCCCTCAGATTCTCCTCTGGGGAAGAAAGGTGTATGCTCCTTTGAGGCAAGTGAGAGGAGCTGGGAATGGGTGGCCAGCATGTTCTCCCCCATGGGATTCTGTTTTGAACTTGACTCAGATTGTCTAGGGCTCCCTTCACTGTCATGGGTCTGCCTCCCTCTGCCAGGCTGTGTAGTGCTTCCCACGCTCAGGCATAAGAGTGCAGACTGGCCAGAGTGCAGTGTCCTGCTGCTGTGGCCAAGGCCAAAGCCTGCCCTGAGCTCAGGCACACCTGGAAGCCCCTTCTGGGGCCTGGTCCCCCAAACAATCTCTTCCTCAGCCAGCACAGGGAAATCCAGACTCAGGGTTCCAAAACTTCCCCATTCCCAAACCAAACAAATCATGGATCTCCCTCTTAAGGGGTAGAATCAGCCTTTAGAGTGCAAGCCTCTGGAAAAGGGAGCATGTCCCATACAATCAGCCTTCCTCCTTCCCTTCTTGGGGCAGCAGGAAGGGTCCAACAGTCCCCCTGCCCTGCTCCTGTGCTGCTGGCCAGCAGTGAGGGGCCACTTGATGACTCTGCAGGGTTCTTTCAGAAGTGACACAGCCCATAGGAGATTCTGGGCATCTTTCCTCAGTAAGCTTTGATGTGGTCCCTAAAGAGCCTTAAATATTTGTGGTGGAGGTAGGTATGGGGAAGGGTGGAGAGGAGTTTAGGTTTGTGCTTTGTAATCTTGGCATCCATGTTTTGTGCCTGCCCTCCCTCTCGGGGGAAGGGCCATGTTTGGCTCTGCTAAAAGCTGCTAACTGGTAACAGGGCAGATTGTGGTGTGTGGTGGGGGTGAGCCCAGGGAACTCTTGTGAACTTTTGGAAGCAGTTCCCCGGCCAAGGGCAAGTTGTGTCTCAGGAAGGTGGCTGCTGTGTGTGTCTGGGTGTGGTGAAGACGTGGCCCAGAAGCCATCCCTGGAGCTGCTGGTCCAGGCAAAGCCAAGCGCCTCTGAGCACGTCTCCGACTTCCCAGTGGCAGCAGGTTGCTCGGAGTTTGAATTTAGTGAAACAGGGTGTAGTTCTTCTCCACACTCTGTGTGGTCTGGCCGTGCAGGTAGGGAGAAGTCAGTGTAATTGAAGATTGTGCAGTTCCTAGTGACAGGTGCCAAGAGGTTATGATACGGGTTTCTTGGGTCTGATGTACAGTGTGAATAAATGCTTGCAGCTCTTAGCCCTTTTTTGATCAATGAAGCACTTTTTTATTAATATTTTTCTTTGTATGTAAAGGAGGAACCGTAACTCTCCGTAGCTGTACATATAACCCTTTTCTCCTAAAGAGGAGTCAGTCAGTGCTCCTATATTTTTCATTTTTTGTCAAAGCAAGAAGTAAATACTTTAGATCTGTTAAATATATAAATAAAGTGAATAAAGTTTAGTGTTCCGCATGGTAGCATTTGCTAACATGTTCTAATTCTTTTTCCTGTGGTCTGTCCTCTCTCCATCCCTTTTCCCTTTTACACAGAAGCAATTTGAGGTGCTGCTGGGAAACTGAACTTTGGCAAAGGAAAACTACAGATTTCTTTTCAACTCTGGACCTTGGCAAGGAGCTGCACCATGATGCCCAAGCTGTGAAACACACTTCCTTGATGGTTTTGCCCCTAACATCTCCACAGCTAAAAAGGCAAAGCAGTCAGGCATCTTCACAATGGGTGGTTCTTCCTTATCTGAAGAACTGAGCATCAAGAGTAATTAAAACTATCTCTGGCCTCCAGGCTCCTTTTTTTGCTACTGCTCTGATTTCAGGGCAGCAAGTGCCTTGGCCCCCTAACCCCAGCCCACCCAGGGGCATCAAGCTGCACCTGTAGCGGCAGTTAAGCACAGACCCTGCATGCGGTGGGAGAGTGAAAGGAGATGTTGGGGGTGGTGGTGGCTAGAAAGTATTTACATGGGTGGGCAGAACAGAGACCTCGGGGGCAGACACTGAATTGGATATGATAACTAGAGGGCTCCTTCCTCCACACACACGGAGGAAACTCTGCTCCTTAGATCTGCAACCAGCTGAGCAAGGCCATAGCTTCCAGTCACTTGGTTAGTTCCTGCTCTTCATAGGGGTGGATTTTCTTTCCCTTACATCGCTGCTGGGTATGCTTCCCATCCCACGGTGTTACATACTTCCTCTGTAGGGAAGGTTGGTGTTGAGTGGTGCCCAGCTCTGGTGTCGTCAGCCCAAGATCTGTGTGGTGAGTTGGCTGGGCCCTGAACAGGATCTGCTCAGAACTCCCCGAAGTGCTTTAACTCTGGCTTAGGCGTTCCAGGGTCACTTTATGGATGTACTCTCTGCCTAAAGTACACAAGCACTTAAAAAAACAGCTCAGCTGGTTCCAGTCTGAAAGCTGTGCGTGCCATCCAGCAGGTGTTTCAGAATTAGCCTGTCTTCTGGGAGAAGGTACCATTTCAGCTGTCTTCAGTCCATCATAGAGCCCAGGCTGCGTTCAGATCAGTTTGTAGAAAAGTGTGTCATAGCCAATGTGTGTCTACACAGCTTCTATTGTTCCTGAGGTCTAATGGTTTAGCCCTTAGCGAGTTAAAACACTAGGAGAACCTAGCGAGGCTGTCAGGGGCCATGGGTGTGGAGCTGCTGGGAGTACGAGGAGGAAGAGCCAGGATGCTGGTGAGACCTGCACGGTGCAGGTTGAAGTTGAAAGGCAGAGAATTGCCCCGTGGACGATGGCTGTACATGGAGAAAAGCAGTTCTTTAAGGACAAGGCCAGCTTTCTTCAGGCCATCACGTGGAGGAATTTGGTCTGAAGCAATGGGGTACTTAACAGTGGCCCTGAACTGCTCGATGTCCTCCTCATCCCTGAACTTTCCTAGCCTGGCACTCTCTCAATGTTTCCCTTCGTGCTGTACTTGGGGCTCATTATTCCCAGTCCACAGATGATAGGGCTGCCTTCATCCACTGAGATTTTCTAGTAAGGATATACAGAAAGCTTTTTCTTTAGTAATTTTGCTAATATGCCCACTGTTCATTTCTGTGTCAGCAAATATTCTAAGGATTAAAAAGGTACTGTGGCAGATTTAAAGGGGAATAAACAGAATGGTGCCAGAGGATCTGTTAAATGATTTCCACTATTAAAAAATATCAAAATGAGAATTGAAGGTATATCCTAGAATAAGATTACAGGCTGCTGTCCTTGAGACAACTGATATGATTGGCCACTGCACACGAGGCTAGGAGATCCCATTCCTATTGAAGTTGTTAACTCTGGTGCTGACCTCTATTGATCTTTTAAGAATGAGGCTGATTTGAAGGGTCTGTTGCAGGATTTCATTTTGCTGGTGCCTGTTCAAGTGACCTGTCCCCAGGGCTGCAGCTGCACCCACCCGATTGCATTAGCTGAGGATAGGGCTAACAGCAGAGTTAAGTGGGCCCTGGGCTGTGGAGCAAAATGACTGACTCTCCATTTGGTATTTTGGATAACATGGCAGGAGTCCCAGCTCTTTAACTTCTAATTACATCTTCTAAGAACATTGTTCTAAGTTGAGGTTACTGACAAGGTATCTCAAGGGCAGGACTAGAATGTGTGAGAGGCTTTGAACAAGAGCAGGAATAGGAGGCGACCCTCCTAAGCCTCTGACTTTTAAACATGAGTGCCACTGTCCCCAGCACATAGCCACACTGGGCCCTTTGTTCCTCTCCCCTGTGTGTAAAGTTTATCTGCCACGCATTCCGTACAGATAGCAGCTGCCTCCCTGGCCAAGGCTAGGCAGTTGTTCAGAGGCATGAGAGGAAGGGGAAGGGGCACCCTCTGAAATGGGAGTTACAAAGCTTTTAAATGCTGCTATGCTGTTTTATTTACCACTTACGGTTTTGTCTATCATATCCGAGTTCTTAGTCAACTTTTCTTACATTGCTCATAGCAGTTGCATTTCAGTTGTATTTTCAGTGAAATTTAAAATTGGCCTTTAACTGTTTCCCAATTGGTTTATAAGATTTTTTTTTAAAAAAATGCAAATATAACCCACAAGTCTTGGATGCTGTTTAAGAAATACACTGTGTATTGCTGCTGACACTACTTGCCTATTATAACAGCATTGATTCTGCTGTAGCCTCAGTGACCATGTAAACTAAACAAATGTTTCGTGTTCACCCACAAACAGTTGTTCAGCCCTGGATTTGGGTTGCCACAGTGGTTCTCTAGTCAGTGCAAGGGATAAATCAGCTCAGCCCCTTAGTTGGTGCAGGAGAGAGGGAGGGGCCCGGCCAGGAGGTGGACCGGGGGATATGAAATCTGACATTCAGGGCTGGGAGGGACCTTAGAGTATCGAGTTCCGTGGTTTTCCTGCTGTTCTTTGGGGCCTTTGTGGAGAGGGAGCCCTTAGGCCCATGCCATATCAGACGTCCAGATAAGATCTGATTGAAGAAAGGGTTTGGTCCTTCAGATAAAAGTCTGAAAATCATTGATTGAATCCGACCTCCTGGTTTTTTGTTGAGGAAACTGAGGCTCAGGGAGCAGCAAAGACTTATCCCAGGTTTTGCTGCAGTAAATTAACAGCAAAATTTGAATAAGAAACATTCTCTTCTGACCCCTCCCCTTCAGTGCTCTTGGGCTTCCAGAAGACTGTCTTAGATAAATAGCTATTTTAACCTGATTCTCTTTGAGTTGGCCAAGCCAGAAATCTTGGAGAAGAGCTTAGTAGTTGCTATCAAAAGGCTTAAACTATGAGCTCTCCTCTCCATCCTAAGCAAAATTGAAAGGTTTTTTTATAATCCAGTGTTTTTGTTTTTCTTTTTAACCCTTCACATACCTAAAACCATGTTATTAGCATGAATCCTCTAAGTTCAAGTCATAACATTGTCTTAAAACAGTGGGGTGGCGAGTGACTTGACTAATGCAAGTGGGATAGTTATGAACTGTCTCAGCATCCAATTTATCTCTGAATTTGTTCTCTTTGTATGGTATGGAGAAAAGTCCTGACTGTATACAGATAAGTGGCTGCAAATGGTAATAGTCAAAGCTTGCCTGCAATCTCTGGTTATTATTGACAAAACTGAAGTAGCGTTAAAAAAACGATTAATAGAGGAATATCCAACATCTGTTTTCAGTCCTTATCTTCCATATATCAGATAAGAAACACCCAAAGGTTATAATAAACACTAAAATTATTCTATGGTGAGAGCCTCTAGCATTGAGTTCTGGAGATCACAGCACCAGGCCAGCAACCCTCTTGATCAACGACCCCTGAGAAGCCCGCACAAGCACAGCTGTGGAGGCCTTACTGTGAGGTCTCAGGCAGCCTAAACTCGTGTGTTTTACAGTTGACTATATACATTAATGATTTTTAATATTGAAGATGACATTTGAAGCAAATGTTTAAAGAGAACCTCTGAAGCACCGCCACAAAAGCCAGTTTCAAAACCACTAGTTTATCTGGAAAGAACCTGGGGGGTTTTTTTGTTGTTTTTTGGTGAGGAAGATTGGTTCTGAGCTAACATCTCTTGCCAATCTTCCTCTTTTTGCTTGAGGAAGATTGTCCCTGAGCTAACATCTGTGCCAATCTTCCTGTTTTGTAAGTGGGATGCCACCACAGCATGGCTTGAGGGAGTGGTGTGTAGGTCTGCACCCGGGATCTGAACTGCAAACCTGGGCCACCAAAGTGGAGCACACAACCACTGTGCCACCGTGCTGGCCCAAGAACCTGCGTTTCTGAGCCCACAGGCCTGAGCTGGAATCCCAGCCCTGCAGGACCAGCTGAGCTGTCCGAGGGCAGGTGAGGAAGTGAGCATTTCCTTGTCTAGAGCACGGCACTTACCACAGAGAAGGGGTTGAAGGTGCCTGCTTAGTAAATGCCTCTCTCCGCGCTGTCCATGAGGTAAGATGGCATTTCTGTCTGTCTCTTGCTGCTGGCAGACATCCTGAATGATCAGCGCCAGACGGTGCTTCCGTTCCGCCATGTATTCAAACTAGAAGACAACTGACCCTGCCCCGGGCCTGCCACCCCACAGAGCTAAAATTCTGACCTTAAAGCATTCTGATCTGAATTTTACAATAAATTGCAAATGCATCACTACTCAAAGACTTTAAAGTTCATATATGCATTTTATTAAAGAGTTAAAAATTTTTTTAACAGATGCAGGTCTGCACTGATGCTTTAAAATTGTATAAAAGCAACGGGAAGGAGGCTGAGAGAGAAATTGCTTGTTGGACTTGAGGAGGCGTCTAAGAACTCCCGAGTCCTCTGGAGACTGCTGTGGCCTCACTTTGCTGAACAGCTGATGAGTTTTAGGTTCTCTACTAAAGACCGAGCCGTAACGTGGGCTAGCTCTCCAGGCTGAGGGGCAGGGGCGGCAGAGCCAGGTGGGCCTTACCTCAGTGCAGCACAGATGGAGGCAGAGGCTTGGGCCCGGGTTGTATGCTGGCCTTGCTTTTTGTCCTGTGCGTGGAGGCTATTAAAGCGCCAAAATATCAGCAGTTCCTTCCCAAGCAGCTGGCACCCCGGGGCAGGGGTGAACATTGGTGCCAATTTTCTCCTTTCCCCCACCCCCAAGTAGGAAGTTAACCTCCTCTTTCCAGATTGCAGTTGAATTCCTCCCCAAATCCCCACCCACCTTCCCTAGGACTGGGAAAAGTACCATCATTCAGTCTGTTTATGAAGCTCAAGGTGTCACTAATTTCCCCAAGGAACTCAAGGGTGGGTTTGAAAGCATTTAAGAGATGCGCTCACCAACCACCAATCACAAGACTAAGCCTTATTTTTAATGCTAGGATCTCCCCTCGGAATGAGCTTAGGCCTTATTACCATAACCTGCAGTGTACGCGGAAGCATGTTTTCCAACTGAGCCTGCCCAAGCGAATACCCACCTTTCCCCTTTTGAATATTCATTCCCCATCCAAAATAAAAAGCCCCTGCTTTGTTGAGGGACGCCACAACTTTGGAAATGATTCCACATGGCCTCCTATTTGCTGCTGCTAATATACTTTACTTTGTGTGACAGCTCCTTCTGGTGGAGAGTCTGATTTAACTTGCCAGGAGCCTAACCCACTTTGGTTTCAGTAACAGTCATAGGAAGTTCTGAACCACATCAGGCAGGAATGAACCAGGGCACCTGTAGCCACTGCATACGGCTCCTGTGTGCTGCCTGATGGGGAGGGCAGCGGGGTGGCAGCAGGAGATCACCCTGGCCACTCTCGTATCCTCCACATAGCCCTGCCCTTCAAAGCACTCCAGGTTTTTAGAGGTCACTGCCAATGCCTGAAAAGCCCAGACTGGGCTGAGGACAAGAGACAGTGTCTGAGGTCACACAATCACCCCTCATTGCTGGGGACCCTAACTGAGGTTCAGCCATGGGTCTCTGCCTCTAACAGCTCTGGATACACTGGGTGACTCGTTCATTTAACAAGTAATTGAGGGCTGTTGGTCTGCACAGGCTTCACTGGTGACTTAGATGCATCCCCGCCCTCACTGCCTCATGAGGTGACATGGCATTTCTGTCTCTGGCATTTGCCCTCAAGAGTGTGCCGTCTGTTAGGGAAGATTGGGCAGATAAATTAAAAGGCTCTCATTATCCAAAAAGAACTGGGACCTGAAAAAGCCTCTTAGAGTCAACCCACTTAAAATGGAGACCAGAGTTTCTTATGGTAAATAGTGAAAAAGGCTCGACTGGAAGTTATCTTGCAAAATGAAACTACTAAAATAAGTATCTGTTAACAAAATGTTACTGCAACTATAGGCTAATTCTTAGACCAAAAAATATTTTATGTATATTTCCCTCCTAAAATTACATGATTGCACAATAGGACATCATTTCATGTTTGATTCCCACAGTGCAATCAGTCAGGGTCATTTTTGCAAAAGTTAGTCAAGGGCTGCCTCTGTTTTCCTGAGGGCCTCTCAATCCTTTAGACCTTTGATATTCAGATCATCCCCCAGGAAGCATCTAATTGGTTATATGCACCTATTCTCTTCATTTGTTAATGGGTCTGACTCTCAGATCCTCATTTGCAATGACTGCTCTCATTTGAGCAGTTTACCAACAATACTTTAAGGACTATGAAATTCTACATGTTTTGCAAAACTTTAATTGTACTTTGGTACCTATTTTTGTTGTATTTTCAATGTCAGAAGTTTAGAACAACTCACAATCTTAGATGCAGAGACAGGAGAGATGAGCTGTGATGGCTGTAATTTTATAAGTGGTCACTTGGAGGATACTTTTCATGTCTGATGACTTCAGCTTGCCTCCACAACCTAGTGGCTACAGCAACTTGAACGCTAACTAGTTAGATGTGGCTCAAAGGAAGAAGACAGTCCATGGACTCATCTGACCAGAGAGAGCCTGCCCTTGAGGGACAGCGACTGATGGTGGTATTGGGTCAGCATGAGCCAAGGCAGGAGGGCCGGTTTGGGGAACTGAGCCGGAGTGCTCTGCTTAGTGAATAAGGGAAGGCAGGAAATATTTGTTAAAAGGTCCGAAAGTCTCTTTCAGGACAAACACTGGTCTCAGTTCTATAGCTATTTGAGGTTTCTGTACAAGATGATAACAGTTAAGATTTATTATGGCCCAGGTACTATTTAAATAGTACTTGCCATGAATTAACATTTAATTCTATCAGCCTGGTGAGGTCAGTACTATTATATCCTGATTTGAAAATAAGGTGACTGAGACAACATCTCTCTTAATCCCCTTGCCTAAGGTGACACAGCAACTATGCAGCAGAGCCATGGTTTGAGTCCAGGTCCTTTGCCTCCAGAGGCCACACTCCCAGCCACTGCTGGTACATACCCAGTCTCTCCTGAGTCAGGGCCAGCTGGGAGTCGGTGCTGGAAAGCAAGGGAAGATGAAATGGGAGGGACAGTAAGAGGCCACGTGGAGGATAAAAGGAAGGCCCACACCAGGGTAGAGGAGGGTTCAGGAGCAATTCCAAGGGAACCCTTAATTTTAAAGTAGTACTGCTATTACATTGGGTTTGCATAGGACTATTTATTTCCAAAATCCATAAGTGTATTAAATGATGTACGAATGTTGCAAGAAGGAATTAGCTACTCACCAAAATTTACCAAGTTTCCTAGATGGAACTCCCTCACTCAACTATAACGTTTCCATGTCTAGCACAGGGACCAATCTGTATTTGAGATCAACTGGCAGCAGACACCGACTCCATCAGGGGTCAAGACAACCTTTGTCCTGAAGCGAGAACTCAGTGTCTACCTTGGCACGTGCCTATGTGTGCGCAGCTCTGGGCTGCCCTGACCCTGGGTCTCTGGGACCTGTGTTCCAGTTCTCTTATTTAGAGTGTGGCCTTGACCACCCTACTCGGCTTCAATTTCTCATTTGTGGGGATGTTTGTCCAATCAACCCAAGAGGCTGTTGAATATCCATGAGGACATAGGGCATGTTTGCATCACGGGGGTGGGATCCTGCCAAAGCTCGCACTTTGTCTGCTTGGAATCTGAGTTCTCACACCTTACTTGCCTTCCAGGGTAGCCTGAAGGTGAAGGAGGCAGGAATCCTGCTTGTTTTCCCTGCAGCCTGCCCTGCTCCAAGGCAACGGCACTTCTCTTTCCTGTACCTGCCAAACTAGAGAGGAGGAAAATATGTCAGGTCTTTCTGGGGATGGTAGAGACTCCCAGCCATCTCCAGCCAGGACAGTCCCCATTGTCAATAATGCAGATTCAGCCACTGTGGCTGGAGTGTTGCCAGGGACAGGTTTTCTGGCTAGGGTGGGGAGCTCTGCCTTAGGCTACTGGGAGTCTCCAAGAGATGGGGCAGCCTCGCTTCAGCGCAGGTGAGGGCTGGGCAAGCAGTCAGCAATGGTGGCCCCTTCCTTTCAGGCCTCTGGCCACCTTACCTTCATTCTGGCTAGCATCTGGATGTGCAAGTGGGTGATCCTTGAACTTCCCAAACACAAACCTCTTGATGTGTGCCTATCCTGGGGAAGGAGAGGCACCAGAGGTGACTGCCCGACTAGTGTGTGGTGTTTCCTCTGTCCTTCTAAGGCAGTGTTTTGCTATAAGCTGCCTCCCCCAGCCTTCTTTCTGAGCATGCAGAGCTGGCCGTGCACCCCACGGGGAGTAGAGAAGTCAGGTCCCACAGCAGGTCCAGCAGAAGGAGGAGTCAAGCCCATGCCTGCCAGACCTCCTGACCATGGCCTTAGGAAGGCAAAACACTTGCCCTCAGGGGGGAAGTGCACCCCGTAGTCTCAGTAGGAGCAAACTTCTAAGGAGCCCTCTGACGCCCTTTCCTCCATGGTACCTTCAGCCCTGCTCTGCAATTCCGTAGCCCTGCCTGACCCTCTGCCTACCCCACCCCCATGCCCAGAGCTGCTTCTGCTTCTTTCCCTCCCTTCCCTTCACTCCGAACTCCCACTACCTCTGCAAGCCTCACACTTAAGGCACAGAAAATACACAAGCCAGAAACAGCACAAATGTCCATCAACAGGACAAGGGATAAATAATCTGTGAAACATTCATCCACAGAAATATAGCAACGAATGAATAAACTAGTTACACAACCACATGGATGACTCTCACAAAATTATGTGCTGTGTGATTCCATTCTGCAAAAGTGAAAAACCAGGTAAAACATAACTGTTATTTTGGGAAGCAAAGACATGGTCACTACAACAGCCAGGGCCTGGTCATCTCTCGGGGGATGGAGCGAGCAGGTTGGGGAGGATGCTGGGTTTCTGGAGTGCTGGAGATGCTCCGGGTCTTGATCGGAGTGGTGGGTTTCATAGATGCTCACCTTACAATTCACCAGTCTCTACAGATATGTTTCATGTACTTTTCTACATGTATGTTGTTTCACAAAGTTAAAAGAAACCAGCCCCCCTACCCCACTTTGGGCTTCTAGGGCACTGGCCCCTTAGTTGCACGCTTCATGCAATTGGCCTCAGTGGAGAACATCCAGTGGGGAGCTGCCAAGGCCTGAGGAGAAAGGGGTTGGCCCAACCTCTCAGGGGGCCCTGAGTCAATGAACCAGGGAGTTCCGCCTTCGTTCCTTCTCCAGGAGTGTTGTCCTGCCCCTCGTGCTGTCACATCCTTGCTCCAGCTCCACTGATTCTCAGGGAAGTTTGGCTCTGTTGACCTGGAGCACCCAGTTTCCTGGCTGCTGTCAGGCTTGCCCTGAGTGGGCCTTCCCTGACCCAGGTCTGTCTCACGAAAGGGTCTGTGATGATGAATCAGCCCCAGCGCGCTGGGTCTAACCTGAATCTGATGTGTTACTCTTGGTCTCCATTGTTTGTTTATGTAATGTGGTCATCTGCCCACTCACTCACAGTTAGGGGAGAACATTACAGGGACCTCATGCCCAGGAACCTTGATTGTGTATGAGGATACTAGTCAAATAAAACCCGAGTGCCTACTCCTCATTAGGCAGAGAAAGCCAGGATCCTTGTCCTCATGGACAGAACTGTTGGTAGAAGACAGGTAAGTGTGAGGAATGCTGCAGAGCAGTCTGGTGGTCTGTGGGAAGCTGCACCGAGTTCTGTGCAAGTCAGGAGAGGGGTCCCTAAGGAAGCAACGTTTAAACTAAGGCCTGAAGGGTGGAGAGGGAAAGAGAGAGAAGGAACTAATTCATTGAGCACGTACTATGTGCTAAGCCACTTGCATCATTTCATTTAGTCCTGACAACAACCCTTTAAGATAGATATTAGTATCCTCATTTTACACATAAGGAAACTGAGGCTCAAAAAGGTGAAGAGCCCTACCCAAGGTCACTCAGCTAACATGTGGCAGAATGAGGACTTAAACCCTAGTCTGTACGATTCAAAAGCCAGTCAGCGAGGAGGCTATTGTCATAGTCATGGCCAGAAATGATGCTGGTGTCAGTGGATGTGGAGAGGAGTGGATATGTGGGCTAGAGAGGGCCACTGAAAGAATTGGTGGGATTTAGTGAGCGGTGTTGAGGTGAAAAAGGAGGAGGAATCAAAGACAGCTCCCGGTTTCTGCTTTGATCAACTGGATGGACAGTGATCCACCCAGTTGGATCATTTACCAAGACGGAGAAAAGAGAGAAGCAAGATTAGAGGAAAAAAAACCATTCATCTAAATTTGATATATTCTACTTCAGATTAAATAAAAACAAAACAGGGATAATTCCATGCCTAGAAACTCCCCATCATGCCTCCTCAATGCCAGCATTCTCTACATCCATTCATCGCCCCTTCCTTCCAATGTCCTAAGGCAGCCCCCGATTCTTTTCTGATCCTTGGGCCCTCAGGCAGATCAGGACCAGGAGGAGCACCAAGAGAATGCTGCCCTGGGTCACACCATCCACGCCCTCAGAAGTGGCCCTCTGGCCACTCCATGCTTCATCTGGGTCTTTGCTGACCCTCCCCTCTCTGCAGAGGCTCTGCTGTGTGCCTGAGCTCCTCGGGGTGAAGTGCCCCTCGTCCTCCTGGTACTCAGACCATTCTGTGTGTCAGCAGCCTCTACAGTCGCACAAGGCCCCACACTCAGAAGGGCCCTGCCCTTGGTTTAATGCTCCTGTGTTGCAGGCTTGAAATTCCTACTATATTTAACAAGGGCCCCAATTTTCATTTTGTACTGGGTCCCACAAATTATGTAGGCAGTCCCATATGTACATCTGCATCGTAATGATGCGAGGCAATGAGCCTCATTTCCAGCTAGGAAGACCCATTGTTTTAAATCAGAGGGAGATAAAGCAAAAAAGAGCTCTCTTCCTTTGTTTCTATGAAATACACAGTTTTATGTGCAGTTTTATGTTTCTTCCTGGGTGATAACTTAGGAGGGAACCTTGGGAATAGAATACAGAAATAACAAATTATGGGCCATTAACTGTAGTTAATTGTTTCTTTACAGCTTAGAGTGGAGGAACGTCCTGGTTGCTTTCACGCTCACAGTTACAGGGAGAGAGGTAGGTCTGCTTACAATCTAGGGTCCCTCAGGACGTGGAGGGAGGAGTGATTGAGTAATCCCAACCTGGCTTCTGAAGCCGAAACTGCCACCAAAGCCTCACCTCCAGTTACAGCATGTTCTCTCCCAAGCTAGTCACTGAGTGATTAGGGACCCCTTACCTGAGCTCCCCTCAACTCTGCAGGTGTGGAGGTGGTCTACGTGTGGTCTGGGCATCCTGCTGCAGCAGCCTTCAGGGTTTAATTCACACTGTGCCCCAAGAAGTTGGTCTCATCTGCCACTCGGGCTCCAAATAGCAGCAAATCCTTGCTCACTTCAGTAAACACCTGTTAAAAGAACCATTATACCAAAAAAATGTTTGGATTCCTTGCTAAAAAAGATGCAGAAATGCTCCACTGCCTATTGTCATAGCCCTATTCGCCTCCTAAACAGCTAATGGGTGAAGCACTGTGACCTCCTAGTGGCAAGTCCTCAGGTGTTAGTAACTTACAGTAGGAATATCAAAGACTCGGTAAGCACAGCACAGAGAAAATATAATCCACTCCAGAAGCCCTTGTTCTCAGAGACATAGCCAACATCAATCCAGTGACTGTCGAAGGCTTTTTAGAATGTACTAGGTCATCCCATGTAGTCTTCACTGAGCTGATCATATAACTGCTGTCCTGCTCTGAAAGCTTGGCTGACTTCCCTCGATTCACAAAACACAGCCCAAATTCCTTAGTCTGGCATCTGCAGGCTTCCCATTCTGCCATCACCTGGCCTTTCCAGTTCCATCTTCCCAGAGCCTGCATCCCAATCACGCTAGGTTATTCTTTACCCCAGGGACTGTCTCCCCTTTATCCTGGTCTGTTTCCTCTCCCTTAACTTTCCATTTCTATTTGTTGAGTGCCTGTCCTCGCTAGGTCTGGGGGACACAAAAGGAGGAAAACAGGTTGGGTCCCTAGCCTTGGCGATTTCAGTCTAGTGAATCCATGAATTACCTAAACCTTCATGGCAAACTGTGAGAAGGGCTGTGAACAGGAACAGGGGCTCTGAGCACCCACATCGGGGGTTTGGTCTAGTTTGGGCATCAGGAAAGGTTTCCTTGAGGAGGAGGATTTCTGTGGAAACACATGGTAACTAGGCACCAACCACGGGATGGGAGGCTGTGAGGAGGGCACACTCCAGGCCAGGCCAGCAAGGGCAGAAGCCCCAGAAACAAGGCCGTTTGGAGAGAAGCACTGAAATGCCAGAGAGGCTGGAGCACAGAGGGCCAGAGGAGATGTGAGCTTGGGTCAGATAAGCTGAGTCTTCATCCCTAGGACCATGGGAAGCTTTTGAAGGATTTTCAGTAGGGAGTAATGTCAGAGTTGTGTTTTTAAGAAGAGCCTTCCAGGGGCCAGCCCCCTGTCCAAATGGTTAAGTTCATGTGCTCTGCTCCAGCAGCCCAGGGTTGGCTGGTTCGGATCCTGGGTGTGGACCTACACACCACTTATCAAGCCATGCTGTGGCAGCATCCCACATAGAAGAGTTAGAGTGACTTACAACTAGGATATACAACTAAGTACTGGGCTTTGGGGAGAAGAAAAAAGAGGAAGATTGGCAACAGATGTTAGCTTAGGGCCAATCTTCCTCACCAAAAAAAAGGTTGCCTTAAAAAAAAAAAGAGCCTTCTGGAAGAGGTACAGGGCACTTGCAGGGGGATCAGGTACAAGGCCATCACGCTCATGGTGAGAAGGGAGGAGCAGTACAATAAAGAAAAGTGTTTGGGCTTCAGAAAGGAGAGAAGACAGATCTCTGTCCTACAAAATGGGAAGGACAACGGTGTCATTTACTGAGGGTTTCTGTGTCCTGGAGAAGTGTGGGGGTTCGTTTTGAAGAAGGCTCTCTGAATGTCATGCTCAGAGGGATGTCTGAGCTAGAGGTGGATGTGTGAGAGTTGAGGCAGAGCAATGGAACTGAAGCAGTGGATGGGAAGGAGCTTGCCCGGTGAGAGAGAATAGAAGGTCAAGGATGAAGCTAAAGGCCAGGGAGAAGAAACGGAGCTAGCAAAGGGGGCCAAGAAGGAAAAGGAAACAGAAAACAAACATAGAGAAGATGGTGCCAGAAGAACAGGGAAGAAAATATTTCAGGAAGCACCAGCCCTGAAGGACGAATAGAAGCCATACGCCTCATGAGGAACAAGGGGGAAAGAATGGCACAAAGAGGGAAGAGGAATGCCAAGGTCCAGAAGGCAGCGCGGGGTGGGTTCTGGGAGCTGGAGGTGGGGATGCAGTGGAGCTGGAAGGCGGCTGGGGGAGAGGCGGGAGAGGAGGCCTGGAGGCCAGGGGAGCCAGATCGAGGGGGGCCTCAGTAAGTACTGAGTTTGGACTCAACAGGGCCAGCAGAGAGTTGTTAAAGGTTTGGTCTGTCTTTTCAGTTAGAAACAAAATGCATGCTCCTTATAAATAAGACAACCACCCTCCACCAAAACAAGCTCTCCAGCAACACAAAAACGTACATATTAACAAGTGAAAGTTTCCTCTGCCAAATCCCACTCCTTAGCTGGCTCTTTGGTGTTATCATTCCGGATCTTTTCCTGCCACTCACAGATGGCTTTAGTTTTGTGAAAATATATATTTGCATCTTCCCTTATTCAAACAGCAGCAATCTTGGGCTTCCTTCTGGGTGCATACATGCAGATGGGCCCCACCAGTTGGAATGGCTGTACAGTACTCCACAGCCTTCACATTAGTTACCTATTGCTGTGTAACAAATCGCCACAAACTTAGCTTAAAATGACACAAATTTGTTATCTCACAGTTTCTGTGGTTCAGGAGTCTGACACAGAGTGGCTGGGTCCCCTGCTCAGGGTCTCCCATGGCTGACATCACGTAGGCCAGGGCTGCTCTCTCATCTGAGACTTGGGGTCCTCTTCAAAGCTGTTGGCAGAATTCACTTCCTTGCAGCTTTAGGACGGAAGTCTCTGTTTCCTTGCTGGCTGTCAGCTGGGGGGCCGTTCTCTGCTCCTGGAGGCTTCCTACAGTCCTTACCATTGTGGTCTCCTTCATTCTCAAAGCCAGTAGCAAAGAATGCCCCTCATGGCAATGCCCCTCATGCTTTACATATTTCTTTAGGAAGAGCCCAGTCCTCTTTAAGGGCTCACGGCATCAGGTCAGGGCCACTCAGGATAACCTCTCTTTCTTAAGGTCAGCTGTGCCATGTAACAACCTAATCATGGGAATGAAATCCATCATATTCGCAACTTTCACCACACCCAAGGGTAGGGTCACTGGGGGTCACCTTTGAATTCTGCCTACCACAATACCATACAATCACCTTCCCATAGACGGACAGGTAAAGCGTTTCCCTCTCTTTGCTTTCTGCAAATAGCTACAATTAATATTCTTTTCTATATATTCTGTATACTTTGTAAATACTTTTGTTGGGTGATAAAAAGTGACATTTCTGGGTTGAACAATAATCACACTTTAAGTTTTTAAAATGTGCATAGATTTTTGTAAAGGAAGTAAGTCTCTCGGCTGTCACGTGCAACAGTCCTTTTTAAAATAAACTTTTAATCTGGAATAATTTTCTACAGCCTCCTTTTTTATGTGTGCTTTCTCATATGATTTTTAAAGACAACATTTTATTTTAAAAACAATTTTATATTTACAGGAAATTGAGCAAATGGTACAGAGATTTCCCAGGTGCTCTGCACCAGGTCTCCCCTATCATTAACATCTTACATTAGTATGGTAACATACTTTAACTACAGCCCAAAATGTATTCAGATTTCCTTAGTTTTTACCTAATGTCCTTTTTTCTGTCCCAGGATCCCATCTTTTTTTTTTTTTTTGAGGAAGATTAGCCCTGAGCTAACTGCTGCCAATCCTCCTCTTTTTTTGCTGAGGAAGACTGGCCCTGAGCTCACATCCGTGCCTATCTTCCTCTACTTTATATGTGGGACGCCTACCACAGCATGGCTTGCCAAGCGGTGCCATGTCCGCAACCAGGATCTGAACTGGCGAACTCCGGGCCACTGAAGCAGAATGGGCAAACTTAACCACTGTAACACCAGGCCGGCCCCCAGGATCCCATCTTACATTTAGTCATCATGTACCTTTAGACTCGTCTTATTTCTTAGACTTTCCTTATCTTTGATGACTTTGACAGGTTTGAGAAACTGGTCGAGTACTTTGTAGAATGCCCCTCAATTAGGATTTGTCTGAGGTTTTCTCATGCTAAGACTAAGACTATGTGTTTTTAGAAGGAAGACTGCAGAGATAAAGTGCCATTGTCATCCCATCCTATCAAGGGTACACACTATCAACATTGATGTTGACCTTGATTACCTGGCTGAGGTAGTGTTTGTCAGGTTTCTCCACTGTGAAGTTACTCTTTCCCCCATTTCCATACTTCCAACTTTAGAAGTAAGTCACTGTGTGTAGCCCATACCTTCAGAGAGGGAAGTTATGTTCTACCTCATTGAGAGCAAAGCATCTACGTAAATTCTGTGCAGTTCCTCTGCACAGGAGATTTCTCTCCCCCCAAATTTATTTATCTATACAATCATTGATTAATATCAGTATGCACGCATGGGTATTTACTTTATACTTTAGACTATAATCCTTTAGGGCTCACATAGGTTTTATTTGCATGCTTCGGTGCTGTTAGCGTTTACACTGGTGGATGATAATATTTCTACACGTAACCATCTCTACAGTCTCCTTAACATTCTCTGGTGTAGTATAAACTTTTTGAATCCTGATAGCAAATTTAATGCCCTACTTTACTTTCCTGTTCACCTTGTCCCAGTGGCCATTGGGAGCTTTTTCAGTTGGCTCCTATGCCCCTTTGACATCTTTGTGTTGTTTTGTTTGTTTGGTTTTGGTTTTTTGGGAGCATTTCCTTACTTTCCTCTTACAAGATGCTCCTGGCTCATCTTGTATATCTCCTTCCTCAATCCTAGAATCAGCCATTTCTCCAAGGAGTCCTGGTGCCTTTTATGGCAGAATGATATTAGAAATCAAGATCTAGGCCTTAGATGTGCTCATTGTACTGCGGTGCCATCGCTGCTCAGCCCTCTCGGTTGAACTAGGAAATATTGTGTGTATACTAACCCATGTATATATACATACGTATAAATATTTCAAGATGTAACTCTCTCTGCTACCTTTTTAAATATTCCCTTGGTGTAGCATAAAATTTTCTAATTCTGTTAGCAAATTTAGTTCCCTTAATCATTATAACTTTTTCTGAGACCAACGTGTACATTATCATCCCTCAGTGTGAAAGCCTAGCAGCATCCAAACATGCAAATAACCCTTATGTCCGCCCTCGAGGTCTAGCATCTGTGTGGAAGAAAAGGGTTTCCTGTTTCACAGGACTCTTGTATTTCTTCCCCTTTCTACCCTGAGAGAAAGCCACTTAGCATAATAAGTCATAAAAGCATATACTGGGGACTATCGGAACTGTCAACAGAAAGCTTTCTTGGTCCGGTACGTGCTCCACTTTGAAGAACCCAGGGCCCAGGACTGTTCCCATAGTCCATAGTGGAACCAGGAACCCAGGTCAGAGATGGGGTGACAGTGGGGCAGGTGTGGGCAGAAGAAGAGGAGGGCAACAGGAAGAGAAATGGGTATCCAGGAATCCCCTAAGACTGACTCTAGAGAGTGACCAAAAGGTAACCAAATGGAAACGTAAAGAAACAGTTTCCCAGCACCTGGGATCCATGAGTGCTGGAGCTGGCTCTAAGTAGGCTGTTTTCTTTCTGGCGACGGAGAGCTCCTTCCTGATGCAACAGGGCAACATGGTGGGGTTACAATTCCATGTTGCAATACGTTAGATAACAAGCCTCCAACTCGGTCTAAAAGTAGGACTTTGACAAAAACCAATAATTTCTTCAGTCTTCAGCTTTGTTTTATCTGGGTTTCTTTCTGATATTTTTAGATCTATGTCCATCCTCTAGAAAAGACAAAGCTAACCCATTCACTGCCAGGACAAAGAATTCTGTAAGGGCGATCAAAGACAAATTGTGCTGGTTTGGGAATAAAACAAAAGAAGATAAACCTCTCTTTCCATGAATATGTGCTAACCTGGCAGTACCCTAATCACTTTAGTAATTTTTTTTTCCTTTAATGACCTTTAATTTTTCTTCGTGCTTCAGAAACAATATATATCATCATTTTTAAAATTCAGGAAATAACAAGCAAAAAAGAAAAGAAAAGAAAAATAATCTATAATTCCAAGATCCAGAAACAATATTTATATTTTTGAACAGTCTTTTTTGCTCCTATGGACATATATATAAATATAATTCATAAAAACAGGATCATGCTTTGTATAAACATGCTCCTTCACATCCAACACTATACTGTGGACATCTCTGCTCATTTGGACGCCCTTCTATGCAAAGAAGCTGGATCTAAAAATGGAAAGTGCATGGTCTGAATCCCCACTTTTATCTGTTTTGTTTCGGTGTGTGTGTGTGTGTGTGTGTGTGTGTGTAAGATTGGCCCTGAGCTAACATCCATGCCAATCTTCCTCTATTTTGTATGTCGGATGGTTTGACAAGCAGTATGTAGGTCCCTGCCCGGGACTGAACAGGGAACCCCAGCTGACTGAAGCTAAGTGTGTGAACTTAACCACTATGGCACCTGGTGGGCCCCTGAATACCCACTTTTAAAAGGCATTGCTGGGGCCTGCCTGGTGGTGCAGCGGTTAAGTTCACATGTTGCACTTCGGTGGCCCAGGGTTCACCAGTTTGGATCCTGGATGTGGACCTACACAGCACTTGTCAAGCCATGCTGTGGCAGGCGTCCCACATATAAAGTAGAGGAAGATGGGAACGGATGTTAGCTCAGGGTCAGTCTTCCTCAGCAAAAAAACAAAAAACAAAAAAGAAAGAAACCCAAAAAGAGGAGGATTGGCGGCAGATGTTAGCTCATGGCTAATCTTCCTCAGGAAAAAAAAAGGCATTGCCAAACTGTCCTCCAAAAGGTTGTGCTGCATTGCATTCCCACCAATAATGTTTGAGAATGCATATTTCCTGACACTAACATCAGGTGGTGTTTTTCAATCTCTGCCAGTTGGAGAGATGGAAAAAAAGGTAATCTTATTGGTGTTTTAACCTTGATTTGTTTTTATTATTTGCATCCTACCACTTTCCGAGACCACTATTTCTTCTTCAGTTTTAGCTTCCTCTATATAATGAACTGACTCTCTCTCTAGAAAAACTTCAGCTATTTTCAGCTCCTTTGACAGATCTACTTAAGTATTCTATGTCTATATTCATAAGGGATATTGATCTATAATTGTCTTTTTCTGTCATGTCTTTGTCAGGTCTTAATATTCAGGTAATACTAGCCTCATGAGTTCAGAAGTGTTACCTTCTTCTCTATTGTCTGATAAAGTTTGTGTAGGATTAGTGTTACTTCTTCCTCAAATTTTTGCTAAAAATCATCAGTGATAACTCCATTTTATTTCTGATATTTGTGTTCTGCAATTGATGTTCCCTTCCTTTTTTCCTTCCTTGGTCCACTAAGCTAGACGTTAACAATTTTGTTGCTCTTTTTACAAAGAACCAACTTTGGGCTTTGGTAATTTTCTCTCTGGTTTGTCTGTTTTCTCTATATTAATTTCTGTTCTTTATTTTTTTCTTTCTGCTTATCTTGGGTTTACTTCTTTTTTAATTTCTTAGGTCATTGATGTTAAACCTTTTGTCTTTTTAATGTAAGTATTTATTTATTTCCCAGCTGTACTGAGATATAATTGACATATAACATTGTATAGGTTTAAGGCGTACCAGTTGATTTGATACACTTATATACTGTGAAACGATTACCACCATAATGTTAGCTACCACGCTCCATCAGCTCACATAATTACCTATTTTTTTGTGGTGAGAACACTTAATATCTACTTTCTTAGCAACTTTTAACTTTATAATACAGTATTGTTAACTATAATTACCATGCTGAACATTAGATCCCCAAAACTTATTCATCTTGTAACTTAAAGTTTGTACCCTTTGACCAGCATCTCCCCATTTTTCCCATCCTGCTGCCCCTGGCAACCGCCATTCTACTCTGTCTCTATGAGTTTAGCTGTTTTAGATTCTATATATAAGTAATATCATACAGTATTTGTCTTTTTTTTTTAAGATTTTATTTTTCCTTTTTCTCCCAAAGCCCCCTGGTACACAGTTGTGTATTTTTAGTTGTGGGTCCTTCTAGTTGTGGCATGTGGGACGCCACCTCAGCATGGCTTGATGAGTGCTGCCATGTCTGCACCCAGGATCTTAACTGGCGAAACCCTGGGCCACAGAAGCGGAGCGCGCAGACTTAACCACTCGGCCACGCGGCCAGCCCCTTGTATTTGTCTTTCTCTCTCTGACTTATTTCACTTCACACAATGCTCTTAAAGGTCCACCCTTGTTGTCACAAATGCCAGGATTTCCTTCTTTCTCATGGTTTAATAATATTCCATTCCATATATACCACATCTTCTTTATCTATTCATTTGCTGATGGACACTTGAGTTGTTTCCATATCTTGGCTATTGTCAGTAATGCTGCAATGAACATGGGAGTGCAGATATCTCTTTGAGATCCTGATTTCATTTCCTTCGGATACATACCCAGAAGTGCAATTGCTAGATCATAGGATAGTTCTTTTTAATTTTTTAAGGAACCTCCATACTGTTTCCCATAGTGGCTGCACCACTTTACATTCCCACCCACAGTGCACAAAGGTTCCCGTTTCTCCACATCTTTGCCAACACTTGCTATCTCTTGTCTTTTTGATGACAGCCATTCTAACAGGTAGGTGATATCTCATTGTGGTTTTAATTTTAATTTCCCTGATGATTAGTGATTTTGAGCATCTTTTCACTTACCTGTTGGCCCTTTGGATGTCTTTGTGAAAATTAATAAAGGGAAATCTCACTTAAAATGGAGTCAAGAGGCCAGAAGGGGGAGCCCTCATGCACTACCACTTCAGTCAATTGCAGGAAGGATTGTCAATGACAGATCTCAACATGAAGTCCTCAACAGGAAGAATCCTCAATTACAGACCCCAGTAGGAAGAGATGTACATTGTATCCCCAGCAACTCAGCCAATGAGAAACTGTCACTACTCTGAACTCTTGCCTTCAACCGATGGGCTTTTGTTCAAAACAACCCCTTCCAACTTCCTCTTTTTTCTCTATAAAATAACGTTCCCCTCCTTTGCTTTCTGGACTGGTCTATGGCTTTTGCTATGGCTGGCTTGTCCCAAAATGCAATTCCTTTGCTATTGCCAAATAAACCCATTTTGCTGGTAAAATAACTGGCTGTTTTACTTTTAGGTTGACATCTTTGGAAAAATATCTGGTCAGATCCTCTGCTCATTTTTTATTTGGATTGTTTGTTTTCTTGCTATTGAGTTGTATGAGTTCTTTGTATATTTTGGATATTAACCCCTTATCAGATATATGATTTGCAAATATTTTCTCCCATTTTGTAGGTTGCCTTGTCATTTTGTTGACTATTTCCTTTGCTATACAGAAGCTTTTTAGTTTGACGTAGTGCCACTTATTAATTTTTGCTTTTGTTGCATGTGCTTTTGGTGTCACATCCAAAAAGTCATTGCCAAGACCAATGTCAAGGAGCTTTCCCCTATGTTTTCTTCTAGGATTTTATGGTTACAGATCTTATGTTTAAGTCTTTGGTCCATTTCGAGTTAATTTTTACGAGTGGTGTAACATAGGGTCCAATTTCAGTGCTCTGGATGTGATTATCCAGTTTTCCCAAACCTTTTATCAAAGGGACTATTCTTTTCCCATTGATTATTCTTGGCTCCCTTGTCAAATATTAGTTGATTGTACAGGTGAGGGTTTATTTCTGGGCTCTTGATTCTGTTCCATTGGTTTATGTATCTATTTTTATGCCAGTACCATACTGTTTTAATTTCAATAGCTTTGCACTATAGTTTGAAATCAGGAACTGTGATGCCGTCAGTTTTGTTCTCGCTGAGGATTGTGTTGGCTATTCAGGGTTATTTGCAGTTCCATACAAATTTTAGGATTGTTTCTTTTATTTATGTGAAAAATGCCATTGGAATTTTGATACGGATTGTATTGAATAGATAGATGGTTTTGGATAGTATGGACATTTTAACAATATTAATTCTTCCAATCCCTGAACCCAGGATAGCTTTCCATTTATTTGTGTCTTCTTTAATTTGTTTCACGAAAGTCTTACAGTTTTTTGTGTACACATTTTTCACCTCCTTGGTTAAATTTATTCCTAAGTATTTTATGTTCCTGATGTTATTGTGAATGGAACTGTTTTCTTTGTTTCTCTTTCAGATATTTTATTAGCGTATAGAAATGCAACTGATTTCTGTGTGTTGATTTTGTACCCTGCAAGTTTACTGAATTTGTTGATTAGTTCTAACAGTTTTTTGGTGGAGTTTTTAGGATTTTCTATATATAAGATAGGATCATCTGCAAACAAAGACAATTTTACTGCTTCCTTTCAGATTTGGATGTGTTTTATTTCTTTTTCTTGCCTGACTGCCTGGCTAGCACTTCTACTATGTTGAATAGGAGTGGTAAGAGTGGGCACCCTTGTCTTGTTCCTGATTTAGAAGAAAAGCTTTTATTTATTTATTTATTATTTTTTTTTCGAGGAAGATTAGCCCTGAGCCAACATCTGCCAATCCTCTTTTTTTTCTGAGGAAGACTGGCCCTGAGCTAACATCCGTGCCCCTCTTCCTCCACTTTACATGTGGGATGCCTACCACAGCATGGCTTGCCACATGGTGCCATGTCCGCACTTGGGATCCGAACTTACGAACCCCGGGCCACCGAAGCAGAACATGCACACTTAACCGCTGCACCACCAGGCTGGCCCCATGAAGAAAAGCTTTTAACCTTTCACCATTGAGTATGATATTAGCTCTGGGCTTGTCATATATGGCCTTTATTATGTTGAGGTATGTTCCTTTTATACCCAATTTGTTGAAGGTTTTTATCACGAAAGATGTTGTATTTTGTTAAATTCTTTTTCTACATCTATTGAGATGATCATATAATTTTTATCTTTCATTCTATTAATGTGGTATATCACATTCATTGATTTGTGTATCTTAAACTATCTTTGCATCCCAGGGATAAATCCCTTTTGATCGTGGTGTATGATCCTTTTAATGTGCTGTTGAATTTGTTTTGTTAGTATTCTGCTGACAATTTTTTTTTACTTTATTAAAATACTGAGTTTATTTCACATGTATATTTTTGTCTCCCCACCATTTCCATTTGTCTGACCACCACTACTACTATGTCCTGTCATAACATTCCATACATACTTAAAACCAAGCAAAGGGTGGAGTTCCATCTTTAAAAACTAAACAGGCATTTTGGACAACACATTCTTGGCAATGGAACCTGGACAACATTTATCAGACACGGTAGGGAAAGTTCTCACTCTGCATTATAAAAAGGACAGCCAGATATCAACTGTTACAGAAATGAAATAAGATGGAAAATTTTAACAGACTGTTTAAACTATTTTCTTAAAGAGACTTCCTCCACTGCCAGAGATCTTGAGTAGCCTCCTGGTCAGTCATCCGGAAGCAATTCTTCACATAATGGATGTACTTGGCTTCCACTTTGGGAAGAGAACCACCTTTTTCTATACTTGCTTGCATTTTTGCTTTAATGTCTTCTACAGAACTAGGTCCTTTTGGTGTTTTAGGAGTTTTTTCCTGTTTTTTGAAGGATTCTTGACCTTTTGATCTTGGCGTTGATGGTTTGGAGTCTTTTCCATTCTGGTTTGACTTTTGTGAATTTTTGGCTGGAGTATCTCGTGTACATTTCTTTACTGGAGCTTTTTCTTCAGCTTCCTCCTCATCAAAATCATCATCATCATCATCTTCATCGGCAGCAAGTTTTACTTTTTTTTGTGGAACCTTGTTACCACTTCCAGGGGCAGAACGCTTTCCAGATATACTCAGCAGTTTCACATCCTCCTCCTCTTCATCTTCTGATTCTGCATCTTCCTCCACAGCTACTAAGTGCTGTCCACTAATATGCACTGGCCCTGAACCACACTTCAATTGTAAGACCACAGGTGGTGTTATTTCAAAGCCCCCAAGGGAAACCGTTGGCTGTACAGACATTTTCAAAGATGCCAGTGTTACTTTAATTGGACTGCCTTCATAATTCATTGCCTCTACTTCCACAATGTGCAATTCATCCTTTGCACCAGCCCTAAACTGACCATTCTTAATGATAACTGGTGCTCATTTTCATCATTATCCACCTTAAAATGATAATCTTTGTCAGCCTTTAGTTCACAACCTTAGGGTGGCTCGCGCCTGGCCAGCTGAGAAGCTCCGCTGCTCCCAAAGATGGCTTCTTTCCTCTCTAGCAGGAATTTCTGCCTCTTCCTTCTTAGTCAGGACTGTCCCTTGTTGTGGGGGTTCTTTTTATCCAGTTTTCAGTTTTCTCTCCAGGGTAATTTTTCCGAAAATAGTTGTAACCTGGTTGTGTTCGTGGGAGGAGATGAGTTCAGAGTCGGCTTACGCCGCCATCTTGACGAGATCTCTGCTGACAATTTTTGCATCTATATTCATCAGGGATATTGGCCTGTAGTTCTCTTTTCTTGTAGTCTTTATCTGGCTTTGGTACCAGGGTAATGCTGGGCTCAAAAAATGAGTTTGAAAGTGTTCTCTCCTCTTCAACTTTTTGGAAGAGTTTGAGAAAGAGTGGTGTTAATTCTTCCTTAGATGTGTGGTAGAATTCACCAGTGAAACCATCTGGGCCTGGGCTTTTCTTCGTTGGGGGGATTTTTGGTTACTCATTCAATCTCCTTACTCATTATTGGTCTGTTCAGATTTTCTATTTTTTCATAATTCAGTCTCGGTAGGTGGTAAGTTTCTAAGAACTTATCCATTTCTTTTAGGTTATCCAATTAATTGATGTATAACTGTTCATAGTAGTCTCTTTAATACAAAAATCTTTTGTATTTCTGTGGTATCAATTGTAATGTTTCCTCTTTCATTTCTGATTTTACTTGAGTCTTCTCTCTTATTTTCTTTGTTAGTCTAGCTAAGGATTTGTTAATTTTGTTTACCTTTTAAAAAAAAGCCCAGCTCTGAGTTTCATTTGGATCTTTGTTGTTTTTCTGGTCTCTATTTCATTTATTTCTGATATTTATTACTTTGTTCCTTGTGCTTATTCTGGGCTTAGTTTGTTCTTTTTCTAGCTCCTTGAGGTGAAAATTTAGGTTGTTTATTTGAGATCTTTCTCTTTTCTAAAGTAGACATTTATTGCTATAAACATCTCTTAGAACTGCTTTTGCTACTTCTCATAGGTTTGGTATGTTGTGTTTCCATTTTCATTTGTTTCAAGACATTTTTCATTTCCCTTTTGATTTCTTCTTTGGCCCATTGGTTGATCGGTATCAGGTTGTTTAATCTCCACATATCTGTGAATTTTCCAGTTTTCCTTCTATTATTGATTTCTAATTTCATACCACTGTGGTTAGAAAAAATACATGGTATGATTTCAATCTTCTTAAATTTGCTAAGACTTGTTTTGTGACCTATCATATGCTCTTTCCTGGAGAATGTTCCAGTGTGTGCTTGAGAAGAATGTGTATTCTGCTGCTGTTAGATAGAATGTTTTGCATATGTCTGTTAGGTAATTCGGCTTAAAGTATAGTTCAGATCCAATGCTTCCATGTTGATTTTCTGTCTGGATGATCATCCATTGTTGAAAGTAGGGTATTAAAGTCTCCTACTATAATTGTGTTGTCTGTTCTCCATTCAGATCTGTTAGTATTTGCTTAATATATTTAGGTGCTCCAAAGTTGGTGCATATCTTTATGATTGTTATATCTTCTTGCTCAATTAACCTCTTTATCACTGTATAATCACTTTCTTTGACTCTTATTACTGTTTTCAGCTTAAAGTCTGTTGTGTCTAGTACAAGCATAGTTAGCCCTACTCACTTGGTTTCCACTTGCATGGATCTTTTTCTATCCCCTCACTTTGAGCATATGTGCATCCTTAAAGCTGAAGTGATTCTGTTGTAGGCAGCATATAGTTGGGTCTTGTTTTTTTTATTCATCCAGCCACTCTATGCCTTTTCATTGGAGAATTTAACCTATTTACAATTAATCATCAATAGATCAGGACTTCCTAATGCCATCTTATTGTTTTCTGCATGTTTTGTAGTTTCCTTGTTCCTTTCCTCCTCTCTTGCTGCCTTCCTTTGTAAATTGATGATTTTCTGTAGTGGTATGCTTTGATTCCCTTCTCTTTAGCTTTTGTGAAACTACCGTAGGTTTTTGCTTTGTGGTTACCATGAGGCTTACATAAAACATCTTATACATATAATAGTCTATTTTACACTGATAACAACTTCAACTTCATACAAAAACTCTACCCTTTTACTCCCCCCATGTCTATATTTTTGGTGTCACTGGTACCTCGATTTGTATTGTATATTTATTAAAAAATTAATGTAGCTATGGTCATATTTAATACTCTTTTCCTTTAACCTTTATACTATGGGTAAGTGCTTAACACACCATCATATTACAGTATTAGAGTATTCTGAATTTGACTATCTACTTACCTTTACCAGTGTGTTGTGTTTTTTCATGTTTTCATGTGACTAATTAGCGTCCTTTCATTTAAGCTTGAAGAACTCCTTTCAGCACTTCTTCTAAGGCAGGTCTAGTGGTTATGAATTCCCTCAGCTTTTGTCTGTCTGGTAAAGTCTTTAACTCTCCTTTATTCCTGAAGATTAACTTTGCTGGATACAGTATTCTTGGTTGGCATTTTTTTCTTTCAGCACTTTGAAGAGATCATCCCACTCTCTTCTGGGCTATAAGGTTTCTGCTGAGAAATCCACTGATAGCCTTATTGGGGTTCCTTTGTAAGTTACAAGCTTTTTTTAATCTTGCTGCTGTTAAGATTCTCTCTTTGTCTTTGCTTTCTGACAGTCTTATTATAGGGTGTCTTAGAGAGGATCGATTTATTTATTTATTTATTTATTTATTTATTTATTTTTTGTGAGGAAGATAGGCCCTGAGCTAACACCTGTGCCAATCTCCCTCTATTTTGTATGTCAGATGCCACCACAGTATGGCTTCAGGGAGCAGTATGTAGGTCTGTGCCTGGGATCCAAACCAGTGAACCTGCGAACCCCAGGCTGCCAAAGTGGAGCATGCAAACCTAACCACTACACCACCGGGGTGGCCTGAGGGTCTCTTTAAGTTGACTTTGTTTAGTGATCTATGAGCTTCATGAACTTGGAAATACAAATCTCTCTCCAGATTTGGGGAATTCTCAGTCATTAATTCTTTAAATAAGCTTTATGTCCCCTTCTCCATCTATTCTCCTTCTGGAACTCCAATAATTTGCAAATTGTTTCTTTTGATGGTATCCCATAGATCCTGTAGGCTTTCTTCACTCTTTTTCATTCTTTTTTTCTTTATTCTCCTCTGACTAGATAATTTCAAAGTTCCTGACTTCTATCTCACAGATTCTTCTGCTTGATCCATTCCATTATTGATGCTCTCTATTGCATTTTTCATTTCATTCATTGTATTATTCAGCTCCAGAATTTTAGTTCTTTTTTATGATTTCTATTTCTTTGTTAAATGTCTCATTTTATTCATGTATTGTTTTCTTGATTTTGTTGAATTATCTTTCTCTGTTTTCTTTTAGCTCATTGAGTTTCTTTTTTCTTTTCTTTTTTCTTTTTTTATTATTATTTTTTAAAGAATGGCACCTGGGCTAACAACTCTTGCCAATCTTCCTTTTTTTTTTTTTTAAGGATTGGCACCTGGGCTAACAACTGTTCTCAGTATTTTTTTTTTCTGCTTTATCTCCCCAAACCCCCCCTGTACACAGTTGTATATCTTAGTTGCAGGTCCTTCTAGTTGTGGGATGTGGGACGCTGCCTCAACGTGGCCTGATGAGCGGTGCCATGTCCGCGCCCAGGATCTGAACCCTGGGCTGCCGCAGCAGAGCGTGCGAACTTAACCACTCAGCCATGGAGCCGGCCCCTCATTGAGTTTCTTTAAGACAGGTATTTTGAATTCTTTACTGGGTAAATCACAGATCTCCATGTCTTTGGGGTTAGTTACTAGAAGATTTTTGTGATTCTTTGGTAGTGTCCTCTTTCTTTGCTTTTTCACGTTCCTTGAAGTTTTGTGTTGCTGTCTTTGCATGTGAAGTAGCAGTCACATCCTCCAGTTTACTAACTGCCTCTGGGAGAGAACTGCCTTCTTTCAGCTCTGCTAGTGATTCTGAGGCTTTCTCAGACCGATGGATACACCTGCCCCATGCTTCTTGCTCCCTCATGTGCAAAATTCTTAAGCTTATATGCCTTTTTCTCGATTCTGCAACTCACCAAGCTGAGTGCTGACAGCCTCCCTTTTGTTTTACCAAAGGTGGCACTAAAGTCCAAATTTGTGGTTTCTCTCTGGTGTGCACATTCAGGCTGGCCTTCTGCACATGCTCACTAGCTGTGTGCCAAAGCACATGTGCCAAAGCTCACTTTGTCACTGGCATCAGGAGCATGCACAAGAGCCAGCCACAGGTAGGGGTACGTGTGGGTAAAACATGCTGAGTGCTTGGGGTGCTATGGGCCAGCTGGGGGATCCACAGGCAAGGTGATCCCTGTGGCTAGTGGGCAGGCTTCTTGATGGAGTGCATGATGCAGTTAGTAGAATCTGCATCCCTTTAATGCACTCCAAGACTCCTATCTGCCACTCTTCCAGACTCTTCCTGCCCCCTAATCATGTAGCTTACAATTCAGTACTCTGGATGGGGTAAGAGAGAAATGAGCCTCTTTGGCAGTCTCCCGCATAGCTGGGGAAGCCGGATGCTCACTCACACACTCTCACGTCCCCTGTGAGAGAAATCATGGGCCAAGAAGACCTATTTTGGCCCTGAGCTATGCTGCCTTGGGGGAAGGATGATGCTGGTAAAGTTAATCTCTTCCTCTTACCCTTTCCAATGTGTCCAAACTTGTTTTGTTTGGTTTTTCTTTTTCTCCAACAGTGTGCTTGAATTTCTCCTCTGGAAACCTGGACTTCCACAAAGGCTCTCTCATCCACGAGTGTCTAAGAGAGTGTTCTCCAGGGCCTCCTGGATTGTGGCCAAGAGGGTCTAGAGCTGCTTCACAGGCCAGTGCAGGGTCCACAGCTGGGATCAAGGTCTGTACACCTATTACCTGACACACAGGTGGGTAAGACTCCTCCCAGGCCCCTTGGTGTATGGTGCTGGATCCCACAGCTCCCACAAAGGCACTTTTGTCCATAGATAGATGCTGAATTACTGTTGGGAGGAGGGATAAAAAAAGGGACATCTTATTCCACCATGATGCTAACATCACTCCTCTGTTTTTAGTAATTTATTTTATCTGATTTGACATTGTTATATGATATGATCTTTGTGATTCCTCATTGCCTAGAGACTAATTGCTTTCTCCAGGCTCTTTGCCCTTCCCAGTTTTGCTCAGGCACATCATTGCCCTGTAACTCAAACTTACTCCTTACAGCTTTTTTTGCGGGGGTGGGGGGGGGTCTGGCTTCTCTCATGTCATTTTTTAAAAAATAAAATTTATTTATCTTTTATTATTTTATTGAGGTCATATTGGCTTATAACATTGTGTAAATTTCAGCTGTACATTATTATATTTCAGTTTCTATACAGACTGCATTGTGTTCACCATCAATAGCTAATAGTTTATCCATCACCATACATACGTGCCCCTTTATCCCTTTTGCCCTCCACCGACCCCCTTCTCCTCTGGTAACTACTAATCTGTTCTCCTTATCTATGTGTGTATCTTCCATATATGAGTGAAATCATACAGTATTTGTCTTTGTCTGACTTATTTCCCTTAGTGTAATACTCTCAAGGTCTAGCCATGTTGTCTCAAGTGGCACAATTTTGTCCTTTTTTACGGCTGAGTAGTATTCCATTGTGTGGACATCTTCTGTAAACATTTATCCATTGATGGGCACTTGGGTTGCTTCTACATCTTGGGTATTGTGAATAATGCTGTGATGAACATAGGGATGCACAAATCTCTTTGAATTGTTGATTTCATGTTCTTTGGGTAAATACTCAGTAGTGGGATAGCTGGATCATGTGGTATTTCTATTTTTAATTTTTTGAGAAATCTCCATACTGTTTTCCACAGTGGCTGCACCAGTTTGCATTCCCACCAGCAGTGTTTGAGGGTTCCCTTTTCTCCACATCTTCTCCAACATTTGTTATTTCTTATCTTGCTAATTACAACCATTCTGACAGGTGTGAGGTGATATCTCATTGTAGTTTTTATTTGTATGTCCCTAATAATTAGCGATGTTGAACATCTTTTTATGTGCCTCTTGGCCATCTGTATATCTTCTTTGGGAAAATGTCTGTTCATATCCTCTGTCCATTTTTTGATTGAGTTGTTTTTCTGTTGTTGAGTTTTATGAGTTCTTTATGTATTTTGGAAATTAACCCCTTGTTGGATATATGATTTGCAAATATTTTCTCCCAGTTGGTGGGTTGTCTTTTCATTTTGTTGAGAGTTTCCTTTGTGTGCAGAAGCTTTTTAATCTGATGTAATCCCATTTGTTAATTTTCTCTTTTGTTTCCCTTGCCTGAAAAGACATGGTATTCAAAAAGAAGCTGCTAAGACCAATGTCAAAGAGTGTACTGCCTATATTTTCTTCTAAGAGTTTTATGGTTTTAGGTCTTATATTCAAGTCTTTAATCCATTCTGAGTTAATTTTTATGTATGGTGTAAAATAATGGAGTACTTTCATTCTTTTGCATGTGACTGTCCAGTTTTCCCAGCACCGTTTATTGAAGACTTTCCTTTCTAAATGGATGTTCTTGGCTCCTTTGTCAAAGATTAGTTGTCCATAGATTGTAGTTTTATTTCTGGGCTTTCAATCCTGTGTCACTGATCTGTGTGTCTGTTTTTCTGCCAGTACCGTGCTGTTTTGATTGTTGTAGCTTTGTAGTATAACTTGAATTCAGGGAGTATGATACCTCCAACTTTGTTCTTTTTTCTCAGGATTGCTCTGGCTATTTGGCGTCTTTTGTTCTTCAATATAAGTTTTAGGATTCCTTGTTCTATTTCTGTGAAGAATGTCATTGATATCCTGATTGCAATTGTATTGAATCTGTAGATTGCTTTAGGTAACATGGACATTTTAACTACATTTATTCTTCCAATCCATGAGCATGGAATATCTTTCCATTTCTTTATGTCTTCTTCAATTTCTTTTAATAATGTCTTATAGTTTTCGGTGTATAGGTGTTTCACCTTCTTTTTCTTGAGACTGCAAATAGGATTGTATTTTCTTTTTTGTCTTTGCTCAGGAAGATTTGCCTTGAGCTAACATCCACTGCCAATCTTTCTCTTTTTGTATGTGAGCCGCCACCTCAGCATGGCCACTAACAGGTGAGTGGTATAGGTCTGCACCTTGGAACTGAGCCTGGGCCACCAAAGTGGAGTGCACTGAACTTAACTACTAGGCCACTGGGGCTTGCCTAGGATTGCATTCTTGACTTCTCTTTCTGCCAGTTCATTATTAGTGTATAGAAGTGGAACTAATTTTTGTATGTTGTTTTTGTACCCTGAAACTTTGCTGTATTTGTTGATTATTTCTAATAGTTTTTTGGTGGACTTTTTAGGGTTTTCTATACATAGCACATACATATACAGAGAGGGAGAGAATAATGTATATATATACACAGAATTATATATATGTAGAATAACATAGAATAATATATAGAATAATTTTCTATGTACAGAATAATGTCATCTGCAAATAGTGAGAGTTTTACTTCTTCCATGCCAATTTGGATCCCTTTTATTTCTTTTTCTTGCCTAATTGCTCTGGCTAAAACTTCCAGCAGTATGTTGAATAAGAGTGGCAAGAGTGGGCATCGTTGTCTTGTTCCTGTTCTCAGAGGAATGGCTTTCAGTTTTTCACCATTGAGTATGATGTTGGCTGTGGGTCTGTCATATATGGCCTTTATTATGTTGAGGTACTTTCCTTCTATACCCATTTTATTGAGAGTTGTTATCATAAATGGATGTTGGATCTTGTCAAGTGCTTTCTCTGGATCTACTGAGATGATCTTGTGATTTTTATTCTTCATTTTGTTAATTGATTTATTTACAGATGTTGAACTGCCCCTGTATCCCTGGAATAAATCCCACTTGATTGTGGTGTATAATCCTTGTAATGTATTGTTGCATTCGATTTGCTAGTATTTTGTTGAGGATTTTTGCCTCTATGTTCATCAGTGATATTGGCCTGTAATTTTCCTTTTTGTGTTGTCCTTGTCTGGTTTTTGTATCAGGGTAATGTTGGCCTTGTAAAATGAATTAGAAAGTGTCCCGTTAGGAATAATTAGGAATACTTTGAGAAGGCTAGGAATTAAATCTTTTTTGAATGTTTGGTAGAATTCACCAGAGAAGCCATCTGGTCCTGAACTTTTGTTTTTTGGGAGGTTTTTGATTACTGTTTCAGCCTCTTTGCTTGTGATTCTCTATTTCTTCTTGATTCAGTTTTGGGAGGTTGCACATTTCTAAAAATTTATCCATTTCTTCCAGGTTAAGTTTGCTGGCATGTAGCTTTTCATAGTATTCTCTTATAATCCTTTGTATTTCTGTGGTGGTGTTGTAATTTCTCCTCTTTCATTTCTGATTTTATTTATTTGAGTCTTCTCTTTTTTTCTTGGTGAGTCTGGCTAAGAGTTTGTCAATTTTGTTTATCTTCTCAAAGAACAAGCTCTTAGTTTCATTGATCCTATTGTTTTCTTTGTCTCTATTTTGTTTATTTCTCCTCTGATTTTTATTATTTCCTTCCTCCTACTGACTTTGGGCTTTGTTTGTTCTTCTTTTTCTAGATCTTTTAGGTATAGCATAAGCTGGTTTATTTGAGGTTTTTCTTGTTTCTTGAAGTATGATTGTATTACTATAAATTTCCCTTTTAGTACTGCTTTTGCTGCATCTCATAGGTTTTGGTATGTTGTGTTTTCATTTTTATTTGTCTCCAGGTATTTTTTTATTTCTCCTTTGATTTATTCATTGAGCCAATAGTTGTTCAGTAGCATCTTGTTTAGTCTCCACATATTTGTGACATTCTTAGCTTTTTTTTCTTGTAGTTCATTTCTAGTTTCATAGGATTGTGGTCAGAAAAGATGCTTGATATGATTGCAATCTTCTTAAATTTATCGAGGCTTGCTTTGTTTCTATCTTTGAGACTATTCCATGTGCACTTGAGAAGAATGTGTATTCTGCTGTTTTGGGATGGAACGTTCTATATATATCTATTAAGTCCATCTGACATAGTGTTCACTTAAGGCCACTGTTTCCTTGTTGACTTTCTGTCTGCATGATCTATCCACTGATGAAGTTAGGTGTTAAGGTCCCCTACTATTATTGTGTTGCTATCAATTTCTCCCTTTAGGTCTGTTAATAGTTGCTTTATGTACTTTGGAGCTCCTGTGTTAGTTGTATATATATTAATCAGTTGTTATGTCCTCTTGGTGGAATGGCCCTTTTATCATTATATAATGGTCATCTTTGTCTCTTGCTGTTTCATCCTGAAGTCTGTTTTGTCTGATGTAAGTATGGCTACACCTACTTTGTTTTCCTTGCCATTTGCTTGGAGTATCATCTTCCATCCCTTCACTCTATGTTTGTCTTTAGAGCTGAGATGTGTTTCCTGGAGGCAACATATTGCTGGGTCTTGTTTTTAAAACCATCCAGCCACTCCATGTCTTTTGATTGATGAATTCAATCCATTTACATTTAGAGTGATTATTGATATATGATGGTTTAATACTGCCATTTTATCTTTTGTTTTCTAGTTGTTCTATATTTCCATTGTTTGTTTTCCCTTGTATTTCTGTTTGCCATTCAGTTTGGTGGTTTACTGTGATGGTTTTCTCAGTTTTCTCTTTATTTATGATTTGTGACTCTGCTCTGATTTTTTGGTTAGTGGTTACCATGAAGATTGTATAAAAGATCTCATAGATGAGATAGTCCTTTTTCTGAAAGCCTCTTATGTCCATTAGCCTGTGCATATTCCATCCCTATGCTCTTCCCTTTCTCTGTTTTTGTTGTCAAAACTTAGTCTTTTTTGTGTTGTGAGTTTGTGATCAAGTTGAAGTGTTTAATAGTTATTTTTGATGCTTTCTTTCCCTTTATCCTTTATGTTATAATTGTTTTCTAACCTATTCTGATATAGAACTGCAATTTTCTGATTTTGCCTGTCTATTTATTTCCTTGCTCAAAGCTTTATAAACCTTTGCCTTTTTGTTTCAGGTAGGAGGGCTCCCTTCAACATTTCTTCTAAGGCAGGTCTACTGGCAATGAACTCCCTCAGCTTTTGTTTGTCTGGGAAGGCTTTTATTTCTCCATCATATCTGAAGGATAATTTTGCTGGATAGAGTATCCTTAGCTGATAGATTTTGTCTTTCAGTATTTTGAATATATCATTCCACTCTCTCCTGGCCTGTAAGGTTTCTGCCGAGAAATAGGCTGAAAGCCTTATGGGGGTTCCTTTGTAGGTTATTTTCTTCTCTCTTGCTGCCCTTAATATTTTTTCTTTGTCACTGACTTTTGACAATTTTAATATTATATGCCTTCAACAGGTCTTTTTGCATTGAGGTAATTAGGAGGTCTATTAGTTTCATGTACTTGCATGTCCAGTTTCTTCCCCAGGTTTGGGAAATTCTCAGCTATTATTTTTTTTGAATAAGCTCTCTGCTCCCTTCTCCCTCTCTTATCCCCTTGGGATACCTATAATCCTTACATTACTTTTCCTAATTGAGTCAGATATTTCTTGAAGAATTTCTTCATTTTAAAAAAATCTTAGTTCTCTCCTCCCTCTACCTGAATCATTTCTAGGTTTCTATCTTTGAGCTCACTAATTCTCTCCTCCATAAGGTCTGCTCTATTTTTAATGCTTTCTGCATTATTTTCTATCTCATTAATTGTGTTCTTCATAACCAGAATTTCTGTTTGGATTTTTTTAGAGCTTCAGTCTCTTTGGTGAAGTATTCCTTCTGTTTGTTAATTTTATTCCTGAGCTCACTGAGCTGTCTTTCTGAGTTTTCTTGTAACTTGTTGAGTTTCTTTATGACAGTTATTTTGAATTCTTTGTCAGTTAGATTGTAATCTTCTGTGACTTCAGGTTTGATTATTGGAGACATCATTTTCCTTCTGTTCTGCTGTGTTACTGTAGTTCTTCATGGTGTTTGATGAATTGATCATTTGCTGGCTCTTTTGTGATGGTAATCACCTTTTCTTATTTGGGTATGGCTTTGGTTACTTTGGTTCTGAGCTGCTTCTGATTGTATTTGAGAGCCTGCACTTTCCACTGCCTCTGTCAGAAGTGTTATCAGTGCCCTCCTTGTTCCTCTGGGGTTGCTGGTGTCTTGTTGCTTACAATGTCACTGCAGTCTCAGATGACACCACCAGGGTCACCAGGCTGCAAGCACTTCTGCTGCTTCTGGGGTTGTCTGAGTCTTGTGTTCCTCCACTGGCTCTCTGCAGGCTCAGATGCTGCTGCTGTGCACCACCTGTGCTGCTGTTCCTGGGTTGTCTGGGGGTGCTGTTGCACTGCTGCCAGGGGTGCTGGGTTCAGGGGTGTCACTGTCACTGGTAGGGGCCTGGGGACCTGGAGACTTGTATGCAGCCCCCACTGCTGGTGGAGATGGTGTTGGGGGTGCCCCCACAGGTGGCTGGGTCACCAGTTCTTCTGTGGTTCCTGATGCTTCTGGCCTCAGGTTCCACCATCCACCACTGGGTGGGGGGCAGGGGTTGTTTATTCTGCTCCCACTCTGTCTACTCACAGTTGTGTGGGTTGGGCTGCTGCTGCTCCACAGCCATCCCATGAGAGTTCAGGCAGGCAGTAACTTGCGGACAGGGCCGCCCTTGCCTCCACTCACAGTCACACTGGCTGCTGTGTAAGAATCTGCACCCTGGATCTCTGCTGCTGGGGGAGGGAGAAGGGGCTGCTCCCTTAGTTCCACTGCTTCCTGGGGGGTCCAGTCCACCCTCCTTCAGACGTATAGCTGCATGGATCTCTTAGGCAGTCTGTTGTGCTGCGTAGGGAATCTTTTGTTGGGCAATGGATGTCCATTTGGTTGTAACTTAGAGTGGAGAAACAAAGGAAACAACTCACTCTGCCATGATGCTGATGTCACTCCTTAATCCTTATATCTTTTTATAGTTAGCTTATGGCATACTGGATTGATCTGGGGTTGTCAAGAATGAGGCAGGCTACCTCTCTAAATAATGCTTTCTAAAGTTGTTGCTGTTTCTGAACCAAGGTTTCTACAGTGAAGAAATATTGCATGTACTGTTGTTATGTAGATTAAATTCCATATATCTGCGCATACCCATGAAGGCCCATCCTTTAACATGGCTTGTATGCTAATGTTATAGTCTTCCTATTTTCTACCGGGAGAGCCCTCACTATTCATTGATCCACTAATTCTTGGTGTGTCAACTTGTGTTTCAGCTGTGCCAAAATAGGTATCAGTATATCCTCTAAACAAAAAGACATAGATCCTTCTCTTGGGTCTATGCCCTAAGCGATTTCCCCGATCACTAATAAGGTTAAGGGTATTTTCATATGTTTATTGGTCACTGTGAATTATTTATCTTTGCCCAGTTTTGTTGTCTTTTTCTTATTGGTTTATAAAAAGAACATGATATATTGGAGTTACTAACCCTTTATTTAGTATAATGTCATCTCAGGCTGTCATACACTTAAACTTTATTTTTTTTTAAGGGTATCTTCATCAGTTACAAAGCTATTGTCTCTCAACCTCAAATCCATCCTTCTACATTCTGCTCTGCAATGCTGGGACTGAAACTGCAAAAGTACAATTCTCCTTAGTCAGCTAGCTTCCTGTTAGGTCCCACCAATAGCGGGTCACAAGAGACAAACTAGAAGACAGGAGGAGGGAGAAGGGAGTTGCTCCTTCCTATTTTGTTTGCTGCTCCTGTCAGTGTCACTCCAGGATTGGCCCCCTTACGATGAAGGCAGCACTTAGTTCCAGTTTCCAGGCTCTTATAGCACTCCCGGAATAAGCTTCACTGCATCCCTTGGAGGTACCAGCCAGGCAGAATAATGGCCCTCCAGAGATATTCACATCCTAATTCCATGGAACATGTTGAATATGTTATCTTACATTGCAAAAGGGAATTTGCAGATGTGATTAAGTTAAGGACATTGAGATGGAAGATTATCCTGGATAATCTGGATGGGTGCCTTGTAACCACAATGTAACCAGAAGCGTCCTTAAAAGTGGAAGATGGAGACAGAAATGTTAGTGTCAGAATGATATGATGTGTGAAAGACTCAACTAGCCATTGTTGGCTTTGAAGATGGAGGAAGGAGCCATAAGCCAATGTGGGCATCCGCCATAAGTTGGAAAAGGCAAGGGAATGGATTCTTCCCAAGAGCCTCCAGAAAAGAACATGGCCCTGCTGGTACCTTGATTTTTAGCTCAGTAAGATCTGTGTCAAAACTTCCAACCGATACAACTGTAAGATGATAAATTTGTTTTACACCACTAAATTTGTGGTGATTTGTTACAGTAGCAATAGAAAACTACTATATACCCCGTTGTCAGAGGTCTGAGTTCCAGTGTTGTTGGGACCCTCTTCCAAGCTTTTAGATTCCCATAAGCCCAACCTCTTCCCTTGTCCCTCAGGCCTAGGGGTGGTAGCTGTTTCCTGCCAGTACTATTTCCATGATTCCTCACGGTTTCCCTTCTGCCTTTTGAGTTCTCCATACCATTTAATCAACCGCCTGGATTAAGTTCTTGCTGTTAAAATAAGCAGTGTGGTGGCTATTTTCCTGACTGATCCAGTATCTGCTGCAAAGAAGTTTTGCTACTTTTATTATAGTCACATCACTCAGTATTTTCCCCCTTTATGGTTTTTTCAGTTTTGTGATTTGTATAAGAATTCCTCCATTCCAAGATTTTTAAAATTTCAGTGTTTTCCAATTATATATATATAGTTATATTTACAGTTTTATATTTTACATTTAGTTTTTAATTCATCTGGAATTTTTCTTTGTACTTAGTAGGAAATTAAGATTTAATGTGATCATTGTCCCCAGATGGCTAGCCAATCTTTCAACATCATCTAGTCCATACTTTCTCCACTGATGTGAAAGCTATCCTTATCATGCACTGAATTGCCATACATATACGTGGCTCTGTTTTTGGACTCTCTTTTCTGTTCCATTGACCTGTTTGTTTATTCTTGACCTACATACACTTTCAGTTTCTATAGCTTTCCACAACGTCTCAATGTCTTTTTTTTTTTTTTTTTAAAGATTGGCACCTGAACTAACAACTGTTGCCAATCTTTTTTTTCTTCTCCCCAAGACCCCCCAGTATATAGTTGTATATTCTAGTTGTGTTTGCCTCTGGTTGTGCTATGTGGGACGCTGCCTCAGCATGGCCTGACAAGCAGTGCCATGTCTGCGCCCAGAACCCGAATGGGCGAAACCCTGGGCCGCCAAAGTGGAGCACGCAAACTTAACCACTTGGCCACGGGCCGGCCCTGTCTCAGTGTCTTAAAGGGGAGATCTTCCAACACCTCCATTATCCTTTCTCAGAATTTCCTTCTTCTTGTGTTTTTATTCCTCTAGATGAACTTTAGAACTCACTCATCAAGTCCCAAGTTTAAAATAAAATGGACTTCTGGTTGGAATTGCATTCAGTTTATAGTTTAAGGAAGAAGTGATTGCTTTACAATATAAAGTCTTACTATCCATGAATATATTTCACTAAACATTAAAAACTTGATTATCCTTTTATTTTAAAATGTATTCTTAGGTATTTTACAGTTTTGGGTGCTACTGAGAATGAAATCTCCCTCCTGGTACATTTTGCAGCTGGTTGTTACTAATACATAGGAAAGCTATATTTTTTATTTCTAGCCCCTTGCTAAATCTTACTAGTTCTAAGAGTTGTTTTTACTCAGTTTCCTTGGATTTCTATTTAGATAATCATCACTTGAAAATATTATGGTCTTTTCCAATATTTATAACTCATTTCTTTTTCTTATCTCTAGATCCTAGGATCTAGAAAATATTAAATAGCAGTAGCAAGCATCTTTATCTCATTATTGACTTGATTAAAAGTCCTTCTATTGTTTTCTATAAGATTTGCTAATGGTTTATGAAAAATCTTTTATCAAGTTATGAAATTTCTTTTTATTCCCAGGATGTTAACTTTTTTTTAAACCAAGAATGGCTGTTGAGGCGCCTAAAGAGAGGAGTGTTCCCTAGGGGCTTGACTTCTGGTCTGGTTCTGCTGTTAAGTAGCTGGCTTTGGGGACGACAGGACCCCTAGTGGGTCTGTTTCCTCATCCACTGTGTGCTGGGCACCATTATCTCACAAAACAAACTGGGTGCAGATATTTCTCATCACTGAAGGGCTTACGTAGAGGAATGCAATGATCAGATTTGTGCTTCAGAAAGATCACTCAGGCAGCAATACGAAAAATGGTTGGCTTTTTCTTCTCATCCATATTTGTCAAAAATCTTGCCAATCTTTCAAGGCCTAGTTCAAATTTTCCTTTTTCCACAAGTCCCCCTCCATCATGCCCGACATCTTAGTCAGAATTCTCTTCTACCTGCTTCTTTCCATAAAACAGAGAACTACTTAGACTGTAAACCCCTTGAAACTGGGAATCATGTTTTTCATCCTCATGTGTTTGTTTCACAGGGATAGGTCTATATGAAGACTTAATAAATGTTCACAGAACTATCCATGCACTAAAAACCATTTTAGTGGGACAAAAGAAGGAATAAGTGAGCCACGCAATACCTGTTTGGGACTCAAACCTTCTTCTGTTACGGAGTTTATCAAAAAGCCTCAAGATGTGTATGATTAAGCACCGCAGGAGGTATTTTCACGAGCTCTGAAAGGTTCCAATTTGCCTGGAGTGCTGATACTAAATGAGAGTGTCTGAGAAACAGGTTCTGAGGCCAGCCTGGTTTATTGTCACAGGGCTTTAATAATATCCCACCACTCTGAAGCCTGAGAGCTTCCTTTTCACCTTGCACAATACACTGAGAGCTTTGCCTTCACTGGACTATTGATATAAGGGAATGAGTGGTAGTGACCTGCTTTTTCTTTTCTTTTGAAAGTTTTGCCAATTAATTACATTTTTCCTTAGATCCATGCAATTCAGTATTATGAAATAAAAAGCTTGTACTGAACATCTGTTCTGCAGCTTGAAGATCAGTTCTCCTGTTTCATAATTTAAAGTAACTTACAGGAAAAAAAAGCCATATTCACAAAACATCTATTATTATCTCAGGAAAGACTGGAAATTTCCTGTGACTTCTATAGAGTCTATAACCAAGAACAATGGGCCGAAGTAATCTAGGGATTTCCCAAGCAATTTTAAAAAGAATTTCACTAGGTATTAGTTAAAAATTATTCTGGAAACAGGGAACTGCTTCTGGAGGTGTGGTGGGGACAGGCATTGACTGAGAAGGGCCATAAGTGAACTCTCTGGGGTGATAGTCATATTTTATAATTCGATATGGCATACATATGTGAACACATTTGTGAAAAGTCACCAAATGGTGCACTTATGATTTGTCTACTTCACTGTATACAATTTTTTTAATGAACAGTAGTCCTTCTCTTTTGCAGACAGAGCTCATTCTCCTGACTTGACTAATTTTTTTTGGTGAGGCAGATTGGCCCTGAGCTAACATCTGTGCCAGTCTTCCCCTATGTTGTATGTGGGACACTGCCATAGCATGGCTTGATGAGTGGTGTATAGGTCTGCCCCTGGGATCTGAACCTGCGAACCCTGGGCTGCTTGAAGCAGAGCATGTAAACTTAGCCACTACGCGACTGGGCCAGACTTGACTAATTTTTTTTAAAATTTTCTTCTTCTTTCCATTTTCTCCCCAAAGCCCCCCAGTACATAGTTGCATATTCTGATTGTGCTATGTGGGATGTCGCCCCAGCATGGCCCAATGAGCGGTGCCATGTCTGCGTCCAGGATCTGAACTGATGAAACCCTGGGCCACCAAAGCGGAGTACACGAACCCAGCCACTTGACCGTGGGGCCAGCCTCTAATTTTTTTCCTTCTGCTTTTTCTCCCCAAATCCCCCCAGTACATAGTTGTGTGTGTATATGTGTGTGTGTGTGTGTGTGTGTGTGTGTGTGTGTGTATATATATATATATTTTTTAGTTGTGGGTCCCTCTAGTTGTGGCACGTGGGACACCACCTCAGTGTAGCCTGACAAGTGGTGCCATGTCCGTGCCCAGGATCCAAACCAGCGAAACCCCGGGCCGCTGAAGTGGAGTGCATGAACTTAACCACTCGAACATGGGGTCGACCTCTTACTAATTGTTTTTAAAGACAATTTTTTTTAGAGCAGTTTTAGGTTCACAGCAAAATTGAGAGGAAAGTACAGAGATTTCCTCCTGCCCTGACACATGCACAGTCTCTATTATCAACATGACTCATCAGAGTGGTACATTTGTTATAACTGATGAACCTACAATGACACATCATAATCACTCAAAGTCTATGCTTTACATTAGGATTCACTCTTGGTTTTGTACATTCTATGGGTTTGGACAAACATATAGTATCATACAGAATATTTTCACTGCCCTAAAAATCCTCTGTGTTCCCCTATCCACTCCCTCCCCTACCTGCCCCTCTGGCATCCCATGATGTTTTTATTGTCTTCATAGTTGTGCCTTTTCCAGAATGCCATATAGTTGGAATCATACAGTATGTAGCCTTTTTAGAGTGGCTTCTTTCACTTAGTAATACACATTTAAGGTTCCTCTATGTCTTTTCATGGCTTGATAACTCATTTTAGTGCTGAATAATATTCCACTGTCTGGATGAACCATAGTTCATTTATCCATTCACCTACTGAAGGGCATCTTGATTGTTTCCAAGTTTTGGCAATTATGAACAAAGCTGCTTATAAACATCCTTGTGCAGATTTTTGTATGGACATAACTTTTCAAGTCCTTTAGAATTGTATATGAATTTTACCTTAAAAAAACCTTGTAAACAAATATTAAACTCTAGTAAAGTGTATGCATGTTGAAGTGTTAATAGATGAAGTGTACTTATATCTGCAACTTACTTTGAGATGCATCAAAAAATAAGATGATTTACAGATGGACAGAGGGATGGATAGGTAGATAGTGCTAAAGCAACTATAGTAAAATGTAAATTGTAAAATCTAGATGGTGAGTGTATGGGTGTTTATATACAATTCTTTCAACTTTCTTGTGTGTTTGAAACTTTGCATAATAAAATGTTGGAAAAAATTATTCTGAACCATATGTCCCAGTCTCTCACATTAGATGCATTTCAGAAAGTCAATGAGTACCTTGTTTACAGTCATCTGGCTGTCTCCAGCAGCTCTAAACTATAACTAAAGACACCCTAAGAAAGCAAGGGAGTGCCAAGTCAAGGTCCTTAAGGTCGCCCAGGCTCTGGAAAGGACAGTGATGTGAACTGTGTGAGACAGCTGAGGTTACTCAGTCATTGCTCATGGTGCTTCCCATACAGTCCCACGGGTGACTTGTTAGTCGAAAGATGAAACAAACACTAATTCTAGCAGCAAATTATGATCATAACTATGCCAACAAGGTGAAGAGCAATCAAGGTCACCTTGAAACGGAGCTCACTCAGCCCCTGCCATGCTTGCGTGTCCTGCTGCTTTCATCTGCCTGCTGGAATATGGCCTACACCATAGAGGGCCAGGGCCAAGAGGAAAAGATATCCTCATCTCCAAAGCTGTCGAACCTAGAAAATGCAGGGGAGGCAGGGGTAGAACTGCAGAAAATGAGAAAGATACTAGGGAAGTTGAATAATAAGTAGTAGCTAACATGAACTCCATTCTACACGTGGGTATTTTATTTCTCTTCTAGCCACATGCTAAAGAGGCAGCATAGGTGCGGGTCTGGGCAGGGGTCCCTGACACGTAGTGCTGGGGCACTCTAGGGGCTCTGAAACTCTCAGATGATTGGGAGGTCAAAATTATTTTTACAAGCTCTTATTTGTTTTTTCACTTGCTTTCTCTTACAAGTGTACAGTAGAGTTTCTAAAGGCTAAATGATGTGACATTTTAACAAATTAAATGCAGAAGCAGGTTTGTGAATCCAGCTGTCTTTTTTAAGTCAGACATTAAAGAAATTTGCAAACATGTAAAACAACACCATTCCTCTTTTGTTTTAGAAAATAGTTATTTTTATAAAGATATTATTTGTGTTAATGTGTAATAAGTTTATTGTTAAGTTAATAAAAATATTTTAAATTTCCCCATTTCAATTTTTAATATGGTAAAATTTGATAGATAGAGCTCACACAAACAAAGACTCTTTGGGAATCCTCAGTAATCTTTTTTATTTAAAAACTTTTTTACTGAGGTATAATTTACATCCAGTAAAGTGCACAAATCTGAAACACACAGCTCAATTAATTTTTACATATGTACACACCATGTAATCTCCACCCAGTTCAAGCTGTAGGTCATTTCCATTACCCTGGAAGGACTCATGCCACATCCGATCAATACTCAACCTACCAGAGGTAACCATTATTCTGATTTCTATCATCATAGATTAGTTTTGCCCGTACTTGAACTTCTTATGAATGGAATTATATAGCGTGTATTCTTTTGTATCTGGCTTTTTTTCTCTCAGCAGAGTGTTTTTGAGATTCACCCATGTTGTTCTGTGCATTAGTAGTCTATTCACTTTTATTACTGCCAGCAGTATGCCATTGTATGACTCTATCACATATTGTTTCATTTTCCTGTTGACAGATATTTGGATTTTGTCCAGTTTTTGGCTATTATGGATAAAGCTGCTATGATCATTCTTGTACAAGTCTTTTGGTAGACACATGAACTTGAGCATATGCCTGGATGTGGAACTGTTGGGTCCTGCAGTAGGTATATGTTTGGCTTTATAAGAAACTGCCAAATAATAATGTATGAGAGTTCCAGTTACTCCACATCCTCAGCAACACTTGCTAATGACAGTTTAAATTATTTTTAGCTATTCTGCTGAATGTGTCATTGTGGTTTTAATTTATATTTCTTTGATATTATTCTCAATACCTTTTAATATGTTTACTGGTCATTTGAATATCCTCCTTCATGAAATGCTTGCTCAAGTCTTTTGCTCATTTTAAAACTGAATGTCTTTGCTTACTGATTTGTAGGAGTTCTTTGTATATTCTACATATGAGTTCTTTATCAGTCTATAGCTTGCTTATTTTACTTTTTTAATGATGTCTTTTGATGATCAGACTTTCTTAACTTTAATTAAGTCCAATTTATCAAATTTTCTTTTTTGGTTTAGTGCATTTTGTGATCTGAGAAATCTTTACCTATTCCATATCAGGAAATATTCTCCTATGCTTTTATGTGGAAGTTTGATTGTTTTACCTTTTGAATTTAGTTCTGTGATATACCTAAAAACAAATTTTTGTATATAGTTTGAGTTAAGGGTCAGGCTTCATTTTTCTCCATACACATCCAGTTGTTCCAACATCATTCCCCTATGTACAGTGGCACCTTTGATGGAAGTCAGGAAGGCATACATCTACATCTGTGGGTTTATGGACTCTTTATTCTGTTCCAGTGGTATACTTGTCTATCCTTGCTCCCAAAGTACTGTTACTTACTTTATAGCTTTATAGTAAATCTTGAAATATTCTGGTTAAGTCCTCCAACTTTGTTTGAGAATCAGTAATTTTAATTTAAAAAGCTCTTTTCTTCATCAAGATTACTTGGATATTCTAGGTCCTTTACATTTTGGCTCAGCCATTTTTTTTTTTCAGAATATAAAGGGGTCCTGAGACAAGGGAGTTTGAAAGTTGCTGATTTAAAGCATAGGCTCAAAATCCAGAAGGCCAGGATCCAATCTCAGTTTTGCCATTTATTAGCTGTGAGACCTTGGCAAATAATTTTTCCATGTCTCTGTTTCCTCATCTGTAAGTTAGGACAATAATGGTACCTATACCATAAGGTTGTACTCATCTAATATTAATCATTATATGAATGTTTTTGCATCTGTTAAAATAAATGAGGCAGGCATATATATTTCTAAAGAATATGAAATCAAAGGAAAACAAAGCCTAATGAATCAGAAAGAAACATGTAACCTTCTGATAATCTCAGGGTACTTAGTGAGAATCCAGTTGTATCAGGTTCATTGAAACATAATCAGAAATATACAAAGTATAAAAAATATGCAAAATCTGTTATATTTCTCTATATCGGCAATGAATAATTAAAAATTGAAATAAAGGGGCCAGCCCAGTGGTACAGCGGTTAAGTGCGTACGCTCCACTTCAGCGGCCCGGGGTTCGCCGGTTCAGACCCCGGGTGCGGACACTGCACCACTTGGCACACCATGCTGTGGTAAGCATCCCACATATAAAGTAGAGGAAGATGGGCATGGATGTTAGCTCAGGGCCAGTCTTCCTCAGCAAAAAGAGGAGGATTGGCAGCAGTTATCTCAGGGCTAATCTTCCTCAAAAAATAAAATAAAATAAAATAAATTTAAAAAAATGAAATAAAAGAAATTTACAGCAGCATCAACAAACATGAAGTACTTAGAGATTAACTTAACAAAATATGCATAAGACCTATACACTAAAAACTTACAAAACACTGAAAAATTACAAAACATTGCTGAGAGAAATTAATAAAGACCTAAATACATGGAGATACATTCCATGTTCAAAGATTAGAAGACTCAATATTGTTAAGATGATAGTTTTCCCCAACTGATATAGACATTCAATGCAAACCCAATCAAAATCTCAGCAGGCAATTCTGTAGAAACTGACAAGTTGATTCTAAAATTAATATGGAAAACCAAAGAACCTAGAATAGCCAAAACAATTTGAAGAAGAATGATGAAAGTGGAAGGCCTACACTACCTAATGTCAAGACTTACCATAAAACTATGGTAATCAAGACCAGAAAAATCATATAGATAGACATATAGACCTAAAGAACTGGACAAGGAGGCTCACATATGTAGGATTAATTACTTTCTACAATGGTGCCAACATAATTCAATGCGGGAAAGGAAAGTCTTTTAAATAAATGGTGCCAGAACAATAGGTTATCCATAAGCAGAAGTTGAACCTCAACCTTTACCTTGCATCATAAACAAAAAGTAACTCAATGTGGATCACTGATCAAAATGTAAGTGCTAAAACTAGAATGTCTAGAAGAAAATAAGAAAAAAGATTCCAGACCCTAGGTTAGGCAAAGTCTTCTTAGGAGACAAAAACACTAACCATTAAAAACAATGATAATTTGAATTACTTACACATTAGAAACTGTTTGTCAAAAGACTCTTTCAGAAAAATGAAAAGACAATCCACGGACTGGAAAACAATAGTTGCAAAACACATTTAGGATAAACAACTTATCCAGAACATATAAACAACTCTTAAAATTTCATAATAAGAAGATAAACAGCCCAATAAAAAAATGGATAAAAGATTTAGACATATACTTCACCAAAGAAGATATAAAAATGGCAAATAAGCATAAGAAAAGATGCCCAGAATTATTAGGCATTAGGAAAATATAAATTAAAATCACAATGAAGTACCACTACATACCTAGTAACTGGCTAAAATTAGAAAAGATTGACAATACTAAGTGGTGGTGAGGATGAGCAACAACCAGAAATCTCATACTTTGCTGGTGGAAATGCAAAATGGCAAAGCCATTTGGAGAAACATTAGGTAATTTCTTATAAACATACTCTTACCATACGACACAGCAATCCTGCTTTTAGGTATTTACCCAATAGAAATGAAAAATATGTCCACACAAATGCCTGCATCTGAATATTCATAGCAGCTTAATTCATAATAGGTTCAAACTGCAAAAATCCAAATGTCCAACAATTCGTGAATGGATAAACAAATTCTGGTATATCCATACAATGGAATATTACTAGGTAGTAAAAAGGAACAAATTACTGATACATGCAACAACACAGATTAATCACAAAAGCACTGTGATAGGTAAAAAAAAAAAAAAAAAAAAAAAAAGGCAGACAAAAGAATACACGCCATATGATTCCACGGATGGAAAACAGATCAGTGGTTGCCAGGGACTCAGGATGGGCAGGGTGAGGAGAGGGTACTTGACCGTATAGGAGCCTGCGGGAACTTTTCAAGGTGATGGAAATGTTTTGTTTTTGTTTTTGTTTTGAGGAAGATTAGCCCTGAGCTAACTACTGCCAGTCCTCCTCTTTTTTTTTGCTGAGGAAGCCTGGCCCTGAGCTAACATCCATGCCCATCTTCCTCTACTTTCTATGTGGGATGCCTACCACAGCAAGGCGTGCCAAGCGGTGCCATATCTGCACCTGGGATCTGAACTGGCAAACCCCGGGCCACCAAGAAGCAGAACAGGCAAACTTAACCACTGTACCACCGGGCTGACCCCAGAAACGTTTTTATCTTGAGGTAGTTGTAAACATTTGTCAAAATTTACAGAACTGTATACTTATAAAGAGTGAATTTTATTGTACATAAATTATATTTCAATACATCTGACTTTTAAAAATAATTTCAAAAATTAAAACAAAACACAAAAAAGTTATTACTTTGTAAACATAAAGTATTCTCTTTAAGCATGGCCTGATATAGAATGCAGAAGAATAAGACAGAATGATGTGTTGGGTGAGATAAATTGGAAGGCAATAAGAAAGAAAAGAATATCTCCTATGTACATGATTTCTACTACTTAAATTTTGAAGACTGGAGAGGACTATGCTAAGGTTATATAGCCAAAGGTATGATCTTATTTACCTCTCAGTTTTTGTATTTTCCTAGCACTTAGAAAATGATAGGCATTCCTTAAATGTTTGCTGAAATGAACTCATGCTCAGTGCTGACAGACTTGTGGCCTAATTGTGGCTGTGGATATGGTAGATTGGCTAGCTCAACAGGAATGGTCCCCAAGACCACTCTGTTTCAATAATCCACTAGAAAGACTTGTAGGATTTGGAAAAAGGTGATCTACTCATGGTAGTGGTTTATTACAGTAAAATGATACAGATTAGAATCAAAAAGGGAAAAGTCACATAGGGCATAGTTCAGGAGAAAAACACAGCTTTCAACAGATTATCAAAGATCCCATAACTCAAAAAGGTTAAGTATCTGGAGTGATGTCAGCAAGATGGCAGAATAGGAAGCCCCAGATCTCATCCCCCCACAGAGACACTGACTTAACAACAATTTTGGTCCAAAAAGCCTTTATTAGGACTCTAGAAACCAGGTAAGAAGTCACAGTAACCCAAACAAACACAAAGCTAAGAAGAGCTGCATTGAAATGAGTAAAAAAAAGTCATTGCATTTCACCCACGATAGCCCTTACTCCAAGCCAGCAGAGCTTGACATGAGTAGGAGAAAATGCCCAACTTGCACATTCTCCCTTGGGAGGAAAAGAGATGAGTGGAACATATGCCCAATATTCTGGCTTTTGAGGGGTTAGCCAAGGGACTAGTTTCTGTCTTGCCTGTCTTGGATTGTTGACGTTCTTTGGGTGCCTGGAGACCACTGAGAACAAAGAAGAATTAGTGGCTTGTTGCAGGACCAGAGAACCTTTAGTACCACAGACAGACATGAGAGGGAGCAAGAAATTATAAGCTCCTGAAAAACGAAACCAGCAAACCTCTCTTATTGGGAAATTACATGCACAAACTTAGAGAAGATGCATCCCCAGAAAAGGTTTGAGAAGCTCCCAGAATCTCTACCTGGGCTGATTGGTGAAGGTCTTCCCCTGTATGAAGCCAGTCCATAAAGACTAGGAGAAGAGGTTGTTTTTTCAAATGGCCAAATCCCAGCAAAAAAAAAACAAGAATAAGAAAAAATAGGGAAATGTGGCCCAACCAAAGGAACAAAATAAATCTCCAGAAACCAACCCTAAAGAAATGGAGATCTATGAATTACCTGACAAAGAATTCAAAATAATTGCCTTAAAGGATCTCAATGAACTACAACAGAACACAGACAACTAAATGAAATCAGGAAAATGATGTATGAACAAAATAAGAATATCAACAAAGAGACAGGAACTATAAAAAAGAACCAAACAGAAATTCTGGAGCTAAGGAATACAATAACCAAAGTGAAACATTCACTAGAGGAGTTCAACAGTAGACCTGATCAAGCAGAAGAAAGAATCAGCAAAGTTGAAGATAGATCATTTGAAATTATTGAGTAAGAAGAACAGAAAACAGTTAAAGAAGAATGAAGAAAAAAATGTGAAGAAAGCCTAAGGAACTTATGGAACACCAATAAGTGGGCTAATACATGTATTATGGGAGTCTCAGAAAGAGAGAAAGGGGCAGAGAGCTTAATTGAAGAAATAAGGGCTGGAAACTTCCTAAATCTGAGGAAGGAAATGAACATCTAAATTCAAGAAGCTCGAAGGACTCCAACAAAGATTAACCCAAAGAGGATCTCACAAAGAAACATTATAATCAAACTGTCAAAAGTCAAAAACAAGGGGAGAATCTGAGGAAAGCAACTTGACATGTCCCCTAAGAGTATCAGCAGATTTCTCAGCAGAAACCTTGCAGGTCAGAAGGGTGTGAAAAGATATATTGAAAGTACTGAAAGAAAACAACTGTCAAGAAAGAATACTATATCTGGCAAAACTCTTCTTCAAAAATGAAAGAGAAATAATTATCTTCCTGGATAAATAAAAGCTGAGGGAATTCATCACCACTAGACCTACCTTATAAGATATACTTAAAAGAGTCCTTCAAGTTAAAACGAAAGGATGCTAGACCACAATATGAAAGCATATGAAAATGTGAAGCTCTCTGGTAAAAGTAGATATATAGACAAATACAGAATCCTGTAATACTATAATGGTAGTATGTAAATCACTTCTAATTCTGGTATATAATAAAAGATAAAAGCATAAAATACAACTATAACTATAAAACTATGTTAATGGATACAAAGTAGAAAAAGAGGTAATCTATGACATCAATAACATAAAGTGGGGAAGGAGATGTAAAGAAGTAGAGTTTTTGTACATGACTGCAGTTAAATTGTTATCAGTTTAAAATAGATTGTTATAACTATAAGATGTTTTATGTAATCCCCAGGGTAACCACAAAGAAAATACATATAGAAGAAAAAAGGGACAAAATGATTACAAGACATACAGAAAACAATTGAGAAAGTGGCAATAGTAAATTCTTCCCTATTAGTAATTACTTTAAATGTAAATCAATCAAACTCCCCAATCAAAAAGACACAGAGTGGCTGAACAGACTGAAAAAAACACACAAGATCCAACTATATGCTGTCCACAAGAGACTCATTTTAGCTATTAAAGACACACGTAGGCTGAAAGTGAAGGGGTGGAAAAATATATTTCATGCAAATCGTAACCAAAAGAGGGCAGGGGTGGCCATACTTATATAAGACAAAATAGACTTTAAGTCAAAAACTGTTACATGAGAAAAAGAAGGAAATTATATAATGATAAAAGGGCAACTCATTAGGAAGACATAACAATTATAAATATATATGCACCTAACAACAGAGCACTCAAATATATGAAGCAAACATTGACAGAATTGAATAGAGAAATAGTAACACAATAATAGTAGGAGATTTCAATATCCCACTTTCAATAATAGATGGAACAACCAAATAGGAGATCAATAAGGAAACAGACTTGAACAACACTACAGACCAATTGGACTTAACAGACATACAGCACACTCCACCCAACAACAGCAGAATATACCTTCTCAAGAGGATATGGGACATTCTCCAGGATAGATCACAAAAAAAGTCTTAGGAAATTTAAGATTGAAATCCTACCAAGTATCTTTTCTGACCACAATGGATTGAAACTAGAAATCAATAGCAAAAGGAAAACTGGAAAATTCACAAATATATGGAAATTAACCAAGACACCTGACCAACCAATGGGTCAAAAAAAATCACAAGGGAAATTAGAAAACATCTTGAGATAAATGAAAATGGTTAATAATCTGGCAAATGATTTCAAGAATGATCAACTTTAGTGAAAAGAATATGAAATTTGTAATAAATTGACATGGGTTTGATTCTCTGACTTTACCACTTACCAGTTGTGTGACCTTAGATACATATTTTAAGCTCTAAGCAATTCCATTTCCTAAACGGTTTAAAAATGGGGTAATCGTAATTTCCTCATAAGACTGTTGTAAGATCAAATGAAATAATATATTAAATGGGACCTTACAAATTGGAAGGCTGGAAATATCACTATTCTTTGCCTCTTTGCTGGCTTCATTAGCACTCTCTCTTACCCTATTTGTGGCTACTGCTCAATGCTCAATGTCAAGTGTTGCAGTTTGAAAACAGAATTTTTGACCCACAAGGCCTGTTTCCTTAATATAATCGCTAATGTTCATGTTATAAAGAGCAAAACTTAGAGCATTATACCTAGATTATAAAACCTGATTAACTTCTGGTTTTGCATCCCCTATGTAAGTAGCTTGGGCAGGTCCACAGATTTTAAGGTCTTTCCTCATTTGTGAAAAGACAAAAGAATTTTGTGCCTTGTCCATCTCTGAATGTGATTATACTGATTATCTGAGAAGATATATGGAAAAGTATGCTTAAAACATGATTATCATTGGCCCATCTGTCTGGCACATGATAGCAAAATAAAGGTTTGTAAAAAATATATCACAAATACACCTACTCCACAAGGATGAACCTTATGCAGACATCTTCAAATAGGATACAAGTGACTTTCTTCAATAAAGACCAATGTCAATAAGAACTCTAAGGACACAGTGACACAGTTACCCAGAATGTTTCATACAAGTAGGTTCTTACAATCCTTTTACATTTCCCAAGTTAGAAATCTTTTTCATTTCTCATCTGTGATTGCTTTAAAACTTACTTTCTCTAAGACTCCTGGATCATACTTAACCCTGTCACTCTGAGACGATACCCTGAAAAAGGGAAAGAAAAGCTTCATGCTCTCTCTTACCTGCTCTCTAACATCTATTTTGTCTGTTTGTTTGTTAGTGCCTTAGAGTCAATTCCTACTCCTAGCAACTCTGTATACAGCAGAGGAGAACCCTGCCCAGTCTTCTTGCACCATCCTCTCACCTTTCAGTGCTATATCAGACAAGGCTCTGCTACAATACATAGGGTTATCATGGCCAATCTTTTGGAAGTGGGTGTCTAGGTCCTTCTTCCTTGCCTGTCTTAGTCTGGAAGCTCTGCTGAAACCCATCTACCATGGATGACCCCGCTGGTATTTGAAATACCAGTGGCATAGCTTTCAACATCACAGCAACATGCAGCTGCCACAGTATGACAACAGACAGATGGGTGGTGTGGTTCCCTGACTGGGAAACAAATCCAGGCCATGGCAATGAGAGCACTGAACCTTAACCACTAAACCACCAGGGCTGGCTCTAACATCTATAGTATATCTATACATACTTCGTACCTTCAATCCTGTCTCAGAGGTTAAAGGATCCCTCCTTGTTTCCAAGGCAGGTGTAACTGGTCCAATTCCCTCCCCTTCCTCTAGGACTTTATGCCATGAGTCACTCCCCTACACTATGTTATCTGCAGTCACTCCTTTGCCACAAGATTCTTCCCAGTTTGCAAATATGAGTGTGTCTCCTCTAACCTAATCATCTTTGCATTTTTTGAAAAATTTTACTTGGTTAGGGAGAAGAAAATGATTAAACCACATTTTTAAAGAAAACCAGTATTAGTATACAGTTTAAATCAGAAAGAGGGAGACCTGAGCTACAGTGGTGCCATGAGAATGAAATGAGGGAATAGTATAAGAAAAATTATATAATTAAAACTGATAGGGCTGGCCCAGTGGCACAGCAGTTAAGCGTGCATGTTCCGCTTTGGTGGCCCGGGGTTGGCCGGTTTGGATCCCGGGTGTGGACGTGGCACTGCTTGGCAAGCCATGCTGTGGTAGGCGTCCCACATATAAAGTGGAGGAAGATGGGCATGGAGGTTAGGTCAGGGACAGTCTTTCTCAGCAAAAAGAGGAGGATTGGCAGCAAATGTTAGCTCAGGGCTGATCTTCCTCAAAAAAACCCAAAAAACTGATAGATCTCAGCAAGTGATTGAATGTGGGATAAAAGGAAAGGGAAGAATAAAAGAGGATGGTTTTCAAGCAGAGAATTCCATAGCCACACCTAAGAAAGATTACAGATTTTACAGAATTAGTTCAGGAAAGTCATTAAACAAGCAAATAGCAACAACGAGGTCTGGAGAGGAGGGAATCTGATTTCCTGAGGTGCATGTGATATTATTTAAAATGTCCACTTTTCAACAAAAATTACAAGACATGCCAAAAAAAAAAAAAAAACAAGAAAGTATGACACACACACAAAAGCAGTCAAAAGAAACTGTCCCTGAGGAAGCCCAGACATTGTACTTGGTAGACAATGACTTTGAATCAGCTCAAAAGAACTAAAAGAACTAAAGAAAACCATGGACTAAAGAACTAAAGAAAAGTATAAGAATGATGTCTTACCAAATGGAGAATATCAAAGAAGAGATAAAAATTATTTAGAAAGAACCAAATAGACACTCTGGAGTTAAAAAGTAAAATAGCTGAAATGAAAAATTCACTATAGGGCTCAACAACAGATTTGAGTTGATAGAAGAAAGAGAGAATGTGAAAATAGGTCACTTGAGGTTATCCAGTCTGACCACCAAAAAAAATGCAGAGAGCCTCAGAGGCCTGTGGCATACCTTCAAATGTACCAATATATGCATAATGGGAGTCCCAGAAAGAGAGAAGAAAGAGAAAAAAGAATATTCAAAGAAATAATGGCTGAAAACTTCCCAAATTTAATGACAAACATTAATCTACATATCCAAGAAGCTCAAAAAACTTCAAATAGGATAAAATCAAAGAGATCTACACTTAGACACTTCATAATGAAACTACTGATAGTCAAAGACAAAAAGAATCTTGAAAGTAATGAGAGAAGCAATTCATCACATACAAGTGATCCTCAATAAGATTAACAGATGATTTATAATCAGAAACCATGTGGACCAGAAGGCAGTGGGATGGCATATTCAAGGGTCTGAAAGAAAAACGTCAACCTAGAATTGTATATCCAGAAGAATTATCTTTCAAAAACAAAGGAGAAATTAAGACATTTCCAGATAAAACCTGAGAGAATTGGTCACTAGCAGACCTGCTCTACAAGGAATACTAAAGTAACTTGAATTCATATGAAGAAATAGGAATACTTTAGTAAAGTAACTACATACATAAATATAAAGACAACATAAATGTATTTTTTATTTGTAACTTCTTTCTCCTATCTGATTTAAAAGACAACTGCATAAAGCAATAATTGTAAAGCTGTGTTGAGGACTTTCAATGAGGGCTTAAATGATGTACATGTATGATAATAATAGCATAAAGAGAGAGGAAAGAAATGAAGGTACATAGAAGCAAAGTTTTTATATACTATTGAAATAAAGTTGTATTAATCTTAACCAGATTGCTATAAATTAAGCTTTTAATTATAAACCCCAGGAAACCACTAAGAAAATAACTTTAAAAATATAGTCAAAGAAATACAAGAGAATTAAAATAGTACTAGAAAATGTCTACAAAAGAAGACAGTAATGGAAGAATAGAAGAATAAAAAGATGTAAGACATACAGAAAACAAATAGCAAAATGGTAGACATAAATCTTACCTTGTCAGTAGTTACATTAAATGTACATGCAAATGGATTAAACACTCCAAGAAAAAGACAGGGATTGGCCTTTTGAATGGATAAAAACAACATGGTCCAACTATATTTTGTCTTTTATAGACATAACAAATCTTCAGAATCAAAGACACAAATAGATTGAAGGTAAAAGGATGGGAAAAGATAGACCATGGAAACAATTAAAAAAAAAAAAGAGATAGAGTGGCTATACTTATATCAGACCAAATACAATTTAAAACAAAAATTGTTACTAGAGACTAGGAATGACATTTAATAATGACAAAAGGTCAATTATTAATAATATATACAATTATAAACATATATCTAACAACAGAGCCTCCAAATACATGTAGCAAAAAATGATAGAAATGAAGGGAGAAATAAACAAGTCAACAGTAATAGCTGGAGACATCAATACCTCACTTTCAATAATGGATAGAAAAACTAGACCGAAGATCAACAGGGAAATAGAAGACTTGAACCCACTAGGAACTAACTAGAACTGAGAGACATCTATAGAACACTCTACTCAAAACAGCATAAAATACATTCTTCTCAACTGCACATGGAACATTCTCCAGAATACACCATATGTTAGGTCATAACACAGTGTTAATAACTTTAAAAGGACTGAAATTGTACAAAGTATGTTCTCTGACCACAAGGGAATGAAAAAAGAAATAACAGAAGAAAATGTGGGAAATTCACAAATATGTGGAAATCACTACAACACACTCCAAAATAACCAATAGGTCAAAGAAGAAATCACAAGGGGAATTAGGAAATACTTTGAGATAAATGAAAACAAGAACATGATGTACCAAAGTTTATGTAATGCAGCTAAAACTTGAGGGAAATTTATAGCTATAAATGGTATATTAAAAAGAAGGAACTCAAATCAATTACCTAACTTTACATCTCAAGAAACTAGAAAAAGAAGTGCAAACTAAACCTAAAGTAAGCAGAAAGAAAGAAATAATACAAATTAGAACAGAAATAAATGACGTAGAGAACAGAAAAGCAATAGAAAAATCAATGAAATCAAAAGTTGGTTCTTAGAAAAGAGACAAAATTGACAACCCATTAGCTGGAAAGATCAAGAGAAAAAGACAGAAGATTCAAATGACTAAAATCAGGAATGAAAGAAGGACATTATTATCAACATTACAGAAATAAAAAGAATTATAAGGGAATTTTATGAACAAATATATGCCAAAAAATCAGATAACCTAGATGAAATGGACAAATTCCTATAAAGACACAAACTACTGAAACAGACTCAAGGAGAAAAAGAAAATCTGAATATGCCCATAACAAGCAAAAAGACTGAATTGGTAATAAAAAAAAAACCTCCTACAAAGAAAAGCCCAGAGCCAGATGGCTTCACTGGAGAATTCTACCAAACATATAAGAATTCACAAACTGTTACAACAAAATAAAAGGGGAGAGAACATTTCCCAACTCATTCTCTGAAGCCACTATTACCCTGATACCAAAACCAGATTTTTAAAAAATCACAAGAAACTACGGATCAGTATTCCTTATAAATATAGATGCAAAAATCCTCAAAACAAACTAGCAAACTGAATCTAGATACATATAAAAAGGACTATGCACCATGACCAAATGGAATTTATCCCAGGATTGCAAGGTTGGTTCAATATATGAAAATCAATCAATTTAATACATCATATTAAAATAATAAAGGTCAAAAACCACATGATCATCTCTCTATATATAGACAAAACATTTGACAAAATCCAAAACCCTTTCACAATATAAACACTCAACAAACTAGGAACAGAAGCAAATTTTATTAACCTGATAAAGGGCATCTATGAAAAACTCCAGTGAACATGATACTTGATGGTGAAAGACTGGATGCTTTCCCCTAAGATCAGGAACAAGACAAAGATGTCTGTTCTTGCCAGTTCTATTCAACACTGGATTGGAGGTTGTAGTCAGGCAATTAGGCAAGAAATAGAAATAAAAGCTACCCAGATTAGAAAGGAATAAGTAAAGTTATCTCTATTTGCAGATGACATAATCCTGTGTACAGAAAATCCACCAAAAAAATCTTAGAATTAATAAGCCAGGTAAGCAACTTTGCAGGATACAAGATCAAAAATTAAAACTAATTATATTTCTATAAACTAGCAATGAACAATCTGAAAATGAAATTAAGAAAACAATTCCATTTCCATTAGCATTGTTATGGACTGAATTATGTCCCCCAAAATTCATATATTGAAGCCTTAACCCCCAATGTGACTATATTTGCACAAAGGGCCTTTAAAGAAGTAATTAAGGTTAAATGAGGTCATATAGGTGAGGCTCTAATCTGATAGTCCTGGTGTATTTACAAGAAGAAGAGACACCAGAGATTGATCTCTCTCTCTCCACACATGTGCAGAGGAAAGGCCATGTGAAGACACAGGGAAAAGGTAGCCATCTGCAGCCAAGAGGAGAGGCCTCACCAGAAACCAACGCTGGTAGCACCTTGATCTTGGACTTCCGGTCTCTAAAACTGTGAAAAAATAAATTTCTGTTGGTTAAGCCCCTCAGTCTGTGGTTTTTCTGTAATAGCAGCCCAAGCAAACTAATACAAGCTTCAAAAAGAATAAAAATCTTAGGAATAAATTTAACTAAAGAAGTGCAAGCCTTGTACACTGAAAACTACAAACAGCATTGAAAGAAATTAAAGAGGATCTAAATAAGTGGAAAGATATTCATGCTCATGAATCAAAAATTTTAATATTATTAAGATGGCAATACTCCCCAAATTGATCTACAGATTCAATGTAATTCCTATCAAAATTCCAGTTTCCTTTTTTGCAGGAATTGACAAGCTGATCGTAAAATTCATATGGAAATGCAAGGAACCCAGAATAGCCAAAACAATCCTGAAAAAGAATGAAGTTGGAAGACTCACACATCTCTGATTTAAAAACTTACTACAAGGCTATAGTAATCAGGATAATGTGGTATTGGCAAAAGAGCAGATATATACGTCAATGGAATAGAAATATGAGTACAGAAATAAACTCTCACAGTTATGGTCAACGGATTTTTTACAAAGGTGACAGACAATTCAATGGGGAAAGAATAGTCTTTTCAACAAATTTTGCTTGGATAATTGTATATTCACATGTAAAAGAAGGCAGTTGGATCCCTACCTCACACTGTATATGAAAATTAACTCAAAATGGACTGAAGACCTAAATGTTAAGTATAGAATTCCTGGTAAAAAACAGGCCTAAATCTTTGTGGCTTTGTTTTGGCTACGGTTTCTTAGATACGACAGCAAAAGCATAAGCAACAAAAGAAAAAATTGGATTCCATCAAAATTAAAACCTTTTGTGCTTTGAAGGACACCATCAAGAAAGTGAAGACAACCCAGAGAATGGGAGAAAATATTTAAAAATCATATATCTGATCAGGGACTTGTATCCAGAATATATAACATTTACAACTCTAAAATAAAAAGACAAGGGGCCAGCCCGGTGGCACAGCAGTTAAGTGCACTCGTTCTGCTTCAGTGGCCGGTTTGGATCCCGGGTGTGGACACGGCACCACTTGGCACGCCATGCTGTGGTAGGCGTCCCACATATAAAGTAGAGGAAGATGGGCAAGGATGTTAGCTCAGGGCCAGTCTTCCTCAGCGAAAAGAGGAGGATTGGCAGTAGTTAGCTCAGGGCTAATCGTCCTCAAAAAAAAATAAATAAATAAACAAATAAATAAAATAAAATAAAAAGACAAATAGTCAAACTTAAAATGGGCATAGGATTAGAACAGACATTTTTCCAAAGAAGATACACAAATGGCCAATAGGCACATGAAAAAATGCTCACCTTCATTAGTCATTAGGGAAATAAAAATGAAGACTACAATGAGATATCATTTCACATCCATTTGTACATTTTAAATTGGTGAATTTTATGTATATGTAAATAAAAGGTACATTTTAAAAAGAGAATGGTTTTCCGTATGTACACTATACTTGAATAAAAAGTTAACATAAGACAATGGTTTCAAATTAGAATAAATGGAAAAATAATGCAATCAACAGAAACAGGAAATTTGTAATGCATCTTTTCAAAGATCAACCCCATTATGCATAATTTGAACATCCCAGTTAATTGCTTGGATAATATTTGGGATTCTTCCAACAACATATGTGCATTCATTCAACATGTATTTATTGAGCATGTCCTATGTTTAGGCACTCTTCAACAAATAAAGGGGTAGGGAAATGCCCACGGGTTATTAATGAGGTCATACTTTGAATTCTCCCAACATTTCTTACTACAGTAAATCTTTCTGCGCTGTGCACTGATGTGACTGAGGTTAACACAGCCCCCGACACATTTGAGAAAATGGCTTCCACAGAAATCAGGCTTTTTAGGATAGTTGTCTTAGGTGTTAGTTATAGCAAATCTCTAAACGATGCCTTCCTGCAATTCTTTCTCCCTTCCATTTTTAAAGCTATGTAGGTAATTTTCTCGTGATGTCTTACTCACTTTCCAGTTCTTTAACCTTTCTCTTGACAGGAAGGAGTTGGTTTTTGTTTGTTTCTTTAATGAGGAGATATGTTAGAAAAGCTTGCCTCAGATGTCTTGTATTATTGTATTCAGTTCATGCTAAGATCATAAGTATTCTGAATCTTAAATTAGAGACCTGCTCAATCAGAGGTCGTTATTACTTAGGCATTTATGATTAGGTTACTATAAACTAAGGGAAGGAAAAATGCCCCTCTTGGAGCTGAGGCTGCACTATGCTCTCATAGGAGTTCTAAACCATTTTTTGGTAACTGTCATTTTCCAAGCATCAAAATACATAGAAAGTAAAGAGCCTCAAAATATAGGCTGTCAGTAGTGTGGTAAATTTTGAACATCACCTCATCTCAGATCTCTGTGCAGATGTACCATGTAGCAATCATGGAAAGCCAGTTTAAATTCTATTTCACTTGAAACTTTTTCTACTAAATAATAAACATTAAGAGGAATAACATCATTTTACATGTCACCCAACTTCATAGTCAGCAGAAAACAGAACCAAGTAGCCAAATAGAACATTTCTATAGTGTTTGAGGATTCAATACCTTCCTGGACATCATGTCTTGGTCAGGGCAGTCAAGCAGGCAGCAGCCTGTCACTAACAGCCCTGTCATTTCCTGTTCAATTCATTAAACTCTAGGCTTTCCGCAGAAACACAGAACCCACATGGAGATTCTTCTGCCGGTCAGAAAAGATCAATTTAAAGGGTGCAGAAATTGATATGCAACTCCGAGTGAGCATAAAGGCCATAATAAATTCCCACCTATGTATGAAATTATATTTTGTAGGTTGACAAAGTATGGGCAGAAGCAGGAGCTTATGTTTAGACCTTATAGTTGGGGCTTATTTCATATTGACTGGCCTCTCTTTGGCTGCCAAAGAACGGATGAAGTTCAGAAGCTAAAGCCAAGTTGGTTATCCTTTATCTTTGCCTTTCTCTCTAGAAAGTACTCTAAATAAGTTAGGCAATATAGCCAATTTACACACAGAGGCTTGATTCAAAACTTCAGTTCTCTAAATCATTTTGCCTTGCTTTTCTTCTCAGTGATACTTAAAATTCTAGGACTCCAGAATCATGTTCATAAACACATCTATAAACACCACTGGCCAAAATCACAGGCTACTGCATGCCCCAGCGGAGTCCAGGATAAAATGACACCCTAAAGCAGAAATGAGAGGGCTTGATATGATGCAGCTGGCGCTCTCCTCCTAACCATGAGTGAGGCACTTGCAATTGCAAAGGCAACATTTAGCTTTCAGAAGCAGGTTGCTGCCAGGAGTGGAAAGAAGGGATCTTACACCTCCTTTTCTTTCCTAGTTCTAAAGTGGTGGTGCTTTTATTGGTTTGAAGTAGTCTAACCATCACCAAAGAATGAGCAAAGGAAATTATATACACATGCTCCCCTCATAAAATGCCACTTCTTTTGTGAAGCTGGCTCAGTTCCCTGTTCAGAATGCATAGCTTCCTTCTCTACATTCCATCATATAATTTATACCTCCATTAATATTTGCAAACTATTTTCTATGTGAGTAATGTGTTTACAGGGTTCCCTCTCTTACTAAACTGTAAATTTCCACAGCTCAGGGACCAAGTCATTATCTCTCTGGTCCCTGCAATGCCTAGCAGAGTGCTTTATAAATGATAGGCACACACACACACAAAAAAAGCTAGATGAATGAATAAATATGGCGGTGTCAGTTTTTTGAAGACTGGGAATTATGATGATTTTAAGAGTTCTAATAAGAGTTGAAAGCAAATAGTATAAAGAAACCACCCTTACTACTTAGTTGCTCCCTCCACCCCAATCTCTTTTCTCTGTATTTGGTATCATGATTGTGTACACTGAAGAGGCAGACACATTTAGAAATGTCCTCTGGGGAACACATTTTATATTCAATATGTCTATTTTGATAACCCCCAAGTAAACCATCTTTCGGAGATTTCCAGGGTTAAACTGAACTTGATGGGGAACGTTTCAATCAGTCAGACAAAAGGTATCTCTACTTCCTGTGATGTGGCGGGCTGTCAGATGCCTCAGATAAAAGTGCAAAATTCTAAAAGCTGAGAGTTTGACTCGACAGACTCCACTAAGCAGGTGCTGCCTATATAAAATTATCAAGAAGAGAAAAGAAGGAACCCTGAATTTCTTTTAACTGAGAAGGAAAAACGGTCTTTAGTTCTCAAAAAACAAGAGTCCAACTAGAGACTGATTAATGAAGAGTGACAACTGTTTCAAGTACACAGAGTAAAAGGAAACATAGTGTCTAAAGAGAGAGGTCAATTTTAGGCAATGCAAGTCATCTCAAATAAGATTCTCCCCCCTCTATTTTCATCTGCTTCACATGTTATTTTACTACAAGACATAAGCTTTGACAAAACTTTAACTGGTAATTTGGAAATTTCTAAACAATAATCAATTTCTACCACAACATACACTTTTTCCTTCCAAAACAAACAAGATACTCTGCTTTGACAGGGACAATTTCCAATTTCTTATCACTGAAAGGTACAAAAGCAGCTGGGAAATTGTTTAAGTATCATGTAACACTTTTGAGTTCATTAGGCCATTATCCCTAGGGTTGGATTTTATCAAAAGATGAAGAGTACAAACTCAAAAGCTTTTAGCTGACAAGAAGCAAGGCTTTGGCTTGGGATTTTTGTGTTTGGGTTGTAAGTCAGGTTCACAGAAAAGCAATCTGAAACTAGACCGGCTGGAGATAGGAAAGAGCCTTGAAATGAGAGATGTGAGACCATGGGTTGTGCTTGTGACTCAGTCTCTTAACGAGATTGGGGACCTTGAGCAAATTACTTAAACGCTCATCTGTCAAGTAAGGGACTAGACTTTGATGGTTTCTAAAGCCCTCTGTTGCACTTTCAATTTTTAATTGTCTAATACTGTTCCTTAAGTCATTGATGAGTTCATTCAACTATCTACTTGCATACCTCCAATGAACAGGTATAATACAGTTTCTGCCCTCAAGGAGTTAATAAGTCAGTGGAAAAAGCGAAGGTTTTACCCACAGCTCCTAGAACAGGCGCTCATTCATCCATTCAAGTTCTAAAGAAAGGTCACAAGGAAACCAGCAGGGAATGAGGATGGAAAGAAGGAGAAACTCCATAAAAGCTCTTAGGAGGAAGAGAGGGTCATTTATTGTTCCAATCTACCAATGTTTATTGAGGAATCACTGTGTGCCAGGCACAGGGATCCTGGAGTGACCCTGACAGACCAGGCCTCTGATGAAGCTTGCTTACACTCTAGGTGGTGGAGAAAGAAAAACAGGTTAACACATAAGTGAAATCCAGACTGTGATCAATTCTAGAATGAGAGAGAATAACTGTGTTTGTGTGGAGGGTGGGGTTGGGTGGACTGCCATTAGCATGGGGCCGAGGGGAAAGGCTCTTGGCAGACGGTGGTAGTTGACTGAGCCGAGAACGAGGACAGACAGCAGAGAGGGACTAGTGGTCCTGCCAGAACGAAGCAGGTAAACGCGGAGGCTGGAAAGCGCTGGAGCAGAAGACCATCTGTCTGGTTGGAGCTTAAAGAGCAGTTCCTTCTGGAAAGCATAGGATTAAAGCAGGAGCTCTCCACCGAGGGCAACTTTGCCCCCCACGGGACATCTGACAATGTCTGGAGACATTTTAGGTTGCACAACTTAGGGGGGAGGGTACTACTGCTGAAGTGGAGAAAACCTGCACTAAAGGTCTATTACGGCCCCAATTTTGGTTTTAGTCATTCCGCCATAAACTCAGGTTTTACCCATCTTTTTTTCCTTTACTGCAGAAACAAAGTAAGAACAGGCTTCACGTGGCCCACTGCTTCATCCACTCTCAGGAAATCCCATGGCCGGGACTCAGGGGACTCCGCGAACCTTCGAGAAGCTCCACAGGGTACTAAACAGGTACCTGAGCACATGGGAAGGGATCTGAGGAGACCCGCACCCAGCTGTCACTGGGATGACTTCTGCGGGCGGCACCGGGATTGGGGGCAGCGTAAGAGGAAAACACAGTCATGTTTTATTTGCATAATTACAAACTAGTGTTTAAATAATACAAAGCTGGGCTCATGCAGGGAAGAAGTGGCCATGCCCTCAAGGAATGACCCCTCCGTCCTCTGGACCTCTCGGCGGCCCCTCCGTGTTGACTCGGGCTCTCCAGGCTGCGGCCTCCTCTCCCCACACGGCCGCGCGCTCGCCTCTGGCGCCTCTGGGAGCCCCGGGCCCCGGCCACCGCCCGCGTTAACCCGAAGGTCCCTCGGGCTCGCACCCCGGCCCCCCCGGCCCGCGAGGCCTCCCGCCGCCGCCGCCTCACCTCAGCGGGCAGGCTGTCCTCGACGTACCCGCTGCGCAAGCCGGGCGCCCCGAGCTGAAGGCCGTTAGGGTCCTCGTCTAGCCCCGCGCCTCTCCGTCCTTCGCGGAGCCGGGAGCTCCGCGGGGGTCCCTCAGGCCCTGGAGCACGGGGCGAGCCCTCGGAAGGGCGGGAAACGCGGCGGCAGAGACGCGCCGCCGGCAGCCGGAAGGCAAGCGGACCGGGAACACCTGCCCCGCCGGGCGCTGAGGGGGCGGGACCCGCCAGGGGTCTCTTAGCCCCAGCTCGCCCCTTCTTTGCATATTCATGAAGCGCAGAGAGAGAGGATGGATGCCCGCACAAGCCGTGGGGAGGTAATGAATTATTCATGAGGAGCGTCTCGCCCCCGCCCAGGGGGGGCCTCATTGATTATTCATGAGCCAGAGGAAGGGCCGTTGAGCCCCGCTCCGAGGGAGGCGTCGACCGGTTGAGGTGAGGGCGAACCTGGCGCGGGGTCTCGGGAGAGAGGGCGCTCAGCATTGTTAGTCCTCTAGTCTTACGTGATTTCTTTTCTTTTCTTTTCTTTTTACTTGAAGCTTTAAGTTTGACTTGAAACTATTTCGCTGAGGTCCGAAGGACTCTCAGAAGCGGGTAGGCCAGGGCTGAGGAGAGAGACTAAGAGAACCTTCTAGGTAACATTTCCCCCCAACGCCTGCCAGTGAAAAATGTCACAGATACCGGGAAGACAAAGGGGAGAGAATTGTCCTGGGAGCGCGCGCATTCCCACTCTCTAGGCAGCTTTTCAGTTCCGATTTTGGCGGAAAAGACGAAATCAGGCTTGAGGAGGAGGCAGCCGCGGCCAGGAGGCGCCGAGCGGTGCGTGTGCCGAGCGCGCTGGCCTGCGCGTGGCGGGGCGGCGGCGGCGTTCCGGGGCCCGCTGGCGGCGGCGTCGGTTCCCGGCGGGCGTGCGGCTGCTCCGCCGGCGCCAGTGCCCGCGCAGACCGGGACGGGGAGAGTGTGGCGAGTCCCCGCGCCGTGACCCCGGCTCCTCTTTCACCTCATCCAGGATTTGCCGTTTAATCTCTGTGGACTTTAGTTCCCCAAACAGTCCTAGGAAGAGTGTCTTGAAGCTCCAGATTAGCCAATCGGCCGAATGTGCTCGAGCGTGCCGAGCATGGGACGGGCGGTGCAGGACAGCGCGTTCTTGGCTGGTGAAAAGGAAGAAAACGTACCGTTCCTGCCTCTAGAGGAGCCTTTAATCTAGTTAGGAGGATGAATAGTCTAGTTTCTCTCCCATTGGACCAAGGCTCTCCTGAGGTGGGAACCGTGTTTACGTTTTTATAATCCTGCTCGACGCCTGGCACGTTGTAGTCACCCAGTCAATGCTGAATGGGTGAATGGTTGAAGTAGCCTGAAGAAGATGTGAAAAACCAGAAGAGCATGAGCAAGTACCCGGTTAATATAGTGGAAACCATGTACTCTGAGGGAGTATGGAGTAGGGGAGTTATCAGGGCCAAATGGGATTTGCCAAGATGATGAATAATAATCTATGGAAGCGAACTCGGAAACCTCTGAGGAGCTGGGTGACCTTTGGCAAACCAAGTTCCCTTGCTGGACTTCACTTTCCTTTATAGTTTTATATTTTACATTTAAATTCAGAATCCGTGTATAGTGTGAGATTTAGGTTGAGGTTTTTTTTTTTTTTTTTTTTTTTTTTTTGCCTATGGATGTCCTCTTTCAGCACCATTTGTTGAAAAGACCATCCCTCCTCCACTGAGTTGACTTTCCTTTTCTTTAAAATGAAGGGATTGAATTTGTTGTAGAGGATGTCTGCTCTCCTTTCCAACTCTGTGAATCTGTTGAGCCCAGTTATGTTGACATGCACTCCCTTTGTGGAAAGCCAGCCTTCCTGTCACGCACATGTAAGGAAGGTCATCTAGTTGCATTTCAGAATCCAGCTATTGGATACCTTTCGCTTGAGAGAAAGGGGATTTTCTTATTTTAAAAAAATGTCTTTTCAGGGTTGGCCCCATGACCGAGTGGTTAAGGTGACACACTCTGGTTCGGCTGCCCAGGGTTTCACTGGTTTGGATCCTGGGCACAGACCTAGTACTGCTCGTCAAGCCTTGCTGAGGCGGCCTCCCATATAGCACAGCCAGAAGGACCTACAACTGGAATATACGACTATGTACCAGGGGGCTTTGGGGAGAAGGAGAAAAAAAGATTGGCAACAGATGTTAGCTCAGGTGCCAATCTTTAAAAAAAAATTGTTTTTGGAAGATTGGGAAAGATGGGCCGAGAGAGTTAGGAAATCGGCTGTCACTGTGTTTGGACAAATGTAATAAAATTTCGGTCTTTGCTTCACTCAGAATGGAAAAATAAAGGGTGGCTTCAGGCTTAATAAACAAAACAACAGCTGGTTAATCTTTATCTGAATCTCAGGTTCACACATAAAAGGGCAAAATACTAAGTAGATGTACCATCATTTTAAATAGGGCAGTTGAGATGTAGGTCAAGAGGTAAGCCCAGAGTGAATCTTTATCTGAGAATGCACAGAAATCTTGCCTCTTTCTCAAGATCATAATCCTTGTCACAGAGTGGACACATCAAGCTTACATACATATCAAACTTGATATGTATTGATGCCCTGTGAAATTTCAGATGTTTGTGGATCCAATATGCAAACAAATATATGTGAAAGACATTTGAAAGTTAGAGTTTTGTTCTTAAAATCCATAGTTATGAAATCTCTCCTAGGTTTTTAGATAATGAGTCAGAACAAGGTGATAAAAAAACATCAGAGCTATTCTCTGAGAGCGCATGATCTGTAGAGTCATACCTCCTGGGGCTGTCAGCTTGTGAGCTTTCAAAATGAAGCAAGGTTTGTACTTGAATATGAGACCTCCGCAAAACACCTGCTCAAAGGAAAAACAACAGTAGCAACAGAATAGTTAGAGGATGAAAGGAGCCTGGCTGTTTAAAAAATTATTTAAATCTTTTTTGCCTTCCTGAAGCAAGTTCATTCTAGAACTCCAGAAAGAGAGATACTACCATGCTTAGAAATAAGCAAACAAGCCCAACAACTAGGAAGGCACTGGTAGTACATCATTTTAGATGGAATGAAAACAAAGGGGAATTTCATTTTAGGGAATCATTAGAAAAACTCCTAAATTGTGAGTCAAAATTTCTTGAGTTTTAGTCTCAGTTCTGCCACTGAATGGCTAATTGACCCTGGGTAAGTCATTTGGTTTCTCTGGACCTTAATTTCCTCCTGTAGAAAATTAGATGTTTGGACTAGATGGCGTTTAAAGCTCCTTCTACCTCTAAAATTCTGTAGTTCTTTTCTAGATCCTTAATTCTTCCTTGTTCCTGTAGTGCTTCTCCATTGACTTAGCAAATATTTATTGAGTACCTACTTTGTTCCATTACTGGAAGGAAGGATTCAAGAATGAGCTAAATCAAACACAAAAGTCCACATATTATAGTATTCCATTTATGTGAAGTATGCAGTATAGCAAATCCATGGAAATGAAAAGTAGATTAGTGGTTGCAAGGAGGCGAGGAGAATGGGGAGTGCTAATGGGCATGGGGTTTCCTTTTTGGGTAACAAAAATGTTCTGGAATTAGAATTAGAATTAGATAGTAGTGATGATTGCAAAACATTGTGAATATACTAAAACAGTGTGATTGCAGTGTTAAAAAAAACCCCAAAGATAATGAACTAGACAGGCACAACTTTGCCCTCATGTTAGCTCACAGTAGAGTGGAGTGGATACTTAAAGGCATCCATGATACAGCACATATTGCAGTGGGCACACAACCCGGAGTTGGTGATGGTGGTGAATCAGGAAATAATTCCTTGAGAAAATTATACTAAACCGCATCTAGGAGATGCATAGGAATTGAGAATGAAGGAGGATGTTTCAGGCAGAAGGAATATTGTGAAAGTCTGGAAGCTAAAGAGAATATAGTCCTTTAAGGTAATTAAAGTAGGTAAGAATAGCTGAAGCATAAAAGTGTAAGGGAAAGTGGTTAGAGATGTGTCTAAGAAGTCATGAGGCAGATCTTGAAACCATAGTAAGGAGTTTGGATTTTATCCTGAGGGCAGTGGGGAGCCATTTAAGTATTTCAATCTAGGAAGTTACATAATCAAGTTTGTAATTTAGAAGGAAAACTCTGGCTATAACACAAACAACAGACTGGACAAAGTAAGATGGTGACAGGCAGACTGGTGGAGCAGTCCAGGCAAAAAGTGAGACTGATCTGATCTAAAGCAGAGATGGCAACAACGTGGATAAAGAGAGGAGTGGTCACATTTGAGAAATGTTAAGGAGACTGGATGTTGGAATGAGGGAAGGAACAGGGTTCAGTCACAGGTTTTAGGCTTGAGCAACTAGGTATTTGATGATGTCATTCACTGACCTAGGGAACAGACATAGGTTTCAAGGGAAAAGAATTCAGATTTGAGTGTGTTGGGAACATGGAAGTGGAACTGTCTCAGACAGTTAGAGGTCCAGATCTGTAACTCCGCAGAGAGACCTGGGCTGAGGATATACATATAAGAATCATTAGAATAGAAATAGTAACTGAAGGAGCAGGAGTGTGTTTGGAAGTACAAAAAAAGAGCTCCTAGGACAGGACCCTGAAAAACACCAAAAGCTAAGAAATGGGCAGGGAAAAAAGTCTGAAGAGGACCATGAGAAGGGACAACCGGGAGGTTGGAGGAAAACCAGGAATTCAAACATTAATATAAGATTTTTTAAAGCAAACATTCTTTGTTATATATAATGAAATGTGTGTCAGATAGTGTTCAAAATGCCTTAAAAATAGTGCCTTACAGCAACCTTATGAAGTGGATACTATTACTATCCCTGTTTTACAGATGGGGAAACCGAGGCACACAACCTGCCCAAGATCATAATGGCTAGTGAATTGCAATCTGAGATTTGATCCTAGACAGTTTAGTTCCAGAAGAGTCCATGTGCTTAACCACTATGCTATGTTACCCCCTCAGATAAACACATGTCCAGATAAACACTGTGAGAGCCCTAAAAAGTTGGATTTATTGCCTTTATTTAACAAAAAGAAAACCCTGATTAAGTAATTTGACCACTTCACACAGTTGCTAGGTAGTTGAGCAGAATTTGAACCCCGGTTCCTTAACTTCAAAGCCTCTTTCTATTAGATTATATTGCTGGTTATTTTTCTCTGTCTACATACGTATGTGTGTATAAAATTTAATTTTACATATTTTATACATGCTAATTCCTCAGGTATTTACCAAATGCTAGTAATGACTAACTTTGAATCCTTTTCCAAAAGCAAGTGCCCTAGCCGTCTCAGAGTTTTCAGTCAAAATATCAACTTAATTCAGGTTAGCCATACATTCCAACAATATGGATGTAGTAATGCATTATGTTCTAATTGGCTGATGCTCTTTTTGGGGCTTGATTCTCTAGAAATACCATCAGAATGTCTTATGATCATAGAGAAATAAAAAAGCTCCGTCAATATAGGAGGCTATTTAAAAATCATTATTTCTCTTATTTATTGTCTGTAAGACTAATAACTACCCCAGTAGGGGATAGTTTACCATGGTTTAAATGGACCGAACTGGAGCTTAAACTCTTGTAGTTACTTATTTTTCCCATTTTATTTCTTAAAGTTGTAAGGGAGGCAATTGATGTGTTGAGTCAGATTTGAAGGTTATACTCAGAAATGAAGGTTATACTCTGAAGTCAACAGGAGATACCTTGGAATCTTTAAGGACAAAAAGACTATTAGGTGGTTTTCAGTTTCATATAAAATATTGTAAAAGAGTGTCCCCTAGTGCTGCTCTGAAGAAGTAATTTGAGAGAAATTAAATATTACCTGTTTATAATCTCTATCACCACCTTGTGGCAGTGTCCTCAAATAATTCTGCCCTCTTTTGTTTGTACAATCTTCCAGAGTCTTGCATTAATCTGTACACAAAAACGGATCACAGGCTATCCTGGGTGATCTAGAATGGAATTTCCTTAAATGGGTTATTTTACAAATATTTTGGTTAGAACTCCATAAAACCTGAAAAGAAGCCCCAATTTAAATTAAATTATAACCTTTCAAAAGGAAAAGGGAAATTTGCTTCTTTTTTTACGTTAGTGTGCTAATAAAAGTGAAAACTAGATATATTTTAGATGTTAACTTTTTTGTTGTGATAAAATAAACATAATATAAAATTTACCATTTTAACCACCATTAAGTGTACAATTCAGTGGCACTAAGCCTATTCACAGAGTTGTGCAACATCACCATTGTCCATTTCTAGAAATTTTTTTATCATCCTGAACAGAAGCTCCCATTAAACTCCCCGTTTCTTGCACCCTCTAGTGCTTGGTAACCTCTATTCTACTTTCTAACTCGAATTTGACTACTTTAGGTACCTCTACCTCATACAAGTGGAATCATACAATATTTATCCTTTTATGTCTGGCTTATTTCACTTAGCATAGTGTTTTCGAGGTTTATCCATGTGGTAACATGTATCAGAATTTCATTTCTTTTTAGGACTGAATTATAGTCTATTGTATATACCACATTTAAAAAATACATTCATCTATTGATGGACAGTTGGATTGTTTCCACCTTTTGGGTATTGTAAATAATATTTCTATAAACAGTGTATACTTGTACAAGTATCTATTTAAATCCCTGCTTTCAATTCTTTTGGGTATATACCTAGGAGTGGCATTGCTGGATGATATGGTAATTCTGTTTAACTTTTTGAAGAACTGTCATACTGTTTTCCACGGTGGCTGCACCATTTCACATTCCCACCAACAGCACACAAGGGTTCCAGTTTCTTCACATTCTCACCAACACTTGTTATTTTCATTTTTTGGAATAGCCATCCTAATGGATATGAAGTGTAAACATTAACTTTTGAGTTGAATTTGAAAATTAATTACGCATGAAGTTAATTCAAGAAATGTCTTTGAGCCTGTTCTATATACAGAGCACTGTTACACTCAGAGAATAACGAGGATGAGTAAAATATATTATTGAGTCTTTATGTGATTTACAATCTATTTTTCTCCTCCAAATTTGGCAACAAGTAAATTAACTTAAATTTTCATTGAGTGGTTGGAAAAACTAATACAGAGACTTTATGCCAAATTTATAGAAAATTGGTAGTGGAGATAAAAATATTTATTAAACTAATTTTCCAAAGAGTACAGTCAAATGCTAATTATATAGTTCTTTGGAAAATTCACAATAAGGATTATATTAGGCAACGTCTCTAATTTTTTTTTTAAACAGGTTAGATTTGTTGAAAGAATCCTGATACATTCCTATAATGGCCACAGCTCAGCTCTCTCACTCCATCAGAATTCACAAGGCATCTAAGGTATTTATTAAGAATTAAAAGAAAATCGATGACTATCTAGTGAGCTATTTCAGAATCACTACTTTAATCTTTGTATTTTTTTTAAACAGCAGTTTTATCAGTTAATTGGTGCATAATATTCTGTCAGATTATGTCTGCATTTTAACTGACTAATGGACTGAGGATGTTCAGAAAATTAGAATAGATTCCTACAAAGTAACTTACTGGGTGCTTGTTTCATGTTTATATATTTAGATTTTCTGCAGTAAAAGAAATCAGAAAGAAAAAAGATGTTTAAAGAGATTGGATCTTTGTTAGCCATTCACTTCCTGAAGCAATTAGGAAACTTCTGCTGCACACCATAATGTAATTATAAGAACTGAAAGTGAGAGTCCTGGAGAAACTTGGATACTGGGACTCTGGGGGAGCATTCCAGGGCTGTGTTCACCTGGGCAAATTTATCTTGTCCTATGACTTTATTAACAAATCATTCATCTATTCATTGAGAACTCAATGTTATATAACGTATGTGTAATACTGTGTTATTCTCTGAGAGAATTTTTTTAAAAATGGATTTTCATCTTCCAGAATTTTATAATCGAGTTAGCAAAATAAGATTTATAGGAGTTAAGTCAATATACAAAGCAGTATATGCATTATATATATGTGAAAAAGAGTAAGGCAATACAAATTGTAGGAATTTAGAGATTTTGTGTATACTGGAGTGGTTTGTATTTTCCTCATGAAGGAGATGGGATTTAAGGTGGACCTTGAATAATGAAAAGGATTTGCATAGAGGAGAGAGAAGAGAATTTCATGAGGAAAACCTAGCATATGCCTTGGTTCAGAATAATAAGTGAGCATGGCCTGTTTCAGAGAATAATGAAGAACCCATCCTTACTGGAGTGGAATGTCATGTTGGACAGAAGTAGGAAATAAAATTAAATGGGAACTTTGGAGAGAAATTAATGTGGATCTTAAAAGCTAGGCTAAGGAATTTATGCTTTATTCTGCAATCAATGGTAAGTCAGCAGGTTTGATCAGGAGAGTGAGTAAAATAATTGTTTTAGGAATATTAAGCTGTAGTGGAAGTAGGAAGATTGAAGTTGAAGGAGAATTAGGGCATAGAGAAACAGTCATCTTTCTGGCTCGAATTCAGTGTACTCACCAAGCAGACTCCTGATCTCATTTGATTTCCTAAGTGTGCTTCCTTCCTGAGGGGAAATTGCTGAGCTGGGTATATGAATTGCAAACAGCTTGGCAGTTATTTTTCTCACTGTAAATTAACAAATTGACCTTTTGATATAAACAGATCTTTGTAGTTTAGACTGCATGAGCTACTTCTCCCAGTAAATTTTGAGTGACTGTATGATTTTGCTATTTAGTACTTAAAACAACAATAATAATAACTATAGAAGCTAACATTTATTCAGCACTTACCATGTGCTGGGCACTGTGCCAAGAGCTTTATGTTATTATTTCAGTATAACCTTGCAATAAGGGGGAAACTGAAGGTCAGAGAAGTAAAGTAACTTGCCTAAGTTCATGCAATTCAACAGCTAAGCTGTCAAACATCAAATATCATAAACACACTATCTTATTAAAATAATTTACAATAGTATTTTCTGTTATCAAGCCATAATATTTTCAGGTATTAGACATTTATAAAAACACCAGTGGTAACTTTTAAGGTGTTAGACCAGCTGAGCTGAGAAGAAAATCCCTGGAGTATAGAGAAGTAACAGAATTCTAGAGGCCTTTTCCAACCGTTGATCTTCATTACCACAAATGACCTTTTAGATTCTATATTTAAAGTAAATGTCTTTATACTTTCAGGTTATTTAATTTTACAAATGGTTATTACTCAAGTATTGCCTCTAAGTTTTGGCATGTTTTCAATAAGTTACTATATATGCGTGCCATGCCAGCTATTACCCAATTGCACAAAAGAACCTTAATTTCTCAGGAGCTATGAGGTACAAAAAGCAATTTTCTATAAAATTTTGCACATACACACATGTATACCACATACACACCAGCACATCATACCTGCAAGAGTAGTAATGTTATTATATACCTTTTTAACAACTGCATATTATAAAGTTTGAAAAAAAAGATGAACTGATAATTCATGGCCACCATATAGTGTACCACAGAAGAGGCAAGTTAATATGGCAAAATCATACCCAGAGTGTCCAAAAAGACATTCTAGAGCCAGATCTATAGATATAGAAAAGCTTTTTTTGTGTAAAGACATATTTGTGGATAGTACCTGCCTCTAAGTAACAGAATTATTAAAACTTCAACAGTTGAAACTGTATAGTATAGTAAAAAGATCCCTGAATTTGAATAAATAAGGTAAGCAGAGACTTACGACCCTGACTTTTAACAGAATAGATGTTTCACCTGGATTTGTACTTTGTATAAGTGAAGTCATACAGTTGTACTCATTTGTATCTGGTTTCTTTTATTACTGAGGTAACTTTGGTTTATAACATTAGATAAATTTCAGGTGTACATTATTGTATTTTGACTTTTATATAGACTACATCATGTTTACCACCAAAAAGTCTAGTTTCCTGTATCTGGTTTCTTTTGCTCAGCATTATGTGTGAGAGTCATTTATATTGTTAAGTATAGTTGCGGGTCATTCATTCTCATCACTATATAATATTCCATTGTGGGAATATACCACAATTTGTTTATCTATTCTCTTGTTGATGGACATTTGGGTAGTTTTCTGTTTGGGGATATTACGAATAATCTTGTTATGAGCTTTCTAATACGTGTATTTTGGGGAGCATTTGTATGCAAATCGGTTGGGTGTATACCTACGAGTGGAATATGGGTCATAGGATACGTGTATGTTTAGTGTTAGTAGATACCACTAAACAATTTTCCAAAGAGGTTGTACCCATTTACACTCCTACAACCAATGTTTAAAAGTTTTAATTGATCCACATCCTTGTCAACATTTGGTATTTTCTGATTTTTTAAAATTTTAAGTCATTTTGGTGGGTGCATAGTATTATCTCATAGTGATTTGTGTGTGTGTGTGTGTGTGAGGAAGATTGGCCCTGAGCTAACATCTGTTGCCAATCTTCCTCTTTCTGCTTGAGGAACATTGTCATTGAGCTAACTTCTGTTCCAATCGGCTTCCATTTTATGTGGGATGCCACCACAGGGTAGGTTGACGAGTGGTGCTAGGTCTGCAGTCAGGATCTGAACCTGCAAACCCCTGACAGCCCAAGCAGAGTGCGTGAACTTAACCACTATGCCACCAGGCCAGCCTCCTATCTCATAGTGATTTTATTGTGCATTTCCTTGATGAAGTTTGAGCGCTTTTTCATTTGTTTCTTGGCCATTTGGATACCTTTTGTGAAGTATCTGTTTAAGTCTTTTGCCCATTTTTATTTTCGGTTGTCTATCTATTTCTTAATGAATTTTAAGAGTTCTTTATACATTGGATATGAGTCCTTTGCTAGACATGTACTGAGAATATCTTCTCCACTCTTAAGTTGCCTCTTTGCTCTTAATAGTGTATTAATGAACAGAAATTCTTAAGTTTAATGTAGTCTAATCCATCAATACTTGGGAAATATTTTAAAATTATGATGTATTGACACAACACCAGCTGGAGTTCATGAGATATATTTTGTGCTTGGATTGAAGACAGTAAAAAGCAGTTTTATAGACTGTGATAAAAATGATCAAATTTTTATTTGTATGTTAATACATGTACACAATAAACATTGAATAATAGGACAACATATGTTGAAGTGATAACTAAAGATAAAAACCAAACTATCAGCAAATATATTCTATACACAGGATGACAGTTGGTAGACACTTCTTACATACTGACATAAAATTCATGCATCTGTCACTCTTTTATGACATTCCTAGTATGGCACACCATTTCTTAAGGCCGAATATCCAGTCATTTAAGAACAACCGCATAAATCCTGTAGTATGTCATACATACACACATATAAACTTTAGAAGGAAACTTGTTAGCACTGATACTTTGTGTAGAACACTATCGGACATCATGCAGAATTTTAGTATTCTGCAGAACTCTAGCTTAAGCAAGGCACAAAAGTGTGGAAATACGTGGTGGTAGAATAGTAGATGAACAGTAGTTCCACATGGCTAGAGAGTAGTGTGCAGAGGAGAGGATAAGGGAGTGGCAGCAGAGAGGAGGGAGTGGGAGATGAGGCAGGAGAGCTAGGCAAAGTGTAAGATTTGACAGTTCTCAATGCCATACTAAGGTACTTGAATTCCATCCTGTATGAACACTGGAGTGTCATGAGAAGATTCATATTCTTTAAAGTTAGTAATGATGGCAATAAGAAGGACAGATTGAACGAAAGGAACTGTTGGCGGGGAAATCAGGGGCTACTACAGTAATAAAGGGGATGAGTGAGTACGTCCTAAGTGAAGGTCGTGGCCTTAAGAAGGGAAAGGAGAAAACAGATTTGAGAACTCTTTTAGAGAGAATTAATAGGATTTAGTGATTGGATATGAGGTATGAAGGAGAGAGAGAAGCCAAAGCTGACCTACTTCTAGCCTGGATGATTGGAGTAGATGCTGATTCATTAGTCTGAGAATGAAACTTGGGGTCAGATTTCAGTCAGGGGTGATAGAGGTAAACTGAGTTTGAGGGGTTTACAAAGTGTTCTAGGTGCAGATGTTCAGAAAATAGAAATATAGAAATGGGACTCAGAAGAGAAATAAGGACTTGAAGTCTCTGTGTAGGCTTTAGCTGAAGCAGTGAGACTAGATGAGGTTACCAAAGAAGAGAGAGCTATGAAAAGAGAAGACACTGAAGACAGAGTCCTGGGGAAGGGCCAACATTTAAAGGGCAGAAAAACTGAAAAAAATAAGAGAAATTGAGATAGATATGGGAGGATAGGTGAAAAATCAAAAGAAAATCAGCGTTATGGCAGCTGAGAGAGAAGAGGGAGCATGTGGGCAGAAGTGTCAAACACTGCAGAGAAGTTATGTAGTATGAAGACAGAAGAGGTCAATGATAGGATGTATTTGGTGACCTTGGATAGAATAGTATAGAATGGAGGGGGTAAAAGACAGATTGCAGTGGCCTTTGAGGGATATATGAAGGGGAAGGAGATTATATAATCATAGTAAAACTCCAATTTTGCCTCAAACCCATGGATCATTGTGAAATAAATTATATTAATAGTCTTGAGTTACTTGGGTAACTGTCTCTGCCTTTCTGCTCTGCCTTGCCTGTGGAGATCTATTCAATATTCAAAGCCCTGTTTCCTTTTGATTACCTATAAAGGTATCAGGTTTGAAGCCTTGAAAAATCTTTCCACTGTATCTGTGGCAATGACATGATAGGTTGAATATATTAAAGAATACTAACCTTTTTCATCTTTGTTTTATTCTAGGAAACAGTTTTCCCATCGCAAATCACTAATGAGCATGAATCATTGATAATGGTGAAGAAACTTTTTGCTACTTCTATCTCATGTATAACATATCTAAGGGGCCTGTTTCCGGAGAGCTCTTATGGAGAACGCCACTTGGATGGTAAAATTTAACTAAATGGTTTCTTTGGCTGTTGTACCTCTTTTCTCTGTTTGGCAGGAGTAAACCTTTAATTTCTCACAGAGTATGCTAATTCCAAGTCATGAGCCCATTCTTCAACATCCATTTGCTAATTCATTTTCCATTTTAATTTCACTGTGTTTAGTGGTTTTACTTATAGGAACCGTTAGTTTCTGGCTAGATACCAAATGACAGACTGAGGAGAAAAGTAATCTGTATGGACAAGCCCAGTAATTCTAAACTATACCTGTAAAAGCAGCAGCCAGATCAAAATCTATTTGGTTGCTGTGGATTTGCACTGTTTTGTGCCTTAATTAAATTTGTTCTTTGAGGTATACTTTGGCATTGAGGAAGTTTAATGGAGCCGGGTGAAAAACTCTTCTTCCTGTTAATGCATATAAATATGTTGGAAAAAATTCCTACTCATGCCAAACCCATTTGTTGATTAGCATGGGTATTTAGACAGTTATTATTCTAACCATCTCTCTCCTTTTCTTAGTTGCCAGGTCTTCTACTTTCCTTCCTTTTGTTTCTTGTATCCTTAAGCTTATGATCTCATTTCCTTATATTAGAAGCTGTTTCTGGCTCCTTTCCTTCTCTCGTATTTAAAAAGAATGTACCTAGAACTCTTCAATTTTTCAAAATCTTATTATTTGTTTAAAAAGCTGAATTGTGATAATTTAGAAAATCTTGCTGATTTGTCACTAAAATGGGAACTATCATTTGGAAAATAAGTATAGAGAGCTACCAGTTTCCTTGTAAGATGTTATTTTGCAAAATCTAATTTTACTTTAAATTTCTCACATCCATATTTAATGATACGTTGCCCTCATTCCAATTTAATTTTCTTAAACAACATTTGATTCTCTACAAGAGCGTCAATGAGAAATGCGCGTGTGCTATAAACACAAAAGCATGGTATTTACAATCATGACAACCTCATTTGTGTTATGTCCTCTTTGGTCTATAGGATATAAATCTGTAATAGTGAATATGTTTATATGTAGCACATAATTACAGTTTCTCCTCTTGTTTGGAACACAGAATTGGAAAAAGACATGTTTTAGGTAATTAATTAAGAACTTATTGTGTGCCAATCACTACCCTAGGCATGGAGGATAATACCAATCTTTATAGCTTTATTTTTTGCAACAGTCTTGATTGAAGTTATGTCTCCCTCTCAATGTTTGTACTTAAAGTAGCATATATCTTAAAAATGCTGAATACTCCTATGTCACTCTTTTTGGTAATCTCTAAATGTTATACCAACATGGAATAATTTTCATATCTCTCAGTAGAGGTAGAGGTGACGTCAATTTTAGGATAGGAAAACAATGTGAAAAGGTGAAGTGACTTATGCCAAAGTCATACATGAGTCAGAGATTGATTTTAGACTGATCTAAACCAAAGCTCTTTTAATAAGATTTTCCTATTCTTTCCTGACTATAGCAGAGTAGTTGAATTACCGATGGAATTAGTATTTGAGAATTATTCATGGAAAAAATTTTCATCCTTTTTTTTTTATTGAAAGGAAGAGAAATATCACAGAAGTGATTTGAGATTGTGGTGTATGTTTAAATTGGTTAACGAAGATGATCTCAGTACTACTTTATAATTACTTAGAATTCAACAGGAGCAAAGAAGTGACACAAATTGATTTTGCATCCAGCTCTGTTGTGCTATATTGTAGAAACGGCGACTGCTAAACTATAATCAAAATCAGAACTAAGCCATTTATCAACATAGGATTTATTTTTAAAGTAAATATTTAGAGATTCAAAATGTTTTTATAAGCTATAAAACTAGGTAAGTTATATAAATAAAATGGTTAAAGGAGATACTCTTATTTAGCATGGACAATTTTAGTATAGCAGTCTTTTGGTAGATGAGAATGGACTGTGTTTCTATTTTTGTAGACCTCAGTTTAAAAATCCTCCGAGAAGATAAAAAATGTCCTGGGTCACTGCATATTATCAAATGGTAAGTAATTGAAATTCCACAGAAGTTGAACAATATTACTTTTATCATGGCTAAAGTTACCCATAAGACTTTATTTGGTAAATCATTTCCTTAAAACTGTTTCTTTCCATCATCCTTTTTTTTTTTTTTTTTACAATTTCTTAGAAAGTTGTATTGATTATTCAATATTATCTTAAGATACTGGCTTAGTTTTGTTTTTGAAGAAAATGGATTTGTATAAAGAAAGAAAAACATCAGTCAAAATTTGATTACTCATGGGGCTGGCCCAGCAGTGTAGCTGTTAAGTTCACACGTTCCACTTCAGCATCCCGGGATTTGCCAGTTTGGATCCTGGGTGCGGAGCTACGCACTGCTTGTCAAGCCAAGCTGTGGCAGTCATCCCACGTATAAAGTAGAGGAAGATGGGCATGGATGTTAGCTCTGGGCCAATCTTCCTCAGCAAAAAAAAGAGAGAGAGAGAGGAGGATTGGCAGCAGATGTTAGCTCAGGGCTAATCTTCCTCAAAAAAAAAAAAAATTGATTACTTATATGCAGGTCAGTATCCTAAATGATGTGGGAACCAAAAAGAAAAATAAGATGTGGTTTCCTACCTCAAAATTGCTTACCTGTTACTTAGAAAGTTCTATCAATATATTAAAAGATACTGGGAGTTTTAAAAATGATTAAATTAGAAAGGTGAATGATTATCAATTTGATGTACTTCAAAGCAAAAAACGTAAGTCAATTCTGTACTTGGAATTTTTTTGGCTTCGTATTTGGTCCAAATTGACATCGAATGTTTATTTCTTGACAGGATTCAAGGTTGTTTCGATGCTCTGGAAAAGAAATACGTAAGAATGTTTTCAAATTTACTCCAGGATCAAAGATTCATCTTTTATCCCTTTAAAAAAAGTTTAGCCTTTAGTTCGTGTGTTAACAGTGTACCAGTGCCTACATTTGCATTTATGAACCAATTTCTTTTTATTTTATGTCTTTGCTGTCGCATCGATGTCTCGTTTACATCAATTAGAAATGAAACCCTCATTTTTCTCTTTGACGTACTCGTATCTTTTTGACCACAGAATTTCCTCTGAAGTCACTGGAAGAGATCCACAGGATGTGGGACAGGGGAGACAAGTATCTGGCACTTAGCACATTGAAAATGTTCAAAATAGTGGCGATTCAATTCACAGATATGAAAGGAAAAAATGGACTCGAATAATGGGTTTTTATTCTGTTAGTTATTTTGTTAACAGTGTTTGCTGCATGTATTTAACCTGTTCCCTCAAAATAGCTAGTATTGTAGCTTGAATTTTTTAAAAAATGCAGCTTGAGTTTTAAGTACATCAGATCTTTCTTGCTGCCGAAGACAGCTATGAAGGGTGTAAAAATTAGTCCAGTTGAAGAGACAAGATGTATATAAAAGAACTTTCTACCACTGCTTCTCCCACTTTTCTCCATCTGTGTGTTTTTATTCCTCAATTCCTATTCCTTTAAGAAATCTTGAGGTGAGTAAGCCTTACATTGACTTTTTAGTTGCACTCATACATTTCCTTTTTCATTGAACAGTTATTATTTATGGTTTATTCAACACTGACTTGGGGAATTGAGGGATACAAAAATAAATCAGATATGGGATTGTACACACAAAGAGCTTATAGACTATGGCAGAAGATAAATGATATTCATTTGCATGGCTGATGATCAGCTGCTACATACTGGCCCAACTGTACTTGCTGGTAAAATATTGAAATACTCTGTATCTGGTGGTAAATAGCTATTTCTCTGAGACCTCAAGTGACCCCCGTGATGCCCCCCTCCTCACCCCACCAGTATCTGTCTTGGCATCTCCCCATACTGCTCCACAATCTTAGCAATTAAAGGGTTAACACCTGTCCCAGGAGTTTCCAGGAACCCAGGTCCAGGGCTAAGTTTGCATCCTTTCTGGTTGGTCAGTACCTGTGCCATATTGGGCTGTTAAATATTGATTTTTTAATATCATATTTTGACCATCACCTCTATCACAAGTATAACTATAATAGAAAGTGATGGATACCAAAGGAAAGATAACTGATCATATGCAATGGAAGTATGGAAAAGGAGGCGTTATATCCAGTGAGGGGCATGACGGAAATATTTGGGAGAAAATGACTTTTGAACAGCTTGAGAGGGGAAGAAGGTCATCACCAGCATTCTGAACAGTGCTCCTCCATTCTCCTTCATCTGTTGATGTGGCAACACTTCCTGAGTGTCCATCGTTAAGGGGAGTACAATATAGCTAAGAGCTCAAGTTTTGGAATCAGGCAATCTGAAGTGAATCCCAGTTCTGCCACTCAATACCTGTGTGGCCTTGGGCAAGTAACCTACTTCTTGGTGCTTTAGTTTCTTTACATACAAAATGGGGATAATAGTAGAACCTACCTCTTAGGGTTGAGAATTAGATGAGTTAGTAATCTAAAACAGAGGTTTTCAAACGTTAGTTTACATCAGAATCACCTGGAGGACTTGTTAAAACACACATTGCCAGGATCCACCCAAAATTTCTGATGTAAGTAAGAATTTGCATTTCGGACAAATTCCAGGTAATGCTGAGACTGCTAGTCTAGAGACTGTATTTTGAGAACCCCTGATCTAAAATGTTTAAAACAATGCTTGGCACATAAAGGCACTATCTAATTGTTAACTCTCTGTCTCTCTCTCTCTCTCCGCCCCTTCTCTCCCTCCCTCCTTCCTTCCTTCCTACTCTCTTTCCCTCCCTTCCTTCTTTTTTTTCTTGCCTCTTTAGTCTGTGCCAGATATTGTGCCTAGGTACTGGATGAAATAAAAATGAGAGAAACATGTGGTTCCTTTACTCAAGGAGGTCAAAGTCTAATAGAGTCACTTCTTAAATAAATAATTGCAATATTACACATACTGAAATAGCAGCGTAATGTAAAAAGAGCAACTACCTAGTTTGGTGGATTTCTTTTTCTTAAATGACTACCTGTATAACTGAATCAATCAAATTTACTGTTTTTGGAGATTAAAAGACAACATCTTAGATGGGTGACTTGGGCTCTTAAGTAAACAGTATTTATATTGTTTTTCAGTTGTTAGTATTTTGTAACTTTTCCTAGGGTGCTGTCATTGCTAGTAGGAAATGTTTAATGCTTTAACAATAGTTTGCAAAAGTCCAGTTTGAGTATCTAGAGATCTTGAAAGATGTTCTCCTGTTGAAGATGACGGTTGTTTCTAGTTGTGAAATTTTGGGTGATTTTTAGTTTTCCTCGTACTTTATATATTGCTTGAATTCTTTAAAATAAGCATGTATATGTATTTTTAGATAGTTATAAAAAAGAGACTATATTGTATATAGCCTCCTAACTTGTATCCTTATTCCCATTCTCAATCCCCTACCATTCCAATCCACTGTCCACACTACATTTCTTTCAGAAACGTGAGTCTAATAATGTCATTCTTTTGCCTAAAAATCTTCCATGACTTTTAAAATAAAGTTCAGAATCCATCACATAATCTGCAAGGCCTGGATAATCTCATTCCCATCTGCCTTTCCAAGGCATCACTCTCACTATTGGTCACCCTGTTCAAGCCATACAAAGATTCTAGAACATGCCAAGTGCCTTTTGCCTTTGTACATATGGTTCCCTTTTGCCTGGAAAATTCTTTTCCCTACCCCACAAACTTTTCCTGGCTAACTCCAATTTATCCTTTTTATCCTAAAAGTTTGCTTCCTCAGGGAGGCTTTCTCTGACACCTCCCTCTCTCCCAGCCTAGATTGTCCTTCTGTTTAATATTCTCAAACACCCTGTGTTGCTTCTTTGTAGCAGCTAACACAATTAACACCTATCTGTGTGGGTTTTTTGTTTAATGTTTTCTCCCCTGCTGGTCTAAGATCAGGAACCATGTCTGTTTTTGAGTGATTGAATGGATGAACTAGTAATTAAATAATTAATATAAATTAGAGTTCTTCTGTGTAGTCTTAAAATCAATTGTATGCAGTAACCAAAATAGCCACACAGTGTCACTAAAGATTTAGTCCTTTGGGTGAAATAGGTGAATAATTTGATATGAAATTATAGTCCTGATATTTTCTCATTTGTATTCTAGTTTTTAAAAATGTATCATAGGCTTTGTTATATCTCTATCTCTATATCTAAATATTCTATTACTTTTTCAAGCAGAGAGAATATGTTTATAGTAATGTATTTGTAGGGAGGGCAAGGGTTTTATAGAGTTATATCAGACTTTAAAATTTTTACTTTAATAGATTAGTTTCAAAAGGCACAATTTTTTTTGAAATACTTGTGGCATATTTAATTTTTAGTAATAACAAATTATTTTATATATATTTTGCCTCCCAAACTAGTATATAACTTATGGAAACTAAGGATAGTTATCTTCTTCTTTTGCATCCCTCCCCAGCAAGACCCTGGGTATGTACCAGATACTCACTTAAATGAATGAATACTTAGTATCTCTTTTTCTGATAGTCTGAATAATATTTTTTCTACTCAAATCTTTGAAACTGCTCCAAAGTCATATTTTAATTAGCTTTTATTGAAAATAACAATAATATAGGTGCAAGTATATAATAACAATAATTTTCTTTTCTCTTGAAGCTACACATGGCAATACTTACAGTAAGTACACGTGAAAGACCAAACTTCTGTCTGTACTTTATTGTCTTTTTGTAATTAAATTAAATTTAATTTAATTTTGAAATTAAAATAGTACTCTCATCCCCCTCTGAATTTTTTTATCTGTCCTATGACATTTTATAATAATAAAAATAGAATCTACCAAAAGTTTTAATAAAAGATCACAAACTATATATTTCTTTGATATATTACAATATGTGGGAAAATATATAGGATATACTATCTGCTACATCTATTGGCTATCGAGATTTCATTTTTCTGATTACAGTCTTGAAGGTTTTTGTTTTTGAAGTTTTGTAGACTTTTTTGAAGTTTCGTATATACTTCTGAGTATAACATGGTAAATGTAGTTAAGAATAGAAAGAAAATGAGAAGACATCATTGAGAATCTTAGATATATGATTTATTTAAAAAATTTAAACCATAACAAACTACTTAGAATTTATTTGGAGCTCAGTCGCAGTAATCATAAATACCTGATTATCAATTTCTTTATAGTCAGTGTGCACAGAATACTCTAAACTCTCCATGTTCACAAAATAAGAGCTTATTCTATCTCTAGGATGTATGTATATATATCCTAGATAGATATCCTAGATGTAATACATATCTATCTCTCAGTATTTTATATATTTATATCTATATCTCAGTACTCAGTACAGCACAAATTGAACTTTTCACATAGAACATGTATTCTTTGAGGAGTAATCTAGTAAGTTTCAGGAATTAAATGCTGTTTATTTTTCCTTAAACAGCTTTACACAAATCCCAAGGAACCTGAGGTAAGAACACACAGAAAGATGAGTAGTATATGTGTAGTATTATAGTTAAATATATTTACCTGAGTTGAGGCTAAAAGTTATGTTGCTAGACTACCATATGAGCAAAGTAATTCAGAGTGAGCTCTTTCAATGTGTTTTGTTATAAACTTCACCAATTCTTTATTAGGAGATTTTTTTAACTTAGGGGTGTTGAGAGGCTGGCCTAGTGGCTTAGTGGTTAAGTTCACGTGCTCTGCTTTGGCAGCCTGGGGTTGGCCAGTTCAGATCCCGGGTGTGGACCTACACACCTCTCATCAGGCCATGCTGTGGTGGTATCCCACAATCAAATTAGAGGAAGATTGGCACGAATGTTAGCTCAGTGACAATCTTCCTCAAGCAAAAAGAGGAAGATTGGCAACAGATGTTAGCTAAGGGCCAATCTTCCTCACCAAAAAATCAAACAAGCAAACAAACTTAGGGATGTTGAAAAAAAACATTGAGTAGAACTGAGCCTATTCCCTAACATGTTAATATTAAGCATCTCTGCTTGTAGAAAAAACACATTTTATTTAACTGATTCCGAATCCCTTCTGTTTGTGGCCTTTTGGAAGATATGGCATAATTCTAAACTTTTTTTTTTTTTTTTTGCCAACTAAATCCTCCCCTTTTTTACCTTTTCATAGATTTTCTGGGCCTTAACTCTTTGCTTCTCTCTCTAAACTTCTTCTCTTTGATGGTATTTCTTCCCTTTGAGGCAGTAGCGTCATTCTCAAGGCCAACTTACTTCCCTTTGAGGCAGTAGCCTCATCCTCAAGGCCAACTTGTGACCAAATCTTTCACAAAAGCCTTTTTGCCTATTCTATTCTCACTGATTGCTTCCTTTTCTAAATTTCTTTTCCAGCAGGACTCCACAATTTAACACCTCCAATTGATTTGTATAGATTACTTTATCTCCCCAACCAGATTGTGAATTCTTGAGGACAAGCACCTTGTCTTGTTTTCTGTCTCCCAGAGTGAATATTATAGTCCTCGACATGTAATGGTTACCTGTGCTACTTTGAATAGCAGCTGTGGCTGTGGCAGAGTGGAGGGAGAGGCCCTCCGTTCTTTCTTCTCATTCTAATCTCTTTATTTTCCTCCTAGCTTTCTTTCCTCTCCCCTTTCTGTTTTCCTTTCTTTCAATTTTCCTTCTCTAAGCCTGTGGATTTAGCCTAACTGGTGGCGTTCAAGACTAAATTAAGCATTTTTAGTCTTTACTATCCTTTCTTGACAAGATTATAAATAGCTATTTTAGCAGGGTGGAAAAAAACTGGTGCATACAGGTGGGTAACAATTCCTCAATGCCCAAACCACTTCTTTTTAATCTTTGTCTCTTGTTTATTTTCAAAGTTCCTTTTTTTTCTGTAGGTTTTATGGGAAGTTTCCCAAACTAAAACCTCCTGATAAATTGTTAATAAATTGGTCATTTTCTTAGTGCGATAAATTATGTTTTCTTATGCATGCAAAACTCCTGGTCTGAAAACAGTGGTTTTGAGGTAGTGAAATGCTGAGCAAATTGGACTTAACTACAGAAAAATCTTAGAGTCGGGAGAAAACTGTTAAATAAGCTTTGATACAGGCAATATATATAATATTGAAGTTAGAAAACTAAAGCTTATTATATGAAGTTTTGAGCTATGATTTATGACCCAGAAAAAAATATTTTTGTTGCTTACAGATGACAATCCCTCTGGCAGTGATCCCTAAACTTTTTGTGTTCATGGCATGCTTTTGATTACTAGAAAATTTGGTGGCATGTTTGAGGGTATTAAAAGACTCAAAAGAACACGAAATAAGTCAGCAGTAATTACAGTGTAACTATGGTATAGCAGTGTTCATAGTGCCTAAAAGTATCCATGAGATTACACTGTTTTGTGGTTGCTGTTTAGCATCAAGTCACTGGTAAAACTATTTACCTCCCAGATCTCATTCTCTTGTATAGTCACAAAACACCATTATCACATGAACACGGTCTTTCTTTGGCATTTATCTGATATTGTGCCATGTTTCCTAACTCATATCCATGAAAGTATGTCCTTCCCTAAACAAAACTGCACTAATAACAATATTAATATTTGTCTGAAGCAAAAATACACTTTACACATGGATTAAAATTTGCAGCACTCTTGTGAAGAGTCTGTCATGGTACAATAGTCGAGAACCTCTGTCTTAAATCAGATAAAGCTGCTTACTCAGTCCAGAGGCCAACAGAATTTTAGATATTTGACAAAGTTGTGGTGTTTCTGTGCTTGGAGTTTTGTTCTGGTTGCTCCATCTCATGAAAGAGATGAACTGACAAAGGTAGCTATAGTGACAAGGGATAGTGTAACTTTTCTACAGATACACACTATACAATGGGTGGAGGGTGTTAGTAGATGTTTAAGCCAAAATGTAAATTATTAAGGAAAGGTTTACACAACTTAACCCATGATAGACCCATAAAGAATTACTATATAGAATATTGTGAGGATACAAATCGTGCTGTTTCACCATCTATTCCTTTGTGCCTATTGGAGGTGGTTAACACCTACTTTTAGTAAACTGCTTCAGGAACTGAACAGTAGATGGTCCCTGTTTCTAGCTGCAATATGCTTTTAAAGACTTTGTTTTAGAGACTGAGTGGCCAGAGGAGTCAGCCTATGCAGGTCTGTGAGAGGCAACTGACTGACAGAATAACACAGTAGTTAACATTGCAGGTGCTGGAGTCAAGTCCCAGCTCTACCACTAACTAGCTTCATCTATAATGAAGATAATAATACCTATCTCATAGTGTTTGCAACATAAGAATGAATAGATATAGAGCATTTAAGATAGTGTACGAATATTATCATTATTGTCATCAACTGGAGATAGATGTTCCAGAGTGTAGTTGTGCAAAGGCCCTAAGGCAGGAAGGCGTTTTGTGTGTTCCTGGACAGAGAGGGTGCCCTAAGCCTGGAGCTTAGTGAGTGGGAGGAAAAGAGGCAGGAGATAAGGTCAGAGAGGTAGGCAGGGGACAGATGTGTAAGGCGTGTGGACCAAGGTAAATTTTGTATTTAATTCTAAAGGCAATGGGAAGCCATTGGGGAGTTTTAAGCAAAAGAGTGACATGGTCTAGTTTGTATTTTTAAAAGCTATAGAACAGAGAATGAATTATAGGAGGAGTAGTTTGGAAGCGAACAGATCAGATGGAGAGAGATAGTGGTGGCTTGGGTAGGGTGATAGCAATGAAAATGGAGAGAATCAGATGGACTTGGGATATGCCTTGAGATAAACCTGGAAAGTCTTGCCAATGGATTGAAATGCGGAATGATTAGAAAAGACTGTATATGTTGCTGTTGCTTTGGTCCATGTGGATATATTCAGTATGATTAATAGAAACTATTGATGGGAAGTTTAGAGGCTCATATTTATTGGGCAACACAGTAGTCTGAAAAGCAGGAGAATGTTTTATGAGGTGTTAAGAAGAGACTAATGCCTGCTGTAAATATACCTTCCTTGATCAATCAGAGTCAGATTGAAGTTATTAAGGATTAGCATCTTCTGTAAGAGAATTACTAACATAACTCTTTTATTAGTTGTTTCAGAGACCAAATAATAAAGTGTTAATAAAATTATCAACTACCAAAGGATCTACTCTTGACACAATTGAAAAAATAAAAGCTCAGAGTATCAGAAAACTAGAGCTGGTTGAGGAACATAGCCAGGCAGGAAGAATAGGCTTTGTTTACTAGACAGGGGGTGACACCCAACCTGAGCAGAGAAGATGCTGTGAGTCTAGCCTGTCTGGAGTGAACCTGTTGCTGTAGGCACCAATAGTCCCGTGTACCTCTCTTATTGTACTCACAAGGCAGCCTTCTGAACTTGGTTTGATTTGTTAAATAGACTTTCTTGTTAGAAAAATATTTTCTCTTTTAAAATTAACTCCATTATAAATCAATCTTCTTGGAGGTTAAGCAGCATGAGCCCATTTCCCCAGGACCTGATCACCTGTGATTAATGGGGTACCAAATCTTAGAACAGAGTAAAGTAACAAGAGCATTGAGACTTTTTCTCATCAATCTAACATCCTCATTCCCACGTTGTCAAGGAACAAATACTGAAGCAGATGAATGAAGGGGTATTTTTTGTCTTTTGACTTAAACTCATACCTTTTGCGTGTCTTTAGCATCTCTCCAGCTCTGTGGACAAACTACAATGTATCTGGGCCAAATGTTTTTCTTCAACTACTAGACAGTCATTTTATTTCAAATGGAGTATATCTCGCATCCAGAAATTTGTTCCTCTTTATTTCTAGCTTTCTTAACAGTGAGGAGAGCAGATAGCAGTAGTATCTAGTTTCTAGTGCAGGGGCAAAAAAACAAGACCTGATATCGTGGATCCTGGTTGCTTTTCTAATTTTTCCAGTATTCTTGTTGCCATTCTAGTCTTCCCTGAGTTACTACAGTAGCCTCTTAATTGCTCTCATGGTTTCCACTTCTTCCCCTGTGTACTCTTAAAATAGCCAGGGTGATCTTAAAAAATGCAATCACTCCCATGCTTAAAACCCTTTATTGGACTTCTGGGTTACTTAGAATAAAACCCAAACCTCTTACCGTGGCCAAAAGGCCCCACAACCTCCTCTACAACCTCATCTCCTACACTCTCACCCTTGTTCACTCATCACCAGATGCTTAGCCTCCTCTCTGATACTGGAAGAAGCTTCCTTTCCTGCTCTCCTGCTTTGGATCCTTTGCATTGCTGTTCTCTCTGCCTGGGGCACCCCACCCTCCCCCAGGTCTGCGCATGACTGATCCCTCTTGTCACTGAGGCTCAGCTCAAACATCACCTCTTCAGGGAGGCCTTCCTGGGCCATTCCAAACCAAATCAGTACCTCTGCACTTCTGTACTCTCTGTCACAGCATCTGCTTCATATTGTTCACAGCACTTATTACTGTCTGAAATTACCTTATTTTATTCATTTACTTATTTATCGACTCTCTCTCCCACTAGGCTATATATTCCAGAAAAATAGAGACATTTTCTGTCAGGTTCACCCCTGTGGCTCCAGTGCCTGACACAAAGTAGATGTTCAGTAAATATATAAATACTAAATTATTTATTACTATATTAATATCAATTATTTAATTTATATATATATATATAAATTTATTAATCAATAAATTATATGAATGAACAGTTTCTCAACCGGTTCCACTGTCATTTACCTATGCCGGGTCATATACTTGACTATGTGCCTTAGTTTCTCCAGCTTTAAAATGGTCACACTAGAATTTTGTCATCTAATTCATTTTTAGCATGGAGGGGAAAAATTATTATCTTTATATCTGGAAATATTACTCCTGGATAATGTAATGTTGTGGAACAAATGAGTATGTAGGAAGTATAGTAGGCACACAATGAGAATATTCTTTACCTGTTATCAGATAAGATTCTAGATTTTTTTTTAAGTAATTTCTTTTCTATTCCCTTTGATGTTTCTAGAAAGTGACTGAGATATACCAGTTCAAATTCAAATACACAAAAGAAGGAGCCACTATGGATTTTGACAGGTAGAATCCAATTGTTTAATGAACATGAGAAATATATAGGATTGAGGTCAACATAGGCCTCTTTGAGTCCAGAGATAATCTGTATACTTCCTTTGTAACTTCCCCAACAATCCTACAAAAAACCACTATGGTAAAAAGGGACTGTAATAATTGTTTAAATTTCTGAAATCCGTGGATAAAGCTGGTGGGAATAGAGGCTTTGTTTGCTTCTCTCCCTCTTATCCTCATAGGTGATGTTAGTAGAGTCTAAAGGCAGTTAAGTTTAGTGGCTAAGAGTTCCAGTTCCTAAGGCAGAAAGATCTGGCTTGGAGCCCCAGCTCTGACTATTCCTGATTATATAGCTTGGGACAGATTATCAACTTCCCTAAATATTAGTATTCTCATCTGCACAATGGAGTTAGTAATATCTACTTCACATAGTTGCTGTGATTATTAAAATATAATGTATACATAAAGCTTTGCCCATGCCTGGCACATAATAGACACTTGACAGATGGTACCTAGTAGTGGTGGTGGTGATGGTGGTGGTCCTTGGAGGCAGTGGTGGTTGGTGGGAGGCACAGCAGTCGAAATTATATTAATGAGACTGTCTTCATGGGTTGATTGAATAACTCCTTAAGACTCTGTCTAGCCGCTCACCCAAAGTTTCTCAATTGCTATGCCAAGATATTGATCCTATCTGCCCTCAATGTAGCCAGACCGGGCCCGTGGTAGATGAAACCCCTGAACTATTTTCCTATAGAAACAAACGTTCTCATCTGCTTACTAAAATTATACAAATATGATTTTCTACATGTCCCTGTATGGAAAAGACTGGAAAGCACTGCATTTTCCTATCAAGTCTAAAATTCCAAGTTTGAGATATATTAATGGGTTAAATAGCAAAGACAAGGACATTTGCTTCAGAAGGTCTTTAGTGCAGATAGAGATGTTTTATTGAGGAGCAACATTTATTCCCTTCCCAGTAGCTTTTGGATTCAGATAGAGCTAAGTATTGCTGAGGAGATGGAATAGAAGTAGAGGGGGCGGATGGTGGTGAAAAGCCCTGGGTAGTAGAGGGCTCCACATCAGGGGGATGAGTTTCCCTAAAAGGAATGACCGAAGAGAAACCTGGCTTAATTCTCAATTTTCTGTACTGTTAGCTCTGTCTCATTATTTACTGCAAGTTTGAGGATTTCTCTCCAAGATTTACTTCCTTAATTATACTCTTGTTTGAGTTAAAACTTACAGACAGCACTAGGATATGAAGGGGAAGTAAGTTCTAGGAATGAGAATTAAAATAACCATCATTAGCTAACATTTGAATAGCACTTTACAGATTGTGAAGCCCTTTTTACACATATTTCACATAAAACAGTTGCCTTTTACTCTCTAAAATTCAAATATAAGTCCTACTGACAACCAGATGAGTCTCTTTTGTTATGAAGACATATATGCCAAGAGGTAAGCAGTAAAACAGAAATGGCCAAATCTTTCAGCTACCAAGGAGGAAAGAAGGTAATGCATATTACTAATTTCCTAGGAAGCAAAGGTAGGCATTTGTTCAAATGATTGTTCATACAAAATTTCCTTATCACCTCTTCTATAGTAAAGGTAATTTCCCTTTTAAAAGAGTGTAAAGTAGTCTTGAATATGATTTTACATGAATACGATTTTATGAATATGATGTATGCTGAAGGATCCCATGAGCTACATGGCTATAGCCCTTCACTCTGGTTACCTATTTCAAATTAGTTAAATCCTGGTAGACAAAAGTTTAAGTTGTTCAAAATTTAAAGATCAAATGTATTTACTTAAAATGTTTGTTTTATGACTTTATACTGCCTTCAGTAGTTCAATTACTTAAGATTATTTTTCAGTATTGATGCTTACTATGTGAAAGTCATTGTGTAAATATATTGCAGTCATGTACTTCCTAGAAACTACTCAAATGTGAGACCTATTTGGGAAGGAAGTTTTGGAGAGAAATAAAAAGTATTTAGAATTTGAAGGTAATTTAGTCCAACTTGTTTATTCATTCATTAATTCAACAAATATTTATTGAGTACTTAACTGTTACTAGGCACCAAACTTAGTACTGTGGAGATGAAAGAAATAGCCACTCATAGTCAAGAGGGGGATGTACAAACAGTTATAAACAGGGGTGAGATATAGTGATTATCAGGGAAGACCTCTTTGAAGAGGTGACACATGAGCTAGGTATTCAAGGATAAATTTGGAAGAGTCAGGAAGAAAAGTGGGAAAAGCACAATCCAAGCAAAGTGAACAGCATATGCAAATACACATCGGCAACAGCAAACTGGGTAGTAGTTACAGATGAAGGTGGAGGTGAGGGTGCAGCTGGTTGTGAAAGGCATTGTTAACACACTAATCTTGAATTTGATTGAAAGGTAATGGACATAATAGAAGAATTTTAAGCAAGAGAGTGACATGAGCAGATTTTCCTATTAGGAATGTTATTTTGGCAGTGGTATGGAGAATGTTTTGCAGTGTGGATAAGAAGAAAAGCAGGAAGAATAGATGGCCATTGTTGTAATCCATTTAAGAGTAAGGAGGGGATGCCTCTGAGAGATAACCAGGTGGTAGAAAGGCCTAGAGCTGATGATTGATTTTATACTTGGAGAGATGTAGAAATGTGGGTAAGCTTCTTTCACAAATGAGCTAACTGACCTAGAGTGTCTAAATGACTTGACCAAGGTCATTCAACTAGTTAGCAGCAGAGCCAATATTAGATATCATGTCTCCTAATTCCAAATCCATTGTTCTCACTATTATGGCATGCAGTTATTTGTAAATCAAAAATTTTAAAAATCGGTTCATATTTAAAATGACTTAAGAGAACTTGCTGCTTAAGAAATCATTTGTATATACACTACAGAAAGTACAATCACTCCTTTAATTTACATTCTAAAAGTAGTCTCAAGAGTGTCCTGCTCTTTAGTTTATATTTATTTGGTCATATAGTAAAAAGTTCTTTTTGAAATAGATTTTCAGTATTGTGTATGATTGAAAAGTATGCTGTTTTTCTATGTGGTTATAGCAGTAGTACAAGCTTCGAAAGTGGGACAAGCAGTGAAGATATTAAGAAAGCCAGTGTTCTACTGATCCGTAAATTGTATATACTGATGCAGAACCTTGGACCCCTTCCTAATGATGTTATACTTACTATGAAACTCCACTACTATAATGCGGGTAGGTGGAGACCTCTAGTCAAATTCCTTAAGAGTTGAAGTAATATTTTATCTAAATTGAAGGATTTTGCAAGCATCGGGAAGAGATGTCTGTTGCTACACATGAAAGATTAATCCAACTTGTTCTGTTGAAACTGAGTTTTCTTCCCTTTTCATTTTGCAGTGACCCCACATGATTACCAACCCCCTGGTTTTAAAGAAGGGGTAAACTCACACTTCCTGCTGTTCGAGGGAGAGCCCGTAAACCTGCAAGTGGGATTGGTCTCCACTGGCTTCCATAGCATGAAAGTAAAAGTCACAACCGAGGCCACCAGAGTGTCTGATTTGGAGAACAATCTCTTTCAGGAGAACAGCACTACCGAAATTGCCCATCAGGGTCTAGACTGTGACGAGGAAGAAGAAGAATGCAACAATCATGTAAGGCAAAGCTCTAGCAATCCTCCCTTGCCTCGGTTAAACACAGATGACATTTTTCAATTCCTACACAGGTCATATCACAGTAACAAGGTCCAATAGAGTGTACCAGTTGTAAAAACTGAAACAAAATCAGTCCCTGACCTCAAGGAGTCTTTATTGTAAAAAAGTACAGTCTTCAAGACTTTGTTAGATGAAATTCTCCTTGACTGGGGAAGAAAAAGACTTTCTAATATACTTCTTTTCTCAAAGGTATCCATGAATTTAGAAAATTTGGGATTTTCTTTCTTTCATTTAATAAGTAACATTTTTAGGGTTTAAAAAATATTCTAGGTGTTTACTCATACTCACCCGAAGTATATATAAATTCTTGATTACTGAGGTAATTGGGTGGAAGGGGGTTTAGGCAGAAAAAAGTTATGGATAAACTCAAGTCAAAGTGAAAACAAAACGATAGCCAACTCTCGGTTTTGTGAAAAGAGACAAGCTTTGGGGCTGGGTCCCTGGGGAAAGTCATGGGGCTGGAGTTGGAGCCACTGGAGCCAAACAAGCAGGGCTCTGAGCCCTTTACCTTTCTACTTCCTCCAGTAGAGACTTGGAGTTGAGTACTTGCTGGGGCTCTGCTGTGCCCTAGGTAAATCCACACCCTAGGGGCCGGCCCGGTGGCACAGCGGTTAAGCGCGTACATTCCGCTTTGGCGGCCAGGGGTTCGCTGGATCAGATCCCAGGTGTGGACATGGCACCGCTGTGCAAGCCATGCTGTGGCAGGCATCCCACATAGAATGTAGAGGAAGATGGGCACGGATGTTAGCTCAGGGCCAGTCTTCCTCAGTAAAAAGAGGAAGATTGGCAGCAGTTAGCTCAGGGCTAATCTTCCTCAAAAAAAAATCTACACCCCGTTGTCTGGATAATAAAGTTTACTGTATGCCAACACTGTATTAAAAGGGTTCTGAGTTAAACATAAAGAATTTTCAGACTGGGAAGGGATGCTATAAAATCTTTTCAGGAGCTATTTTTAAGATTAGGATGCTAATATATTCTCTTAAGATAGTTTGAGTCCTACTTAAACATAGATGACTGCAGTAGGTAACTTTTAAAGATTCCTTCGGATTCTTTAACTCTGTGTTATGTTTCATACATTGAAAAGAAGTCTTACTTCCCTTAATGTAAATAATATAAACCAAATAAACAACATGATTTTTTTTCATTTTTAGTAAGTATTTTCACAATGTCACGTGTGATAATGGCTTTAGATTTTGATGCAACTTTCTTCTGATTCCGCTCAAGGAAGACATAGCTAACATAGATTGATTTTAAAAGAATAGACGTTAAGAAGAGAATGAGCATATTTGAACTAAAATTTTATCTTTTAAAATTAAGAAATTATTTCTCTTTTACTAACTGAAATGAAAGCAGGACAACTTGAGAATGAATAATTCAATGGATAGGTTAAAGAAGACGTGATAACACTTTCCAAGCACACATTTAGTAGGAACAATATACAAAGATTGGAATTTTGTGGTAAACTCAGTCAATTCAAGTTCCTCTCTCAGCTAACCAATTGTATAAGAGAATTTAGTAAGTCTAGTGAAGTGCTTACATTTTCCCACTAAGAATTCTGTTGCTTTCCTTCATGGAATACACACACACAAACATTCATACACGTATTCGTACATGTATGTACATATGTAGAACCCTTTATTGCTTTTAAAAATTATTTTATTTTAAAAATTATTTTATGAAATATGCATACAGCAGAGTATATAGAAGTAGTATGTACAGTTTTAAGAATAATGAGAACATCCATATACCCTCCATTCAGGCTAAGAAGTAGAACATTGTCACTACCTTAGAAGCCACCATGTGCCTCTCTCTCATTGCACCCCCTTCTTCTCCTCCAAAGATAACCACTCTCTTAACTTCCATGATAACCCTTCCCTTACTCTTCTTTATAGTTTTATGATCTATGAGTATATCTGCTTGTTTAAAATTTTTATATAAATGTAATCATACTCTAGGTAGTCTTCTATGATTTACTTCTTTTGCTTGACCATCAAAAATGTGATTTATCCATTTGTCTGTGGTTGTTCATTCATTTTCACTGCTGTAGAATATTCTCCTCTTGACAGATATTCTTTCTTTTCAATCATTATAAACGTTCATGTACACACTCTTGGTACACATATGCAAGAGTGTCTCTAGGGAATATACTAAAAAGTTTGAGGGCTTGAACATTTTCAACTTTATTAAGTAATGCAAAACTGTTTTCCAAAGTGATTGTACCAATTTATACTTCACCGATAGTGGAGAAAAGTGCCCTACATTCTTGTCGACACTTAATATTATCTGAGTTTATGTTATCTGCCTATCTGTTGGATGTGAAATGATAATACCTCATGATTTTAATTTGCATTTCCCTGACTATTAGTGAATTTGAGCATCTTTTTTTGTGTATTGGCCATTCTGGTTTTCTTATATATAAAGTACCTGTTCAAGTCTTTCTTGCATTTTCCTATTTGATTATTTATCTTTTCCTCATTGATTTAAAAAATATGTTCTAGGGGCCAGCCCCATGGTGGAGTGGTTAAGTTTGTGCGCTCTGCTTCGGACATGGCACAGCTCATCAGGCCCTGCTGAGGCAGCGTCCCATATAGCACAACCAGAAGCACTCACAATTAGAATATACAACTTTGTACTGGGGGGCTTTGGGGAGAAGAAGAAAAAGGAAAAGATTGGCAACAGATGTTAGCTCAGGTGCCAATCTTAAAAAAAATGTTCTAAATAATAATTCTTTTTCATTTGTCTTTGTTGCAGTAGTTTTTCTTAGGTTTGTGGCTTGTCTTTTCAATTTCTTTAAGATGCCTTTTCCTAAAGAAAAGTTCTTAATTTTAATGTAGTCAAATATTTTTCTCTAATATGTGCTTTTGGATATTCTTAAGAAAACCTTCTTTACCTGAGGTCATTTATAATATTCTCCTATATTTATTCTGAAAGTTTAAAGGTTTTTCTTTTTACATTTAGGTTTTTATTCCACTTGGAGTTTATTTTTATTTGTGGTGTAAGGTAGACAAGACCCCTTTAGCAAATTTTTTAATCCAAGTATAATATACATGCAGAAAAATATATACGTCATAATGATACGACTCAATAAATATACACAAACTGAACACCAGGCTGGAAGAAGAGTGAGGGAAGCAAGGTGAGAGTGAGTGCCTCTTTAAATTTTGCTCCCTAGATATCTTGTGTGTCTCACCCTTGTTCCAGCCCTACTGAATAAACATGTGAAATCAGCACCCAGATCAAGAAACAAACTACTACCAGCTCCCAGAAAACCCGGTCTTACTTTGCAGTTAGTGTCCTACTCAACAAGAATATCTCTATCCTCACTTCTGTTAGTATTGATTAGTTCCTCTTGTTTATTTTATAGATGCAGAATCATAAAGTATGAACCATTTTCCCACTCAGCACTATGTTGTGATATTTATCCATATTCTTGCATGTTGTTGTGGACCATTCTCACTATTTATCCATCTATTGTTAATAGGCATTTGGGAAATTTCTTATTTTTGACTATTATGAATAGTACTGGTCTGAACATTCTGAACATATTTTTTAGTGAAATATGTACGCATTTCTAGTGGGAATAGAACTGCTAGGAGTAGAATTGTTAGATCAGAAGATATGTGTACATTTAGCTTTAATAGATACTACAAAACAATTTCCAAAGTGATTGTGCCAATTTACACGCCCATCAGCAATGTATGAGAGTTGTGGTTGCTCCACATCCTCACCAACACTTGGCATTTTCCATCTTTTTAATTTCAGCCATTCTGGTGGGTATGCAGTGGTATATCATTGTGGTTTTAATTTACATTTCCCTGATGACTAATGAAGATGAGCACCTTTTCATATATTTATTGGCCATGTTGGATATCCTCTTTTGTGAAGTGTCTTTTCAAGTCATTTGTCATTTTTTTTCTATTGGGGTCTATTGCGTTGTCTTTCATTCTTATTGATTTGTAGGAGTTCTGCATATATATTCTACGTATAAGTCCTTTGTCAGATACATGTACTGTATTGTGAATATCTCTTCGACTTTATGAGTTGCCTTTTACTCTCTTAAAGGTGTGTTGTGATGAACAGAGTATTAATTATATTAGTTTTAATATAGTCCAATTTATCAATATTTTCAGCTATATTTCGCAGTTTTTATTTAAAAATTTTTATCTGCTGTAAAGTTTACAGAGACATGCTCTATGTTTCTCTAAAAAGAGGAAATAACTACAGAAACAGAAGAGAGTTTTAAAATTATAAAAGACCTTCATGAATAACTCCATACCAAAAAATATAAATACCTGACCTTTCTCTCCCCCACCTTCAGGTATTCATATATTTTAGTATGAAATTATTCATGGAGGTCTCTTATAATATTAAAAATCTCTTCTGCTTCTGTAGTTATTTCCCTGTTTTCATATCTGGTGCTGTTTTTTGTGCCCCATTTGTTTTTCTTGGTTATATTTGCCAAAAATCAGTATTTTTTATTACTCTTTTCAAAGTCATCTTTTGGTTGTGCTTATCGCTTTTATTGCTTTTTTTGGTTTGTTTCTTTTCTATTTTGTTCATGTTTTGCTTTTATCTCTGCCTTCTTCTGTTTGTCTAGTTTGGATTTCGTCTCCTTGACTCCAAATTGACCTTTCCATTGAGATACAGACTTGTGTCCTACAAGTACCTTGAATTCAACATATCCAAATGGAATTTCAACTTCTGACCCAACATGCTCTTCCTCCTCCCTGGTTCCTTATCTTGGTGTTGCACCATCACTTTACCAAACAGCCTGACCAGGAATGTGTTCAACTCCTATGTTCTTCTTATTTCTCATATCCTTTTGGTTGTCATTTCTGTCTGTTTTGCCTTTGAAATTTTTCTCAAGTCTGGCCCTATTGCCACTGTGCTGATTTAGGCCGCCATCATTGCTCTATTTGTGAATGACAGCTGAGTTTCCTAACTGTCTCCCTGATGTCAGCATTGCCTCTCTTATCTGTCTTCCATAGTCCCAGGGAGTGAGGGTACTAAAACTGTGGTGATCATTTTTAAGTATTTCAAGTTGATTTATTTTGTGTAATTTCAAAGGGAAGAATGAGAACCAATAAATGAAAATTACAGCGTGTGTGTGGTGGGGGGTTGTGGCGTAGGGGAACCCAGAGGTCAATTTTGGCTCAATAGAAAGAAGAACTTTCTCTTAAAAATTTTAAAGCAATATTATAATGACATTAAAGTAATTTAAAAAGCAAGGCAAATATTCCAACTGTCCTATCATCCTATCAATACTGTTTTTATTTTTATATATTCTATCCCCTCCACTCTTTTTCCACAGATATATATATTTATACGGTTTTAATCATGGTGTATATATAAATTTGTTTTACCTTTATACTTAACATTACTCTTATAAATATGTCCCACCTTAATCTTCATATTTTTAATTTTAATGACCTTTTGTTTCATTTAGGTTCTTACTCTACCATTTCCCTACATTGATTTTTATTTTTATCTTGTTGGATGAAGAAGATTGGCCCTGAACTAACATCTATTGCCAATCCTCCTCTTTTTTGCTTGAGGAAGATTGTTGCTGAGCTAACATCTGTGCCAATCTTCCTCTATTTTTTTATATGTGGGATGCTGCCACAGCATGGCTTGATAAGCGGTGTGTAGGTCCACACCCAGGATCCAAACCCACTAATCCCTGGCCGCTGAAGTGGAGCATACGAACTTAACTACTACACCACTGGGCTGGCCCCTGTTTCCCTACTTTTAAACATTTAGGTTAATTCCTGATTTTGCTATTATAAATAGCATAATAAATACCTTTATATGTATGATAGAATTTTTCCTTGTTTCCTAAGGATATAGTATCAGAACTGAAGTTTACAGAAGCCTGAAAATTTGTATAGCTCTCGAATGAGTATTACCAAATCATTTTCCAGAAGCTGCCAACTTCTTCACCTCCTCAGGATGCATTTTCTAACAATGACAACTACTTCATCAATCTGGCTGTCCCGAGAAGGACAAACTCCTTGTCATCAGCTGTGTTCAAGTATAGATGTATACTGTGTTCAAGATACAGTAGAGGTGATTGTCTCTAGGGTGTTGCAAAAGAAAATCACCATTTAGGGGGAAGGTTGAACTAGATTGACCTCTGAGATTCCCTTCCATGCTAAGATTCTCTGGGGTGTTGTTGTTGGTTTTTTTTTGTGTGTGTGTGTGAGGAAGATTGGCCCTGAGCTAACATCTGTTGCCAATCTTCCTCTTTTTGCTTGAGGAAGATTGTTGCTGAGCCAACATCTGTGCCAGTCTTCCTCTACTTTGTATGTGGGATGCCGCCACAGTGTGGCTTGATGAGCGGTGTGTAGGTCCACGCCTGGGATCCGAACCCATAAACCCTGTGCTGCTGAAGTGGAGCATGCAAACCTAACTACTACACAACTGTGCTGGCCCCTGGGATGTTTTTTGAATTCCTATTGAGAGCATAATGCCCTGCTAAGCATTGTGAAGAAAACAAAGACATAAAATAAAGTTTCTACGTTTGAGAACTCTGGCTGAAGAGACTATACCTATATACTATAATAACACATAATATTGGAGAGTGTATGAATGAGAGAAATAATATTAACTAACAGTATTGCACATTGTTCTCACGGATTTACAAGTACTATCACTTTTAATCTTCCCAGCTACTTTATGAGGTAGATACTATAATTATCCTGACTTTACAAATGAGGAAACTGAGACTTAGAGAAATTAGCCCAAGGTGACATACACAGTGAATAAGTAGCAGGGCCAGGATTCAAATCAAGGCAGTTGGACTCCAAAGCCTGGGCTCTTAGGATACAGAAGTAAGGATAAATCGGCACTGTGTGGGAAGGTTTCATTGGGTTGGTGATTTTATGGACGAATCATATTTTGATTGGCAGAGGTTAAGGAGGAGGACATTCCAGGCAAGTTGGAAAGTACAGTATGGTAACATCAGAACTTCTGTCTCTATGACTTGGAATTTAAGTACTGAACTTTCTACACCTGTCCCTGTATCCTACATGACTTTGCTGAAATCTCTACTTTTGGTAACCTCTAGCTCAAAAATTTTTTTAAACTTTTTTAAATCATAAAATTTTTCTATTAGAACAGAAAGTTTACAAAATCTTGATCAAACAGCTTATACTGCCTTTTCACCAGTGATCGTAGTAGTGGTTTAACATATTCTTCTTGTTATGAGGCTATTGTAAGATTGAAAACAAATTTTAATACAATTTTCTTTTTCAGGTTATTCCTTATCTCGATTGCAGAAAGACAAATATAAAAAGAATTCTACCAGTAGTCGAAATTGTTCAATATTTGTACTGTTTATTTTCTAGTATGATCCTTAAGATCTGAGGAACAATGCAGAAGTGAGATTGTAATCTGGCAAGAGATTCAGAAATGATAAAAGCGCACAAACTTGAAATTTTTTTTTCCTTTATCTCCCCAAAGCCCCCCGGTACATAGTTGTGTATTTTTAGTTGTGGGTCCTTCTAGTTGTAGCATGTGTGATGCCACCTCAGCATGGCTTGATGAGCGGTGCCACGTCCACGTCCAGGATCCGAACCAGTGAAACCTTGGGCCGCCGAAGTGGAGCGCACAAACTTAACCACTCGGCCATGGGGCCAGCCCCCAAACTTGAAATTTAAAAATTCTTAAATTATAAGAACTCTTAAAACCTAACTCCACTTGGAAAATAGGACACGGAACCCAAGTAAGAGACCAAAGAATCCCAGGACAAAATAGGGTTATGTAGAACTGTCTGAAAAACCCTATCCTAAATGTGTCCTTATCATTTTACCTGCCTCTGCAACACCTTCAGGACAGGTATTCATTCCTAACAGGGGTAGTTTGGGCTTAAGATCTAGCTAGTAAGGCCACACAGACACAATGGCACTCACGGTACACTGGGAAGTTGGGCAGTTTTCTCTGTTGTAGTCAACTGGACAGATTGCAGTAGACGCATACGCTAGAGAGACTCCTGGACAGGCTTCTTTAAAGAACTCACCTATATGGTAACAATCAACTCATGTTCTCATCATTGGATGTAGAATCTTATTTAAATTTTATGCTAAGTTTAAATGCTGAGGCAAAAGTACTTCCTTCTAATAGAGGTAGTTAACCCAGGCTCCTTACAAGACTCTAATAATTACTGACATTTACAGACAGCTATAAAAAGATGGAGGGCTAATGTTGCCCAAGACTACTTTAGAGAGTTTGTTAAGCTACAGCTCTTTGGAAATTAATATTTTTATCAATTTCTTAGGTAGAGCTCCTTATGCTGTAATTTTCTAATTTTCTGAGATCCTTATGAGTCTCTGTACCTCCATGTTAGAAAGAGTTGCTAGATACTCTATATAGATTTTTTTCTAGTCTTTTGCTTTGTACCCAGGAATCTTGACCCAGAATGGTATATTTTTCTCATCTGTAACAGATTAATTTAACTGAAGCATAAATAATTCATGCAAATTGTTTTTTGAGGATGAGTTAAAGGCAGAGAATATTGTTTTATTATGAGTCACAAGTATTTCTAAAGAACCAATTCAATAGTTTATCATTTGATCTAGTTACAATGAATGATTTGCTTTTTAAGCATATGTCCAAACATTCGCACTAGGTATTCTACTATTTTCCAAGTGTAGTAAAGAAATGGTTTGCATTTTCCATGGATTTTTGTGTCTTATTTCAATTTAAAAAATATTTTGAGGTCTTTTTTCTAAAATTTTGATGAATTCCACAAAAGAATACATATATAACAATATATGGCTTACCTGGATACATTTTTGTGTGTGTGAAGTCCATTTCTCACTCTTTTGTGCTAACACATTTGATCAAAGTACAAATGATTTGTTCTTGAGAAATTAGAATATAAAGTACATTGGTGCCAAAGTAAATGGTACCATTTAGGTGTGGACTAGAAGGATATTTTCTGAATTCTTTAGAATTGCTTTGTATTCCAGCCAGTGGATTAAAACAAGAGCCTTTTCATTCAGAACCTATTTTCTCCCACTAAACTCAGAACTGAAGTTTTGCATATTGGGGTATAGTCTGATAATTTTCATAGCATCACATCTCATGAAGCATATATGCCTTGTTTCATACAATGTTGGCAAGAATATCTTAGATTCTTGGAAGTAGGGTTGATTATTAAAAACGTTGGAGGAGGTGCGTTATCTACAGAAAATATTCAGACTTAAAAACCACACATCATTCTCTCTTTCTCATGGGGCTATAGTTTTGTTTTTTTTTTCACAAAGTTTCTTTTTGTCAAATAGGAAATTTTTTTCAATTAATTTTTCTGTTTTGCATTACAGAATGTAATTGTTATCCTCTGTTAATCATACAAAGAGGAATGAAAGTTGGTTGACTTTCCCATCAGTCTTATAAGTCATTTCTTTTTTTATGTGAATCATTCTATAACATATCAGAGAATTATTTCCTGTTGTGAGTGGGAAGAGCCACACCGATGATCTGTGTATGTTTCACTTACATAAAGAAAAAAGGATTATATTGATATGTATTATAGCAGAAGAAAAGTTGAACATAGTGAGTAATCTTAGGTAGGAACACTTCGGACGTTACTATTAAATCCTAGCATTAGAGGAAATGTTTTGTTAAAAAAAGAAAAAAGGAGTAAGACTGAGAATGTCTGTTTCATTAAAAAAAAAAAATATGTCCGTAATAGTCTGAAATAATACAATGTTATCATTATATTAAAACCAGTGTAATATTAGGTTCTACTTAAATTAGGCTTTTTTTTTTCCAAAATGAAGACTTTGTTGAGATTTAGTCAATTACACATTGGAAAAATATAATGACAATGTTTATCTAGAATTGTATTCAGTTGGCCAATTTTTCTAATACTTGTTATATGTTCTTCTAGTTTTCCATTTGAAGCTAAATTTTCTGTTGGTAAACAGATGAGATTATGGTTTGAAACAGATCCAGGCAGTGTAGGGAGAGTAATTCTTTTAGCATTTATATTAGAATCTCAAAATTGAGATCTAAGACTTTAGAAGCCCAGACCTTCAGATAGTGGTAAAGAAAAGCTAGAAACAAAAGTACATATATCATTTATGCAGCCACCACCTCAAATTTGCTTCTTCCTGCGTGATGGAGGGCTCTTCCTGCTTTGATAACCAAATTCAGAACCAACAGAAACGTTGTAGCTAATGGCATTATTTTGACCTTGAAACAAGTCTACACAAAGCTCATTGTTAAGAAAGTTTAAAATAATCTAATCAACTGTAAGTTATCAACATTTATTCACTCAACAAATTTATATTGATGTCTGTCATGCTTGAGTCCCTGTACAAAGATAGTGTACACAAAGATAAATGGGCCAAATCCCCGATTCAAAATTACTTAGGAGAAATGAAACATAAACAAATGGCTGTTATATAAATAATAACAATCATCATCATTTATCAAGTGCCTACAAAGTACTTTATCTACACAACTTCAATTAATCCCCACATCAACTTTGCATAACATTTTATAGCTGAAGAAATAGAAGTTCATGGACATTAAGTGTCATGTCCAAGGTTGCCCAACTAGAAAGCATCAGAATCAGTATTTGAACCCAGGTCTCTCTGGCTCCAAAGCTCATACACAATTGATTAAATGTTACATTCATTCATGTAGAATGTGAGAGGATGTGAAAAATCCCACAAGAAAGCAAAAACCCTATGGAAAGATAAAATTCCACTTTTAGTCATGAAGGAATAATGTAACAGACTTGCTTTCCTGCTGTAAACAACTAGGAAACTGGGCGAAATATGTGAAGCCACTGTTTTCAGACATTAAGACGGCAGGAAGTGCAGAACTGTGATCCCAGAGAGAAGAAAAACAAGATGAGCCTTAAAATTGCCCTGACTTTCTGTCAGGAGGTAGTTTCTGGACCACAGTCACAGGGAGGCGGAACCTAAGCAGAACATGGCAGTCTTGCTGGGTTGAAGAAACAGAGACTGGAGTCTGAGGAAGCTGAGGCAGTTGGGAACAGAGTGTCAGAAGAGAGAGATCTATAGAGAGAAAGAGCTCCAGAAATCAGCATAGGGGTCCCCTGAGTCTTTGGTTGAATATTCAGTTTCTCAGCTGTGGGTTGAAATTCCACATGGTTAGACAAAGAAAACTGTTGGAAAACTGTAAGTTAAACAATCCTAGACCTCTCATCACAGAGACACCTTGCTGAACACTCAGAACATTTGGTAGAAACTGCAGAAAGGTTACACCTTAGCATTAGGGCTAAACCAACCATTTAGTGAAGGCCTCCATTCTTAACTGTAACAGCTTAAAAACAAGCCTTGAAAGGGTCGAGCTTATCTGCCTGCCAAAACAAAATTCAACACTTTTTAGAGGAAGATAAAATCTAAACACTCAATTAGGTAAAATTTTTATTGTATAGAATCCAATAAAAGTTTATTGACATGTAAAGCAGCAGGAAAATTGATCCATAACCAAGTAAAATCAATCAGCAGAAGCAGACCCAGAAATGTCAGCAGTGATAAAATTAGCAGATAAGGACTTTAAAACAGCTATTATACAAAGAGCAATGATAACCTATGTTTACACAAAAACATATATACAAATGTTTATTGTGGCTTTATTTGTAATCTCCCAAAACTAGAAACAACCCAAATACTCCTTAGTGTGGGAATGGATAAACTTAAAATAAAAAGGAATGAATTACTGATAGATGCAACAACATGGATCATTTGCAAATTCCTTATGCTAAGTGAAAGAAGCCAGAATTAAAAGACTACATACAACATTTTTTCTTTCTTTAGCAGCTTTATTGAGATATAATTCATATACCATACAATTCGCCCATTTAAAATATACAGTTCAATGGTCTTTAGTATCTTCACGGAGTTGTGCAACCATCACCACAGACAATCCTAGAACATTTTCATCACCTCAAAAAGAAACCCCATACCCTTTAGCTGCCATCTCTTTATTTCCCCATTCCCCTTCTCCCCCAAGGCCTAAGCAACTATTAATCTATCTTCTGCCTCTATAGATTTGCCTGTTCTGAATATTTCATATAAATGGAGTCAAACATGTTGTCTTTTGTGCCTGGCTTCTTTCACTGAGCATTATGTTTTCAAGGTTCATCCATGTTATGGTATGTATCAGTACTTCCTTCCTTTTTATGGCTGAATAATATACCATTATATGGATGTACAGTCATGCACCGTATAACGATGTTTTGGTCAATGATGGACTGCATATATGACATTGGTCCCAAAAGATTAGTACCATATAGCCTAGATGTATAGTAGGCTATACCATCTAGGTTTGTGTAAGTACACTCGATGACGTTCGCACAACAATGAAATTGCCTGACAATGCATTTCTCAGAGCATATCCCCATCATTAAGTGATGCATGACTGTACCACTTATTGTTTATCCATTCATCAGTGATGGACATTTGGGTTATTTACATCTTTTGGCTGCTATCAGTAGTGCTATTATAAATATTTGTGTACAAGTTCTTTTTGAACACCTGTTTTCAATTCTCTCAGGTGTATGCCTAGAAGTGGCATTGCTGGGTCATATGGTAACTCTGTTTAATCATTTGAAGAACTCCAAAACTGTCTTCTAAAGTGGCTGCACCATTTTACATTCCTGCTAGCAGTGTATGAGAGTTCCAGTTTTCTCCACATTTTCACTGACACTTGTTATAATTTCACTTTTTGCTTCTATCCGTCCTAACTGGGTATGAAGTAAGTGGTATCTCATTGTGGTTTTGATTTGCATTTGTCTAATTTGATGTCAAGCATGTTTTCATGTGCTTATTATCCATTTATATATCTTCCTTGCAGAAATGTTTATTCAGATCTTTTGCCCATTTTAAAATTAGGTTGTTTTGTCTTTTTATTGTTGAGGTATAAGAGTTCTTTATATTTTCTGGGCACAACCCCTTATCAGATGTATTATTTGCAAGTATCTTCTCCCATCTATGGGTTGTCTTTTTACTTTCTTGATGGTGTCCTTTTTTTTTTTTTTTTTTTTTGAGGAAGATCAGCCCTGAGCTAACATCTGCCAATGCTCCTCTTTTTGCTGACGAAGACTGGCCCTGAGCTAACATCCATGCCCATCTTCCTCTACTTTACATGTGGGATGCCTACCACAGCATGGCTTGCCAAGCAGTGCCATGTCTGTGCCTAGGATCCAAACTGGCAAACCCTGGGCCACCGAAGCATAACGTGCACATTTAACCACAGTGCCACTGGGCCAGCCCCTTGATGGTGTCCTTTGAAGCACAAATAGTTTTTAATTTTGATCAAGTCCAAATTATCCATTTTTTCTTTTGTCACTTATGCTTTTTTTGGGGGTGTCACATCTAAGAATCCTTTGCCAAATTCAAGGTCATTAAGATTTACCCCTTGGTTTTCTTCAAGGAGTTTTATAGTTTTAGCTCTTACGTTTAGATCTTTCATCCATTTTGAGTTAATTATTACACAGGCATACTTCAGAGATATTGTGGGTTTGATTCAGACAGTGGCAAATAAATTTTAAAAAATCAGCAATAAAGCTGATATTGCAATAAAGTGAGTCACAAATTTTCTGGTTTCTCTGCATATAATACTTATGTTTATACTGTATTCTATTAAGTGTGCAATAGCATTATGTCTAAAAAAACCAATGTACGTACTTAATTAAAAAATGCTTTATTGCTAAAAAATCCTAACCATCATCCGAGCCTTCAGCAAGTTGTAATCTTTTTGCTGCTGGAGGGTCTTATAAAAAACACAATATCTGCAAAGCGCAATAAAGTGAAGCTCAATAAAATGAGATATGCCTGTATATGGTGAGGTAAGGACTGACATAATTCCTTTGCATGTGGGCATCTCTACACCATTTGTTTAAAGACTATTCTTTCCCCCTGAAATGGTCCTAGTGCTCTTGTCAAAAATCAGTTGACTATAGACACATGATTTTATTTCTGGACTGTCAATTCTGTTCCATTAGTCTGTATGTCTGTCCTTATGCTGGTATCCCACTGTCTTGATCACTGTTGTTTTGTAGTAAATTCTGAAATCAAGTATGAGTCCTTCTACTTTGTTCTTTTTCAAGCTTGTTTTGGCTATTCTGAGTCTTTTGCAATTCCATTTAAATTTTAGAATCGGTTTGTCAATTTCTACAGATAAGTCAGCTGGGATTCATATAGGAATTGCATTGAATTTGTAGGTAAATTTGGGGATTATTAATTTCTTAATAGTATAAGCCTTTTGATGCATGAACGTGGGACATTTTTCCATTTATTTAGATTTCTTTAATTTCTTTCAGCAGTGTTTTGTAGTTTTCACAGTCTAAGTTTTGCACTTGTTTTGTTACATTTATTCCTAAGCATTATATTCTTTTGGTGTTATTGTGAATGAATTTTTTTTTAATTTCATTTTTGAATTGTTCACTGCAAATATGTAGAAATGCATTGAATTTTGTATATTGATTTTGTATCATGCAAGCTTGCTCTGATGGTTCATTTTATGTGTCAAGGGTGTTTGGAGGGTGTTTTTTGATGAGATTAATGTTTAAATAGGTGAACTTTGAGTAAAGCAGATTGCCCTCCATAATGTGTCAGCCTCATCCAATCAGTTGAAGGCCTGAATAGAAGAAAAAGACCAGCCTCCCTAAGCAAGAGGGAATTCTCCAGCAGATTGCCCCTAGATTTCGTGTGTACTATAGGCTCTCCCGGGTCTACAGCCTGCTGGCCTTCAGTCTGCAACTGCTTCATCAGTTCTCCAGAGTCTCGAGACTGCTGGCCCACATGACAGATTTTGGACTTGCCAGACTCCATAATCATGTGAGCCAATTCCTTATAATAAATCTCTTTCTCTCTCTTACTCTCTTTATATATACACATCCTATTTGTTCTGTTTTTCTGGAGAATGCTGACTAATATACTTGCTAAACTTGTTCTAATAGCTTTTTAGTGGATTCCTTACAATTTTCTATATAGAAGATCATGTCATCTGCACACAGATACACTTTTACTTCTTCTTTTCTTATCTTTATGCTTTTTATTTCTTTTTCTTATCTAATTGCCTTGGCTAGAAATTCCATTACAATGTTGAATAGAAGTGAGGAGAGTGGACATCCTTGTATTGTTCCTCATCTTAGGGGGAAAGCATCCAGTCTTTCACCATTAGGTATGTTGTTGACTATGGTTTCTTTGTAGATGCCCTTTATCATGTGGAATAAGTTCTCTGCTATTCCTAGTTTCCTGAGTGTATTTTTGTTGTTGTTGGATTTTGTCAAATGCTTTTTCTGCATCTATTGAGATGACCATGTAATTTTTGTTTTTTGTACTTTTGATATGATGTATTACATTAATTGATTCTCAGATATTTAACCAAGCTTGCATTTCTGGGATAAATCCCACTTGGTCACGGGGTATATGTTTTTCATGTTGCTGGATTTGCTTTGCTAGTATTTTGTTGAGGATTTTTACACCCATATGCATAAGAGATATTAATCTGTGGTTTTCTTTTCTTGTGATATCTTTTTCTGGTTTTGGCAACAAGGTAATGCTGGCCTCATAAAATGAGTTGGAAATGTTCACTCTTCTACTTTTTGGAAGTGTTTGTGAAGAGTTGCTATTCATTCTTCTTTAAATGTTTGGTAGAATTCAGTGGTAAAGCTATCTGGGCTGGGCTCTTCTTGTGGCTATTTTTTTTGTAATTAATTCAGTCTCTTCACTTGTTATAGATCTATTCAGATTTTCTATTTCTTCTTGAGTCAGTTTTGGTAGTTTGTGTCTTTCTAGGAATTTTCTGTTTCATCTATGTTATCTAATTTATTGACATACAACTGTTCATAGTATTCCTTTATAATCCTTTTCATATTTCTGTAAAGTCAGTAGTAATGTTTGCTCTTTTTTTCTGTTTCTAGTAATGTGAGTCTTCTTTCTTGTTTTCTTGGTCAATCTGGCTAAAGGTTTGTCAATTCTGTTGATCTTTCAAAAAAACCAGCCTATGGATTCATCAGTTTTCTTTATTGTTTTTGTATTCTCCATTTCATAAATATCCAAAATAATCTTTATTATTTCCTTTCTTCTGCTTGTTTTAAATTTAGTTTGCACTTTTTTCCCCAATGTCTTAATGTAGAAGGTTAGGTTATTTGAGATCTTTCTTCTTTCTTTCTTTTTTTTTTAAATTTTTTTCAGTGAGGAAGATTCACCCTGAGCCAACATCTGTGCCAGTCTTCCTCTATTTTGTATGTCAGATGCCTCCACAGCATGACTGATGAGTGGAGTAGGTCCACACCTGAGATCCAAATCTGAGAACCCAGGATGCCGAAGCAGAGCTTGTGGAACTTTAACCACTCACCCGCAGGGCTGGCCCCTCTTTCTTCTTTCTTAATATAGGTATTTACACCTATAAATTTCCCTCCAAGCACTGCTTTAACAGCGTGATGTTATGTTTTGCTATATTGTGTCTTCAGTTTTATTCATCTCAAAGTATTTTCTGATTTCTCTTTTGATTTCTTCTTCAACCCATTGGTTATTTAGGAGTATGTTGTTTAATTTCTACATATTTGTGAATTTCCTCAATTTTATTCTCTTCTTGATTTCTAATTTTATTCCATTGTGGTCAGAGAACATGCTTTTTATTATTCTTATCCTTTTAAATTTATTAAGGTTTGTTTTAGGCTTTAACATATAGTCTATGCTGAAGAATGTGCCATGTGCACTGGAAAAGAGTGTATATTCTGTTGTTATATGGTATAGTGTTCTATAGGTATCTGTTAGGTCTAGTTGTCTTGTACTCTTGTTCAGGTCTTTTATGTCCTTGTTAATCTTCTGCCTAGTTGTCCTATTCATTACTAAATTGGGGTATTGGAGTCTTCAACTGTTATTGTTGAATTGTCTTTTTCTCCCTTCATTTCTATCAGTTTTTGCTTCATATATTTTTGTGTGTTATTATTGGGTGTATATATGTTTATAATCATTTTATCTTTTTTTTCAGATTGGCACCTGAGCTAGCATCTGTTGCCAATCTTCTTTTTTTTTCTTTCTCCCCAAAGTCCCCCAGTACATAGTTGTGTATTCTAGTTGTATGTCCTTCTAGTTGTGTTATGTGGGATGCCACCTCAACATGGCTTGATGAGCAGTGCCATGTCTGCGCCCAGGATCAAAACCAGTGAAACCCTGGGCCGCCGAAGCAGAGTGCGTGAACTTAACCACTTGGCCATGGGGCCGGCCCCTCATTTTATCTTCTTGTTTGATGGACCCTTTTATCTTCATAAAATGTCCCTTATTATCTCGTAAAAATCTTTGCCTTTTGATTGGATTGTTTAATCAATTCACAGTAATGTTATTATTGATATAGTTGGATTTATGACTGCCATTTTACTTGTTTTCTATGTGTTTCATGTCATTTTTTGTTCTTCTATTCCTCCTTTACTGTTTTCTTCTGCACTGAGTGAATATTTTTAATGAAGCATTTAAATTTCTTTAAGGATTTTTTCAGTGTATATATATTTATTGGATACTCTAGGGCTTATCATATACATCTTAACTCATTACAATCAGCTTCAGATTTATGCTAGTTTAATTCCAGGGAGCTGTAGCAATGTTACTCCTATATAGCTCTATTCCCTTTCCGCTTTTGTGGTATTATTGTTGTACATATAACATCTGTTAGTGTTACAAACCCAATAATATCTTGTTGTAATTATTACTTTACCATCTGTAGTCATTTCCTTGGCCCAGTACAGCTTGCTCCCACTCACCTCTTTTGTGCTGTTATTGGCAAATATCTTGTATTTCCCTATAAGTCAAACAATACATTATATAATATTATTTTATACAGTTGCTTTTTAAATTAGTTAAGAGAAGAAAGGAGAAATCATCTGCATTATTTATCCTACCTTTATAATGACATAGTTACCAATACCAGTGCTCTTTGTGTTTTCAAGTTAATTCCAATTATCATCCGGGGTCACTTGCTTTCAACCTGAAGCATTTTCTTTAATATTTCTTGTAAGGCAGGTCTGCTAGCAACAAATTCTCTCAGTTTTTGTTTATCGGGAAGTGTTTTTATTTTATCTTCGTTTTTTGAAGGTAGCATTGTTTAATATAGGTTTCTTGATTGACAGCTTTTCTTTGAGCATTTTGAATATGTTATCCTACTGCCTAACTAACCTCCATTATTTCTGCTGAGAAGTCAGCTGTTAGCCTTATTGGGTTTCCCTTGTAAATGATGAGTCGTTTTCTCTTGCTGCTTTTTACTATGATGTGTCTGTGTATGGATCTCTGCATTTATCTTACTTGAAGTTTGTTGAGCTTCTTGAATGTGTAGATTAGTGTTTTTCAATACATTTGGGATGGATTCAGTCATTATTTCTTGAAATATTTCTTTCTCACTTTTCTCTCCTTCTGGTACTCCCATTATGTGTATGTTGGTGCACTTGATGGTTTCCCACATTTCTCTGAGGTGTTTATCATTTTTCTTCATTCTTTTTTCTCTGTTTTATTTTTTTTGATTACATAATCTCTATCAATCTATCTCAAGTTTGCTAATTCTTTCCTCTTCCAATTCAAATCTACTACTGAACCTGTCTAATGAATTTTTCATTTCAGTTGCTGTACTTTTCAACTTCAGAATTTCCATTTGGTACTTTTTATAATTTTTATCTCTTTATTGATATTCCTTATTGGATGTGACATTGCATCATATCTTCATTTATTTCTTCAGTTACGGTTTCCTTTAATTCTTTGATCATATTTATAATGGATACTTTGAAGTTTTTGTCTGTTAAATTTGATATCTGATTATTGTCACAGGCATTATCTGTTACCTGGTTTTTTCCCAGTGTACGGGTCATATTTTCCTGTTTTTTTGCACATCCTATAATTTTTGTTGAAAATTTGACATTTTAGATAATATATTATAGCAATCCTGATTCTGGTCCTTCCATCACTCCGTGGGACTTATTATTATTATTACTTTATTTGTTTAGTGACTGGCTGGATTATTTTAGTGAGGTCTACTTCACCCCTGTAGTAAAGCCTATGATGTTGTTACTCAGATAGTACAGGCTTGGGTATGCTTAGAGTCACCCAGGGATGATGATGGTTTTATCAGGGCTTTCTTTGACTGTTTCTTTCCCTGACCACAGTAGATTGTTAACTCAAGTAATTGCTACTGATTGTTCTATTGTTTTCAACAGTGCTCCAGGCATAAATTGCTGTAGAGACTAGTCCAATCAAATTTGGGGCCCTTTGAAGGGATGGTTTCTGAAGTCACTGTTTGAGATTTGTTCTGATCTCAGGAGGGTTCTCTCTTTTCCGGATTCTCTCCTGCAAAATACTCAACCTGCAGTTTAGCCTTTATCTCCGGTGAATCTATCTGTATCCTCAATTGCCTTTCAACACAACCTCCATTGTATTTGAGAGTGCCCTTAGCTTTGAATTTATCCATGCTTTGTTGCAAATAAAGTCACTGTCCTTCAGAAGAGATTAGGAGCCATCTGTTTTATGTCCTGCTTCTACCCCCTGGTAAAATCTCTGAGTCACAGCTCCAGACCTGGGGTTGGGAACAATGACATGCATCTCTCTGAGTGACAGTCCTACTTTAGGAGCTGAGTGCTATGTGGAGAGTGTGCATTAGACTCAGGTCTCAGCTTGTCTCTGCCAGCATGGAACCACTGTTTTACTATTCAGGGAAAGAGTGATTGGGGGCCTGGCATTCTGAGCAATGCTGTACTCAAAATGGAACCTCTGTCTCACCAATGGGGACTGGGTAGAAGAAAGGAGCCCCCAACTCTTGGCCATACTGACATAGAATTTAGCCTCAGCAATATGTAGCCAGGGCCAGGATGAGAAATGCTGATGTCCTGTCCCTCTCATAAAGGTAACCCTTTGAGTAAGAACTAGGAGGAGAGGGAGCTATGTGTTCTTGGCTGCACATGAGGAGTAGAGTGGAGTTTCATTGAGCTGGGAGGGTGGAAGGAGTGATTTGGGTACAAATACCACAGGCTTTTGGTGTTCTTACCAAATTTTAGTAAATTTTCTTGACTAGAGGTTTCTTCATTTGCTGTATGCCCTTAGGACCATTCTGTGGACTTTATTTTTTTAAATAGTTTTCACCAGTTTTTCTAGGGAGCAGGTCTGCAGAGCTCCTCATACTGACCTGCTGGAAATTGATCTCTTATATGACATTCTTGCAAAGGCAAAACTATAGGGAAAGAAAATAGATCAGTAGGTTCCAGAGCTGGATGTGAAGCTTGACTACAAAGGGGCATGGTGGGGTTTTGAGGAGTGATGGAACTGTTTTATATTGTTACTGTGTATATGTTTGTCAAAATTCACAGAACTATACACTAAAAAGGATAATTTTTACTGCATGTAGGTTATACCTCAATGAAACAAATGGAAAAAAGCTGTGATAAGTATGCTCAAGGATTTAAAGAAAAACATGATCATAATGAGAAAATGAAAAGTGTTAAAAGGGGGGACAAATAGAATGTGGAGCTTAAAAATACTATATCTGAAATTTTAAAGTATCACTAGATGGATTTCACAGCAGATTGGAAGCTACAAAAGAATAGATCAGTGAACTTGAAGATAGAGCAATAGAAAATAACAAACTGAAGCATAGAGAGGAAAAAAACCCTGAAAAACAAAATGAAAAGAATAGCACCTCAGTGACTTGTGTGGCAATATCAAGCAATCTAATCTATGTGTAATTATAATCACAGAAATTGTGCAGGGGTCGAAATATATAATGGCTGTAAATTTTACAAATTTGATGAAAATTATAAGAACACTTTCAGCAGAAATAATGCAAGCCAGAAGACAATGAAATAACATCTTTAAAGTACTTGAAAAACAAAAACTTTGAACCTTGAATTCTATACCCAGCAAAAATATCCTTTACAAATGAAAGTGAAATAAAGATATTTTAAAATCAATTATTTTATTGATGCAGAAAAAATATTTGTCAAAATTCAACATCCATTTTTAATTTTTAAAAAAGAAACTTCTAGAAAACAAAGAATAGAGGGGAACTTCCTCAACTTTATAGAAAACGTTTATGAAGAACCTAAAGGTGGCATCATACTTAATGGTGAAAGACTAAACACTTTCCACCTAAGACAGGTAGTAAAACAGGATATCTACTCTTACCGCTTCTTTTCAACATTGTACTGGAGGTGCTAGTCAGTGAATTAAGGAAAGAATAAGAAATAAAAGGCATACAGATTGGAAAGAAGTAAAACTGAATTTCTTTGAAAATGACATGATTGTGTACAAAGAGAACGTTAAGAAATCTACAAGGAAGACACTCCCAGAACTAACACATGAATTTATCAAGGTCACGGGACACAAAGTCAATACATAAAAACTTATTGTAGGGCCGGCCCGGTGGCGCAGCAGTTAAGTTCGCACGTTCCGCTTCTCGGCGGCCCGGGGTTCGCTGGTTTGGATCCCGGGTGCGGAGATGGCACTGCTTGGCAGCCATGCTGTGGTAGGCGTCCCACGTATAAACTAGAGGAAGATGGGCACGGATGTTAGCTCAGAGCCAGGCTTCCTCAGCAAAAAGAGGAGGACTGGCAGTAGTTAGCTGAGGGCTAATCTTCCTCCAAAACAAAACAAAACAAAACAAAACAAAAAAACAAGAACAAAATTTAAAAACAAAAAAAAAAACATTGTATTTTTCTATACTATCAGTGAACCATTGGAAAATGAAATTTTAAAATACCATTTACAGCAGCATAAAAATTCATGAAATTCTTGGAGCTAAATTAATAAGACATATGCCGTGACCTGTACAATAAAAACTGTAGAACATTGCTGAGAGAAATTTAAAAAGATCTAAATAAATGCAGAGATTTACCACATTCATGGATTGGAAAACTTGGTTAAGATGTCACTTCTCCCCAAGTTGATCTTTACATTCAATGCAATCCCAGTCAAAACTCCACAGGCCCCTTTTGTAGAAATTGATTAGCTGACTCTAAAATTTAAATGAAAATGCATAGGACCTAGAAAAGCTATAAAACTTTTTTTTTTAAAGATTGTCACCTGAGCTAACATTTGTTGCGAATCTTCTTTTTCTTCTTCTTCTTCTCCCCAAAGGCCCCCCCACCCCATACATAGTTGTATATTCTAGTTATAGGTCCTTCTGGTTGTGCTACGTGGGCTGCTGCCTCAGCATGACCTGAAGAGTGGTGGTATGTCCGCACCCAGGATCCAAACCGGCAAAACCTTGGGTGGCTGAAGCGGAGCATGAATTTAACCACTCAGCCATAGGGCTGGCCCCCTATAAAACTTTTGAACAAGAACAAATTTGGAGAACTTATTCTATCATATCAACTGTCAAAGGACAGTAAACAAGATAGAGTGACATTGTGGTAAAGATAGACAGACATATAAATCATTGGAACAGAATGCAGAGTTCAGAAGTATACCCATACATATGTAATCCACTGAGTTTTTACAAAGGCGTCAAGGTAAAAGTCTTTTTGATAAATACTGTAACAACTGAATATCCACATGGGAAAAATGAACCTTAATTCTTACCTCATACCACACACAAGGTTAATTCAAAATAGATTAAGGACTTAAATGTAAGAGCTAAAACTTCTAGAAGGAAAAAAAATTTTCAGCCAAAATTTCTTAGGCAGTTCCCTAAAAGCACTAACTATAAAAGAAAAAATATTGATAAATTGGACTTCACCTTAATTAAAAACTTCTCTCCCAAAGACATTGTTAAGAAAATGAAAAGCAAGCCAAAGACTGGAAGAAAATATTCTTAATATATACATCTGATAAAGAACTTATATTCAGAATATGTAATTTTTACGAATACAGATTATATTTATACAGTATTTACAACTCAATAATAAGACAATCCCATTTTTAGAAAGGTCCAAGAATTTGAGCAGACACATCACAAAAAATATGTACCAATGGCCAAATAAGAGTGAAAATATGCTCAATGGCATTAGTCATCAGGGAAATACAAATTAAAACCAAAATGAGATACGTATTCACTAGAATGACTAAAATGAAAATTACTGACACTGCCAAGTGTTGTCAAGGATGTAAAGCTTTTGGACTTTTCATATGTTAGCAACATATGGGTGGGTATGTAAAATGGTACAACTACTTTGGAAAACATTTTGTCAATTTCCTATAAACCTACACTTACTATATGGTGCAATTTCTCTCATAGGTATTTACCCAAGAGAAATGAAAACATATAATCACAAAAAAGACTTATACACAAATGTTTGTAGCAGTTTTACTCATAATAGCTCCAAACAGGAAACAACCTAAATGCCCATCAACAGGTCAAGAGATAAGCAAATTATATAGTATCTTTGTACAGTGAGTTATTTCTAGCAATAAAAAAGAACAAACAGCTGATACATGCAAAACTGAATGAATTTTTTAAAGTCAGACAAGAGTACGTATTTTATGATTTCATTTGTATGAAATTCTAGAACTAATCTAGAAATTCTAAAACTAATTCTAGAACAAATCTATAATGGTAGAAAACAAATTGGTGTTTGCTTAGGGCTTGGGTTGGGTGGGGATTTAGTGCAAAGAGGCAGAAGGAAACTTTTTGGGGTGACGAAATGTTCTCTATCTTGATTGTGATAGTGGTTACAAGGATATATATATTTATCAAAGCTCATGGAAATATACTCTTAAAATAGATGCAATAGTACATATGATAGTATGTAAATTTTACCTTATTGCAGTTGAAGTTTAAAAAGCAGTGATCCACAATGTTAACCATTAAAGCCCTATTGAGAATTGTCCCAAATTGGAAACAATCTAAATGTCCCTCAGTGCAGGATTGGCTCAATAAATTTTGGTAGACCAATAAAATTAAGCACTATGTAGCTACTAAGAACATATTAGAGAAATAAAATTATTGGTCTGGAGAAAACATTTGTATGTTTTTGGTAAATGAAAGTAAAATAAAACAAGCCACCTAATAGCCTCCCAATATATAATATGATTTGGGTTATGTCAGTAATTTGTGCTTATGTTATTGTAACTATATACTTCTATGCAGAGCCGAGTTATATAGTAAGTCATGATTCCTTTTCCTTTCTTGCACAAGTTTTTGTTCTCTCTGCAGTTAATAGTTATTCTTCATTTGCTTAGTTTTCTCTATACTTATTCCTAATTTAACTCCAAACATTCTGATGATTACCTAAACCTGCACTGTCCAGAATGGTAGCCACTAACCACATGTGGCTGTTAAAATTTAAATTAAATTAAATGATAAATTCAGTTCCTCAGTCACACTAACCATATCACTTCCCTAATCAAAATATCTCATGACTCCTATTTCCTCTACATCAAGTCTAAACATCTCTACCTGGCTTTTAGGCTGCTTATGAGCTCGCTCCATGTTACCTGTCTTATTTCCCACTATTACCCAACATGTTCCCCTTCCTTGAGTTAGGTCAGCTTTCTCACTGTCACAAGAACAAGCCAAGTTCATTTCTGCTTCCATATCTTAACAAATATACTTTCTTTTGCCTGGAATTTGCTGCTTCTTTCCATTGACCCAAATCATATCCATCTTGCAAGAGAACTGTCTATGCTTGCTGTGTCCACTTCCCTGCTTTCTGTTCTCTTAACTCATTTTAACGAGGTGTTTATCCCACCACTCCACTGTCCAATACACGATTCTTATTATTTTCCTATCATTATTTACTTCCTCAGTCTTTCCCATCTCAGTAAATGGTACCATCGTTTTACCCAGTTGCTCTAATTAAAACCCTAGGAACTATCCTTGGTTCTTCTCCCTCATAACTCACATCCAGTCCATCAGCAAGTCCAGGGAGCTCTCCTTTCGAAATATATTTCAAATCTGACCACTTCTTACTATCTCATTGCTGCCACTGTGGCCCAAGTGAACAGTGCCCCTGCAGTCGTCGCCCTGTTTTCATTTTTGCTCCTGCACAGTTTATTTGACACAAAGCATCCATAATAATCTTTTAAAGATATGAATCTATTCGTGTCACTTCACTTTCCATGGCCTGCAAGACCATAGCTGATTTGCTGTAGCCCAAGGCTCTGACCTTACCTCCTGCCAGTTTCCCCTTGCTCCTTCATCTCCAGCTTTTTTGGCCTTCTTTCTGTTTCTAGAACAAGCCAAGTTTATTGACACCTCACTTACACGTGGACACATTTCAAAATAATCACTAGATAGTTTGAACAGAATAAATGTCTTTAGTTTTCACAGTATTTGTCTGTAAAATATGTGTTATATCAACAGGAAAAGCCCAGAAAATTTGCTCTCTCTTTTTCTAAAATAATATTTTGTATAAATTTGTGTTTATTTTGCGACAATCTCTAACTTACAGAAAAGCTGGAAGTACAACAAAAACAACGGTTTTTCTGAACTGGTTGCTTCATCACTCCTGAATACCGTGGTATGCAATTCCTAGAAGCATGAACATTCTCCTACATAATCACAATACAACCATGAAAACTAGGAAATTAACTTTGACACATTACTATCAACTAACCTTCAGGCTCCATTCAAGTTTGCCAGTCATCCCAAAAATGTCCATTAAAGCAAAAGGATCCAGGTTAGATCACATGTTGCATTTAGTGGTTAAATTTCTTTAGCCTCGTTTGGCTTAGAACAGTTCTTCCGTATTGCCTTGACTTTCAGGACCTTGACATGTTTTTACAGAATAGGTCAGTTATTTTATAGAGTGTCCTTCAATTTGGGTTTGTCTGAAGTTTCCTCATGATTAGATTTAGGGGATGCACTTTTCTAAAGAATGCCGCAGAAGTGGTGCTGAGTACTCATTGCCTCCTGTCAAGTGGCATATGATTTTGATCTGTCCGAATACTGATGATGTTTATTTTGGTCACTTGATTAAGGTAGTTTCTGCCAGACTTCTCTACTATAAAGTTTCTCTCTTCCCCTTTGTAATTAATAAGTAGTTTGTAGGGAAGTACTTTGAAACTATGTAAATTACCCAGTTCCTCATCAAACTTCCCATTTACTCATTATTTATTTATATCAATATAGATTCATGAGTGCCTGTTTTATCCACACTATCATTAATTTTTTGATGCTCTCACTGTCTCGGATTTTGCCAGTGGGAACCCCTTCAGGTTGGCTCCTGTGTTCTTTGATATGTCCCCCTACTTCTTGGAGTACTCCCTTATATTCTGGCACAACAAGCTGTTCCAGGCTCATCTTGTACTTTCCTTGACCTAGTCCTGGAATCAGCCATTTCTCTGAGGATCCCTGGTTTTTCAGTGGTTTCTTTTAGGAGCCAAGATGAGGCCTTTCTCAGTGGACAGAGCTAGAGAATATATGTCTGAACATATGCACACACACATATACATCTATGTTTATATCTCTATATGGAAATCCATGAGTTCACGCCTATACTGTCAATTCCAATCCGATACTATAGAGGTCATTCTCGTTTTCTCACTTTCCATATTTGTAATTTCTTTCTCCATCAATGAGAAACCTGACTCCCATTTTACTTAACATATTTACTTATTTTATCAGTCCCTCAAATGTAACCAAATTCCCATCCTTGCCACCTTCCACACACTCACATAGATACCCATCTCACCCCTGTAAGGCTTTGACTCTCCTGCCCTGGATCTTTTCCCCACATAGATGCCCTCGTCACCCTGCTGGGGCTCTGACACCCCACTGTGGGTCACCCATACTTGTGAGGCCCTCCTCACTCCATTTGGGCTCTGACTCCTCACACCAGGCCTGTCCTCCACATGGATGCCCTCTCACTCTGCTCAGGCTCTGACACCCCTCCATGTGGATGCCTATCTTGCTCTGCCACACCTAACACTAGTGTTAGGACTGAACTGTTCATCAAAGGATAGGAAGAGATAGAAGGGCTAAAGTCAAGAATTTATTTAGAAAATGCTTTCCAGTTAGTGTAGATTTGACTACAAGTTGAGACAACTATAACATTTCTGTTACCTTTCCCCTAAAAAAGCATATATTATCAATATCAATCAGTCTGAAATACCATATCATTCGGTGGACAAGAAGTCAAATCATTTCTGAAATAACAACCTATATCAATGTAGAAACAGGACATCCAGATACAAAAGAAAGATTCCTTCACATTTTTTCCATCTTTTGTTCAAATGTTTTGGTATTATGGACACAGCTTCAGATCACTATTAAGCACTAATAATTATAAGTTCATGAACCTTGCATTTTGAAGTGGTGGTTTCTGATGCCTGAGGCCCTTGAATAAAAATTAGTGTTATCTTTTAAAACTGAGAAATGCAAATATTTTGTCACAATAACATTACTGTCATTCAGTTATACCACAAGACGTTGCAAGGCAATGTCTACATTGAATTGATTATCCTTTGAAACTTTAGAACTAAAACCTCTGCAAGATTGCCCATGATAACCGTTTCATAGAGATGAAGCTCTGATGAGGAGTCAGGATGTGCCATCAAAGAAACTACAACCCTTAGAGACTACAACTTTCCCAGGACAAAAATACCCAAGTTTGTGTCCAAATCCTCTAAAGATATAAACTAACCATTCCAAGAAGTAGCTTTCTCATTCCTACCCTTACTCCAGATTTTCTTTGTCTGAGAAAGGCAAATTTAGCCTTTCTTCTAAATCAAGACATGATGTGTCTGTACTTTTGTTTAATTCTAAGCCAAAACATTCCCAAACTCCCACTGCATTCCTGGGAAGCCTTAAGTGCTGTAGAAGTGCTCTCTCGGCCATGTCTCATTCCTTTAGGGAGTTGAGCATCTCCATCTGTATCCTTGCGGAGACTATGAAAAGGGAACATGGACTCCATAACTGTTCTGACCAGGTGCGTCAGATTAGCTTTACAGTCCACTTACAAGGAAGCTAACAAGGCTCCTCTGTGGCTGTTTGAGCGCACTTTACAAAACTGCTGATGACCTCATGAGCCAAAGAAAGCAGTTCTCATATTGTGGACTAAGCCTAAATATTAATGCTACTTTATATTTATGTAGTGTCTTTTTTCCAAGGAACTCCAACCTCTTTACAGACATTATGTCATTATTCCTCAAAGCATCGCTGTTTGGTCCATGGCAAATATTATCCCCCTCCCTTTTTTTTACTGTGATGGAAACTTGCAAGTCAGTGATGGAACCCAGCCCCTGGTTCTCAGTCTGTGCACTATACCATGAAAAAAAACAGATGGATACTTTTTCAAGCTTATTCATCGCTTCTTGGGTGGGATTTGAAAGGATGTCTCAGTTTGTATGCATTTCAATTTTCAGTGTCTCTAGCTTCTATACTCCTCTTGTCCTTCTTCATTTTAAGTTAAGCATTTTCGAGTATATGTAGTTCATCTTTCACTGTTGCATTTACAGGAACACTTGAAATTCTAGCTGAAATTTGAAGTGAAAGACTTTTTTATGAAATATGTAATCTCACTTACCACTCAGAGATGCCTTATACTTCTCATACCCCAAGATAAGTTAGATTTTTTTTTAATCCTCATGCCAGCTCAGGGCACATTTCATTTATAGCAACCACAAATTCATCAAAATCAGATAATGTTCAACTAGATACAATTTGTGTTGAGTAATTAACATGTACCGGATATTGTGCCAAACATTTTCAAATACATGATCTTATTTTACATATGTAATATTCCATGAGGACCTGTTATATTAAGTCTTGTGTGTGGAAACACTCTCTTAGAGTAGGGCAAGAAAAAAAAGGCACTAGTAGAAATATGGCCTCAGCTGCTATATCCCTAAAAAAGAGCTCAATTAACTCTAACTCCCTTAGTGGAAATCCCCAGTGTAAATATTTCCACAAAAAGGGAAAATGTGGGTAAATTCTAAAAACCACCAGGAATTAGCTCAATAGCCACAAAGTAAAAAAAAAAAAAATTAGAAGATTGGTTCCTACATACGCAACAATTAATGCAAAGCACAGAGAAGAGAACGAAAAACTGCCGTATCTAATGATGACAAATATTTCTAAATTTCACTTGGTTAGATACTTCCTAATCAGGAACATCAGAACCAGGAATTATGAACGACAGTAGTATAACTTTAAACACTCAGAAAAATCAGTTTCACATCTCATTTTTTAATTCCTTTATATGACCCACTGTCACAGTGTTTTCCAAATTGGTGGATGTCTGCACATTGCTGAATTAGATAATGTCGGTGAAAAGAGAGATACTGGGGAAAAATGAGAAAAACTTCTACAACAAGGAGAAACTTTCAACTTTTAACCATTAAATGCTGAAAGCCTCAGAGTAGAAATGTGCCAGATGCCCTGAAACAATAATTCTACTCCACTCTGCTCTCTGGCCCAGGCTGATTTGAAATAGCCCTACATTTCTAAATAAATAGTGTTTAATTTGAAACTGAGCAGCCCTACCCCATCATGGAAAATCTTTATAGGTTGGAAAATATGTACAGTATGTCATACTTTAGGTATATAATCTAGCCATATTCTGTAGCATAGCTACGCTGCAGTTTATACTCAACAACTTTGGGTTTTTAAGAAAATATATTTGTAACATTCTAAATGTTTGTTTTTTCTTGTCATAGGAAATATTAGCCAAAGGGAATACCCTGTATCCCAAGTAAAAACTTAGTGTTGGGGAAACTTAGAAAGTAGTAGTCAAAGAACTGATGTTTGCCCTAGCAAGGTTGTCGTGCATGGTTGTGTTGATTGTGCACTGCACCATTCCAGGGATACCTAAAAACACAGACAACCAGTATGAATGAATGGTGCCCCTTGGAGGTGAGCAATGCCTGACAGCCCTGATCTTAACTAACTAACAAAGCTTTTGAAAATGCTTGTGTTTTTTCTCTTCAAGTTTTCACAACTGAAGATCAGCTGTGAACTGCAGTAGGATTTTTATTATTATTCCTTATTTTTTGTGTGTGTGCAAAGTTTTTCCTCTCCACGTTGGTTCCAAAGGACTTCCCTACTGACTGAGCTTCGGCACATCGGCCTGGCATTCTCCCAGCTCTAGGTAATCATGAGTCAGGAAAAACCTGTGCAGTTTGAGAAGAAGCTACTCAGACGTGCTCCACCAGCCCTGGGCTAATTTATGAAGTCCGTCCCCTGACTCTCCTGCTTCCTCTACATTCCTATAGCATACTACTTTTACCTTTATTTAGCCCTTACTTCCTCTTACCTGTGTTAGATGTAGGTTACACATCTGTGTCCCTCAGTACCTTGAAACACTGCTGCCAGTGCTTGCCACCCTGCTGCTCCCATCGCCACCACAGCACTTAGCATGGTTCCTTGAATCTTGACCCTTTCGTTCTCGACTCTCCTTTTTACCGTTCCACTCTTTGGTTCTCTTTCATTTCCTTTAATCGGGAGGAAAATGTGTATTCTCTAGAGGGGAAGAACACTGGAGGCAATGGGAGGAAAGCCTACCTTCGTGCTGTATGAGACCTGGAGTGGCCCTGCAGATAGGTCTGTTACTTGGTCACAACCCTCCACTTCCTCATTTACTCTTAACGTGGCCAGGCCTGGTCCACTTTTAGTAAAACAATTTGAAGAGAATGATATTGTGAATTTTACAGCAGTTTAAGTTTTTTAGTGGTGCAGTTGATTTCAGAATAAAAACAGAACAGACTGTTTCTGGGAGGATGTACAAACAACTGGTCACAGAGGTTGCCTTCTAGGGAGGGAGCTGGGTGGCTCTGGGATGGCAGGGAGAGTCTCACTGTGTACCTTTATTTTACCTTTTGAATTTCATATTATGTGACTGTATTAGGTATTGAAATAGATAAATAAAACAAACAAAAGAAAAGGAAGCAAGCAATTAAATAACTAGACTTGAACTAAATTGATGCCATAGAAAATTCTGTTAATTATAGGAAAGGATTCCAATGTGTTTAAAAATAAAAGTAGATCAGAAAGAGAGGTTTTATTATATTCATTTTGAGTTAGAACTTTGAAAATGTTTCACTGTTTGCTGGAAAAGTAAAATAAAAATTAAGTTTAGGTGTCTGCCTCTCATATAAAACTTATCCTCACTCTAAATGCCCAGCTACTTCTCTTTAGGGTTTTCTTTTTCTTTTTCTCTTCAGGTGAACTTACGGCCAATTTAAAGTGAGAATCTGACTTCTTGGTGAATGTCTCTGCCACCACCTTGTGTGGAGGAACTATTCAGGGGATGCCAGAGTTGCTAAGTGTCATCTACTTCTCCCTCTCCTTTCTGCCAGTGAGAGTAGGCAGTTATGACCTGAGGTTTGAATATCACACTGATAGAGATCTTCCATCTCAGACAGTCTTCATATCAGAGTGGTCTTTTTCTGTATATTTTATGGGACCTATCTCTATAGTCATTTCTGTACTTACAGTTATACTGTGTTCCTTTCAACACCTGCTAAAGCACTCTATAGAGACCCAAATTCAAACAAATGACCTACATAGCAAGTATGAGAAGCAGGGTATCACATTTCCAATTCTGAATCTATTATCTGCTCATCTCTTTTTTGAAGAATCAGCAAACCTATGTCAAGTTTAGTACATCTAATAACACCATCATGTCATTGCCTGTAGGTTTCCTCCTACATGCCACAAACCAAGAAACTTTTTCATTTTTATAATTTCTTCAAGTATGCGCTGAGTGTATTTATATGTATTTTATATGTCTTCCTTTAGCTACCACAGAATTCATAGTTAATTACTCAAGTATTTGAAAGTAGGAAAGTAGCTGACATTTTTCTATTGAAAAGTACCTAATAATATTTTAGAATGTTTTATAACTGTAAAAGGTAAGCCAAATAAACTTTAAGGTTTTTATGTTCCTTTATTACCTTTCCACCTCACAAATAGAAATAGCTTCATAATAAAGCTTTCATCACATTGAAAAAAATGGAAAGTGGAAATAATGGAAAACAAAGAGATGAAGTAAAAAGCATGTTGATTATAAACATATCAAGTAATAAAAAGACCCAGTTTTAGCAGAATTAATAAACAAATTATTATGGAACTTCATATTTTTAATATAACTTTAATTATACAATTTACACATGAACACATTCTCATGGATAATTTTAAAACTACCAATAAAGGTATTCTATACCTTTGACTTTGTATTTAAAACATATACACAGACACACACACACACACACAAGATGTGCTGGGCAATATGGTAGCCACTAGCTACATGTGGCCAATTTGAGTTGAGATGAGCTATAAGTATAAAATATATGCCAGATCATGAAGACATAGTATGAAAAAATAGAATGTACAATATCTCAATAATTTTTATATTGATTACATATTGAAATAATATTTTTGGCATATTGGATTAAAGAATTATTAAAATTTAATTTCATCTATTTCTTTTTACTTTTTAAAATATATCTACTAGAAAATTTAAAATTATATGTGTGGCTTATGATTGTGTTTTGCATTCTATTTCTATTGGACTGCACTATATATGTGTATAGATATATAGGATATATATTGTATATACATACATATATATACACACACATTTATATGTGCATATATTTAATTTGTGAACTTTTTAAAAGCGTAAATGGGATAATATTGTCTTTTTCAGGAACTTGCTTTTTTCACTTAACATACATCTTGGAGATTTTTCCTTGGCGGTATATTTAGATTAACCTCATTCTTTTTAACTACTGCATAGTATAATACATAGTATAATACTGCATAGTAAAATGCTCTAGTTTGTTTCAACTTTCTGCTATTGCTGGAACATTTAAGTTGTTTTTGCTTTTCCTTAGGAACAGTGCTTCAGGGAATGTGCATATGGAAGCATTTCTCTAGAGTAGATGCCTAGGGGCTTGAAGATATGTACATGTGAAGTTTTTGTAGATCCTACAGATTGTCTGTTCAAAGACTATACCACCACAGGAAATGTGTTTTCCTTTACAGTTTCTTTCTTCTTCTTTTTTTTTTTTTTTATCATGTGCCACTTTTGTTTTTATTTCTTTTTTATTGTGGTAAAAGATATATGACATAAATTTATCATTTTAATTAACTATTTTAAATGTACAGTTCAGTAGCATTAAGTACATTCACATTGTTATGCAACCATCACCACCATCCATCTCCAGAACTTTTTCCATCTTCCCAAAATGAAACTCCATACTCATTAAACAATAACTCCCCATATAGACTCCCCATCTCTCTCCCTAGCCTCTGGCAACCACCATTCTACTTTCTGTCTCTGAGTTTGACTACTCTAGGCACCTCATATAAGTGGAATCATAGAGTATTTGTCCTTTTGTAACTGGCTTATTTGACTTAGCATAATGTCCTTCATCCATGTTGTACCATGTATCAGAATTTCCTTCCTTTTTAAGACTAAATATCCATTGTATGTATATACCACATTTTGTTTATCTATTCATATATCAATGAACATTTGGGTTGCTTTCACCTTTTGGCTGTTGTGAATTATGATGCCATTAACATGGGTATACAAATATCTGTTCAAATTCTTGATTTCAGTTCTTTTGGGTAAATACCTAGAAGTGGAATTGCTGGATCACATAGTAATTCTATTTATAATTTTATGAGGAACTGCCGTACTGTTTTCCATAGCAGCGCATCATTTTACATTCCCACCAGCAATGCACAAGTGTTCTGGTTTCTCCACATCATCCCCAGTGCTTGTTACTTTCTATTTGTTTGTTTTTTTAAATACTAGCCATCCCAATGGGTGTGAAGTGATATCTCATTGTGGTTTTGATTTGCATTTCCCTAATGATTAGTGATATTGAGAATCTTCATTTGCTTGTTTGTCATTTGTGTATCTTCTTTGGAGAAATGCCTATGCAAGTCTTTTGCCCAGTTTTTTTTTTTGCGGAAGATTAGCCCTGAGCTAACTACTGCCAATCCTCCTCTTTCTGCTGAGGAAGACTGGCCCTGAGCTAATAACCATGCCCATTTTCCTCTACTTTTTTATATGTGGGACGCCTACCACAGCATGGCATGCCACGCAGTGCCATGTCCACACCCGGGATCCGAACTGGCGAACCCCGGGCCGCCAAAGCGGAATGTGCGCACTTAACCGCTGTGCCACTGGGCCAGCCCCTTTTGCCCAGTTTTTAATCAGGTTGTTTGTTTTGTTGTTGAACTGTAAGAGTTATTTATATATTCTGGATATTAATCTCTTATCAGATATATGCTTTGCAAATATTTTCCCTTATTCCGTGCATTGTCTGTTCAGTCTCTTGTTCACATTTTGATGCACAAAAGTTTGTAGTTTTGATGAAATCCAATTTATCTATTTTTTCTTGTATTGTCTGTGTTTTGGTGTCATATCCAAGAAATCCTTGCCAAATCCAATGTCATGAAGCTTTCCCTCTATGTTTTCTTCTAAGAGGTCTATAATTTTAGCTCTTATGTTTAGGTCTTAGATCCATTTTGAGTTAATTTTTGTATGTAGTATAAGGTTACAACTTCATTCTTTTGCTTGTGGATATCCAGTTTTCCCAGCACTGTTTGTTGAAAAGACTTTCCTTTCCCCATTGAATGCTCTTGACACCCTTGTTGAAAATCGTTTGACCATATAAGTGAGGGTTTATTTCTGGGCTCTCTGTTCTAGTCCATTGGTCTATTTGTGTTTATGCCAGTACCATATGTTTTGATTTCTGTAGCTTTGTAGTAAGGTTGAAATCAGGGAGTGTGAGACCTCCAACTTTGTTCTTCTTTTTCGAGATTGGTTTGGCATTTTGGGGTCCTTTGAGATTGTTATGAATTTTCAAATGGATTTTTCTATTTCTGCAAAAAGTATCATTAGGATTTTGACAGGGATTGCATTGACTCTCTAGATCGCTTTGGGTGCTATTGACATCTTAACAATATTAAGTCTTCTAATTTAGGAACATGGGACGTCTTTCCAAGGGTTATCATTTTATATCTTGCTGAAGGAGGTCTTCCCACTGCTAAAGTTATAAACAAATTTTTTCTATGTTTTCTTCTAATAAGTTTGTAGTCTTGCTTTTTACATTTGCTAGTTGGGATTCTTTTTTTTTCTAGTGTGTGAAAAATTTCCCATTGTGTTGGTAGCACTTGAATTGTCTGTCCTTTCCCTGCTAATTTGAATGTCACTTTTTCATAAATTAAAAATCATAGATACATAGGTTTGTTTTTATGCCAGTTTTTCAACCTGCTGTTCTTTTTCATTGATCCATATGTCTACTTCTATATTACTGCTATCATGTTTTAATTACTCTAGCTTTATATTATGTGTTCCTGTCTGGAAGGGCAACTCTTTTCCCCTCATAGTTCTTCTTTTTCAGTATTTTTAAGATTTTCCTGTACATTTCTTTTTTAGGTGACTATTATAATCAGCTGAATAATTTCCAACAGACATATTGTTGGAATTTTTTTTTTTTTTTTTTATTTAAGATTTTTTATTTTTTCCTTTTTCTCCCCAAAGCCCCCCAGTACATAGTTGTGTATTCTTCGTTGTGGGTTCTTCTAGTTGTGGCATGTGGGACGCTGCCTCAGCGTGGTCTGATGAGCAGTGCCATGTCCGCGCCCAGGATTCGAACTGACGAAACACTGGCCCGCCTGCAGCAGAGCGCACGAACTTAACCACTCGGCCACGGGGCCAGCCCCCATATTGTTGGAATTTTGATTGGGATTGCATTGACTTGATAAAATAATCTTGGGAAAACTGACATTTTTACAGTAATGTCTTTGCATTTTGAGGAAAAATTATTTCTAGTTTCTGTATTCCTATTGTTACCATAGTCCCTAGGAAACTTTCTGTTTACAGGGATTAAACCCAGATTGCCTCTATAAAGCAGTTCTGTCCAAAAGAATTTTCTGTGATGATGAAAATGTTCTATATCTGTGATGTCTAATATGTGAACATTTGAATTGAACACTCACGTGTGGCTGTTGAACACTTGAAATGTGGCTAATGCAACTGAGGAACTGAATTTTATTTAATTTTGATTATTTTAAATTTAAATAGTCACATGTGGCTAATGACTACTGTAATACACAGTGAAGCTTTAGGATATGTGAATAACTGTGTAATTGAACACTTTTGTAGGTAGTAAAAGTGGGTAGCAAAAGAATCGTTGATATCTACCGTGTGAAAGACACTGTGTAAGGCATTGCAGAGAGCCTAAAGAGCATAATGTTAATATAAATTATTCCTAAAGAACTTAAAACCCAGTCCCAGATAAAGGACAAATTGTTTACAAATATTTACGCTGTCAGAAAAACATAATTACAAAAACCTGCTGTGGGGATTTGCTCAAGAAAGAAGGCTCATATCAGCTTAAAGGAGCAGGAAATGCTTTGTGGATGAAATACTTTTAAAGATTGACCTTGAAGGAATTATTCAAAATTTAAAAGACAGTAATAGAATATTTTTATTTTTGAAATGCAAAGGAAATAGAGAAGAAGAAAAAGAGTGAGGTATGTTTGGGGAATGTAACTGTTATTAGTTTCCTAGGGCTGCTGTGACAAATTGCCACAAATTTGGTGGCTTAAAACATCAGAAATGTATTCTCTCACTAGAGGCCAGAAGTACCAAGTCAGTGTCACTGGGCTGAAATCAAGGTGTCGGCAGAACCGTGTTCCCTCTGGAGGCTCTAGGGGAGATTCTGTTCTTTGCCTCTTCCAGCTTCTGGGGGCTGCGGGCCTTCCTTGGCTTGTGGCCACATCACTCTAGTCGCTGTCTCAGTGGTCACATTGTCTTCTTCTCTTCTGCATGTGTTCAAATTTCCCTCTGCTTCCCTCTTATAAGAATACACATGAGCACATGTAGGGTCTACCTTGATAATCCAGGATAATCTCTCCATCTCAAGGTCCTTAATCACATCTGCAATGACCTCCCCCTCTGTTTTTGCCACATGAAGTAACATTCATAGGTTCCAGGGATTAGGACGTGGACATCTTTTGGGGGCCCATTTTTCAGCCTACCACAAGGATTCGGTTTGGCTGGGGAAGGGATACCTGTAGTAGTAGGAAAAATAACAGCCATCAGTCACTGAATGACTTGCACATGTGAGATGTACCAGGTACTGTATCTGTGCTATTCCATTTACTCATTACAAGAACTCTGTGGGCATTAGGAGATGAGAGAGGAATCTGAGGTAACCATGTTTTCCACTTTTGATGACTGGGAAATAGTGATTAACAGAAATTAAAAGTCATAAGGAAAAATATGTTACAAAGGAAAAACAATGAACTCAGCCTTTGGCTGTGTTTAGTTTGAGATCCTGGTAAACTATGCCCCAAAAAGGGTCAATCCCAGATAGAAGCCTATGAACCCTACAAAGAGTTCTAATGGCCTCTCCTGCAATTTCCTGTCTTTGTTTTCCTCTTTGGGTTGAAGAAGCAAATTATAAGGAGCACTAAATTTGAAATTAGGAGATGTGGATTCAAGACTTCCACTTAATAAATATGTGAACTGGACAAGTCATTTCACTTCTCTGTGCTTCAGTTTCTATATCTGTAAAAAAGGAATAAAAACTTCCTCCTGGCCCTCACGCAATTATTGTGAGGAATAAATGAGGTAACACTTGTGATGTTCTTAGCACAGATGTGGCCTGTTGTAAGCAGTCAAATGTTTGTAAAAAGAAGAGCAAAATTTTTAATATGTCAAACATAAGTATTTTAATTTGAAGACGTATCTTAATTTGAAGATATTTCTTAAAGCTATCTGGATACTAAGCAACAGTTACCCTTCGTTTTAAAGGTCAATTATTAGCTCCCTTTCCCGTTGTCCATACTTTAACCACATAAGTGTCTTAAGCACCATCCGAGACCAATTCCCTCACTTTCTAAGCAGATGACCTAAACTCTACTTCATAGAAACAGTTAAGGCTGTGAAGTGTGAATCATTCAATTTCCTGCCCCCATATTTAAAGATGTGCCTATATCTATAACCACTTTGACCTGCTTCCTTCTAGACCTCAAGTAATAGCCCATCTTTTGTCCAAAGTGAATACTTCCTTCTATATGTCCAAAGGAATACTTCCTTCCTTCTTGATGTAATTTCCTCCATTCTGAGCTTCCGTCACATAGGCAGTGCCCTGGTGGACATCTTCATTTGGATAGTTCACCTCCAATTCAGATTCTGGAAAATGGAGTCAGTTATTTCTCCGTGTGTCCTCGCCACGTGTTCCCACTCCCCACCTCCTCAGTTTCCTCTATTTCCCACATTGGTCAATGGCATTACCAGAAACTTGGATAATCTTTGTCATTTTTTACTCCTTTCTTTCCTTTGCCATCCCTATGCTCGTTGCAATTAGTGATCAAGTCACCTTAGGGTTCAGGTTCAGGCATTCATTCTCTCTCTCCTCAGCCCTCTGCCCTATTAGTCCTCTCCTCTCTAACATCACTGCTGCTCTTGTTCTTTCTTGAAGCAGTTTTCTTCTAAGTAACTTCACTGCTTCTTGTCTCACTCCTCTCCAGTCCACCCTTCACCCTGCTGCCATAGGGCTCTTTCTAAACAAATCTGCTCCTAGACCCCTTTGGTGGTACCCCGTTAAGTACAAAGTCCAAACTTCAGAGAATGACACTCTCTGACCCAGCCCACCACCACATGCCCTTCCTGTTAGTCCCATTGAACCATTCCCAATTCTCCAGAGGTACCCTGCTTTATGTCCCTGTACCTGTGCTATTTTTGTTTAGACTGTTCTCTCTGCAACGTCAATTCCTAATGCCGTCTGCCTGGTGAATGTCTGCTCATCTTGCACTATTTAGTTTAAGCTTCACATCCCCTTTGAACCCTTGCCAGGCCTCCTCAGGAAGAGCTGATAAGATCTTTTTGGAACCCCTGCTGTACCCTATACATGACTCGACATTTCATCTGTAACCAGTTTGTTTCCCTTGCTAGGCCCTCTTTGAGGACATTGAGTGTGTCTTCATCAGTTTTTTATCTTTAGTGCTTAGCTCAATGTCTGGCACAGAGAAGGTGCTCAAAAACATTTGTTGAATAAATGAATTAATTATAGAACTTTTAAGGGCATACAATGCCTTAGAGAATATGGAAGGAAGGAGAACTAATATAATAATTTTTGGAGATTAATGGAAATATCTGGTTATGACTCTAAGGAGAATATGTATTTACCTCCTAAATAGAAATAGCTGTGGTCCAGAACCCTGGTCATAAACTACAGAAAGTCAAGAAAGTAAATGAATGAGAAAATTCTTCATAAATTCCAGTAAAACGTGAGACAGTTCCCAACATATCAGAGAGCTCACAGCTCCACTGGTGTTGGAGGTAAGAGTTCTCTTTAAGCATTTGGTTTCTTACTGCTCATTCATCACAATGTCAACATGAGCTACATTTATGCTAATAGCATTTATCTTATAATCGCTGTTGATCTACCTTTCATTGTGCAGAAAAGGTAAATGTTAAGGGAGAGGAATCAAAACTAAAATCACAGCTATAACTCACTTATAGGGGCACAGACCCTCTGTGAACCAAAAAATTCCTTGATCTGGGAACTTCCAAATCCAAAGATTCCATACTTAACGCTTGATTATAAATTTATATTGGTAAGGACTGGTTTTCTAAGGAGAAAACATTTTGCCAAATCTCACCTGACAAATAATTTTGAAGTAAGCAAAATTCACTGTACTCTCACCCCAGGCTAGTAAAGTACTTATAAGATTTCCTGGTTGTCTGGGGCTGCCCCTCCCCTTGGTTCCCCACAAAGTGAGTACTGTGCCCTGAACTGCTTTTTCTATATCACACGTATCTGTCTTCTTTCCAAAGCCTCTGAGGCCCTGCTTTTAGCAGGCTGCCACTTGGACACCATTTGATAAGTTAATTTGTACTAATTACATACTGAGTAATAATTCTGGGGGAATTTACATTTTTAACAGAAGTATGTTGTATACATAACACCTAACCCTAAGAGCCAGTCTATTAAAGGGACATTTCTCACTGTCACAGGTACCTTCCATGTCGTTTCATGATTCAGTGTCTTTAAATGAGCTGAATCTTCTGCCCAGAATGACCTCGTCCACCGCCATCACCCCTACCACCATCTCCAGTCTGGTGAACTCCTACTCATTCTACAAGACCCAGCTCAATGTTCCTCTTCTGCTAAGAAGCCTTCTCTAAATTCTCCAGGTTGTAGTGGTCACTCCCTCTTGACTTTTATAAAACTTTGTATACTTGCTCTCTCAATTTCTTTTATTTTTTATGCACTCTTCAACTGACTTCACCGTGACTTCTGCCTCCACCAGTCCAATGCACCTGATAGCCTCCATGTAGCTAAATCAAGTGGCCATGTTTCAGTCTTCATCTTCCTTGACCTCTCAGCAACACCTGACACTATTGACTACCACCATCACTCCTTTTTATTCTCCCCTCCCTCTTCTTAAAACTTTCTTCCTGTGGCTTTCTTTACATGACAATTTGCTGGTCTTTTCTCTCTCTTTCTCAATCTCCTTTGTTGGCTCATCTTTCACTTAATTTCTAAATGTTGGAGTTGCTTAAGGCTGTGTCCTGGCCCCTTTCCCTTCTCACGCTCTGATCTCTCAATAAGCAAACTCTTCCACACCCATGGCCTTAATTAACCTCCATATGCTGATGACTCTCAAGTTTATATCTCCAATCAGACCTCTCTCCTGAGCTCCAGACTTCCATATACAGCTACCTATTCAATATGTCCACTTGGGGTTTCACAGGTACTCAGCAGGTTCAAAATTCCAATTGTTCTCTACCTGAGAGAATAGAACCTTCATCCATGAAGTTAGCTAAACCAGAAACTGGGAGTTATTATTGACCTATCTACCTCTCCTTTATCATCATATCCAATTGCCCATCCTTCTGACTCTACCTTCTAAATATTTTTCTCACTGTTAACTTTTTTCCGTCTACACTGCCACTCAAGTTATCACCTGACTACTACAATAGCGTGACTCATCACCCTGCATCCACTTGATGCCTCCAATACATTTCTACACTGCAGGCAGAGTGCTCTTTGAAGAGTCCTTCATTTGTTCGTCAAAAAAACATTTATTGAGCCCCTACTATGTGCAAGTTGTGACCAAGACAGGCATGTTCCTGATCTCCTGGAACTCTATTAAGAGCATGTGATTGGGGGACCTAATTTAATTGGAACAGAAGTAGGGTAACTTTCTTTGAGGAAATAATTTTTCATCTAAGATCTGAAGAATGAATAGGATTAACTAGGCCAAGAGAGGGCTGGTGGAAGGGAAAGAGCATTTTAGGCAGAAGGAACATAATATGCAGAGATCCGGAATCAGGAAGAAGCAAGGTATGAGAAAACTGAGAGGGCAGAGAGTGAGAGTAGAGCACAGGAGATGAGGCTGGTACTGCTGGGCACAGACAGGCCCTGTGGGGTAGTGACTCTATTGGGAAGAACTCAGGAGGCCTAGGAGCCTCCTCAAATGGCCTGCTACAGTGGGTGAGTATGTGAGTGGAGATATGAGCATTTTTCTGAGGAGAGAGTGCTTGGCTTTCATCAGGGTCTTATAGCCAATCTGTGAGCCCTCTCCTTCCCTAGAAATGTAAAGAACCCCTGACAGTGCATGAAAAGCCAAGGTAAGGACTTTGGACTTTTTCCTAAAAGCAGTAAGATGCCATTGGATATTATTAAGCCAAAAAGTAACACGGCCAGATTGTAAAATCTATAGGGCAGGATTCTTATCTCTTTTGTTCATTAATGTGTCCCAAGCACCTAGAAAAGTATCATGCATAGAGCTGACACTCGATAAATAATTGCTGAGTGAATGAAAGTCTATTGTGGCTATTGAATGGATGTCAATTATGTTGTATTACATTATATTGTAATTGTGTGCTTAATGCCTTTCCTTACAAGACTCAATCCTTGAAAACGACTGTGTCTTATTCATCTTTATATTACTAGAGATATGGTACTAGTACCCAGAGCAGTGCCTGGCTTAAAATCAGTATCAAAACGGATTCATTCATTCAGCCAATAATTTAAGAGGCACCTACCAGATGCCAGGAACTGGGAATGCAAAGATGACTAAGATATTGTCACTAACCTCAAGGAGTTTGTACTCTAGATGAGAAGACTGGTAAGTAGGCCTGATAACACCATGTAGTAAATGCTACAAAAGATGTAAGAACAGAACACAGCCCTAGGGGTGTCAGAGAAGGCCAGTAGGCAGAGGAAACCCCAGCGTGGACCCTGGGCCTGGAGATGAAGGGAGGAGCAGAGCATGGGAGTGGGCATTAAAGGCAAAGTCCAGAGGGGAGCAAGCAGGGCCCATTTGGAGAATGCAATTGGTTAAGTAAGTCTGAGGCAAGATGAAGCTGCAGAGATGGGCCACAGCCATAAAGAACCTGGCCTTTATCCTGAAGACAATGGGAAGTCATTAATGGATAGTTGATGAATCAGAAGAGTGATGTGGTCAGATTTACATAGAAGACTACTTAGGCTCCAGAGTGGAGAAAAGGTTGGAAAAGCAGTAATAGTGGAAGTTCAAGGCCCAATAATTGGGAAAGATGATGTTGGCCTGGGCTAAAGTAGAGACAATGGCATTAGAGAAAAATGGATGGATTTGAGAGATATTAAGGAGGTATGGATCAACAGAAATTAGTGATTAGTTAGATGTTAGGGTGAGAATGATGGAGTTGCCATGGATGACTCCCAGGTTTTTAACTTGGACACCTCCAGGGTAATGACAAGAATGAGAACAAAGATTGGGAGTAGCCTGACAGAGGCAGATGATAAATTCCAATTCTCGACACACTGCTTTTGAGTTTTCTTTGGAACAACCATGTGGAGACTTTTAGTAGGCAGTTGATTACACACATGGATCTGGAGTTCAAAAGGAAAATCTAGGCTGAATATATCAATGTGGGGGGTCTTTGCTTATAAATGGTAACTGATTCCTAGGAGTGGATGAGATCACTCAGAGAGAGTGTGGAGAATAAGGAGAAAAGATGGTCAAAGACAGAACTCTTGGAGAACATTCAAGATGTTTTTTTAAATGGATGAATAGAGGAATTAATGATAAAAGGACTCATTTAGAAGAAGGGACCCCTTCCAGTGCTGTTCAAATACTGCTACCAAGTCAGCCAGCGATCCTATCTGTGCTTAAGGCAAAACCTTCTCTTTGGCTTCTCAAATGGAGAATTTGTTACCAAACCAAAAATAGAAAGGAGGGAAATATCATCCAGCAGAAAGCATATATTCAGGGCTTTTATCAGACATAGATGGAGATACTCTATTCCTGAGGCTCTAGTAGTAAGTGAATCATAGTAGCCTCTTATTAGTCTATATTCAAGAAACATTTTAAAAGCTATCAGTTTAAAATATAATATAAGAAGCATTAGAAATCATTTGATGATCATTTGATGTTGCTCAAATCATAGATTTTTCTAGCCTGCCTGATTGCTGGTACTTTGCTTGCCTAGTTGGCTTTGGCATCAAATATGCAAACTCAGCCAGTTGGAATACACCTGAATAGTGTTTCTCAAATGTTCCTTTGTATGGTTTATATAGTTTATATAGATTATTCATCTATGTCAGGAAGTGTCCCCTGACTGATCACATGCTTGCTTTTGAACCCACTAGTTTTCTATAAACCATCAAGAGTTCCCAGGCCTCGCTGGTTTCCTTGAGATTGTATACATTATTAAACATGTTTTGATTAACTTACTGCAATAAAATTACAGTAAGTTCTGAAACTCGTAATAAGACCCTGGTTTACTTGAGCAAAGAAGAAAAAGACAACAAAACTATTAAACCATCAGGCCAACTTCTCATTTGAGGATTTGTACATCCATCTTCTCTTCTTCCCAGTGTACCCAGACTTGATAGAAGTGAGGATAATTTTGTTTGAATGGAAAGCATGCCCAAGCAACATTTCTAGAAAAGCTGGATTTTACCAAGTGCTTTTTCTTACAGCCATACTGTAACACATTCATTTCCTAGATAAAGAAGTTGGTTTTTGTGCTTTGGGTTTTTATATTGCTATTTCCTTAGCTTTTGAGCAGATCGCTTCAAACTTTTACATACCTAAGTACACCAGTTATTTGATGAGCAGCTCCACTTATTTTCTCAGAGTTTTACTGTTCTATATAGTCCGTGTCTTAGTTTAAGCCAAAAGGAATTTACGGTTTCTGAGATCAGAAATTCAACTGCTTTCTAAAACTAAAAGAAAAATTAGTGATTACATTAGCCATTTGCAGATCCAATTTTTGGTTCTAAATGGTGTTTAAGTGCTTTATTGACATTCCCACTATTTTGAAATAATAACATATCAATAATAATAATCTGTATCTATAGCAAAAGGAAAAAGGGTAATGTTGGAACCTCTACTAAATGTTCTAAGTCTTGCTTAAAAATATATATCTCAGTCCATTTTCCTACCAAAGAAAGAACAGAGGACATAGAAAAACCTTTCCTCCCATCTAGTGGCTGGAAAATATAAAAATGTCCTCTGTGTTTCTTGGAATTCCAAGCATTAGGGATTGTCTGACAGATTATAATACATCTAGTTGTTCACTCAGTTAAGCAAAAGTAAGTTCTAAAATCGTTGCCAAAGCTGAGCCTAATGGAGAAATGTATATATATGATGATTCACTAATCAACTTCCCTTTAATCAATAACATATACTTTTCTTCAAGCAGAAAGAATGTCGATGGTCCTTCCTAATTCATAAATGTGAACCTATGATAGAAAAGATAAGGCTGTATGTTTCTGCTAATTGAAATTGGGACTTAAATTCTATTTGCCTCTAAAGCAATTAGTGCCTAGATCTCTTCTGACCCTTAATTGTTCCTTGTTGGCCCCACGCCTTGACAACTCTTCCCTCAAGAGTTGAATGTGCTGAATTCACTAAAGAGAGCCAGGAAGCTGTCCCTGAAACTGGCTGCCTCCAGGGGACATCAGCTCCTGAAACTTGGAATACCGGCCTCTGATACTGGCAGGAGGGCCTCTGTGCAGGGCCAAACCGCCCACAGGAAAGCAGGTTTGGATCCGTTATACGGCTGGTGGGATTAATGCTTGGCCTACCTATCTTGTATATGCCTTGCGCAGATGTCAAAATCCCTGCTGAATTGTGCCTCTCTCTGGTGATTCTCACAGATTCAAAGAATGGATTTTATGTGCAGTCAGCAAAGTTCTGAGAGCTCCAGGAAGAAGAGGAAGGTCAGCGAACCAGTGAAAGTCTTCATCCCTGACAGAAAGTGAAAGTTAGATGCCTCTGTTACATTTATTCTAAAATGATTTTATTTTGCAACAAACATGCATGAAGTGGCTTAGTAGGAAAGTAAGTTTCTATCACCAAAACCTTTTACTAAATTTGTTGCTCAACTTTTTTAGTCAATTTACTAAGTGCTGAATTACCAGGTAGGACATGGGGTCACCTTGCCACAGGGAAAAGAAGTGCCAGGGCTGCCTTGGGATAGCATTACTTCAAGGCTGAATTAGAGATGAGACACTCTTTATATTTGTAAAAGAACCACAGTAACTATTTTGAGAAGAAATAAGCTGTTGTTCTCAAAGGAGAGAAGGGTTCTCTTTGCATAATTAAACTCCCCAGGTATTTAGACTACTGTGAAATGTTTTAACTTGTTGTAACCTGTGTACTGGAATCCCTCTATAGCTTTATTAGAATTGTCAGAGAATTACATAGGATGTTTGTGGTGGTGCTTATCTAAGTGTGATTTTTGTGTTAACTTCAATCACGAAGTTGATCAGCTAAGTGTTAAGCCAAAATGTACTCTCCCTGTAAAGTTCCTCAAATCTGGCCCTTGGCCCTGTTCTGTTGGCAAACCTGAGACTGGGAAATAGGCTGCAGTGCGGGGGGCCTGGCTCCCATCTTAAGACCAATGTTGAATGCTTCCCACCAAGCATTTCAGTTTATCAGTCTGTAACCTGAAAATGATGTTACTAGTCCCCTCCTTATTCTGGAAGAGTTTTTATAGACATTGATTAGTATCAGATGAATAGTAAATGACTTAAAAGTGTTATTTTTGTCATTTATATAACATGGAATTTAATAATTTAATTTAAATGGATAGGACCAATATGTTAAATGTTAAGTGTGTGTGCTTTCTGGTTAAATAAACCAAAATGCAAGGTATTTTTTTGCTTGTCTTTTTTTCTTCACTTAGATCAGTGTTTCTCCAAGTGTAGTAAGGACATCAGCACCTGGACTGCTTGTTAAAATACAGATTACTGGGCCTGCCTCATTTCTACTAAACCAAAATCTCAGGGGTGGAGCCCTGTGTAAAACTCCCTGGATTCTAATGCACACAAAAGTTTGAGAACTCTGGACTTCTGGGCCAGACTAAGAGGAGAATCTCTGGGGCCAGACATGCACTTAAGCCAGCAGAAGGCTGTGTGTTACTGTAACAGAAAGGAAAATCTGACGGAGCCTGCCTGTCCAGCACTGCCCTTTGTCAGACTCTGATCCATCTCTGACTGCCATAGGCAGCCTACAAACTGGGGTCTTGAATTGGGCTGTAGTACCAGGGCCTGCTGGGAAGGAACATTTTCTCTTCTCCCAGCATATTGAGTATACTCACATAAGCTTGTTCTGCCACTGAAAGGGAAAAGAGGGGAAAGGCATTGGGTTTATTATATCCTTGATAGAATTGTAGCCTGAGTCACCACAATTTCTTTTAAGAGAATCATATAAAGAGATTAGCTGTCTAGTAGAGGGATTAGGTTTATTTTGTGTCTCTCTAGAGGGTAGATCTAAGACCAAATTGGTGAAAGCTACAGGAGGTCATTTTGGCTCAGGATAAGGAGGAACTTTTTACCTTCTCAGGCTGTCAAACTTTTGAAATCAGGATGCCTCGTAAGGGAGTGAGCATACCTTCACTACCAGTGTCTGAACATAAAGGAGCTTTACAAAGACTCTAGGAGTCTTTGACTCTCAAAGCAAATTAGTTATATGGAGTAATTAGTCACTCTGGATTTCAGAAGGACCCATTTTGTTTAAAAGAGAAATTTAGCTCTCAATCTATATTTATAATTTACGTAAACTTAGCCCAAGTTTGATAGATCCTCTACGTCAAAGTCTAGTATCTGAATCTGTCTAGAAATTTTCCATAGTGATTTTATTGTCTCAATACCCCTCTCCCCCAACAGAACAGTCTTTTATCAATGCCAGTAGGTGGAATGTGTATGTCTGATGCAGTGTGTGTGTGAGGCAGCAGAAAAAAGTTACCGGGCCTATGCTCTTGGCTGGGCACACTGGGAAGGAGATCTGTTAACAAGAGGATCTGAGAACCGTGAAAATGTGAACTAGCTGATTTTACACAGCAGAGCTCATAGATGCAACCAGCCATCAAGATTGGAGGGTATCCAATTCTGTTTACTGAATGATTCATTAGGAGGAAAAAAGTCCTTTCTCTAGTCTATTCATTTCTGTCCTTAATAGTAATAGAATGAGTAAACACAAGTTCATGAAGGAGCTGGAACTTCAGTGAAAAGAGTGAAAACTTGACCCCAAGCTGAGGAGCCTGAGCTGTGCCACACTAGCCATTCCCTAACCCTGACTGTGCTTGTTCATCGGTATGACTACAAAGATCAGATGACGATAGCTTGGAAACTGGGACATTGTTAAATTAAAAATCATGCAGGGGAAATTTGACTTTGGCTGGTTGGGGTTTTTCTGTCTTTACAGAAAGTTGGTCTAGCTGGAAAGAGATGGGTTAGGCTCTTGATTGCCGCCAGCCTTTGAAGCCAGGCACCGAAACTGCATCTTCATTTCCCCTCTCGCAGGTCCCACTGGTGTCTGGGTTCTTTCATTCTCCAGCTCACCCCTTCCAGGAAGAGGCTGGAAATGTTCATCAGTGTCAAAGTTGTACTCACACAAGTTCAAAGTTGTGGATGTGTTTTTAAAATAATACTAACCATTAAAGCCAGTTTTTAACACATCTTAAAATTGTTAATTTATGGTTTCAAACCCAACAGTATTGGATCTTTAGAGATTTCCACAGATTCTTACAGTAAAAAGAATTCTCAGTTATAAGCATCATCATTCAGAAGGAGGATCCAGATGATAAAGTGAGACTTAACACACTGTGCTTGTAAGAGTTAAGGCGAGGTCCTCCCACTATACTATTCTAGATTCTATACAAGTGAGAAAGTGCCTTCGTTTGTCCCAAATGCGTCCTCTTTGGAAATTATTAGTTCATATTGGGAAAAAAAGTAATATCTTAAGTATGATTGTGTGTTTGTCTAATGAGGCCCTGGCTGAGACTTGCTATGCAGTTTTTAGTTTCTGTAGAGGATGAGGGCACCATTGAGGGCCTCAGTTAATGAGCCCTTTGGTTATATAATGGTAAAGCCAAGATCCTATCCAGAGATGGAGAGACTTGAGGTATTAAGTCTGCTCATGTAACTTCTCCTTGCGTGCACTGCATTTCTGCAAATAGGGTGTTACCTTCTGGGAGTGTCACAGTTGTTGAGACTGACTCTTGTAGGAGGCGGTGGGCTCACAAGGACTGCTAGCAGACGGGGTGGGGAGTGGAGGCGGGTGTTAACCTGATCCCTGCAGCCTGGCTGGAAGTTGCACGTGAGATTTGCTCAATGGGGGACCCTGGGGGAAAAGTCTCATTAAACATTTTAGTCTGGTCTTAACTGTGCCATGAGTTTGAGCAGTACAAGAATTTCCCCATGGGAGGAGTGGAGAGGTAGGCTGATTGAGACAGCCAAAAAGATCAAAGACAGACTGGTGGAGCATGGAACATTCCTTAGGGACCTAGGGACCCAAATACTTAGAGAAACCTGGTAGAAGAGTGGCCTTTGGTGGGTCATTATTTGGATATTGCAGGACGCCTGAGGGCTGGAGAAGTCTGGGGCATCTAGGTTCCATTTGGATAATTACTAATTGGCTCTAGGACAAGAGGACAAAGTTAGGTTTTCATCTTCCTTTTAGCGAGGTAATTAAGAAAAGCCTAGGCCACTGGCTTCAAAACCTGACTGCCATTTTCCAGACAAGTCAGAAATTCTCTAGCCCTTCGTTTACTCCATCTGTAACACATGGATAATCATGGTACCTACCTAGTAACACTGATGTGAGGATTAAGCGAGGCAATTCAAACTGCCCAGCATGCACATAGTCAGTGCCCAACAGATGTTCATCATTATTGCTATTTTTTAACTCTTGGCATGTCGTCTTCCATAGTCGCAGGAGCTCAGGATTCCTGTGCTGCTTTTTCATTACCCAAAGAGCCTGCGTCAACACCCTCTCCAAGCCTGGGCCAGCACTTGAACCACGTTCCTGATTGCCTCTGTTCTGAGCACCCTCCCCACTCCTTTCCTCAAATCAAAACTCCCTTTCCCTCAAGACAGTTTGATGGAAGGGAAGCATCAGATTAAGCTTAATGTGCTGCCCTCCCACATTTGTATTTTAAAACAGAAGCTTGTTCATAAGAAAAATGAATCTCACCTAGGGAATATGATAGGCGAGGAGATTAAATAAACAGGGAAAAAGAACTTCTAAGAACTTTATAGCTGTCTTCCAGTATATGTGGGACTGTCATGAATTGCAGGGAACCACAGACATTATTTGTGTTGTTCCAAAGAGCAGAACACAGATCCAGTGGGAAGAAATTGCAGGGAGGCAGATTCGGACTCAACATATTGAAGAATTTCTCCCCCATGCTCTAGCAAAGTCTGGCACATGGAAGGCAATCCAACATTCTAAATCTTTGTTGTTGTTGTTGTTGAGGAGGATTGGCCCTGAGCTAACATTTGTTGCCAATCTTCCTTTTTTTCCTCCCCAAATTCCCAGTACATAGTTGTATATCATAGTTGTAAGTCCTTCTAGTTCTTCTATGTGGGATGCTGCCACAGCGTGACTTGATGAATGGTATGTAGGTCCGCACCCAGGATCCAAACCAGCGAACCCCAGGCTGCCGTAGTGGAGCACGCAAACTTAACTACTATGTTACCAGGCTGTCCCCGGCGATCATCATTTTAATGTTTTTGTTAGCAATTAGAGCTGTCAGCTGGTGCCTACTTCTGGCTGTAATGAGTTCCCCGTCACTAGAGGTGTTCAAGTTGAGTTGTCCAGGATGTTTTCCCTTTGGATAACAATTGAATCAAATGAATACTGAGGTCTCTTCTAGCTGTAAAATTCTGTGACACTTTTATTAATGGTAGAATTTCAACAGAGATATTTTGGAGCAAAGGAACATTCTATAAATCCTTTTCCCAAAAGGCAGTAGAGTGAAGTGGTTAAAACTAAGGGTTCTGGAGTTAGACATTTCCTGGGTTCAAACCCAGCCAGCCTCCTTACTAGCTGTGTGACTCTGGGTGAGTTATTCGCTCTCTCTGTACTTCAGTTTCCTCATCTGTAAAATGGGGGCCATAATAGTGTCTTCCTCACAGAGTTATTGTGAGAACTAGATGAGTTAGCACAGGGAAAGCCCTTAGAAGAATGCCTGGCACATAGAAAGTTAATGCTCAATACATGTTAGTTATGAGGTATTATCTGATACCCTTGCCTCTCTACAGTTTTTACGTCTTTTCAGAATGTGGAAGAAGGTCCTTTGTAGCATAATTGACCCTGACCTTGCTTTTTCCTAAATCATATGCCAGTCATGGCCATTGTAATTAACCAGTGCACTTTCTATCTCCTGTAAGCAAGCTTTAAAGCTAAACAAGCAGACAGGGCCTGTGACGCACAGTTTATGAAGGATCCCACTGATGAAACACAATCACAGCTGTGGACGCCATAACCCTGCTGTATGCCTGGCAAGTGGTAGATGCCCAGTAAATATTTATTGAATGAATAGATGAACTTGGCAGGGTTCTTATTATTTCCTACATTTTATTTATTTATTTTTGATTAGGTAATACATTCACATGATTTAAAATTCAAAAGGAACAAAAGGCTATATAGTGAAAAACATCCGTCCCCCCCGCCCCCCCCCACCCCGTCCCTAGCCACCCAGGTCCCCTCCCTGTAAGTAACTAACATAGCCTCCTTCTTATAGATCTTTCCAGAGCTATTTTAGGCATACATAAGTAAACACACTAGCATATGCACATTCATTTCTTTCCCTCTTTTTTAAACAAATGGTAACATACGCTGCTCTAGGCATGTTTGTTGACATGGCCCCTGAAGTCAGGGTAAGCGTGGACACGCTAAGGAGAAATTAGAGAAGAAAGAGCTCAGAGACAGGAAATCGACCAGGAGACTTCTGCATTAGCCCAGATGTAAAGTGATTGGGGCCAGGACTGGTATATTAAGGGGGGTAATCAGGGAAATAATTGTTTGAGTGGCTTTTTCTAAAGCTTACACCAGGGTAACCGCCACCACAATCAAGATATAGAGCATTTCTGTCACCCCCGGAAGTTCCCTCATGTCCCTTTGTAGCCAGTGCCCCTCCCCAGGCCCACACACCCACTCCTCTGCTTTGTCAGAGTTTTTCGGCTTCCGTGTTTCAGGCCTACGTGGCGTGGTGGGACCTCCACTCCACAGAGCTAATCATAGCATCAGTCAACTTCAAGGGTGCTTACTCTGGGCCCGGCCCTTTACCAAGCATGGACATGTGCTCATTCATCTAATCCTCTTCACAACCAAAGGAGGCAGGTACAAACTGCTCTTATCTCAATTTCAGAGGAGATATCTAAGATACAGAGATGTTATATCACTTACCCAAGGTTACACAGTTAATAAATAGCAGAGCCAGAATTCTGAACCCAAAGCTATCTGTTTCCAGAGACCATATGTGAAAATAATCAAGAAAATATTCAAACTCCAACATAAAGACTTCATTACTATTTAACATGATCAAGGGAGAAAAAAAATCCTTAGTAGGTTAACATATAATGGGTTTGTCCAGCAGCCTTCAAGTGTGCTTTAAATGGCTGGGAGCCTTTCTTCATGGGTGTTAGTGAGTCAAGCAGGCAGAGTTTCATTCCCTTGCCTTCAACGTGCACACCAGCCACACTGCTCTCTTCTAAGAAATTATAACACTTAGAACTCTCTCTTTATGTTAAAGAACTGGTGTGGTCAGGGCATTACTGAGAATGACAGCTATCTCTGCCTATCTATGGGTCCCAGAATATGCATGTCATTCTGAAACCACAAGGAATGTGGTTAAGTTCCCTGGTCACATCTCTCAACAAAGATTTATCTGTTTCACTGTTGCCTCCAAAGAGCTTTTCTCCTGAACTAAGATGTTAATTCATAGTGATGTCTACTAATGGGCCTTCCCTAAAGAGGAGCCTATTAAAGGAATTAATTACATTGCAGTTTCAGAAACTTCCCAGCATAATGAAATGTCTCCCCAGCTGTAATGGTATGAGAAAGAAACCACTGAACTAAATCATTATGGAGACAAATTCCTATAAAGTGAGAGGCAAGTTTGCTAAGGTAACTGCAGACCCTAGGAGAAACAGGGCAGTGGAAATGTCAGTAATCAAACCAGTTTTCACTCACTGAGGGGGTTTTATTAAATATAGATAATATGTTTCCAAACATTTCAAGTTCTTTATTACCACCTCTCATTTGAGGCCTATGTCTGCCTCTTATTAGTATTGCCAATTAACCTTAAAATGCAGTTTTAATGTGATTTTTTCAAATAAGAAAATAGTTCTCTTCAGTCAACATAGAATAAAAGAAAATAGTTTTAGGATACTTTAGCTGGTATTCAAATTCGAGAGAAGGTGGTCAAATGATCTTTTCTGGAAGTCTAGATTGGTTTCAACGCAGTGCTGCCTAAAGCCTGGGGAGTAGATTCCTCTGTATGGCCCATTTCACACTGTCCAAATCTCCAGAAATGACAATAGCAGAAGAAAAAGATAATGGCAGAAGATAACTGTAGTGCTAGGGATGGTGCTAGTTACTGGTGAAGCACCAGCTCATTGGTTTCTAGCTAGATCGCAGAGGGTGGTGCAGGGTAGTGTAAAGCGGAGAATCTACTAGAGATTTATCAAAGTCTGGATTTTAATCTTAATCTTGGTTCTCTCTTTATTTCTGAACAAGTTGTTTATCTCCTCTCTTCCTCTGTTTCATTATCTGCAAAATGTTGATGGTGACCCCACTGGTGTTGTTAACAACCAGGAGGTAGAAGCAGTGGGTGATGACAGTCTACTCCAAATCTGGTGTGGTGCCTGGAATCCCCCTGCCTGGGCTCTGAGATCACTTGGAGAAAGGATGGAGAGCTCCCTTGGAGGGCCAGCTCATTCTTCAGTGGTTCCAGAGAGATCCTGACCCCCAGGAACCTGGGGGAACCAGATTAGTTCTCTGGCCTCTCCTCCAGACATTGAGATTATAGTTGAGCAAAAGTGAGATTCATCTGAACACAGTCTATGGTAACAGAAACATGGGCTTCAGTCAGAATGAACCTGAGTTCATTCTGGGGCCCAGGGGAGAGTTGGTTTTTTAATTAATGAAACTTATTTACAATTACAGTATACATAGAACAGTCATTTGTATGCCAGAAACTCTTAAGAGATTATGGTGATGACACATTATGTAAAGTGACTTTGAGAAGTTACAGAGGTTGAAAGATGATAAAATATCTTTCACTATCTTGCTATTGCTTGGATTTTAAGTGTTTCTTAGAATGGACAAGCTACATAAAATCTAACTAGTTCTAGCTAAAAGTCTAACAGTTCTGATGGAAACTGTTAAACCAATTCAGTAACCAAAAAGATAAACAGTTTAAAACTGCCAGGTATCAGTATTATTGTAATATTCCCTTTATCAAAAACCTATAACTGAAATTTATAGGTAAGAATTTACAGTAAACAGCAAGTACTTGGAAACTTGTCAGTTAAGGTTTCCCATTATAGAAGAACTTCTGGTGTAAGCTTTTTAACCCTCTAAAGTCAGAAAATTAAAAAAAAAAAAAAAAAAAAACAACTTTCACAATTAGTTTCTAAGGAAATTATAAAGGTCATTATACTAAGCTAAAGCTAAAAGAAAAGCTTTAGATTGTCATTTCCAATAGGATATAGCTTCCTAAAGAAAAAACAACCTGTTTTTGTGTGTTTGCTGGGTGGGGGGGGGGGGGGGGGGTATATGTAAATAACAATCAAAATCTATTTTCTTGATATATTTCTAAAGAAGATAGTTAACTAAATCACTTTAAAGTAACTTCATTTCCTGCTGCTCCTCCAACCTCCTCAAAATTGAGAATACAACAAATATTTGCATAGGTTTATTATTCACATTTAATCATGAATAATTCACTTTGTACAGACAGCTGGGTAAACAAGAGATTTAGAGTTTCCTTTTTCTAAAATATTTTTCCCTTGGCTGAAAGGAAACAGCATCAGTGTGGTTTTATATGATTTTCAGTGCCATCTTGTCCTCGCTCCCCCGGGCAGGAGGCACCCACCCCTTTGTACTTTTTAATTTTTTTGTTCAATTTATTTCTTTCTGTCAGTTCTTGGGCTACACCTCACCAACTCTTTTTTTTAATCACAAAATGAAAAATGAGCTCATTCATTCAGTTCTTTCATCTGCAAGACAACATAAAATGTATGTTTATGGATTTGCTCTTGTGTAGATACTATCTTAACATTGAGAAAAGATCCTTCCAAACTCATTTGCTTCGTCATTATATGCTTCATCTTCTCCTATCAGTCATTAACAATTTCACAATTATTTGACTATCTACCACAAAGCCGGTTCTCATTTCCCTCTGCTCCTCCCAGGCCTACGTGAGGAAGTGAAGCACGTATCACTGAACACAGGTTTACCTAGGGCATTTCAACCTGGGCAAGGGGGCGTAATTTACCAAAGGTCAAGGATCCTTCCAGTTCTGTGAGCGTCATGAATCAAATTGTGATAGTATAACTTGTGGTTTAGGAGGGAATTAGGCTTGCCGTAATTCAGCTATGACCAAGGCAGGATGAGAGGGTGGGGTAGGGGGGGTGGCATGGGGGGAGATCATAGTATACCCTTGCGAAATCCCTGCTCTTTGTCATGGCCTGGCAAATAACTTTAAGAATTCTAGCCACCCATCAAATGTCATGTGTCCACCCTAACTATATTAGTTGAGGACAAACACAGGCATAGGGTTATATGTATCCTCTGTTTAGCAACACGTATCATAAAATAGGAATGCCATAGACATATGGCCAATAGCGTTCCAGACAAAATTAATCATAATTTGACCAAATTAAAAATTGTTTTCTTGAGCCAGCCGTGATGGCCTAGTGGTTAAAGTTCGGTGCTCTCACCACTTTGGCAGTTTGTTTCCCAGTCGCAGAACCACACCATGGGTCTGCCAGTTGCCATGCTGTGGCAGTGGCTCATGTAGAAGAACTACAAGGACTTACAACTAGGATATACAACCATGCACTGGGGCTTTGGGGAGGAAAAAAAAAAAGAGGAAAATTGGCACCAGATGTTAGCTCCAGGCAAATCTTTCCCTGCAAAAAAAAAAAACCAAACAACTCTGTCTCCCAAGAATGGAGCAGAAAATTTAGATAACACATTATAAAAATAAGTTGTTTTCTTCACTCAACAAACACTAGATAGTGCTGACATTTTCTAAGTACTTTATACATATTAACTCTAATTCTCATAACAACCCATAAGATAGGTATAGTCCTTATCCCCATTTTAGTGATGAGGAGAATGAGGCACAGAGAAATTAAGTAATTTGCTTAATGTCACCACAGGAAGTGGTAGAGCCTGGGTTTGAACTGGGCAGTCTGGCTCTAAAGTCTGTGCTTTTAACCACTGTGCTCTACTGTGAGTATAATACCTACTTATGGTAAAACGTTTGGAAAAATAAGGAAAGCAGGAAGAAGAAAAACAATTACTTGTAGTCCTGCAACCCATTTTAGTGTATTTCCTTTGTGTGTGTGTGTACACAAAGGCATTTAATTTAGTGGAATCTCTTTTTTTTTTTTTCAGTTAGCTATACCTTGTGAACATTCTCCCATAGAAAGATATTAATTTGATTGAACATTCAAACAATTGTCTTAGTCTACTTTGTCAATACCAGCCCAGCCAAGTCTGTAAACACTTACGATTGGGGGGCGGTGGGGGTGGGGCTGGTGGGGACTGCTGATTTAATAGATGCCTTATTTCCCTGAGGTCAAAGTGCTTCACTGAAAATGAACTCAGCTTGATTTCTTTTAAGTAACCTGAAAAAGTGTTGTAGCTTAGAAACACAGCCTGACTCTTCCCTTCAAAGCATGTCATGTTATGTCCACTTCATCTTGTTCACTTTTCTTAGGGATGGGGGGGGGGGGGGGGGGCGGTTTGAGTCTTGGTGCAAATCAAAATGTAGGCTAGTCAACAGGAAACCTAAGTCCTTGATACAGCACAATGGCCTCTAACCATTCCCTGGCATGGTTGCTTTCTTTTCTTTGATAGGTGTTGCAAAAATAATAATTATAAATGTTTGGGGGGAAAAAACCATTTACCTGGTAAACAAAACTGTTATATGCCAAGACATTAAAGAGCAGTTTCTGAAGCCAAGACAGTAGTGGTCATTGCTACGGCAGGCGACAGCTTTTGGCCAAGTCACATGCCATCCTGTCAACAGCCAGAGAGGTAAACAGCACAGATATGTGCTGACCTAACCTCAAAACCACTCGGGAGCACAAGGAAATTGGCTTGAAAAGACTCTTTTTTCCTCCTTGCTAAGTGAATTTCTAGCTCTAATTAAAGAGGCAGAAACAGAAAACAATATTCAAAAGGGAAAGTCAAAGAATGACCTCCATCTCTGGAAAAGAAACAAAAACACAAATCATCGAGCCATTTGAAACACAGCTGCATCAGTCCTCACTCTTTCCTTGAGCTGTTTTACCCATTTGCACGTGAGGAAGTGGAGAGGCGGCCACGGGCCAGCTTTCTTAAAGGGCCCTCCAGGGAATTACTTTGGGATGCACATAAATTTCCACAAGAAACTCCACTCCTTCTGGAGTTTGCATGCAACTGAGTTGCTTTTCAAGCTTCCTGCCAAATGTTTTAACTTGAGTTGTGCTACCAGAAAATCAGGTGCATCTCAATTGCTAAGTCAAACTTGGCTTTTTTTGGAAACCAGAACTCTTGAGCCCCTAAGTCCACCTCCTCTTTTTTTCCCTTTAAATTACCTTTTACCTACAGTCACTGGTCCTAGGTCCCCTTGGAGCTGTTGCAGGCAGGAGCTGTTTGGAATTTAAGATGCAATACCAGGCAGCCAAATGGATAAATGAAATTTTTCTTTGACTCTAAAACTAAGGTTAAATCTGTTTTGTCTTTCTGTTGCAAGTATTTTGAAAACTAGTTCCACTTCCTTCTGAGTCTTCTAGTCCTGGGAGAATGACAAGGCATTGGGACAGGGAACTAAGCTCCTCCAGCCAACAGCCTGTTAGCTGCTGAGAGTCGGCACTTCTCTCAGATTCCATAAACTCCTTCAAGGGAGGGGTTGAAAAGTTAAGAAGTGAATGGCAAGGACCAGATGAACAACCTGTGTCTGGAAAGGACTTGAGCAAATAATAAGTACCACTCAGGACGATGTAGAACACACCTTTACGTAGGATTTACAAAGTGCTTCTAATATATATCACTTCATTGAAGTTTCACAATTGCCTCAAGAGGTGGGTGGTGACCATTGTCCACAGCCCAGAGAGGTGCGTCGGCTGCCCCAAAATACACAGTGTATGCGGGACCTGGATCTGAGTGCCGTGACGTGTGCTCTGTGGCCTTGCTCTCCCCTCACCCTTAAACCCCCTCCTCCATACCTTGTCCAGCTCTAATGTAGCGCCATATATCGCAGTCAAAGGATCTCTTCCTCCAAGGCATACTGATCGGTTAAATGATTCTGCAGTCAAAGGATTTCTTTCTCCAAGGCATACTGATCAGTTAAATGATTCCATTAAATACTCAACGTTTGATCTTGGTGTCCCTCTCCTTCGTCCTGAAGGCTCCTCTCCCGAGACTCCTGCTGTCCGCCTACCTCCCATTCTCCCAGGACTCCCTGAGGCACAGTGCACCCAGGCCTGCTCTCCTGGGTAGCCTCTTGTGCCTTGAACAAGACCTCTTCTCCCACAATTGAACTCACTTACCCTGTGTCTCATTTCTCCGAGTCCTACAGGGGGCCAATCTGTACTAAGAGACTAAGAGCCGGCAATGACATAATAGTCTAAGACCCCAGACCCCTCGGGACCATGTGAGCTTGGGCAAGCAATTCAGCCCCGCTGAGCTTCACCTGTGAAATGGAGATGATAATTCTTTACAAGTGAGGATCAAGTGAAATCACTAGGAATCTTATATATATCAACTGAATTCCTTCTCTCCCCCTAAACCCTTCTTTATCTCCTAAAGCAAACTTCAGGCCACCATCCTCTCTTGCCCAGATTATTGCAGTGGCCTTCTGACCAATCGCTCTGCCTCCAGACCTGGTCCCCACCACACATTCTCCTCCCTACCCAAAGGGGTCTTTCCAGAGTACAAGTATGATCAGATTTATCCCCTACCTAAAACCTCCGGTTGCTCCCCAGGGCCTCAGAGTCAAGACCAGACTCCCTGGTGTGGCCCAGGAGCTCTGAATGCTCGGGTCCTTGCTCACCTCACAGGTGTCCCTCCAGCTCAGTGCCACATGCAGGCCACGCACACTCTCCTTTACCTCTAGGGTACTGAGCAGGCTGTTTTCTACAACACTCTCTCTCCCAGTGGCCTTTCTAATTTCTATTCATTCTTTTCATTAGTTAAGCATCATTTTCTTCAGGAAGTATTCCTGAGTTGGGTCAGATGCCTTCCTCTGTGGCCCTCTTCTCTCCTCCTTCCCATCCTAGCACCTAGAACACGCTGTAACTGCTGGCTGCCCACTCCTTGCTTGCTGGTAGCTCCCTGGGGGCCTGAACCACACCGATCGTTAGCCCCACTCCTGACTCAAGGCAAGCAAGAAAGGAGTGAAAGAATATTCCTTGCGCCTTTCCTGAAATGCATAAAGTGCTCTATTATTTTTTTAAGTATGCTATTCTTACTTGAAAATATTTGCATTTCAAAATCCCCACCCTTTTGTTTTCATTTCAAAATCCCCTCAGCCTTCAATGTCTTATTCCAAATAAAAGAGTAACTTTGGAATATTAAGTCTAGCCAATGAATATGGTATTTCTTAATCCAAAGGGGAAAAGGGGAACTCAGATAGCAATAATAATATTAATACCGTAAGATAATTCACATTAGTACTTCTATGGCATATTCATACAAATATCTCAATTTATTCTTATAATACTCCTGTGAACTGTTTTGGACTCATATTTTACAGGGTATATTAGTTATAACTCTACAAGTGCAAGTGGTACAACCCATTCTGGGTTAGCTTAGGCAAAAAAAAAAAAAAAAAGGAAGAGGAGGAGAATTTGTTATAACTGTGCAGGAGTGTCTCATGGAACCCAAGGCATGTAGTCAATTTTTGGAAAGGGACTGGAGTTAGACACTGCAAAGCCTTTAGAAACTCAGGGTTCCTTGTTTCTGCTCTTCCCATACATACAACTCATTCTTCTCTCCCTTCATAATGGCTCTTTTTGATACCCAGTCCCTTGGCCAAAGATGCTGGCTGCCCATGGGTCCAAGGCCAACAGTCACAGGCCCAGGCCCTTGAGGAGGCTAACAGGCTGCCCCTTGGACCCAGGCACAGGTCTTCACGGGAGATGGTCCGATGGCCCAGCTGAGTCAGGTGAGGGGGCAGGAGTGGGAATCGCATCGCACAGAGGCCCATTCTCCTGACTCTGCGGCCATGAGGGGAGGGGTTGGGAGTGGAGGGAAGTTTCCAGAGAGAAGGGTCCCCTACGAAGAGGTTAAGGGACTTGTCTGAGAGCAAACAAAGCCCAGGTGGGGCCAGGATGAGAGAGTAGGCGGCACACACCAGCTTTGCCCTAAGGTCTGCAATCACATTTTATAATCAAGAATTAGAAATATTGAGGGCTGGCCCACTGGCAAAGTGGTTAAGTTCATGTGCTCTGCTTCAGCGCTTGAGGTTCTTCGGTTCAGAACCCCGGCTGTGGACCTATGCACTGCTTATCAAGCCATGCTGTGGCAGGCGTCCCACATGTAAAATAGAGGAAGATGGGCACAGATGTTAACTCAGGGCCAATCTTCCTCAGCAAAAGAGGAGGATTGGTGGCAGATGTTAGGTCAGGGCTAATCTTCCTGGAAAAAAAAAGAATTAGAAATATTGAGGTTAGGCAGAGTTATAAATTTGGACCAAAATATGCATTCCATAGTGCACGTGTAGAAGTAAATGTACACACCAAATGCTCATTTACAGAGATGGCTGGTTGGCAGCTTGGCAGGAGGGGCAGCCAAAGCTCTATGGACACATTTGCCAGAGCTTAAAACGAAATTAAAACAACCTTATGTTAAATCCCAAACCAGAGAATTCAAAACCAATTAAGTTTATACAACAATCATGTTTAAAATTCAATGATAATTTCAAAAATACACTTAGTAATTTTGAAATTCGTTTAATTTCAGTAGAAGTGGTTTTTAATATTGATCCTACTGGTTTTAAATTTGCTTTTAAGAATTCTGTGGGCTCTTAAGAGGCAAAAGAAATAAAGCAAGTAGGGGCAGGCACCCGAGTCCCCTTTGCTCTGGGCCTCATGCCCGCCCACCTGAGAGTCCCCGCTGTCCCTCTGTTAGCACACGAAGGGCACGATCTGCTTGCTGTGAGACAAAAGTCAGTCGTCAAGAGGCAAGATGGTGGCAGAGAAAGGGCATTTTATTACAGCTCGCTAGCAAGAGGGAAGATGGCCGACTAATGTCCAAAAGAAACTATCTTAATGGGGACACAGAATCTTGAAGCAGTCATATAGGCCAGTGGGTCACGGGGGTGGAGGTTAGGAATGTTGACCCTCTGGTGTTACAGACTGGGAGTGGCCACACCAGATAGACTCTCTGTCCAGGGTCATCACATTCCTAAGGAACTCAAAAGGACAAAATTATCGTCTTATCAAAGCTGGGAGGTACCTACACAAGCAGGGGTCATAAAATCTACAGAGCAGGTGGATCTCCTAGAGAGTGTATATCCCGCTGGGTGAGTTAGTCAGAGGTCATTCAGAGTTACCATATGGTTTCTTTTCTACAATATGGCTTCCCTTATGTCAACCTTGTGTTAAGCCGGTATCACTAACACCAGCTAAAGGGGTGACAGAGGCAACCGCGTTCTAGTAAGGCTTGAGGTGCTCCTGTCATGGAGGCTCACCTCAGAGGGAAGAAGAGCAAGAGGAAACAAGGGAAGGAAAAGTGGAAGCTGGAAAGAAACTCTGGAAATGGTGAAAGAGACCCTGAGCTCACACGAAGTGAAAACCGGGGAAGGTGTTAAGATCAAGAACTTTCATGTGGACCTTTTGTGAGAACAGCCGTAGCATGGCAAGTTCCTAGATATACAGATGGACGCTTTTGAAGATAGTGAAGCACTGAATGGAAGTAACTGGAAAATCGGCTGCTCCTGCTCTCTGAATGTCCTATCACAGAAAAGTTATAAGAAAGAGCAAAGCTCAGAGCAGGCTGAGAAGCCACATGGCATAAGTTCTTGGTGATAACTGGAAACCCAAATTCCATTCCTAGTCGATAAAAGGGGCCTGGATTGCTGTGAGCAAGACAGCAGAGCATGGAAAGGGCGAACAAGAGATGAGCGAGCTTTAGAGACTGACATTGTGATGAATTTTCTCTCCCAGCTCTGAGAAGTTTATCCGGTGGTCGTAAGTTCATGGCCTTGGGCAATTTCCCAAACATTTGGGGAAGTTACTCATGAAGAAGCAGCCTGCTCCAGACAGCTCATTGGGAAATGTGGAGAGTCAGTGCCTGGGTGGTTTTCATACTAATCCAGGATTTATCAAAGCTCAGAAAGCAAGCAGCAGAGAGGGGTTTTTTAATGAGACGTTTTTATGATGAGAGTCATTGGCATTTCGATAGAAAGGAAAGTTTCTCTCTGGTCTGAGGGAGGTAGCAGGCCGCAGGAGGCTGGGAAGGGGCGAGGTGGGGGGGGGGGCTGCTTTTGTGAGAGCTGTGGCAGGTCCAGGGGGTCCAGCAGGGGCAGAATCATTCCTTTCGGAGTTCTCTCCCCTACAGGGTACAAAGTTTTCAGTTGTAGTTGGGAGGAATTGGACTCAATGATCTAATGGAACTAACTTTTTCCTCTCAAATATGGTAGGATGTGCATCAGCATCTCAGTCAGATTCTGATGCCACCTGAGGAAAGGTAAATGCAGGTGGACTGCGTTTATAACATCGGCTTATTCTTCCAACGTTATATGTAAGTTCAGTTGTTTCAAATCTACACAGGTACAGAAGCCCTACTTGAAACCTTTTGTAAGTCTAAGTGCTTCTGAAAGGTGAGTAAACACTTCTGAAAATATTTTGCTGGTAGCTCTGAATTTTGATCTGACTCCTCAGCCACTGGAACAGTCAGGATGTTGTCAATGTTGTAGTATAGATTAATCATCTGTCACTACCCATCTTGATTTCCCAGAATCTTATATCAAACAGATTGGTTGGGTCAGCCTGGTGACATAGTGGTTAAATTCGCGCACTTGGCTTCTGCGGCCTGGGGTTCGCAGGTTCAGATCCCAGGCATGGACCTACACAGTGCTCATCAAGCCATGCTGTGGCGGTGTCCCACATACAAAATAGAGGAAGACTGGCAACAGATGTTAGCTCAGGGCCAGTCTTCCTCACACACACATGCAAAAACAGATTGGTTTCCCTTAGTGTGAAAAATCCAATAATTCTACAGCTTCCTTGAGACTTTATAATACTTCACCAAATTTTTCTTTTACCAAAAAAAAATTCTTTTTTTCTAAATTTCCAATCACACTGGAAGACCACATCGTTGGCCCTTGAACACAGCTTACGCTGAAGTTTTAATGAAGGGTAGTCCCTGGGCATAAGTGAGTGCTGATTTTCAGTGGTCAACTCAATCCACACACCTTGTTAGGAGAGGGTTCATGCAAGGCACAGGCTGGGCATCAGGAGAGGAAGGCCTGTGTCATTCAGAAAGTCTGCCCAAGTGACAGCACCACGCCCTGAGGAGGGATAGGGTTAACAAATTTCACAGGGACTCAGAGCATAGAGAGGCCTGGAATGGTGAGGGACAGCTTCATAGAGGGGATGACTTTTGAGCTAGGTGTGGAGGGGAGGTCAGAATTTGAATATTCGGAGTTGGGCAGGAAAAGCATTTCCTACCGAGAGGAACAGAGGGGGGACTGCTCAGAGGTCTGTGGATGGAGGAATGTTTGGAAACAGAAAATGGACCAATGTGGCAGGGTTTCCAGAAAGGAGAGGAGGGTAGATCCTGGAAAAGTTTCAGGAGAAATTATGAATTAAAGGTTTGTAAACACTTATGAGAGAACAATAATTGTTACGAGTCACTAAGCATAGATTCACTAAGAACTAGTCATTTCCTGTTTTTATAAGGTTACTAGACTGGTAAACTAGAGGATGTTGTCAAAGGGATCCTTGCAATTGGTTGGAAATTTCTATGGTCCTATACAGGAATGGAATGGAAGGCCCTGAATTCTACATGCATCTCACTTCAGCGGGGCCTCTGACAGAGCTGGGCTCAGTGAGATTCTTGTCAAGAGCATGGCTTGTCTGAGTAAACATTCATCCCCAGAGAGCTGTTGACAGATTGAGGGTAGGATAGAGGGCGGACTCCAGTACTGACAGGGGCTTCATTTTAGGCCCGTTTCATTTTTCCATCTTCATCGATGTTCACTAGTGACATAAGGAAATACATAGGATGCCTCTATCATTGTTTCGGATAATATGAATCTGGAAGGGAAAAATAAATGTCTCAGTTGATATAGCAAAAAATGTCTTTTTGGGCTAGAATGATGGACAAAAACAAGCAGCTGAAATATTAGGTATAAATGTAAAAATACTGTATCTAGGGTCAAAATATCAACTTCTCAAGATGCAGAAGAAATATGTCTCAGCAACAGTTGAAGTGAAAAGAGACTTTTTAGTTTACCACAATGTGACTGTATTTAGTAAATATATAGTGCCTGTATATTCTTTAATTCAACAAATCCTTCTTTAGCCTCTCAAAATGTGTCAGATACTGGATTGGACAGTGAACACACTGGAGAACAGGACGGGCAGAGTCCCTGCCCTCATGCAGCCTGGGGTTTACTAGGGGAAAGACACAAACACACACAAAATCACCACAACTTATGACAGGGGCTTGCAGGGACACAAATGAAGGTCAGAAAGAGAGTGATGAGGGACCCACTGTTCCTGGGGTGGTCAGGGCAGGCCTCTCTGAGGAAGTGGCATTCAAGCTGAGGCCATGTGAAGGGAAGGAGAGGGAGGGAAGGAGAACATTCTAGGCAGGATAGGGAGTGCATTGGCCCTGAGTGCAGAAGGAGCTTGATGTGTCCCCAGGGCAAATGGAAAGACCAATGAGGCTTGTCCATATTTGTGGCCACCAACATCTGTTGTCCTGCTCTTCCATGGTGATGGGCTGCCCGTCTGTCCTACTTTCCCAGGCACCCTTGCAGTTGAATACGGCCATGGCACTGAGTTCTCACTAGTGGGATGCTAACAAATGGTCTGTGTTGGGAGCTGGGGCCCTTAAGAGGGGGGCACACTCCCTCCTTGTGCTCTTTTCTTTTCTTGTTGGCTGCATCTGGTACTTGGCAGCAACCAATCTTGGACCAGAACACCCTGTGGAATAATGGAGCCTGGAAGGAGCTTGAGTCTCTGAATGTCTCCAGGGAGCAGGGCCACTTGTTAGCCTGGATCACTCACCTTGGACAGTTACTTGAGAGAGAAAAAACATTCTATATTCTTTAAGCCACTGAGTTATTGTCACATTTCTTACCCAACCTAACTATCATAAAAACAAAGGCGAGGGGCTGGCCTGGTGGCATAGTGGTTAAGTTCACATGTTCTAATTCGGTGGCCTGGGATTCACAGGTTTGGATCCCAGGGGCGGACCTGCACACTGCTCATCAAGCCATGCTGTGGTGATGTCCCACACACAAAATAGAGGAAGACTGGCACAGATGTTAGCAGCAATCTTCCTCAAGCAAAAAGAGGAAGATTGGCAATAGATGTTAGCTCAGGGCCAATCTTCCTCACCAAAACAATAAATAAATAAAAATGAAGAATAAAATAAATAATAAATAGGTAAAAATAAAAACAAAGGAGAAACTAGCTCCACTAACCAGTCCACATTTAGAACACTGCATTTAGTTCAAAGGGTCACTTTTTTTTAAGAGACACTGACCATTTGAAGCACGTCTAGGGAGAAGTAAGGACAATGACATTTAGGAATCGGAAAACCAAGTCACTGAAAATCTGTTGAAGACACTACAGTTGTTTAGTCTAGAAAAGAGCTTTCTCAGGGGCGGCCTGATGGCTGTCCTCAGACATTGAGGCAGAGGAATGAAGCTGAACTGGAGTAGCTCCTAGATGACCCATGGGTGGTTGGGATTTATGATGAGGCAGATTCTGCTTCAACATAGGGGAGAAGTTTCTAATGATTAGGGCTGATTTGAAAAAGGCCAGACTGCTTTGAGTATCAGAGGCTTCTCCCCGCCATGTCCAAGCAGAGACTGGTTGCCCACTTGTGAGGAGACGTTTACGAGGGTGATTCTGGCATCATAGTGGAGATTCCAGCAAATTCTAGGATTTTAGGTAGGAGAGGTGATAAATAATGCAGGTTGAAGCCAGGCCATAATGGGAATTGAATGTCACTTTGGATTGAATCCTGGAGGCAAGGGGAATCTTGAAGGTTTCTGAGCAGAGTAGCAACATGATAAAAAACATTGCTTTGGCCAACATAGGGGGAAGAAATCCTAATTTTCATAGCCCATGTTGGTCATTTGATGCTTGCATTCCCTGAACCAGTAGCGATTGAAGGAAAGCCAAGAGTAAAGAATATTGATTTTCATTACTTTATTTTCCGAGATAATACAAAAAATATTTTGGGGCTAGGACTTTTTTTTTTAACTTATCTTCCAAGATGAACGATCCTTTTAGTCCAAGGAACTCAAAGTACTTTATACCCTCATCTCATTCAGGCTTGTCACATATCTGAACCGCTATGTCAGGGGTGAAACTGGTGAACCTCCTCTCTCAGATAAGAAGGACTCACAAAGAGGGCCAGTGAGTTGTACAAGGTCACGGTGAGTCAGTGGCAGGGCAGGCTCCTTGACTGAGGTCTCCCACACTTCCCCCAGCCCATGCTAACGGTGCCTTCAACTAGGAATGTCTCCCACATACCAGAAAACCAACCTGAACCAAGAGTTTTTCCAGAGTTGGAAATTACCGGAGACATTTCAAGTTCAACAAATTTCATTTTGCAGCTAAGGAAAGTGGGACGCAGGGAGGTCACACAGGCAAAGGCCTAGCTATGCCCTGAACACAGGATTCCTTGTCCTAGATCTTACTATCCCACCTACTGATAAAACGGTAGGCCCGGGAACCCCTCCCACAGAGTTACCTGGAATCAACTGGAGCATGACCATGGGCTCCACTGTCTGGAAATACAAAGGCTTATATTGGCTTTGGCCACCAAAAAGAGGAAACATTCTACAATCCTTGAAAACTCACAGCTGAGGGGGGCGGGAAGAATTGTGTGAGGCTTGTACTACAAAGTCAAAAGGGAAAACATGTGTTTCACATTTGTCTTGGGATGGGAAAGAAAAACTTTTCCTTTCACTTAATCTTGGTTTAAACAAACAGAGAGACTGCCCTTTCTGTAAACTCACCGAACGTCAAATATTGTTCACTAGCATGGCATCAGCTTACTAAGCCACTACAGAGCCACTTTCCTCACGTAATCCCCTCAATTAGAAGGCACTTCAGCTTGAAGAGGGGCTTCTAAAATAATACACATTTCCTCTGATGAGTAGGCCAAGAGTCAGCTGATGGAGTCAAGTTTCCAAATCTATAACCTCTGGTTTCAGCCAGAGACCCGAGGCAATTCGGCTTCAGGCATGACTCAGGATTTTGGGAGTGAAAGCAAGCACGTCAAGTGATGTAAGAAAATTCCCCCGTTCCCCCATCCCACTGGCGTCCTCCTCTCTGGGGAATTCAGTCTGAGAGCAGTGCAGGGGGAGGGGTTGCTGGTCACTGGGTGCCGAGTTGCCCACACCTCCTGTCACCATTGCAGGGGCCAGCTTCAGCTCCTGACAAAGGAAGTACTCAGTTACAATTACTTTCCTGTTGGCCTGCGAGCTCGGATAATTGCTTTGCAATGTGTGTGTGTGTGTGTGAGAATCTCATAAAGTAAACCAAGAAACACAAGAGCCGGGTCTGGGCTAAGGGGAAGTGTCAAGTGGGGGAGGCGAGTGATGCAAGCCTACCTTTGAAGTCACTTTGTTTGTGAAAAGTCTGCTGTGCTCCCTCTTAAGGAAACTCCACTGGAATGAGGTTTCTGTGCATGTGGGGTTTAGGGCTATTGTTTTTGGCTCCGGTTTTCACCTCAAGCCCTAGCTAGAACATGTATAAACCCCATAACAACAGCCTGACATGAAATTGCTCACCCTTGCAATTGCATCAGGGGACTTTTACTCAGGCGGATTTTGAATGCCTCATTGTTGAATAGGGCAGGAAGTTTACTCTCAATGTAAATGAGGAATCTTTATTTTTTTTCTCCTTACCTCCTTGGAAGATTTCACAGAGGCCTGCCTTGTCATCCTAGTCTAGCTCCTTCCATGAGAGCAGCTGTGGCCCAGACAGTGCTGCCCAGGTTCCTTCTCAGAGTAGGGGTTTTCTTAGGACTAGAGTTTTAGGCAGGTTTTTTCCTGGAGGTGACACTGGGTGTCAGGCTAAGGGCCACCCAGGGACAGGAAAGGGCTGGAGCTTCTGAAAAGGGTTGGATTTTCTTGTTTCAGTTTCTTCAATTCCGATCTGGACCAAGGTTTGTTTCTTACACACACAGAGGGAAGTTCCATCCCCAAACCTTATGATTTTTGGGGGGGATATATCACATGGTGACCAGCTTACATTGGGGACATGGGGCTAGGACTCTGAAGTCAGAATGTGTCTGACTATACAGCATCAGCAGAAGATGCCTAATGAAGAACCACGACCCTACCCTCCACTAGAGCAAATTCCTGAGAAGGATAGAAACTTCTAGAAAAAGCCTTGTAGGCTCCCCCATCTCACAACATACTCTGTAGGCAAACTCTTAAAAAAAAGGCACAAGAAGAAACTTCTCAACTTTTTGCCGATGCCCCCAGCCAAGAAAATGGCAGAGAGACTCTCAAAGAAAGATGGAGTTCACATTACTTTTAGTCAGAGGAAACCAGATAAGGATGTGGAGAGGTAGAGGACATGGGCGCTGACTTTGTAGGATGAGAAAGCCCTAGTTTGTTTGGTTCTGTATCTCCAGAATCATTTTTTCCTATACATCCAAAAAGAAATCAATAATGGGTTAAAAAAAAGAAAGAAAGAAAAAGAAAAACGTCAAGCACTGTGCATAAACCCTAGAGATTGGTCTAAGGTTGACATACCATTGCAATTGTCTTCTGCACACGGCTTCATCCACACATGCCCAAGTCATGATGATACCTGACAGCATGTACGCTAGAGATGTTGTTTAAAATGGCAATATTGACCACACTTTGTAAATGAGTGTATGTGTGTCTGTACATGTATGTGTGTGTGTGTATGTGTGTGTGTGTGTGTGTGTTTTCATTTGCAGCAGGTTAAGTACAATTCAGCAAGAAATGGCAACTTCACTCCTGGCCCCATCTCTGTTCTCAGAGAACTGAGCTCTCTCTCTCTGGGAGAACAGAGAGTTCTAATGTAATTCTTTCACACTAGAAACACCAACAGAGTGTTAGCCACAAGACACGGATGCCTGAGGGCCAGAGAGTCTCCCCCAGAGATTCTGATTTAATTGGGCTGGGCTGGGATCTGGGCATAGATTTTTTTAAAGCTCCTCAGATTATTATAATATGCATCCAGGGTCACCATCCACCGATCTAGGCCAGGCCCCTAATGTAGCCTCCCTCCACTGGCCCACAAGATTGGCCCTAACTTGCCAGCACCCTGCACAGCATCCCTCTGAGTTGCGCACTGGCACTCCTCTCCTCTCCCTGGTCCTAACCCAGGCTTCAGACCCCAGGCTTCAGCATCTGGGATCTGGTGTTCCCTGTGACCATCACTGTGGCAAAGAAAGTTCTCCCCAAAATGCCCTCAAGTATAATTTAACATTTGAACTTACTCCTTCACACTCAATAAAAATGACTGTATTTGTAATGCATCTGGTCATTCTTATGTAATGAGGTGAGAAACACCAAGCTGTGGTCAGTGGCACTTGACAGCCTGGCCGCACCCTTCCTCTGGCCAATCTGTGTCCAGCTTCCTAAGGGGCTGGTGCAGACCCATCCTGTGCCAGGCACCGATAACTACATGTCGTAAACTGCAGGGCCCAGGGCCTGGCATGGAGCTTGGCACATCATAGATGCTCAGCAAACTTCTGATGAAACTGAGCATATTAAGTCTGCAAATTCAGGGTGCTTCCCCAACCTAATTTGGTTCTCAAAATTCAAATGACCGGATTGAAAAAAAGATGTCCTGGTGATTACAAAACCCCCTTTCAGAGGACACAGTAAGTGCCGGAACTAGCCAAGGAGATGCAGAAGCTATCAGCAGATATGCATCCTGGGGGAGGGGAGGGAGGCATTTCATGTTGCAGAAGTAGGACTCAGGACTTCCTTTCCACCAAGAAAGCAACTTAGTTGATGGGGTTATAAATCAGGGCCTCTCTGGGTGGGGGTGACACTCCATGTTGTAGATCCTAAATGGTAGACAAGGGTATTTTGTTTGATCTATGCAAGCACCCAAGTGCCCCAAATTCTCAACATTGCCTTTTTTTTTTTTTTTAATGAGGAAAATTTGCCCTGAGCTAACATTTGTGCCAATCTTCCTCTATTTTGTATGTGGGTCACCGCCACAGCATGGCTGACGAACCCCGGGCCGCTGAAGTGGAGCACACCAAACTTAACCACTACACCATGCGGCCAGCCCCTCAACATTGCCATTTTGTCTTCTTTGGGCCCTGTCTTGCCCATCGCCCCTCACTTTGAGCTTGTTTCTGGAAGGGGGTAATAGGCACTGAAGCAGCGTCTGCTGGTTTATGGTACTATTTTGTATCATGCTTATGAGTATTTAATAATAATATGTTCTAATGTCTGGTAGGACAGGCCTCTCCCAATCTCACCTCACTCCTCTCTTTCAGAATTATCTTTGCCGTTTTCTCTCATTCATTAAATATGGATTTGTTTATTTAGAAAAAAAAAAACAGTGAATCTTCTGGGGTTGTGGTTGGAATCATAATGAACCAGCAAATTAATTTGGGGCTAAAGAAATTTTCTAAGTTGAGTTTTCCCAAGAATGCCTTGACCTTGGTGTGTTTATCTTCTGTCCAGTCGTTTTTCTGAATATTTTTATCATTAATTCCAGTAGTTTTTAGCTGGTCCCTTTAAATTTTTTAACAGTGCAACCACAGGGTTACAAAGAAAGATGTTTTGTATTGATGTACAAGTCAAGGGGGAGAGTGGTCCAGTGGATTAGCATCCTGGGGCTACCGTAACAAAGTCCCACAAACTGGGTGGCTTCAAACAACAGAAATGTATTCTCTCAGAGTTCTGGAGGGCAGAGGTCTGCGATCGAGGTGTCAGTAGGGTGGGTTGCTTCTGGAGGTTCTGCAGGAGAATCTGTTCCAGGCTTCTCGTAGCTTCCAGTGGTTGCCAGGGATCACTGGCAATCCTCGCCTTGTAGCTGTAGCACCCCAATCTCTGCCTCTGTTTTCACACGGCTTTCTTCCCCATGAGTGTGTCTGTGTATCTCCAAATCTCTCTCTTTGTAAAGATGTCCGTCACTGGATTTAGGGCCCATCCTACATCCAATATGGCCTGATTACATCTGTAAAGACCCTATTTCTAAACAAGGTCATATTCATAGGTAGCAGGGGTTAGGACTTCATAACTTTTTGGGGGATACAATCTTACAACATCCAGTGTGCTTGTCCCTGACCAGGCTACATTTAGAATTTGGGGTCCAGCTCATGAACCATATTTCAAGATGTCCATTGAAAAACTTGCTCATCTCTGTATGATAATGAGGCATGGTTATGGGAACACATTCTGCTTGGATCCTGAGGCATTTGGAGGAGTATCATGTTTGCCTTCTCTTAGTTACAGGGCTTTCGTGGCACAGCTAATCTGTGTTGTTCCAGGGCTGGCATTCAAAGGGAAGCAAATTTTGGCTCAAAACAATTTAACTGAAAGATCCAAGGGATCTTTGCATTAAGGCCGTCTACCAAGGGCCGTCTATCTGCTGTGGCAGCAAGTTACCTCATCCTCACCCATCTGACAAATACCTGCTGAGGCCTCTCATGTGCCAGGCAGCAGGCACTGGGCCAGATGCTGGGGCAATGACAGGCTCCAGACAGATCCAGGCCTTGCCCTCAGGAGGCTTACAGTCTAGTGGCCCTGAAAGGGTCTTGCCAGGCTGGGTGGACATGATGCTCAGAGATGTTATGGAGGAGACTCTCTATGGAGAGGGTGTGGCCCAGTGACCACTGTGTCCCTTCAGAGCTAAGGCACCATGGTCTTTATGATCCCTGAGAGGCGAAATATAAAGGGAAGCAGGGGTTTGGGGTGGGAGGTGGGGGTGGAATGAATTTAAGAAAAAGATTAAAAAAGGTTTAAATGAACACAGGGGCTTTCCCTGGCAGGACATGTGCAGAAAAGCAGGCTCCCTCGCACCCTCAAGCATGTCTGCCCTCAGAGGAGAATTTTATCTGCACAAGCCTGAGGCTCCACTCTCCTGCTTCCCATTACAGCGTTCTCAGCCCTACCCCACCCACCCTGAGGAACAGACACTCAACAAACAAACAGCCCAGACCAGCCTAGGCTGCAGGCTGCTCGGCTGTGGGGAAACCAAATCCCTCTCCCCAGTCTCAGCAGACAAAACAGCCCCGGCCTTAGGTGCTTCCCCTGCTGCCCCGACACCCAGCCAGGGAAAGCAAAGCGAGGAGCTCTAAATCAAGGGTTTTCAGCAGAACCAGGCCCGGGGGTGGAAAGGAGAGGCCTCTGCTCTCAGTGGCTCCTCCTTAATGAGCCAAAACAAAGCTGGAGCCAGGGAAGTTAATCTGCCCTGAGATAAGGGGAGCCACACCCTGAGGTGGAGAGGGGAGTGCGGGTCCAGGGCAACTTGGGACCCAGGAAGCTCGTTTGGCCAAGTCCACACACGGCCAAGGTAAGCCTTTGTCCACGATGCCTGGGGAAGCAGGTCCAGTCCTCCAGAAAAAGAAACCCTGTCTTTGCTTAAATGCTGCCCTTTGACCACATGCGAAGATAAATACATTTTTTAAAAATATCTGTCTACGGTGCTGGGAAACTCTTGGTACTCAACACCAAGGAGGTCTGGCAAAACCGAGAATCCATCTGGTCAAGATCACAGTGCTCCCCGCCCCCACCGTCCATCTGCTTTCTGCTTCCAATGCACGCGCACGTGTCTTCACATGTGAATGCACACACGCACACATCTTCACATGTGTATGTACACGCATGAATATATGCACACGTGCGCACACCAGTGTGCATGCATTCACCCTATGTGTTTCACCCTTCCACACACACATCCTCACACATGTATGCAGGCACATATATACCTGTGTGCATTCATTTACCCTAGTCTTCCACACACATCCCCACACACATCTTCACACATGTATGCATATGAAGATACATGAATGTGCACATGTCCAGCCTCACACACAGGGACACACATGTGCATCCTATTACAAACGTGTGTGCACACACATCCTTTCACAAAGCACACATGCCCTCGCATATATTCTCACACACACATGCATCCTCACACAAACATCCTCACACACAAACACACACTCTGTGCATACACATCCATACACAAACACACACCCTCAATCTTTTCGAAAGTGCACACACGCGGGCACATGCACTCTTATGCACAAACACACACACATCCTTACATAGACATACACGCTCACACATGGATACACACTCATCCTTACACACACACACCCCTTCTTTGCTGATGCTTCTCCGGGAATTGATTTGACTCTCTCCTCTGTGATGAGGTAAAGCCAATGACCTCCTTACTGGGCCAGATTTCAGTTTGAAGCTCGTGGCCTGGGACCGAGGTTGGCAGACAACTGGTAGCACAGGCCCAGAGCCAGGGCCATGCACAGGCCGTGTAGCCATGCTCCTGCCCATCAGTCTGTCAAGGAAAGGGCCAGGGCTTTGAAGCTGGGCCAATATGGTCCTCTCTGTAGCCCAGTGACCTTGGACAAGTTACATACTAGGCTCTCTGAGTCTTAGTTTCTCATCCAAAAGAAAGGGGGCTAATATCGCCAACTTCATGGGGTTGGGAAGATCGAGATGGCCTCACAGTGGCCACGCATAGTAGGTGTTCAGGAGACAGCTTGGTCCATTTTCCTGCCCTGGGTCACCAGAACTCCCGGGCTACCATTTCCAAGGGCCGCAGGCACGTGTGTGATGGAACTAACGAAATCTAAGTGCAAAATACTAAAAAGGCAGTTCATGCTGTTGCTGGTAAAAGGAGCATTTTATAAGGTATCCGGCTGGCCGGCCCTCCCTTTGTGAAGCCTGGCTGGCCAAAACCTCTCCAGAGGTCTGAGACAGGGCCTGTGGTTGGGCGATTTCGAAGGTGATGAGAAAGATGTAGTTTTTCATCTATAAATCTACGACAGCCAGTGGGAGGAAAGAGAAGCTACAGGAAAGGAGATCTAAAGAAAGAGAACCTGAAAGAACTCCACGGGCTGCTGCCTGAAACATCTGGAAATACACTAAAAGGCAAGAAGGAAGAGAGCATGGTGCCAAGCCATCTCTTGGCACCCGCTCTGAGAGCCGCCTGAGGGAGCTGGAGCAGACACTGTGGGACTTTTCCCTGAGTTACTGCAGCTTCCTCAAGCTGGCTGGCGTGGCGGCTGAAACCTGGAAACATGGTCTGAACCCTCTTCCCACCAATCACCACTGGGCCTCGGTTCCTCACTCTGTGAGCAAGCAGTTCAGTGAGGATGAGCAAGCCCATATTTCTGGGGAAAAAAAATATAACATTGTGAGTGCCAGACACTGAGCCATGTTCTGTGCATGCGTCATCTCAATTCTCACAACAACCCCGGGTGACGATTGGTATGCCCATTTTACAGGTAGGGTAACTGCTCAGAGAGGGTATGAGCCTTGCCTAAGGTCACAGAGCCGGCCAAAGCACCAGGTGAGGATTTCAGCCCAGAGCTGACTTTTCTCCTAACCCCTGAGCTCTCTCGCTGAAGAGGAACAAGTGTTAATCCGCCTGGCTCTCCCCTGCACTCAGGAGCTGGAACCCCCTGGGACTCAACTGCCAGAAATGGATGACCTCAGCCAGCCTCATTTCACAGTCGTTGGGGAAAGTGAAGGAGGCCAGCGACTGGCCCAAGGTCACATCTCACAGTGCATCCCATCCTCATTCCCGGACTTCACTCTCTCCAAGAACCCTGGGAAACAGCTGGGGAAAACCTTTAGAGACACCCCCAGGGAAGACAGCTGGAAGGTGGAGCCAAGACGGAGGCTCTAGTGACGCAGTAATGAGGTGGTGACGACAGGACTGTATTTCCCCCTTTTGTGAAATGCTCTGGCATCTGACCAGCAAGTCTTAGGGGGAGGTAAGAGGAATTTGGCAGGGATCTGGTCATCAGCCATCTGGAGGCCTGCGTGAGGACCAGAAAAGCCACTGCCTGTTCAGTGTGGCTCATTCCCTGAGTGCCGTCACAGCCCTCTGTGCCGGGGAAGCTCGGCCGGGATCCGGGGGAGAGGGCTTCCGAGAGAGGGTGACTCTACCCCAAATCCCAAAGCAGGGCAGGGACATTCCCACATGCCATTTTTGCAGCCTTTGTCCTGTGGGACTGAGCGAGGGCCCATTACACACTCGCCTGCCTGCCCAGAAGAGAGGCTCACATCATTCTAGCACAAGTCACCATTGTTAAGCAACTCCTGTGTGCCAGGATTGTGCTCAGTGTCTGACCTACACTCTCTTGCTTCATCCTCACCGCTATGCTGTGGAGTCAGAACCATTATCCGCCCCCGTTTCCACTCAGGTCACTCAGGCCCAGAGAGGACTGAGGAGGTTACAAAAGTGATAAGGATGGAGCCGGGACTCAAATCCAGGCACCTGAGGTCCCCGCGCGGGCTCCCACCCGCGACACCGTGCTGCACCTGTCACCACTTCCTGGTACCTCAAGTGACACCTAGGTATCAATCAAGCAGAAACATCTTGGCCATCCTTGCCCCCTCTCTCCACCTCCACCCCCGTCCCACTTTCCGCTCTGAATTGGGGACCTCGACAGAGGCAGAGCTCCAGGAGATTCCACCCGTCCCCTCGTGTTGGCCTTGCTCACCCACAGATGAGTCAGCTGGAATTTTTGGACATCCCGGGCTCGCAGCAGCCGTGGTACCAGGAGCTGTCAGGAGGCAGGAATGCGCGGAATGCCGCTCCCTGAGCGCCGCCTCCCCGCCCCCTCCGCCCCCGCCCCCGCCCCCCGGGGCCGAATCCACAGAGAGGTTTGGAAGGTGATGACACAATGTTTGTTAAGGGTTTGGGATGACAGGTGCATGCAAAGATGAGGACAAAGCCTGATTCTTTTCTGGGGCTGCCGGCACAGTTTCGCATCCCTCCCACACACGTCCGAGTTCCCAGCCCAGATGCACCATGCCCCGGGCTCCGGTGAAGGGCAAGAAACCACTGATTGGGAAGCTAGAAGAAAAAATGTCCTGGGCTCTTAAATGACGGAACGTTCAACCTCTTTGCCCAACTCTGGCTTGGCCTTGCCACTCGGCCATCCTGGAAACATGACTTTAATTTTGTAACTCGCCTGCTCCAACGCCTCTATGCACACCACACGGACTTTTCCAGCACCGTCTCTGTGCCAGGGTCTGTCCGAGCACTGGGTAGAGAGTGCTGAATAAAGCAGCCACAGCCTCTCCCTGTCGGAGCTTTCCTTCTGCACGGAGCCGGGGGCGGGAGGAGGAGGGGGGCGGTGTGCAGATAAACAAATGAATGTGTAATTATAGAATTTCATCAAGGTGATGAAGGAAACCAATCAGGTCTAGGATGGAAATGGGGGGTTACTTTAAAATGAAATGCAACCCTCAGAGCTGTGTGTTGCCTACATCTGTTAGGTGCCTCCCCACCATAGCTCGTGTCAGTTCCCATCTGGGACCCCTTTTCGTCCCACCTTTCCAGAGGCCAGCTGGGTATGCAGCTCTGCAGCTCTGCCCTGTGGATGCTGGACCACCTTCTCATCTCTCTCCCTGGCTTGGGAGCCCCTCAGGGCCAGGAAGTTTATTTCTCACACCAGCTCTGCGTGTGAATTCCCTCCAATACACTTGCCCCAGAACCTTTTATTTTGGCGCCAGATGCTGGGGAGACACACAATAAATACTTCCTCGGGGAATGGGCATCCCCAGACTCTTGCTGACGTGGAAGGTCGGGAGGATGTGGGGGTCTGAGCAAAGAAACCATATTTAGGAGACACTTGGTGCCAGGAGGCAGCCTGGAGCCCGTGGATTCAGAAGGTCCACCTCACACACATGCCGTTTAGGAAGGAGGAAGGGCTGAGGGTAAAAACTGTCTGATCAGCCCCTCTTCCGGAAGTTCAGGCCCACAGATTTGCCTTGATTACCTATCGAAATGTGCAAATGCCAGAATTCACCCAAGGCCTTGCTGACGCAGGGCATCGGAGAGAGAGAAACCGCTGGGCTGATTATCTTGGCTTTATCCGCCACATCTGTTTTAGCTCAGCATCTCTGCTTTTCATCTTTAAAGAGATGGCTGCAGAGTTACAGAACTTAGAGCTGGGAAGGGCCTGAAAAGACCTCACATCTCACCTCCTCCCTTTGTAGATAAGGGCCATGTCACCGGACAGGCTGTGACTCACCCACAGCCACAGCTGGGACAGCCCCGTGGCTCTTGCCTCCCGGGCCAGAGCTTTTCCCAGTTTTCCAAGCTGCCTCTCAGATGCTGCCAAGTCATTTCCACGTTCGCCTCCTTAGGGCTCGTTAGTAGGAGAAGCTGGTCGTGGCCCTTTCTGCCTTCCCACTACCTCACAAAAGAGGAAAGAGATTCCATTTGAGAACCAAACAGGGGTAGTTTTTCTCATCATCTGATGTCTTATACTCTCCATGCCAGGCTCTCCTCCAGGGGTGCAGCTCCCTGCCCTCCTGTGGTGTCGTGAAAGAATGTCATTCACCCTCCCGTCAACCCTGAGAACAAGAGGCCATTTCTCAGCGGGTGAATCAAGCTACCATGAGTGCCAAGGTGTCAGAGGGACTCAACTTGTCCCTTGCCAGTCACATGATCCTTGGCTGAGGCCTCCCCTTTGGAAAGCAGGTACTCCCCAAGGCATCCTGAACCCATTTCCTGAGCCTCTCTGTTGGGACTGTCACCTCCACCCAGGCCAACTCAAGAGTCTCTCTGGAAGGTGCTTCACATCCATTCTGGAAGGGAGGGATTATTAATCCCAGTCCCATTCCATTTTTTTAATTGATGTAGAAATTGAGGCTCAGAGAGGTTAAGGTACCTGCCCATGGTCACCCAGCTAATGAGTGGCGGAGTCAGAGTTGAACTCAGGTCTGACTCCCATGCCTCTCCATGTGCCTCATGGGAGCTGTAGGCATCTCATGATGCTCCTGCACGCATGCTCGGAAATAGTCCCTTACCTCTCCCCAAGGCCTGCCCAAGTGCCTGAAATCCCCCCATTAGAGACATCCCCTGGTGACACCAGCCTTGGGTGGCCTGGCACTTCTTTCTAAGGGGAAAGGCCAGGCATGGGCAGGAGGAGGGTGTACAAGAAGCCCCTCAGCAAAGGGTTGATTATGGCTGGACCGACCTGCCAGCAAGGCCCAGGGGGGAGGGCTTGGAGTTGACAGGAGGAAAGGAGGAAGAAAGGGAAACTGGCCCTGGAGAGAGACAGTTGGCCAGTGGGGCCCAGAGTTTGGGGGCGCAGGGCATGAGGGCATCACCAGCGGGGATAGGGGCCCCTCCCTCAGAACCCCACAGGGCCAGCTCCGAGGCAGGGACTGGTTTTGGGGTGGAAGGGCCCGGCGTGACTGGCAGGCATTAGTCAGCGAGGCGGTTTATGAAAGGAGGGATTGTCTGGAGCCTCCTTACTCACCGGGCCCATTGGGTCGTCCCCAGAGTCCGGGAGCAGAGCCGGTATCTGAAGGGGCCCCGGAACTCGGAGCCCTTTACTGCCCAGGTTGAATGGCTGGGGCCTCAGGGGCTGAGCTCGGGGCCCTGCCTGGCCTCACAACCTGTGAGTCACAGCCCTTGCTGGCGGGCTGAGCGTCTTCATTGTCCACTTGGCCGTGGGGCAGTGGGGCCTAAGCCCTGATGGGAGGCCCGACTCCCTCCTCTTCTGATAGAGGAAACCCAGGGCTGATTCACAGGGTGCCTGTCCTAAGCCATCACCCTGATGACCTGCTGCCCCCATCTGAATTCACAGAATTGGAGTCACTCCCGGGAGGCCCCTGGCATGCACCCGCCTGGTCCTTCTTCCGTCATTCACACAGACATCCTTTTTGTTGTCCTTTTTTATCTGTATTTTTTTCCAATTGCAAATTAATCTATTGAATATTATTCAGCCTTAAAAAGGAATAGAATTGTGCCCCATGCTACAACATGGATGAACGTGGAAGACACTATGCTAAGTGAGATAAGTCAGTCACGAAGGGACAAATCCTACAGGAATCCACGTACATGAGGTCCCTGGAACAGTCAAGATCATAGGGACAGAAAGTAGAATAGAGGTCGCCGGGGCTGGAGGGAGGAGGCACGGGAAGTTAGCATTTAAGGGTGCAGAGTTCGAGTTAGCAGAGGTGGAAAGTTCTGGATATAGATGGTGGTGATGGTTGCACCCAGTGAGTGTCCTTAATGCCACTTAATGGACTGTAACCTTAAACATGGTTAAAATGGTAAATTTTATATTATGTATATTTGTCACGATAAAGAAACACAAACTAAAAAAGTAACCTATTGTTCAAATAGTACGTAAGTAAAAGATAGAAGGTAGATGCGCCATCCTCTATTATTAGCAGTTTGGAATAATTGCAACCTTTTTATGTTCTTTTACGATTGTGCATGTGAGTGTAACAAAAGTTGGCCCTGAGGCGGGAAGGGAACGCGGGGCCCGGGCACCAGCCACACTCCTGGTCTCTCTCTTTCGTTGAAGGACAATGTCGCATCTGCATCTCACTCACGGACCCCAGGTGCCAGCTGAGGGTCAGGCGGCAAGGTCACAGCGTTGACAATAACCACCATCCAGTGACAGATAGCCGTGTCTGGCTCGGTGCTAAGCCCTCACACGTGTGAACTCTCTTCATCTTTGCACCAGCTTGGTGACGAAGGTATATTTTATGCCCACCTCCAAGCCTGTTTCATAAATGAAGATTCAGAGGCTTCGAGAAGGGGAGAGGTGCCCCGATCGCACCCTAGAAGGAGGCAGGCGGGAGGACCTTCTCCGCGGAACTCAGGTTGGACTCAGACTCACAGAGATGCCTCAGCTGCCACCTGCCCCCCGCCTTGAGCAGAACCATCGTTCTAGAGAACTTGCTGGCTTCGTAGTAATCCCTTCCTTTCTGGCTCCTGGGATCTTGTTCACTGTCTGGTCCTCTTCAAGCCCTGGAACACAGTAGGTGTTCAACAAATATTTGCAGAAAGAATAGTTCTCATTCATGTTGCTGTTTGATCTTCCCCCACATCCCTGTGAGGGAGCGAATTAGGAAATGTGATTGCTGCCGGTGTTAGTCATCTCGCTAGCGGGAGGGATGGAGCGACTTCCTCCTGGTCACACGGCCCAGCCACTGAGCTGGAGCTCCGGGCTCCTGGCTCCCTTCCCAGGCCTTTCCAACCCTGTCAAGACCTGGGCCCCTGCTGTTACAGGACAAAGATATTAATTGGGAGGAGGAATCCTTTGAGTCATTACCAGCAATAATAATAATAATTACAGTCATACTCATTGTAATCTCTAACTCATAGAAGCCTCGTATCAATAGCACCAATGAGGCACTGTTATTATCCCGGTTTTATAGTTAGTCCCAGAGAGATTCAGCACTGCCTCAGCATCACACAGCTAAGAAGTGGTGGAGCTGGGACTCAGACTCCATCTGGCTCCAGAGCTCGTAGACCACATACTCCTAACATTTTAGGACAAATTAGCTTCCTCAGCTGAACCCAGCAAGGCTCACAGCACAGCCAGGCTGAGCTTGGGTGAGGGATGGGGCTGAATGAAATGTCCACCCGTTCCCTCCTTCCATTCATTCTGACAGTTGGCGAGCCTTCCCTGAGCTCCACCTGCGTGCTCAGCCAAGTGTCTGGCCCCAGGATGTGGCCCAAATGGGACAGGGCCCTCCCTGTCCCATGCAGCCATGGGCCTGGCAGGAGAGGCGGATGTCATAATTATGTGGTTAATTGTTTCATTAGAGCAAAGATGAGGCCACCATGGAGGTTAGGGCTCTGCCAGCCTCTCATGGGCACGGACCAGGGTTGGGAGCTGGGGAGGCTGCCCCGGGGGGCTGACAGCTCAGCTCAAAGCTGAAGGGTGGGTCTGGGTCAGGTGAGCGGAGTGGGACAGCATTCCAGGCAGAGGGCACAGCCTGGGCGGCAGCTTGGCTCTGACTAGGACGGAAAGACAGCAGGTGAGGCTGGTGCTGGCAAGGGAGGAGGAAAGGAGTTGGGGGGGAGCGGGGTGCCAGGGACATGGGCCAGCACCCACCCGCCCAGCGCTTGAGTCCTCCCATTCAGAATGAGAGCTCCTATAATCGTCCTTAGTTTTGCTCTTATCCTGAGAGAGCCAGGGGGAAGGGAAAGTTCAAAATTCCCCTTCCTCCCCAGCTAGCTGGGTGTGGATGGCCCTCCAATGAGCACTTACTCCACCACGCCATGCATTTATGCAGCTGTTTGCACTCGATGACGTGCTCGCTGTCCTGTTCGACCCCGACAGCCCCCTGGAGGGAGGAAAGGAGCACAGGTGTCAGGCCCCTGTACAGCAGAGGAAACTAAGGCAGGAGGAGGTGGTTTGCCACCCCAGCACCCTGCCCCCAGCACACAGTCTGATGTCCAGGCCTTCCTTTCACGGTTGCCTTTTCTCCTCTGTAAGATGCACTTATCAGCACCTGAGTCTCTAGGTTGCTGGGGGTTACATGACATAATCCAGGTAAAGAGCTGAGCAGTGAAGGTTCAAGGTCAGTGTCCGGGAAACAGTGGCTGCCATCATCATAACCGTGATCATCACTCTTAGGGTTCCTGCGCTCGACTTCTTCCTGAGCACCTGCTCTGCTGTGTGCCAGGCTCCATGCCAGGCGCTGGGAGGCGGGGAGGTGTGGGATGTGTCCCCTGTTCCTAAGGAACTTACGGTCTAGCGGGGGAGGCAGTTAATCAGCAACCTGAGGCCAAGAAGGAGCCGACCTCAGGGCAGGCATGGCCAGGAAGCCCAGAGGAGATGGAATTTGAGCTGCACTGTGACAGCATCTTGGACCTCGGAAATGGGAGAGTGGGTGAGGACTCCGGGGACACCTCCAACAGATAGTGGTGGATGTCCCCGGGGCTGGAGCGGACAAAGGTGAGGCTGGTGAGTTCGTGAGAGTCACACCCGAAGGGAATGAATTGCTGCTCCGTGTCCCACGGTGAGTGGGTGTGCACAGGGCATCAGGTGTAAGACCCACTGCCTGGACCACCACGGTCAACGCAGCACTGACAGACGCAAGGCTCATGGTTTCAATGAAGCGTTCCACCAAGTGGAGCAGATCCTTCTCGACAATAGCATTTATTTGGAATTCTTTTCTAATTATACAGGGAAATTATGCACAGTGCAGAAAAGATGGGACGCAAACACATACACAGCAGGGGAAAAGTGTCAAAGTCATTTGTGGCTCAGCACGTGGATAGCCATCCTTCCCGTCCTTTTATTCTCTGAAGGGGCCGATTCCAATGCTGCGAGAGGAAGCACAGGAGGTGACAGGCCAGAGGAGGTCCAGGACAGCTTTGGGGAGAAGGTGACATTCAGACTCACCCTTATAGGAGGGGCAGGGTTTGGAAAGATCACAGAAAAGAAGAGGGACAACATGGCTAAGGCACACGGACTGGGGAGATGGATAAAGAGCGTCAGCCTCTCGCGTGCACATCGAGTGTCACCTCGTCTGCTCGTCCCAACACTCCCTGGGGTGGAGACAAGAGCACCCTCATGGCCAGGGTCCAGACCCAGGGCCGTGAAGGGGGGATGCCAGGAATGGGGGCGGGTTACTGGGGACTGAACCCCACTGAGCTCTGTTGGCCACTCCGGGCCCCTATCCTTGTGAGGAAGTGGAAGAGCTTAAGGAGCTGGGGCCATACCAGCCACTGAAGGAAGTGGCATGAGGGGAACTTCCATCCGTCTGTCCCCTGCTGCAGCGGCTTTATCGGGGCCCTGCAGATCTCTACAATCGCTGCTGCCCATCTGAAGCCGGGCTTCTGGGAACAGGGGCCTGCCACCCTCGAGGAGATAAGGCAGCCCTGGTCATGTGGCTCGAACTGTTGGTGACCAAGCAGAAGCTGCAGCAAGGCCGATGGCCAGCTGGAGGGGAGGCCATGCCAGCTTCTGACCACCTCCCCAGGAAAACAGCAATAGGAATGGTATTTAAAACCCTCCCAGGTATACCATGCCTTTTGGTTCACAAAGTGCTTTTACCCCCATTCTCAGTGCAAAAAGGCAAGGTGGGCCTCAGAGCAGGCCTGGGGTCTAGTCCTCAGGCTACCACTTGCTGGCTCTGTGACCGTGGGCAGCTGACATCACCTCTCTGAGCCTCAGTTTCCTCATTCGTCCAATAAGAGCAGTAACACTCTCTCCTTTTCCGATCTCCGTGTCTAGCCAGCCTGTTGCCACCTTCCTCCTGGCCCTGTTCCCTGCAGTGGGTACCACCTTCGTCTGCACGCCAGACCCCAGACATTTGCCAGGCTGGGAGTTGAGTCAGACCTCGTCCACCAACTTGCTGCTGGAGTGGACGGGCCTAGACAGCCAGAGGATTCTTGTCCTGACTCCCATCCGGCAGCCAGCACTTGCCAGGCCCAGCCAGGGCTGGATGAGAGGGAGGGCGGAGAGGAGGGGAGCCCCGATGGGAAGGCTCCGATTTTGCCGGCGAAGGCTTTTGTGCTCCGGAATGCCAGACCAGTGCAGTCGGCTCTGCCAATGAGGAGACTGGCCTCCAACAATAATGTTTTTCCCTGGGTTTTCCAGAAGGCATCAGCTGCTTTCTAATTCAAACCATCAGGAGGAAGCTTACATGTGCTGAGTCGCAAAACGCCTGTAGAAATAAAACTGCTCCCCATGCCAGACAAGAGCTGGGCTGGACAGGGCTCTGGCCAAGGGGCCCCTGAGCCAGAGGCTGTGAGCTCCTCCCAGGGCCCCCTCCAGGCCTGCCCAGGCCCTCAGCTGGCGCCCTTCCCGGGGCACACTTGCCATCAGTTACTCCACCCACACCCACGAGGACCTACGGTGTGCCAGAAACTGTGCAAGGTTTTTGGAGTGATCACTGTAGCTGTTATTATAGTTCACATTTATTGAGCATGTGTTGTATGCCAGCAACTATGCTAAACACCTTACATTCACTGTCTCTCATTCACGTGCTGTGGTTCCATTCCACAGAAGAGAATGATGAGGCTCAGCGAGGCAGAAAGACCCAACAGAAGTGAAGAGTTGGGCTTCCAGCCCTGGGTCTGTCTTCAGGGCTCCATCACCACGCCTTGCTGCCTGGCAGTGAAAAGGTGTGAAGCTCCCCACTCCACACCTACTCGGGTGGCTAGAATCAAAGGCAAGTGATAACAAGGGTTGGAGAGGATGCGGAGAAATGAGAACACTCATCCGCTGCGATGGGAGTGTCAAATGGTGCAGCCACTTTGGAAAACAGTCAGTTCCTCAAACAATTAATCATAGAATTACCACACGACCCAGTGATGCCTCTCCTAGGTATATACCCAAGGGAAATGAAAACATACGTCCACACAAAAACTTGTACCGGAATGTTCATAGCAGCGTTATTCATAATAACCAAAAGGTGGAGACAACCCAAAGGGGCAAACAACAGTGGTCTATCCCTATGATGGAATATTATTCAGCCATTAAAAGAAGAATGAAGTCTGATACCTAACACAATATAGATGAACCTTGAAAATGTTATTCTAAGTGAAAGAAGCCAGTCACAAAAGTCCGCATATTCTTTGATCTCATTCATAGAAATGTCTGGAATAGGGAAATCCATAGAAACGAAAAGGAGATTAGTGCTCAGGGTTGAGGGTGGCCAAGAGCCAACGAGTAAGGGGTTTCTATTTTTTTTCTTTTCTTCCCCAAAGCCCCAGTACGTAGTTGTGTATTCTTGTAAGTCCTTCTAGTTCTTGTATGTGAGCTGCCACCACAGCATGGCTGCTGACAGATGAGTGGTGTGGTTCCGCACCCAGGAACCAAACTTTGGCCACTGAAGTGGAGAGCGCTGAACTGTAACCACTGGGCAATCAGGCCTGGCTCTGGGGTTTCTTTTTGAGGTGATGAAAATGTTCTAAAATCAACTGTGTGATGGTTGTACATATCTGTGAATACACTAAAAATCGTTTAAATGGCTGAATTGTATGGTGCGTGAATTCTCTCTCAATAAAGCTGTTTAAAAAGAAAAGATTTAAGGTGCAGAGTTTAAGGAGCTCACAATGAGGGAGGGCAGAGAAGCAAAGAATTCCATTCACGACACCAGTAATCCTAGGCCGGGCAAGGGGAGGGGACTGCCTGGTGGGTAGGGCTGACTAAGGACAGTCACTGGGGTCCTGGTGTGAAAGTAAATTTTCCACATGAGACCACATGAGTCTACAGCTGTGGGAAGGGAGGGGAACATCTCTCACCTGGGGACGGGGAGCTGGAGCAAAGGGAAAGGCAATCCAGGAAGGCTTCCTGGAGTAGGTGATTCTGGGCTGAGTCCTGAAGAATGAGTTGGGCAAGAAAGTGAGGGGCAGAAAAAGAAATCACAGGTAGAGGGAACAGAGGCACACTCCGGGAATGTTCTCAGGGGCTTCGTGGGAGTAGGGGAGAGGCTGAGAGAGAATTCCTGTCTGGCACAGTGGGAAGGACAGGGGCTTCCCGTCTGCCCCTACCTGGCTGTATTCCCTCAAGTAAGCCCCTGCTCCTCTCTGGGCCTGGATTCCCACAAAAACTCTCCTATCTCTGAAGCTGTGAGTCTCTGAGGCTGCAATGACAGAGAGGGAGGCATGAGGAGAGGGGGTTGTCAAGTGTCAGGACCTGCAAACAGAAGGATCGAGACCTCTCAGACACGAGGTTCCCAACCTGGTGGAGCCGGATCATGACCTGCTGCCCACTGGCCACATCCGCCTTCCCCATTCCTCCCCAGGAAATGCGGGTGCCTGAGGAGAAATCGAAACAGAAACACAGGTGTCTCTCCCTGGGCAGATTCCAAGAAAGAAAAGAAAGTGGCTTCTAGAGGAGAGAACGTGTGAGCTTTGAAGGGAGGAAGGAAACCCAAGCCACGAGAGGAAGCGAAAGAGGAGGGGAGTATGAGAGAGAAGCAGGTGCCCCGGGTGTGGGTACACAGCCCACGCGCACGTGGCCCACGGCCACCCCGCCAGTCGTGTTCGGCTGAACCCGACTACCGGCAGCATCGAAGGGGCCGGCAAAGTGTGGGTGGAGAAGGAGCAGGCCCTAGGGATAGGGACGGTGCCCGTCGGCCTCCCTTTTCTCAGCCCCTGACACCGCCTCCTCCTCCCCGCCGTGGCCCTCGCATTCATGGTCCCAAACTTGGAGCCAGAGGATCTGGGTTCAGCTTGTGGCCCTGCCGTGTCTTCATGGCGGCCTCTCCCTTCGTTTGCTCATCTGTAAGATGGGATCCACATTGCTGCTCTGCCTCTGTGCCCAGTGAATTAGGAGGAAGATAGTGTCATCCATGAAGATAGCTAGTTGACAATGCAGATCCAGGGGAAAAGGGGGTTGCGGGCCTGAGAATGTTAACCTCTTGGACTGTTCTGTGCAGTGTTTTCACCTTTCCAAAGCATCTTCCCATCTGTTACCGCCTCTGAGCATCACGGCACCGAGCACGGGAGGCCAGGGTGTCCTTCTACCCACTGGATGGGAGGCAAAACTGAGGCTCGGAGAAGCCGCATGACTGAGAGAATCATGCAGCAGGCAGGAGAGCACTGGGACATTGGGCCCGGACCTCACCAGCCGGCCCTGCTCTCAGTGGCCCTCTTGACTCCTGAGTGGGGGTGGTGACATCTTTGAGCTTTTCACACAGGCAAGGGACCACCCCACGCCCCCGGTCAAAGTTCCTGGGTCACGTGGAGGACATTCGGCCTGGAGCAGGGAAGATTCACAAGCACGTCCTCAAGACTCCAAACATGTCCTCAAATATTTGAGGGCCTCCCACACAGACGCCGCATTAGGCTGATTCCAGGGCTGGAACTAGGACAAATGCTTGGAGGTTATAGAAACACGGAGAAGGGATTTCCACACTGTGAAAAGAAATATTATGAATACACTGAACAGACAGGTGGAACAGGCTGCCTGGGGGTAGTGAGCTCCCCATCACTGGGGGGTGCTCAAGTGCAGGCCTGACAATCGGCTGGTGGAGAGAGCTCAGTGGGGAGTGGATTCTGAGAGAGGTGAGCCTAGAGCCGGGCTTCTCAACCTCAACACGACTGACATTCTTTGAGGTGGCAGCTGACCTTTTGCATCTGTAGAATTTTCAGCAGCCTCTCTGGTCTCTACCCACTAATGCCAGCAGAACTGTCCTTCCCAACCTTTGTGACAAAAATGTCTGCAGACATTGCCATGTGTCCCCTGGGGCAAAATCACGCCCCCCCCCCCTTAAGAACCACTGGCTTATAGGACCTTTAAGATCCCCTGAGATCCCATGATTCTGTCATTCTAGACCATTCTAGATGAGGAACCACAAGAGTCACTGTCATTTTTTGAGCCCCATGTGGCCTGTGTGATGGTAAGTCTTGTATGCATCATCTCATTTAATACCGTAATCTGCCTCGGTCGGTCTGTCTGTCTTCTTGCACCGCTCTCCCCCACGCCTCTGCCTGGCTCACTCTAATTCCTCCTTCCACCCTAAGTGTCGCTCCCCCTGGAGCCCCTCCCTGCCCCTATCTCAGTCATGTCCCCTGTTTTCTTATATTCCAGCACCCCATTGCTCCCCTAAATCTCACAGGATCTGAATGTCTCCATGTCTGTCTTCTCGCTAGACAGCAGGCTCATGGAGGCCACCTGGGCCTTGCTCGCCTCTGGGTCCCCACACAGTAGGCGAGGCAGAGATGTCTGCTCAGCGCATCCCTAACCTGGCCGGTCAGCAGAGCTGCCTGAGTCTGCAGCCTGAGCTGTCCACTCCTCCCCCCGCTGCCGGCGAGGGCTGCCCGCCCGAGCCCCGCGGTCCCTGGGAAGCCACTCGCTGCCTGTCTGCTCCCTGGGGCCCCCAAGCAGAGGTCTCTGACCCAGACGTCGGCCAGTGTCCAGACAGCGGGCTCCACAGGAAGGACGAGGGGTAGGCCGTGTGGGCAGGACCCTCCCCTGCAGGAGGAAATGACCTGGATGGGGACAGTGACCACAGACTTGTTCACCCAACCTTGGGTCCCCAAACGATTCCTTTTCTTCAAAGCTGGAAGGAGGTCACTTTGGGATAACCAAGGGGAACCCACTCAATTCCTGCCGGGGGATGCTCGGAGCAGAGGGTCTTCCTGTTACCCAGGTGTCCTGATTCAGTGGGAGTCATGGCGAGGGTGGCAGGAAGCCCCCGCCCTTCCTGGGCTCAGGCCAGCCTGGAGGTCCAGCCCCTGGCGCACAGTCAGCCGGGTGACTCTGCTGAGTTGCTCCAGTACTCAGGGCCCCAGAGGTTTCTTTTGTGAGATGAGGAAGATTTGAACCACATCGGTGGTTTCTGAGCTCTTGTGGGTGTTTTTATTTTGTTTTAAGCAAAAGAAGCCTCCCCTTAAAGGAAACTCTCGTATGATACCCCAACGTTTAAAACCCTGAGCTCTGCCTTCTTGGGGTGCCCCATTCCCCACCCCACCTCGAAAGAGCCCTGGGTCCCCTCCCTGCCCCCCAGGGCCCAGTTTGAAACCCAAGGGGTTTCTTGCAGGCCCTTCTAGCTCCAAGGTCTGCAATTCTATAACTAACCCACCAAATGGTGAAACGCGATTGAACATAATGTGGAGGGGCTATGTGGTGACTCTGAGGCCCCTCAGGGTCTCACAAGGCCCGGGGATAGCTGTGACTCGCGTTCTCCTTGAACATGCTGAGATGGAAAATTCTGGTCATCCGAGGATTCTGTTTACTTCTGTGGGTCCCTGGATAAACAGGAATTCACAGTACCCAGCAAAGATAAACTTATGGAACTCATTAGCCCAGAAGGGGTTATAGGCCTAGGACAGAAGCACACCCCGCAGGCCCCGCCGTGTTTGGATGATGGAGCCCAGCGTGGAGACACCCCGGTTTGGTCCCAGCCTGACAGCAGCGGCCACAGCCCTGAGGGAGCAGCAGCCACGAGGCTGTAACTGAAATGCCACACAAACGCTTTCTCATCCCCTTGAGATTTGCTGTTTGTTCTTTTCCCTTTTTGACTGATGAAGAAACTGGCGCTCAGAAAGGCAGAGTCCCCTGCAGGTGGCTGAAGCCAGAGTTCTCAGCCCTGCTGTCCAGGGCCTCCCACACCGTCCACGCAGTGGCCGTGAGCAGCCCCAGCTTGGTCTCCTAACCCGGAAACTGGGGGTGTTTGACTGGAGCAGCCTTCCCGTCAACACACAGGGGTTGAGTGATTGCTCAGGGCTGAGGATTGAGTTAGAAGCCGATAATAGAGACGTGAATAAAGTCGTGGCCCCTGATACATCAGAGGGCCAGGGGGCCGAGGGTTAACTCTGCCAGGCAGCTGGTGGGCGAGAGTTTGGAGAAGGTTTCAGCGAGAAGGGGATGTCTGAGCCCACTTGGAGGCTGAGTGGTCAAGTGGCAGACGGAGGCAGTGGGAACAGCATTTCCTCCAGAGGGAACAGCCTGTGCTAAGGCACAGAGGCATAAGGGAGGATCTCAAAAGATTCCTCCAGCTCTAACCACATTGGTGGGTCATTAAGGGATGATAAGGGAGGAAGAATAGGTGTCTCAGCAGCAATATCTCAGAGAAAGGAGAAGGGATCTCCTTCCACTCAGATGGGGCTGCCCATGGGGACCACGTCTTATCACTGTGAGAATCTGAGGCAGTTCTTGCTGGAGTTAGGAGAGCCGCTTAAGGACTGTACTAGTTTACCGAGGCTGCCACAACAAATTGCAACAAACCGGATGACTTAAAACAACAGACATTTATTCGCTCACATTTCTGGAGGCCAGAAGTCTGAGATCAAGGTGTTGGCAGGGCCACACTCCCTCCGAAGAGTCCTGGAAAGACTCCTTCCTTGCCGCTTCCTGGTGGCTTCTAGAAGGCAGCTCCAGGCATCCTTTAGCTTGCGGCTGCCTCACTCCCATGGCTCTGCCTCTGTCTTCGCCCGGCCTTCCCCTCTGTGTGCCTCAAATCTCCCTCTGCCCTTCTCTTGTAAGGACACTTGGCATGGGTTTGGGGCCCGCTTGGATAATCCAGGATGATCTCATCTAGAAATCTGTGACTTAATTGCATCTACAAAGACCCTTCTGGCAGAGGAGGTCATGTTGACGTGTTCTGGGACGTGGATGGATCTTTTTTCCGGGGGCTACCATCCTACCCACTACAGGGATCAGTCATCCCACAGCCTTGTTTTGAGGTTGGGGAGGCTGAGGTTCAGCCGGGAAAAGGCTCTTGCCCACGGCTTGCCAGTCAGTGACAGAGCTGGCACAGGGCCCCTGGTACTCAGGCCACCATTGTCATCATAGCATAACATGCATATCGCTTAGCATAGGCCAGGCATTGTTCTATGTTGTGTATCTATCAACTCAGAGTGACCCCATTCTAGAGAAGAGGAGAGCAGCACAGAGAGGTCTAGGAACTTGCCCAAGGCCATGCAGCTAGTCTGTGGGCCCATGTTGTACCCTGGGACCCCATGTGTCTCCTGATACATTTGTGAGTACCTGTCACAGAATGGTCCTCTGGGCAGCTCTGAGGTGTTGAGGGAATAGAATAGGGGTCTTGGGACGAGCTGGGGTGATAGACACATACGGGAGCATTTCCTAGAATGTGGGGGAGATGCCAGTTGGGGGTGCGGGGAGAATTCTTACAGGAGAAGAGCTCACGGTAGGAGGCCTTCTAAGGAGGGCTGAAATCACACAGAGGAAAGAGGATGGGAAGGGTGTTCTAGGCATGGGGACTGGATGCACAGAAGCAGGGAAGCAGGAAAGGGCATGGTGTGTCCTGGGGACCACAAGCGATTTGGTTTGGCTGGAGCATAAAGCAGGAAGCGAGAGGGAAAGAGGCTCAGGAGTGGACAGAGCACAGGCTGAGGCTTTGGACTCGATCCTGAGGGTACTAGGGAGCCACAGAGGGTTTTAAGCAGGAGCTGCATTGGCCGATTTGTGTTTTAGAAAGATTACGGGGGCGGGGCGCCCAACCTTGACTCAGGCCCTGGGCCAGGCCTTATGTGGCTGGAGTGGATGGGGGTGGCTCCTCAGGGACCCCTCCTGAGTTCAGCTGGAGTTCACCTGGAGTTCAGCTCTGGTCCCTGGCTTGACAGGTATGAGATAAAGCTGAGATTTAGGGCAGGAGGACCTGTACCTGGTCAACTCCCTCCCTCTCCCCACAAGAAGCCCAGGTTCTGCTGGAAGTCTGGGGGTGTGGAAGACATCCGGTCTGCAGACGGAATTTAGCCCTGTGCCAGCCTTCGTGTGGGGTAGGCAGGCAGTGGCCTCTGAGAAAGATGCCTAACAGGACATTAAAGGAAGTAGGAAGAGCAGCATTTCCCAGACCATGTCCATGGAATGTAGTCCTGGAAGATCCATGGACACACGCCATGCTCCACCCCAGGAGACTGTCATAAAGGCTCTGAGAAGTCCCGCAACGAAGAGGTCATTTTCATTTTGTTTAAACCAGGATTTCCCAAACGTTTTGATGCAGTCCTTTTATTCTCTGACCACCAATGAACTTGCCTTGAGAAAGGAGAGCCGTGGAACCCACTTTGGGCCACGCTGGGACAGAGGAGGGAGCATGAGACCAGAAGTCAGAAGGCTCGGGTCAAGCTGATCCTTGCAGGGACGCCCACCCCTTCTCTGAGCCTCCATGCCCTCCTGGCTCTTTTTCGGCCATTGTCTTATGAATTACAGTGACACATGGCCTCCCTGTAAAAGGCATCTCGTGTTTCCACCCTGGGCTTCCAGAAACCGGTGGAGGGCTGGGCACTGTATGAATATGTCAATGAAAGTCTAAAATGAGACCAGCCTCTCCAACAGGGTTATGATGAAATTAAATAAATGAATGCCTACGAGATGAGCTTGACGCTCGTAAACTTTACAGCCCTGTTCACCTGAAGGGCCTTTTTTTTGTATTCAGTGTGCTCCAAGGGGCCTTACCCCCCACCGACTCCCAAGTGCCTAAAATTCCACCATTACTCACTCGCTTGCCTCAGGGCACTGAAGGCCCCAATTAAAATGTAAATGCGTGACCTGGCGGTGTCGCCACAGGTCCACCAGCACGTCTGAAGTGGCTTCGTGCCATCATCATTGGCAATTCACTCATCAGATTAATCCAGAAAACTGGTCCAGATGAAAGAACTCACAACTGGGAAGCTCCTCTGTGGAAGTGGGAACGTGGGGCATAAAGCGATGTTGCTGGGGGTTCCGGGGGCGCAGGGAGCATAGGTGGGGCTGTAAATGAGACTTGACTGCTGTCACACTACCGCCCTCAACCCCCCACCGCTCCCATCCAGAGAGGCCTGGGCCGTGTTCCTCACCTCCAGGATGTCCGGGTCAGGCGGGTGGGAGTGAGCCTCTGGCCCATTTTGCTCCCAGTTGCTGGCCAGCCCAGGGGGTCTGAGCTGCCTCCGCAGGAAGCCCATAGAGCACAGCCCTCCTGGTCCTCCGGCCTGGCCGCTGGGGTCAGGCCAGACAGGCCTGCTGTGGGCTGGGGACAGGATCCTCCTGAGAGCAGGTGCAGGAAAACAGGAAGGGAGGTAGCTGCTGGCGGGGTCAGGATTAGGGCCTTCCTCCCCTCCCCCATACCTTCCTCCCCTCCCCCATCCCTTCCTCCCCTCCCCCATCCCTTCCTCCCCGTACCCCCACCCTCACCCCCCCACCAGGTGGCAGCCCCGTTGGCCCCTCTTCTCCAGACCAGATGACCGATGAAAGGCGCCTCTCTTAGGGGCCAGAGCTGACCCATTCCTGCCCTCAGCCGCCCAGCAGCCCCGAGGAGGTGGTAGATGTGGAAACTGAGGCTCCTCCTCCCCTGTCAGGTCGCCACGCAAATGTCACTTCCCTAGCCACCCAGCTCTGCCACAGCATCCTCGTTATTTCCTCCAGGGCATTTCCCCTCTGCTGGCACCAGCTTGCGTATTTGTGGGCTCCTTCATCCTCTCTCACCACAACTTGAATTGAAGCCACAAGAGAGCGGGGACCCATGTCCAGTGTCATCTAGCACATAGTAGGCATTTAATAAATATTTGTTGAACAAATGAAGGGAGTAAGGACTGGGCTCAGAGGGGGAAAGGACTCTGCCAAGGTCACTGGAAAGTCAGCGAGGGGCCAGGTCCGGTACTCAGGCCCCCGGCCCCTGAGGCCAGGGCTCTTTCTAATTTTTTCCAGGCTGTGTCCCCAGGGTAATCGAGGATGCCCACCTTCCTCTGCACATTGCTCCTCTATCCACTGCCCCAGAAAGGGGGCAGTTACCCCGCGGGCTCCGGACACCCTCCCCACCACCCTGAGGCAATTACTTCCCAATGTAGACCAGGGTTCAGCAACTTTTTCTGTAAAGGGTCAGACACTAACTATTTGAGGCTTCGCAGACTGTCCTAAAGTCTCTGTGGCACATTCTTGACTCTATTGTAGCACAAAAAGCAGCCAGAGACGATATGCAAAAGAATGGGCACAGCTGTGTCCCAATAAAGCTTTATCTACAAAGCAGGCAACAGGCCAGATGTAGCAAATAGAAATACAGGACATCCAGTTAAATTTGAAGTTCAGTGTCCTGTATTTTATCTGCAACCCATGGCTGGCGGGCCATAGTGTGCTGACTCCAGCGCAGATTCCGGGCTGGCGTGAACCTCGGAAGTGACTGGGAAGAGACCCATCAAGGAGCGCCCACCGTGTGGAGGCCCTGGGCGGGGCACCTTCTGCATCTTATCTCCTTTATCCTCCCAGCAGCCCTGTGAGGTGAGACGTGGGTTCCTCATTTTACATACTAGGAAATGGGGACTCAGAGAAGGAAGGTACGGAGCCCAGCTTCCCAGAGCTGGTCAGGGACAGAGCCAGGCTCCAACCCCTGGGCAGCCTGGCCCAAAAGCCCGTGCTCTCGCAAGCCAATCTCATTTTATGATGCGAAAACCGAGGCTCAGAAAGGTGAAGCAACGTGTCCGGGGCACACAGTAATGGGGATGCCTGCCCAGAGCCAGGACGAAGACTTCCTGGCTCCCCGTCCTCTGAGCTTTCCAGGGGCCGCCCAATGCTTCTGTGCATGAACTTGCGTTGTTGCTGACCTCTTGGGTCACTTCCTGTGGGGGAGCGCGGGGGGGAGGGTGGGTGTGTGTATGCGTGCATGCGTGCACACACAAACAAAGCCTGAAGCTGCAAATCCAGTCAGCCTCGCAGGGGGCAGCAGGTTAGATGTGAGAGAAGAGGGGCTCCTGGATGGATTCATTTTGACCAGGGCCACAACCTCAGCACTACAGATGTCTGGGCCGATAGCGCTTCTGGCGGGGCCTGTCCTGTGCGTTGTAGCACGTTTAGTGGCATCCCTGGCCTTTATCCACTAGAAGCCAGTAAGTAGCACACCCACCAGTTGTGTGTGACAACCGACAGTGTCTCCAGACGTTGCCAAACATCCGGGGCAGGGGGAGGGGAGGCTAGGATGAAATTGCCCCCAGCTGAGAACTGCTGAGTCCTCTAGGGTCTCCCTGGGGAACCTGTAGTCGCCCACCCTCCAGAGGCCCATGAACCTCCCCAGGCCTTGGGCAAAAACATTCCGGGCATGCAGAACAGTACCACTGGGAAACCCTAAAAAGCAGAAGAAAGGGTTTGTCTGGGCCCAGCTATGGTGAAAGTCCCCGTGAGCACAGACTAACCAGCCGATGCAGCCTGTGCTCTGTAGGCAGCGGCTTGTGCCTGAAGCCAGAGGGTCCCGATCTTGTCTGTGCCCCAGAGCACCCCGAGCTTGTTCAAAGGCCCACTCTGGGCCTGTCCCCCTGGACCCACGTGGACGCTGGAGGGGGCTCGGGGAATCCCACCCAGCTCCATTCCCCTGACAGGTGTTTGGAGCCAACTCGTCAGGGCCCTCGGAGGGAGAGAAGCAGAAGGAACCGGGGCCCCAGGGCTGCTGTTGGGGTAGAGAGTTTGGACAGAGGACTTGGGGGTGCGGAATCCTGCCCCGTGGGTGGCTGACTTCTTTGCATCAGGCTGGTCTGGTGGAGAGAATGACCTCACCTGCTTGGAAGAGCCCTTGGTGGTTGGTGGATCTGGGGTTGGGGAGTGGTCCCCAGGGCCAGAAACAGAGGAGCTTGGGGGCTGAGAACACCTCCCCCTGGCCTGGCTGCAGCCCAGTGTGGCTGCCTGTGGTCTGGCCCTGGAGCAGGGGACAGACCTCCCCCGTGGCTGGCACCCGCTCAGCGGCCTCTTCCCAGCCACGGCGAAGAAAGTGAGAGGGGCTGACGTGGGGCTGACCTCACGCGCGGCTCCCCCTTCTCCAGCACCTCCCTGGGGGTTCTCTGCTGCTGGGAAGAGGACCTCCCGGGGGTCCTGGGGGGAGGGGAGGTAACTGAAGGATGCTTCAGGCTGAACAGAATTGAGGAGGGTACAGGGGTGCCAGACCAGCACCAGGGTAGGCGTGGGGAAGACAGAAACGCCCCCTTGCACCCCAATACCTCCTCTGCTGCCTCCAGGAGATCTGAGGTTCCCTTAGGAGGGTCACCGCATTGGAGGACTTTCAAAAGTTCTAGAAATGAATCAAGAACGGACGGCCCTTGTGGGCAGGATAGGGGAGGCAGGGGATTTGGATATTCAGATGCTACCTGGCCTGGTTACCCTATAAGCCAGGCATTATGGCATCTACTTCTCTCAACGGCCAGACGAGGGTCATGTGACAGGCAAGGAAACTGAGGCACAGAGAATTTAAGAAACTTGCCTAAGCTCCCACCGCTGGAAAGGACAGAGCCAGGATTCAAACGCAGGCGTGTCAGAGCCCCAGTGCTGTGCAGGTGGTCGGTCAGCCCTTCTCAGACTCGAATGAACAGAATGCCCTGAGGATCACCCTGAAATGCAGATTCCAGTTCAGCCTGTCTGAGGTGGGACCTGGATCCTGCATTTCCTAGCTCCCAGGGCTATGGATGCGGCAGGTCTGCACTCTGCTCATTTTGCACAAGGTCACATGGTCAAGTGCCTGGCACGGGTCTTCAGTAAACAGATGCTCTTATTTTTGCACCTGTGGAAAGTACCTCCCACATGCTCTGTGCAGAATAGGTGCTCAGTAAACAGTGAGTGTCCTTGTCCTTGTGAAACACAGCCACATAAAGGAAGAGCTTGGTGAATTCTAGAGTCCGGTACAAACGTGTAATTGGAGCTAAAATAGACACGGGAGATTCAAACTGAAGGAGTCAAGGAAGACTTCCTGGAAGAGGTGATATGTGAGCCAGGCCGTGAAGGACCAGAAAGAATTTTTCACATACTGAAGGAGGAAGGGCATTTTAGACAAAGGGAAGAGCCAGAGCAGAGGTGTGGGGAGGTGAAAAGATGTGACATTTAACAGACCGCCAAGCTGCGTTGTCACCAGAGGAAGGGGGCGAGGGGCAGGTGAGTGGAGAAGGTTAAGTTGGGCAGGACCAGTTAGCAAATAAAAATGCAGGGCCCCTTGGAGGGGAATGGATGGGTGTCTTAGTGCCCTAGGGCTGCTGTAACACATTACCGCAAGCTGAGCGGCTTCAAACAGCAGTCCTTTATTCTCTCGCTATTCTGAAGGCCAGAAGTCCAAGACCAAGGGGTTGGCAAGGCTGAGCTCCCTCTGAAGGTTCCAGCGGAGGATCCTTCCTCACCTCTTCCAGCTTCTGGTGGCCCCAGGCATTCCTTGGCTTGTGGCCGCATCACTCCGATTTCGGCCTCCACCTTCCCATGGTCTTCTCCTCTTCTTTCCTCTTTGTCTCTTATAGGGACACTTGTCCTTGGATTTGGGGCTCACTCAGATAATCCGGGATGCTCTTACCTCGAGATCTTTAACTTAATTAATCTGCAAAGATTCTGTTTCCAAATAAGGACACTTTCACAGGTTCCAAGGACCAGGACGTGGAAATATCTTTTCGGGAGCCACCATTCAACCCAAGGTAACAGGCGACACAGGCTACGCTCCTGCGAGAAGAACAGGCAGAGAAGGATGCCAAGGGTTCTGCCCATGGGCTGCCTGCCTCTGGCTTTTGCTTGTGACACACTCTTCTTCGAAGAACCGTCCTTCTGGGGAACTGGGAGGGTTCCAGCTGGCCTGCTGGGGCCAGAGGGGTGGGGCCTTGGTGAGCAGGGCCAGGAGAAAGTCTGCTGACAGGTAGAGCCTTTCCCAGCTTTGATTCATTGACCGTCTGGGCGAGAGCTGGACCGAGCCTCTTGGAATTGCAAAAATGCCTCGCACATATTTTCCTCGCTGCCGGTGGTTTTGTTCTCAGCCAGCGGAGAAGGCCTGTCTGCTCTGCCAACCCCCGCTCAGCCCCCGTCCCCTCTCCCGTCTGCGGCTCCCTCTGCATCCCGCCCACCTCTCCCCCCAGAGACACCCTCTCTTCACGGCCCGTCACTGAGGCTGGAGTGGGCAGGGCTTGACCACGTCCTCATAATTGAAATATTTGGCCCCCGAAGTGAGGCCAAAGCAGGGCGGTGCTTCCCCCAAGTCAAAGGGATGGATTCAAGCTGGGCTCTGCTCAGGCAGGAGGGGGCGCGGGAAGTGTCCTGGACGCTGAAGCCAGAGGCCAGCAAAGGCTTCCTTCCTGCTGGGTCCCGGAGGATCCAAGTGGCCTTGGAGGGCGGCGGGGACAGAGACTCAAGGCCCATTGAACCCCAAATCCCTGTCTCCGTCATGATGCCATCCTTCCCGCCCCTTGCACATGCACCGCCTGGCATCACTCCAGCCTCACAGAATCTTCCAGGAAGGAGGGAGTCCTCTGATGTCCATTTTGTGTATTATACGTCAATAAAAAGGTTTTTCAAAATCCTGGGGACAAGGGGAGTTTCTGAGGCATATTCCGCCCCTGTAATACCCTCAGGACTCAGATGTCCGCTCGTGGGTTGGACCAAAGCCCATTTGTCCCCACGTCATCCTGGGCCCTTGTAGAATCCCCATCATTGGGCTGCATAGGGCGCTGAGCATCAGCTTTTACAAAGACCACTGCAGAAACAGCCCCCAGGAATCCACTCGCTGCAGGGGGGGCCCATCACCTCCCCATAACCCGCTGTGGGTCTCCAGGGAGAAATCCCCTTCAGCACCCAGTCCCGGGACACGCTCTGCTTCCCTGAGGCTCGAGAAAGCCTCATCCTTTCTGACTATGAGAATTGCATAACAGATCACATTTCCCTTTTTCCTTTAGTTGCCAGGAATCTCAGAGCCAACTTTGAAGCTCAGCCGTAGTAATTATGTGACCCCTCGTGATCTGAAACATTTCTTTCTTTCTGTGGTCTTAGTTTTCTCATTCTGTTTATATCTTCTCTGATGCTGATTCTCTTTACCTATTTTATCAGTATTTTCATTATGCGCCTTCTGTGGTAAGCAGCTTTGCATGCTGTTTAGAACAAAGAGGACTATAAGTAAGGAAATAAATACATCATGGTTCCATTATGATGTGAATTTTATTGCTGAAAGTGTGGCTGTTTGTCATGATAAACGAATTCTTCTTCATCATCTGAATTTAGGGCAGAGGTAACCTGGGAAATTCTCTTTCTTCTACCACTAAACCTTGAGCTCCTTGGGTATAAAGGGTGGCTCATAGAGGCCCTTGCCCGTCTTGACTAGGTCAGTAGACAGATGATGACCATAAAGATGAGCAAACATGGAAAGCATCTCTCACGAGCTGAGTCCCTTAGCCTCGTGGGGCCTCAGTTTCCTCATCTGTAAAACAGAGACAGTAATCTAGTCCCACCTTCAGAACAGTTGGGAGGACCTAACGAGGCATGAGAAAACATGTAGTAAACTGTGAAGTGCAGGGCCATCACAGAGCCTATGGGCTTGTGCATTCAGTGGGACAGCTGTTGACAATCAGCCTCTTGGGATGGGGGTCCCCCTCCTTGTCCTGTTGACCTCCTGAGAGCCAGGGTGGGACACAGCTCAGCTGGAGATCCGGGCTCCCCCTGGCTCCCCCACATCCCTGAGATCAGGAGGCCTCTCTGTGAGGGTCTCCTCCAGGACTGGGGCTCAGGATTCCTTAGGAGGGGCATAAGCTGGAAGTTTGTCCAACCTGCTCGCCCCCTTCCCAGTCAGCCTGGCTGCCTGGCCTTGGACTCAGCGCTGTCAGATCTCCATTTCTGCATTCCCTGGGGGACAGGAGCCCCTTTCCCCCCACAGAGACGACACCAGTGTCTGAGATTTGTTCTGCTTTCTCCATCTCCACCTGTGGACGGGCCGGCCGGCCTGGTTCACACAGCATTTCCGTCTTCCTGCTCATGTGCTCCTCTCCGCAGCCTGGTGAAGCAGCTAGGAGGGCCTTCATCACCGATTCCTCTTGCAATTTCACAGATAAGGGAGCTGAGCTCACAGGGCCGCACATGGTCCAGAGGACCCAGGCCTCAAGGGCAGGGCCCTCCCCGCAGAGCAGGCGCCTCCCTTCCTCCCACCTAGGAATCGTTTTCGCCTCTTGTTGGAAGAGTGACCCAATAACCAGTTCACAGTGCTTTGTTCTCTCGGGGCAGGACAGAGTACAGAACACCTGCCCTCTCCTCGGACTGGAGAGACCCCGGAGAGAGGCAAGGGGAGGACCGGGGACAGGATGGCAGCCAGGACCTCGCATCTCTAGACCCCCCTCATTTCTGTGCTGTGGTATCTGTTTCATTTTCTCTAGTTTCCTAGTAAAAGTTTCTTTTGAAAAGCTTCAACTTTGTCTCCCATGAGCGAAGGGGAAGGAGGGGGATGCCATCGGGGTGTGGCCCAGCCGTGGGGTTCAGCCAGCTGGGAGGGCCTGCTGGGCTTTGCGAGGAAGAGTCGGTGGCAGCGTGGGTCATGGGTCGGGCTCACAGCGGCCTCTCCCTGCGAGCCGCTGCCCGCCTGCCCTCGGCGATGTGTTCACGCTTGGCGCCGTTGTGGACTTGGGAGGAGTGAGAGGCGGAAAACACGCAGGGTGGCCTTGCTCCGACTTTAATTTGCTCATGAATCTCCTGGAATCTTGTTAAAGGGCAGACTCCAATCAGCAAGTCTGGGGGCGGGAGGGGGCCAGATTCTGCCTTGCCGATCAGCCCAGGTGAGACCAGCGTTGCCAATGTCGTGGGTCGAGTCGCCTCATCGCACAGAGCAGAGAGGACCACGGCCCCAGTGCTCCTTCAGTCTTGGCCTCGCACCTTCCGTGTGCCCCTTCCATCGCTCACATCCTCCGGATGTGCTCATTCCTTGTCCCCACCAGCCTGGGAGCTTCCGTAAAGCATGGACTGTATCCTGGTCACCTTTGGAACCCAACACAGGACCTGACACTTATAAACATTCATGAGCAAGCAAGGAGGGGACTCTCAGAAACACGGGCCAGGTCCCCAGATGACTCTTGGCTGGACAGTCATCCCAGAGCAAAGCACAGGGGAGACATCAGGGGCTGCTCCAGAGCCCCTGGGTCTGTGGCCAGCCAGTTCCAATCTCGCTTGTACCCCAAGGAAGGGGTCCCAGGAGGCTGGGAAGAAGGTTGCAGTGGAAGGGGGTCCCCAGGTGCGAGGCCAGAGGAGGGATGGCAGTGTCCACTGCAGGAAAGCTGCTCAGGCCCAGGAGAGCCCAATAGAAAAGCCCTGGTTCCGGCCGCAGCATCCTGTGTGATTCCAGACAGGACCCTTAAACGTCCTGCTCCACGGTCACTCACGCCTGTTCCCCTTAGCTCCCCTCGGAGGGTCAATGGACCATTCCTTGAGGACAGAGGCATTGGCAGCTAGTCTCTTCTAGGTCCCTGATGTTCCACGTAGGGGAAAGAAGATGAGATTTGGAGCTAAAGAAGTGGCCCTAAACACTCTGCCTGTGTGACCCTGGGCAAGTGGTTTCACCTCTCTGAGCCTCAGTTTCCCGCTCTGCAAAATGGGAATGCTGACTCTCAGGGACTTATGGGACTACGGTGGGAGGGAAGTGAGGGGCTGGGTGTGAGGGAGCTAAGACATCAACTAATACTCTCCCCACTTTGGGGCAGCCCATCCCTTTCCTGGCGGCACCCGATGATCTGGAACCCCACCCACTTTGCTCTGCCCGTGCCAAAGTTCTGCCCACCCCACCCTTGCCCTGTGGAAGCGCCCCCTCTTCCCTCCTCCTGCCCTTTGCCAAGCAGAGCTCTGCTCGGCTGGGTGCCCAGGACAGAGATGGTCCCGGCCGCTCCAGCCCCGTCTCCCCACATCAATACACTCTGGAGAGCTTGCCAAGAGCAGATTCTTTATTAATTTCTCTTTTTTCTTAAAAAAAAAAAGATATTCCTTCAATATAAAAAATAAATATTTTAAATATGGCATTGAATAAATAAAAATAATCTGTCAGTATGAAACATTCCCACAGGGTACATTCATCAAAGAGGAATTCGTCCCCCAAGGCCAAGTCTTTTCCAGTAGAAAGGAAGGAGGGAAACAGGGAAGGAGGCAGCGAGCTCACGGTGTAGACGGGAGAGATGCCCAGGTACAGGGTCGGGATGGGAGGCCGGGGTGATCAGAAACTAGGGACATCTGTACCATGTGAAGGGAAACTGACTTCTCACTTGACTCTGGCCTCCACCCCCACGTGCTATGTCTGTTCTGGAGAGCCAGCGGGGCAGAGCTGGCCTGCTTCTGTCGGGGAGGGTCCCCAGGAGGGGACAAGGAGAAGGCGAGGAGGAAGACAACAAGGAGGAGAGATAAATAAACTAGCAGGGCTTTCCCATTTAAAAATTTTCAAAATAAATAAGGTCCCCCAAACTCCTCTCTTGATAAACTGCAAAATGACCGTCCTTCTCCCTTCTCTGCTGACAGGGTCTCCCCGTGACCCCGGATGCAGGTGTGGGTCCACACCAGCAGCTGAGACGCGAGAGAAAGGACAGCTGCCAGCCCTGGAAAGCTTTTTCCACAGAGGCTCCATCCTTCAGGGATGCTGTGCAAAGTGGGTGCCGATCTGCTGGACTGGTTCTAGAAAGAGCATTGAGGATGGGTGCTGAGGGGCATGGCCAGGGCTAGGGAGGGGAGGGTGTGGGTGGTGGGAGCACAGTGGAGCCGGGGTCTGTGTTGGGCCCCAGGAAGCAGATTCTCTTGGTCCCCCAGCCTCAGAGGCTACCCACGTGGGCCCGGCATGGGGAGTCCGTGTCCACTGGGTGACGAGATGATGGGAGACTCAGCCGGCCCCGAGCCTTCTGAGCCATGTTCACCAAAAGAGCAGAGTGACGGGCGGGCAGCAGGAAGAGACCCCGGACAAGGGCGAGGGTGACCCACACTGAGACGGCGTCGGAAAACATACGAGTATCGTGGTCTCCTCTGCCACCCGCCACAAAATAGTCTTGCCAATGGGAGGGACAACTCCCAGCTCGGGCCCCCACCCCACCCCAGGCCGGGGCCTGCCTGCTGCCTGCCCGCCTGCCCTCAGTGGGCGTAGGTAAAGTGCTTAGAGAAGACAGAGAGAGGTGCCAAGGGAGAGCAAAGTACCATGATCGCGATGGCTGAACTGCTGGGACTGCCGCCTGCTGAGGATTTGAGAAGAAGCCAGAACGCTGCTCTGAGCAGCTGCCCCGGCTCCGCGCCCTCCTCCCCGGCTCCCAGACTGGAGGGCGTTTCTCCGCTAGCCTGGCCCCGGCACAAAGGAAAGATCGGGTTCCCTGCCTGGGAGCCCAGACATGGGTGGGGGCGTGGGGGGCGGGGGGGCAGAAGGGACCGCAGCTTCCTGGTCTGTGTCCCAGGGCCTCCTGGTCCTCCTCTCCAGAGCAGGGGGCTCCTCCCTGCGCTGCCCCAGCTTCCTGAGGTCCAGCCAGGCCCTCTCGCCCTCTGTGGGTGTTCTTGGGCCACCCGAGAAGGAGCTTCCTCCCCATGTGCGAGCATGCTGGGTGCCGGGGCAGGATTGCTTCAGGGCCCTCCGCTGCTGGTCTAGACGCAGCATGGAGACAAGGAGACAGAGGCAGGCAAGGAGACACTAGGACCGCTTGGTCCACTGCTCCAGGGGCGCCCTTTCGACGATGAACGTTGCCCCTTGCAGCACAATTCCAGAAGGCGCCAGAGAACGCAGTGTGGAAGGAGCCCCCTGGAGCCAAGCCACATGGCAGCCCTGGGAAAAAAGCCCCTGGCCACCACACAAACCCACCCGGCCCACCCTGCAGCCAGGATCCTGGTATCCACAAAGCACAGCCCCATTCGGGGCACAGGATGCAGCCGAGTCCCCTGCCCCCATCCAGCTGACCAGCTCTCTCAGAGCCTGACCCTTCTCTGAGCTTCACCCACAAGGCTTGTCCCACTTGTAACATCAACTTCCAGACCAGACCGGGCTCTGCCGAGGCCTGGCCCCAGCCCCAGCGGAGGGAGCTGTCATATTATTTCTCTCCGGTAGGGAGCAGGAAAAGGGAGTTAACTCTGCCATTTACAGCACCAATAAGTTAATATAAATAGGGCATCATAATAAATAGACATTCATGCTGGGTCAGACACACAGCACTCTCGGATCTCAGGCTTCCCTGAGACCCTGACCTCAAGTTCTGCTGTCCTCTTGCTCTAGGGACCAGAGACTAGGGCCTCTGGTCCCCCTCAAGTACCTTTGTGTGACCTCACAGGGCCTCCATGGGCCTTGGATGTGAGCTGCCACTCTGAACTACCCTGTCCGTCCCCTCCCTTACAGACTTTGCCCAGAAGGAAGACTCTGGGTGTCCTCAGAACCTCCTCACCTGACTTTGCAACCTGCCCACCACCACAAGCCCCTCTTCAGGTCTGGCCGCCAGACCCTGGCCATCCCAGGCGGCAGGAAAGACTGCAGGAAGAGGAAGATGAGCCCGCCAAGCCTTTTGGGACCTCTCTTCCTTCCACCGCCTTCCTTCTCAAGCCTGAAGGTGGCCTCTTTGCCTCCCGAAGAGTCTGAATGCCAATGACCTCCTTCTGGAACCTTCCACCTGACAGTCCCTAGGCCTGAGCTCTCCAAACACGCTCAAGAGAAGGCAGCGTCTCAAACGAGAGCTCCCTTCTCAAACTTCCACTCACCATACCTGTAGGGGCTAAGGAATCCTTTGGGACCCCAGCCCCTCGGGCCTACCTGATCCCAACCAAAACTTCCAAAGTCTACCCAAGGGGCAGAAGGCACTGATGGTGGTCATTCTGCCAGGGACAATTTCTCCCGACCCCTGCCGTCTCGCCCTGTGGTCAGGGTCGCTGTAGACAACTTGTGCGGTTTGCTCACAAAGCCCCTGGCTAAGGGGACAAGTAGGGGCAGATGTCTGGCCCACACTCCCCTTGACAGCCCAGCACCCCAGTGCCTGGTTGCAGTCTCCCAGAGGAAGGGGCGCCTTCTTCTAGGTGGCGCTGTATATAGGCCCTGCCCATGGGAATTCTGACTCTGTTCAGAGTCATCACAGACCACCCCACAGGGGAGTGGACTGGCCAGGAGCCCCTCGGGGTCTGCCAGCAGTCCCCAGTTGGGTTTGGTGAAGCTCTGGGCCCCGGCCACAGTTTGAGAGTTGCCTGGGTCTAGGATCTCGGGTCACTGTACGCTTCAAGATCTCCTGTCTGGAAGGCCTGGGCCACCACGGCGATGACCTGCTTATACTTCCCCAGGAGCTGACAGCCCAGCTTCTTCTTCTGGAAGACGTCCTTGTTTGAGGTGTCAGGGCCGTAGGCCACGTCCACGTTGGCCACGTGGTACTTGCTGCACAAGTGGCAGAGCACGTTGCTGAGGAGGCCCCGCATGGTGTCCGAGGTGGCATTCAGCTTGCTGTGGAGGCTGAGAGCATTGGGGTTGAGGACCTTCTGGTCCCGTGTGATGTTACCCAGGGAGGCACCAAGGTAGGCAATGATGCGGTACAGCTCCACCAGCCGGGCCTTCTCCTTGCCGTTGGCGTGGAAGGGCGGGAAGTCCGTCACATCGGGGCGGCACAGCTTGTCCAGGTTGCTGGGGAACGGCTCCCCCTGGGCCGTGTACTGAGGGGCAGAGGGGCAGAGGGGAGGTGACATGGGAGCCTGAGATGGGTGTTCCAGCCCTGCCACCAAGCCTCTGGGCAAACTCTTGGGCCTCAGTTTCCCACCTATGGCTTGGGGACCCAGCTACTTGCCCTGTCAGCATCTCGGGATTGTCATGAGAGTCGGAAGTAATCATGGATGTGAACACATTTGGTAAAGAATCAAGGGCTAGACCATGCAAGGAACCATCATCATCATCATCACCATCACCATCATCAGGACCACATGGGAACAGAGAGGAAAATGTCGCTTCTCACCTCTAGCGGGTGCACCACACACACCTGCACTTTTACTCACCACAATCACCCTCTTCCTGGGCGGCTCTGCACCCCAGACACCCACAGCCCGCCGTCTCTCCCAACAGCACCTCCCCGGCCACCTCACTGTCTCTTTCTCCTTTGTCTCTCATTGGCCTCTTGCTCCACGTGGTGGCGGAATCCCAAGACTAGAAGTGCCAGCCCCACCCTTCTCCCCACAGCTCTGCCCCTGCCTAACTGGGCGTCCTAGGAAAGTGGCTTCTGGTCTCTGAGCCTGGGCTGGGGGTGGGACGGAAGCTGTAGGAGTCTGGTGTGGTTGAACCAAGCCCCCTCCCCATTCTCTCCTCCCAGCTCCAAAAGGTCCCTTTCCTGACCAGCCCCACTGGCCCACGTCAGCACAGCAACCCGCCCCCCGCCTTCCTCCTCCCTCCATCTCCTGGGGGACTTACATAGAGAATGAAGAGAGCATTGGCACTGCTGTTGAGCTGCACCAGTTGGTTCCTGATCTGGTCCATGAGGTTGCTGTGACATGGGTGGCGTGTGGCACAGGTGGCATTGTCAGGGGTGATGGGAAGGGGGCTCCCTGCCCCGTGTTTCCAGTGCAGAACTAGCAGCAGGGGCACAACTCCTGGGAACGGGCAGGAAGGCGCCATGAGTAGGGAGTTGGGGGGGCAGACAAGGGGACTCATGGGAGAGGATGCGCCTCATCTCCACAGGGACATGGGGGCCTCAGCTCCACCTCCAGCTCTATCTTCCCCTGGCCAGTTCTAGTTTTTCCCATGTCACTGCATCTGTTTCTGTGTCTCCCTCTCTCCAGATCTCTGCTTCTCTCCACCTTCTTATATCTCCCTGTTGTCTCCTGAGAAGGAGCAGAGGGGCCAGACAGGAGCTGTTCCCACTACTTGGAAGCTGGGTCCAGGGTGACACTAACGCTCCAGCCCTTCCCCTCAAGGAGGAAAACCCCCAAGACCTCCTTATTGTCTGGTTGGAAGGCATCACTCCCCAGGGCCAAGGGGTCTCAGGGAAAAGAGAGACCCTCAGCTGCCCACCTCCAAGGACAGTCCAGAGTCCTAAGCATTGCTCCAGGCCCATTGATCCGCTGCAACTCCAACCTTCCGAATCGGGTTCCCATGGACACCACAGGGGGACAGGGGGACGGAGCCTCTCTGCTAACCCTCTTCTCCCTCCCACCCTGTCACTTGATCCTGGCTCCCTAGGCCATCTGTCCACTAATTCTGCCACCCTGTCCCATCTCTTCTATGGCTCTCCTTCTCCAAATGTGGCCACTCCCCTACTAGGACCCTCAACTCTACTCTAAATTCTGCAATTTTTGTCCCCCTCCATCCTCGTCCCCAAATCATCATTCAAAACTTCCTGTTCCCCCTCGCCTCCATGCCTCCCTCTCTTGTCTTCTACTCCTTGTCCCAGGCCCTAGGTTAGGATGAGGAGAATCCTGTGGTCTCACAGGCCCCCCAGAGCTCGGCGGAGGGAATGGTGCGACCAGGAAAGAGAAAAGGGAAAAGGTCAAAGGCAGCCAGGTGGGCGGGGGAGGAAGGAAAGTGAAAGGTGACAGGAGAGCTGGGAGCTGTCCCGGCTTGCCCTGGATCGCCCCTCCCCCCTGGGGCGCCTGCTTCCCCCTCCACTCTCAGGTCCCCTCAGCAGGGCCTTTCCAGGTGGCCCAGCAGCAGGGGCTGGGGTCAGAGGACCAGTGAGGCTGAGAGCCGGTGAGGCTGGGGGGAGGTGGGGCAAAGAGCGTCCCACCCGGATCTCCTCTGCCGGGACAGTGGCAGCCTCAAGTTCCCTTCTCCTGGGTCCCCTGTTCCTCCTAGCATCCCCAGGCAATGCTGAGTCCCGGGGATGGCTGGGGGGCCCCCACACCCCCGTCTCACCTAGCACAGATCACAGCTTTCCAGGCGCCAGCAGATGGAGCGGCACCTGCTCCCGTCCCGGGCCGGAGTTTGCAAGCTGCTCGGCGGCCGGCGCCCCTCCCAGGGAGCAGCCCGGGACGCGGTTGGAAAAGAGAAAGCGGAAAGACAGAAAGAAAGAAAGAAAGAGGGAGGGTGAATCCGGGAGAAAGCAGAGCTGGCAGGGCAGCACAGGAGAGTGGCAGGAGCGAGGAGCAGGAGGAGCGGGAGGAAGGCTGCGGCGGCCCCCTCCCTCGCCCGCCAACCTGCTGGCCCCCGGGCGGGCCGGGCGCGCGGTGCCGGGACCATGTGCCTGCGCTCGCTCCCGGCCGCCACCCAGCGCCTCCAGCGGCCCGGCCGGCTGCGCGGGCGCCCCAAGTGTCGGTGTGTCTGCTGCGGGTGGGTGTCCCGCTCGCGATCGCCAAGTGCCCACGTTGCCGCTGCACCCGCCGCAGGGCGCGGAAGCCGGCGCGGGGCGGGTGGATTTACCTGCCGCCAAGACCTTCATTATGGGCTGGACTCCAGAGGGCCTTGGAGGAGACCTTAGATGCCGGCAGTTTTCAGAGGTTCATGCTCGGATGGGGAATTTGCCTGATTTATATACTGGAGCCTGTGTTGTAAGACAGAGAGAGAAACAGCTATATTTAGCAGGGATCCCCGTCCAGGAAGTTGTTTGAGGTGCATCATAGGAAATTATGAATGGAAGAAAGTGAGAGTGGGGGGGGGGGGCCTGAGGGGGGAGGGTGGGGAGAGCAGACTTTTTCCCTCTTCTAAGAATTTGATTGATAAAATTATAATGAACTCTTCTACAAAACACCCTGTGGTTTTCCTGAGTGGCTTGCCCTGGGAGTTGTTTGAAGATGGGGAGAGGGAGGAGGGTCCCCAGGCCGAGTCATCGGGGTCCCCGGGCAGTGGGTGCCCCAGACAGCCCTGACTCACCTGGGTTTGGGGAGGGGGCTTGAGGCTAGGCAAGCAGATGGAGGCTGGCACCTGTGGCCCTCTGATGGGGGGGGGCGGGTTGGGGGGCTGTGGGGCGGAGGCAGGCTGGGGCTTGGCTGAGAAGGAGGCTCCAGGAAGAGGGGCTGGGGCTCGGTGTGGACTTTAGACAGCAATAAAGTGGAACTGAACGTGGGCCTGGAAGCCACCTCACCTCCTCCAAACTGGCCATTGCCACTGGGCTAAGTGGAGCTCCAAAGGGAACAGGTTGCCCAGGGTCCCACAGGACCAGCCCCCGTGACTGCCATCAGCAAACCTGCCTTGCTGCTCACAGGTACCTGTGAGGCTGGGGAGGGGGCTGGGAAGTTGGAGAACGTGAGGGTTGCTGTGACTCGGTTCTTTGGGGACAGCCTGGGGAGGAGCTTCTGGGTAGGTGGTGTGTGTCTGGGGCTTACCTAAACTTTTTGCAACCCCACCTACCGCTTCAGGGGTGGGTAGTCCAGCATCTCCATTCTGGAGGGACACCTGAAGCAGAGACCTAGGGAGGCTAATCGGATCCAGGTTCCCTCCCCAGGATGCTGAGGGATGGCTGGGGAGAACAGAAATAGCTTGCCCCTCCCAGACCTGCCTTGGAAGCCCCTTGGGTCTCAGGATCAGAAAATGATGGGGAAAAGACGCTTCTAGAGTCTCTAAGGCAGGTCACAAATTCTGGTGTCTCTTGTGACCAGGTGGATTTGTAAAGGAGTGGGCGGGGGCAGGAAGGAATGGTGGGGACTAGGGCAAAATGAGCACAGGGACTCCTCCCCAGTAAAAAGCATTTACAGAAATGCGACGGGTGAGTGCTGGTCAGACACGTATGCTGGGGGCAGGGAGAGGGGCTGGGCACGCTATCCCCTGGGGACCCCACCGCAGCCCTTCTGCCTGACCTTGACCAGGAAACAAGGTCAGAGAGTTGGTTTTTCAAGGCCAGGGAGCCCCTGAAGCCTTTCCCTGACCCCTAATGCCCTGCCCAGCCCCTCACCCATCCTCCACACCCCCAGCTCCTGCATCTTGCCACATTTCAGACCTGTTCAGCCACACGTTCCTCCATCATCTCACCAGGAGGAGCCCTCGTGCCTGCTCTGTTCTCCCCCCGCCCCTCAACACACACACCCTGCCCTATCCAGGCTGGCTTCCCTCATGCTCTCCCAGCAGGGCCTGGGATGTGGGGCGATAAAACGGCCCATCCCAGCTGGCACTTCCCAGCAGGAAGGAGGCTGGTACAGCCCAGCTGGGCTCTCCTTCCTCCTCCTGCCCCCCCACACCTTGTCTCTTCCTTGAGAGGCCACAGAAGGCCCCACCTGGCACTTGCCCATCTCAGACACCTGCTCTGGGGTCCACGTACACCCCCAGGAGGCCCACCGACCCCAGGCTGGTTTGGGAAACCCCACACCCCACGACATCCCAGCTCACCTCCCTCTTCTCACAATCCTCCCACCCCCAGCTTCTCACACAAGGGCCCGACCACTCGGAGCACTGAACTCCAGATCAGCCTCCACTCCCACCCCCACGTCTCCCGGAACCCTGTCACCTGACTCAGCCTGGCTCTTCTGACGTGGACCCTAAATCCATTTGACCAGGGCCCCACTGTGACCCATCTATCCATCCCATTGTCCCCCCCTCCCCGAGTCTGCCACCAGGTGCCCTGATTCTCCTGGAGGCCAGCACCCTGTCCCACTGCCCTCCTGCCCCGGTCTCTCCCCTACATCCTTCCGAGTGGGCTTCCAGGGCCTTGCACTGCCCTCTGGCTCCCTAGACCCCACATGAGCCCCGTAAACCACCCCCAGTTGCCATGGAGTCTCAGCCCCACCCCACAGGAAACAGGAAGTGGGGGCAGAGTCTAGAAGACACTTAACTCTGCCCTGGCTGGCCCCTCCCGTGACTCAGTTTCCCCTCTCAGGGTACCTGACTTGGTCCGTGCTCCCCAAGTGCTCTGGGCCCCTCGGCACCCCAGGCCCAGCCTCCCTCTCCTGTCCATGTCCAGGCACCACCTGCGTTGAGCCTCTGGGGGAAGGCCGGGCAGGGTCTCGGAGCTGCTGGGCCGTGAGCTGCCTGCAACGTGGCCTTGGTCCCCGGGAATCGGCTGCCCAGGCCGTGCTCCAGGCCGGCTTTGGTCTCCTGGAGTTTGTTTTCTTCCCTCCCTCTCTACGCTGCTGTGTGTATGTGTGTTTTCCCCAGCTTCCTCACGGAAGGCATCCTCCCTTCTTGGCTGCCTGCTCCAGGGGTTGTGACCCCAGGCCCCACCCTGGAGTGGCAGCCCCAGCCCGGCCCCTTTCAGTGGTGACTTCATCCCCAGCCTGTCCTGCTCCTGCACACTGGCCTGCTGGGGATCTGACCGGCCTCAGCATGAAGGGGACAGTCGAGGCCCACATGGGACGCCTTCAGCCTGAGCAGGGGGCTGCCAGGCCACAGCCTGGGGGTGCTGTCTCCAGGTGGCTCTGCCATCCAGGAAGCGAACCCACGTTCCAGCCTGGGGCCTTCCCAGGCCCCCCAGCGCTTTCTCTCCTACACACCCAGCCCCTCCTTTTCTGCTGATTCTCACCCACCATCCACAAGCCTTGCCTAGAACGTCACAGATGTTTTATTTCTCAGATGGGGAAACTGAGGCTCAGAGAGGTGAAGGCACTTGCCCAGGGCTGCACAGAAGGTTAACAATAGAGCAGGGTCTGGAACCCAGGCCTCTGGTTTGCAGGCCACAGTGATGCCAACAGCAGCTCACGCCACAGGGGAACGAAGGATGGCGAGATGCCCATGGGCCCCCTCCTCCAGGATGCCTCCCCGGACTCCCCCAGCCCTGGCCGGCTGAGTCTGCCTCCTCCTGCCCACTCTCCTTTCAAATGCGGACGAGTCTTATTCCTCACTCTTCGAGGGCTTGGATCTGGTCTGATACTCATTTGTACTCTTGACAGCACCTGGCTCAGGGTTACACCAGAGTGGATGTTAAGTACTTTCTAAAAGCACTTTAGGATTCCCGAGAGCTGCCTGTGCCGAAGCTCTCGTGGAGAGGAGGCGCGGAGGCTGGTGGCTGGCAGCATGGACTTCGGACTTGGTCAGAGCCTGGTTGGCGATTTGGCTCTGCCAGTTATGAGCTGGGTGACTTTGAGGAAGTGATCCCCTCCTGGCCTCGGTTTCCTCATCTGTAAAATGGGAATAATGGCACCTGCACTGTGGGTTTGCTGTGAGGGCTCAGGGCTCAGCACAGTTCTGGGTACCCAGCAAGCCCTCTACACGTCCGTGTTCATCCTTCTGCCTCCCCGTGCAGGAGCAGTTCTTGTGCCCGTTTTACAGACGAAGCAACCTGGGCTCACTCCAGGGCGGAGGAGGGGAGAGGTGGGCAGAAGAGGGCCCCGTCCACCCTCTCCTCACGGATAATGGAGGCAGGACACCCTTATAGCATCCAGCATCAGGGTACCCCAGAAACATCCAACAGGTTGTGTGGGGAGCTGGCATGGCAGGGTGCCCACGCTCCCCCTGTCCCATCCTGGCCCCCGGCTACCCCCACCCCAGGCCTGAGCTGAGGACAGCGGCTGACCCAGCCTCACCGCCCCCAGGAGCTGATTCACCCCCAGGCCCCTTCTGAGAAGGAAGGAGACACAGCTCAGCTCAAAGGGGCTTGAATCACCAGCCGCCCCCTGCGGAGCCCCGGGGGGGGGGGTGCGGGGGCGAGGGCCAGCCCCCTGCCTCTCTGTCTGTCTCTTTCCCGGGCCCCAGGGCACTCGGGGAAGAGGGCAGCGTGGCAGCGGCCATTGGCAAGGGGGGTGGCAGGGAGGTCCCCTCACAGTCAGGCATCCTGTGTGGGCAGCCGGCAGCTGTTACTCACCAGGTAAGCGGCTCTCTGGGCACTGGGGATTCCCCAAGACCAGTGACCCAGAAACTGAGCGCTCCGGGCAACCCCCACTGCCCGGCCGGCCTCCCTCCTTTGTTTACCATCGCCCTCCCCTGTGCCCAGCTAAGATCTCAGTTCTCTGAAAACCAACCAGCAACGGCTCTCAGCCACCAGCTCACACCCGGCCCCTTGCCTTGATGTTCCCACCTGGGAAATGAGCATGGGAGGCTCAGATGGGGAGGACGTTGGGGGCCTGGCATGGCCCAGGACCAGGGCTGGGGAGGGGCAGCCAGAGGACACAGGAGAAGCTTGGAAATTCCTGGCACAGTCCTGGCTGTTGGGCGTCCTGTCCAAAAAGGCCAAAGCAAGCCATTATTCAGCACTTGAGAAATGAGGGTGTAGCTACACCTGTCCCCCCCCCCCCCCCCCCCGCCACGTGGCACCACAAACCCATCCACGTGCTCTCCTGCAACCTTTCCTGTGGCCCGTGGCTCGGTGTTGCAAGTCAACTTTGGGCCGTCTGGGCTCGTAGTGGTGCCCATGGGTAAGGGTGTGGCTTAGAGGTGACCCTGGGTTCGAATCCTGCCCACACCATTTCTCAGCTATGTGACCTGGGGCAACTGGCTTCCTCTCTCTGAGCCTAGGTGTCTTCTCTGAAGGGGGATGCTGTCACCAGCCTCAGGAGGTTGTCATGAGGACGTTAAGTGGGAAACACAAAGTGCCTAGCACATGGGAGCCATTCTAACCAGAGTTTTTGTGGTCACGGGAGGGGAGTGAACCCCAGCCTGAGTTAGGGGCTTGGGCTGGGTCTGGGTCCAGGGGTCAGTACACCATCCATGGTCTGAGACTTAGGCCAGGGAGGGCCTCCGGGTCCTTTCAGTGCCCAGAGTGTGGCGTGGGTCCTGGGGGAACAGGCAGCCTCTCAGAGGCTCGGCCTCAGGGGACTAAGCGGAGGTTCCCGCCTCAGGGCCCAGCTGTCTTTGAGGCTCTTGAGGCCCAGGCTATGGGCCTGCAGTCTGCCCCTTCTTACCGTCACACCATCACATCTCTGGCAGGGACCAGCTACACCCCCTCAGAGCCAAGCAGGGGCCAGAATCCACCCTGGCCCCCAGCCCCCGGCCAACTGCCGCCAGCATCGCCCTGACATTTCCCAACTTGTTCTGCGTCAGGAATCCCCCCCCTGGAGGTGAATCAGAGTGACTGCATCTTTTCTTCAATTCTGATAGAAACTGCAAGGGAATTGCAAGCAGCAGCCCACAGAGCCCTAATCACGGGCAGGGCCCCATGCCAGGCTCTGCCCTCGGCCTCCCCATCTGTACCGTGGGGCGCTCTCCTCGCCAATCGGTCATCAGCACTTGGCGGAGGTAGCGTTTTAGCTCCGCCAGCACGCTGACCTCTCCGGGCTCTCCCTGACCCTCACACTAGCCTGGGACCATCGTGGGCAGATGCCGAGTGAGATTTTCTCCCTGTGGGGCTCTGCCTCCTGGTGGGTCACGGATTCAATTTAGAGGGTTGCCACCGGCACTTTCAAAAAGGAAATGGAATAGCGAAATCACCCAGCATTGCCCAGAGCGAGGGCAAGCGCCGCTCCACGAAACCTTTCCCCCACCCCAATGCTGCATGTGTGTGTCAGCGTGTGCATCATCCCAGTTGCGAGGTGCTGTGTGTTTCTAACTGAGACTAGTGGTCAAGAACGTTTGTAAGCTGCCAGTATCGATGGTGGAAGCCAAGCCCTGAGGGGCTGGGGAGTGACTTGCCCAGGGTCACTCAGCAGCTGGCAGCATGGGGTGCTGACTTCCACCTTAGCCACTGTCCCTTCCAGCTCAGGAATGGGCAGGAGGGGCCGAGGGAGGGGCAGGGCGGGTGTTCATGGTGGGGGGCAGAGGCCTGGCATCACCGGTCCTGGGACAAAGGCCCTCCCAGAGCCCAGGCCCTCACAGTCCACTCCCTTCCGTAGCCTCAGACCCCGGGCTCCCCGCCCCGCCCTGCCCTGCCCTGCCCTGCCCGGGTGGGGCCCTGGATAGTCACAGGCCTTTCCTCACTCTGCCCGGGGAGCCCTTCAACCTCACCGCAGGCGGCAGGAGGAGGAAGTGGCCCCAGTGCCCTCTCCAGGTTAGCCGGTGGTGCAGAGGCCCAGCCTGTGTCTGGGAGTGCCCACCGGGCTCCCTGTGGGTCTGTCTGTCTGTCTGGGCCTGAGCGGGCATTTGCATGTGTGTGTGTGTGCTGAGGGCCTTGTGTGTCTGCATGGCTGTGTTCAGCCCTGTGTGTGTGCACGTGTGTCTATGCTGGTCTGTTTGCCTGTGTGTGGTTTTGAGAGAGCTGGAGTGTACACATCCCTGACTGACTTTGTGAGCCCTGTGTGTGATTGTGTGAATGTGCGTGTGGGTCCTGTATGAGTGTGTGTCTGACCCCGTGTCTGTGTAAGTCTGTGTGGGGCAAGTGGTCTCTGGGCACGGGTGGGGAGGCATGACCCTGTGCATGTGTGTGCGCGTGCCCCTGAGTGTGTCTCCAACAATCCCTGCTCCTCACCCGGCAGCCCCCGCCCCTGGGAACCGTGTGGCAGCCTCACGTCACGGGGGCCACCAGCAGCTGGTTTCCTCTGCACCCCACCCAGGCTCCCCCCCCCCCCGCCCTGGCCACCCTGACTCTTGGCAAAGGGACAAAGCTGATGTCAGAGCTGAGCTGACAGCTTCCTTCTCCCACTGGATTTTCCAAAAGAGAGAGACCACAGCTCGGCTCCTATTAAATAATCGCGGGGCGGGGGCAGGGGGAGGATGTTTCACTCAATGGTTTCCTGAACTCAGAAGCAATAAACAGAACAGGAAGCAGCCCCACGGACCCACTCAGCCTGAAACCGGCCGGCACCAAGGTGGGGCCCGGCCTCCCCTCCTCCAAGTCCAGCTCACTGGGGCCACCCTGACTCGACCCCAGAGATGATGTCAGGGACGCAGCCGGGCCCTCTCCCCAAACTGTCCCTCACTGTCTGCAGGGCCTGAGGAAACGTTCTGAGGATGGAAGGAGGTGATGTGAGCCTCAGGCCTCGTGATAAGATGGAAAGAGCGGAGTGGCCCCATCCCAGTGTGTGGGAAGGATGGAAGGGACGGGGCCCAGTGGAGGGTGCACCGGCCTCTTCCCTGGGGAGAGAAGAAAGGATGGGCTCCCTGACGTCACGGGGGGACGGGACCAGGGGGAGAAGCAGCCTATGGGGAGCGAGGCGGAGAGGGCCAGGCCTCCCCCTGCATCCTTCAGGCGACCTGGGTCTGCTGCCCATCGCCCACCAACCCTGCACCCTTGGGCCACTCCTTCCCGCCCTTTCTGGGACATATGGCCAGCATGCTGCAGGCCCCAGAGGCCTTCATGAGCCTCTCTCTCACCCATGTCCTCCAAAACATATCGTTACAAAGTGCTCGCTAGAGCCCTCTAATATCTCCGGTCCTAGCTCTCATCTCCAAGGGAGGCATTTTCATCCTGGTTTCACAGACATGGAACCTGAGGCTCAGAGAGTTGAATGATCTGCCCAAGGTCAAGCAGTGTGTGATGGAGCCAGTTCTCCACCCATGCCCCACCCCTCACGCCCCCACAGCCTCCCTAAAACACGAGCTAGGAGGCCAGGTGTGCTTGGGCAGCCCATGGGGCTCACGGGCAGCAGTGGGGTCTGGGGGTCCCGAGGATAACTCGCCCCCCGGGAGCCCCTCCTTCTGTCTGGGCCGGCTGCTCAGCCGCTTATCAGCCGCAGGACTCCATGACACAATCCTGCTCTGATCTCCTGCCCAGCCGGGCCTCCTGCCCCACCCTGGACCCCATTTCCGCTTCCTCCCCTTCTGGGTTGGACCGCGCCTGCCCGGCGATCACAGCGGGCTGGCTGGAGGGCTGGCACCCCTGTGAGCCCCTCGGCTGTGTGGTCTCCCCGGTGTCCACTCTGGCCAGGGGCCTGGCGGCAGGGGACCCTCAGAGAGGAGGATGGTAGCCTGCAGTTCCCCATCCTCAGAGTCCAAGAGCCCACATACCTCTCCCAGAGATCGCAGCCTGGGGGGCACTTAGAGACCACCATGGGCTCTGCTGGCCTCAGTGTTCCCACTTGAAAAAGGGAAAAGTTGGAAAGATGAGACTGTGGTGGGAGTGGGAGTTGGGGACAAGGAGGGGCTAGGTGGGCTCTGCCATCAGCCACACCTCAGGTCCTGTCCTAGCTCTGTCACTTACGAGCTGTGGACCTCAGACAGGTGACCTCACCCCTCAGGCCTCAGTTCCAACATCTACAAAATGGGACACAAGGTCATCAACCTGCAAAGTTAGCAACGCCCTCTGGGAAGCCCAGGCAGACACTGAAGATGTGCCTGGGTTACTGATATTATTATCTTAGCTGTTAAAACTTCACAGGTGGTGCCCAGAGAGGGGAAGCCACTTTTCCAAAGCCACACAGCAAATTAGAGGCACATCCCCAACAGCATGTGGGCTGCATGCCTCGCTCAGACTCCCAGATCCGGAGTCCGGAACCCTGAGTTTTGGTCCTGATCTGCTGTGAGAAATCCAGAAAGATGCTTCTTGGAGTCTCAGTTTCCCCATCTGTAAAACGGGCCTAGAGAAGGCCATCAGTCTTGAAGGATCTAGAAAAGGCTCTTCAAGGCGTGGACTGTGGGGTGGGGAGGGACAGGAAAGCTGGGCCTGGCAAGAGCGAGGACCACGTCCAGGACTCACTGCCTTGTGTTCTCAAACGCGCAAGCACTCAGCTTGGCTCCAAGACGCGGACTGCAGCGCCCCCCACTGCCCAGCGGCCAAGGCCGCAGCAGCCCCAGACCCGCCGCTCCGCCAGGGCGTCCCCCAGGGCTGGGCAGGGCGGGATTTGGGGATTGAGGAAGTGGGTGGGGATGTCTGAGGCTCAGAATGGAGGGTCCGCAGAGGCCCTCCGCCGAGGCAGGAGAAGGAGGCGCACGGAGGCGTTCCGGGGGAGCCCCTGCCCTGCCCAGCACCCCTCAGGGAGCCCTGAGGATTGGCCTCAAGGGGGCGCCAAGGGCGACACGCAGAGGGCTTGCGGTGGGGGCGCGGGATCCAGCTGGAGCCCTGGGGGGAGGAGGGGGGGGGGAGGCGGACGGGAGGGGAAGGGGGAGGGGAAGGGGGAGGGGGAGGGGAAGGGGGGGAAGGGGGGAAGAGGAAGGAGACTGCTGCCCCTTCCCACCCGCCTCAGGCCCAGGCCCACCTAGTCCCCACCCAGGACAGGCCCTCGCCCTCCCAGAAGCCTCTCCCCAGTCCTCAGGAACTGCTGATGGCAAGATGGGGGTCGAGCCCCTTCTCAGGGCATTTGTGTCCAGGTGCCCTCCCCCGACCCAAGCTCTGTGCAGACTCTGCTTCTGTTTCCTTTCTCCCCGCCATGGCCCCCGGAGCCGCGGCGTCCACACAGGCCCATCTTACAGATGCCGGGAGCACAGAGCACTCGAGTCCTGCTCTGGCCCAAGGTCAAAAGTATAGGGGCCATGACCTTGACTGACCACACACCCTAGAACCTCCGTGAGGCCCTCCACTTTGGCAAAAACCCCCTCCCCTCTCCTCAAATCAGAGGCAGGCAGGGGCCACCCCATGACCCACTGCAGCCCCTTCTAGAGGGACAGGGGCCCTCTGCCTGCCACACCTCCATCTGAGGGGAAGGGAGGCCACCGTGGGCTCAGGACCCTCCAGTGCTCTGGGGAAAAGAGAACTTGAGGGTCCCTTGGGAAACCAGGAATCAAGACACTCCCCCCCCCGGGGGTCACCCCTCTGATCACACAAAGCCAGGATTCCGGCCTCCTCATCCAGTGCTCTCTCCTCTGCCCTTTAACCCTTCCATGATCTTTAACCCCTCATATGTCCCCACGACACCCTCACATCTCGTCTGTTCCCTTCACCTCAACATCCTCAGAGAGATGTGCAGGGTACCTCTTACAATGCCCGTTACACAGATGGGGAGACTGAGGCCTGGGGAGCCGTGTGGGCCACCAGGGGCTCCGCGACACATGAGGGAGGGGGTGACGTTTACCCGTGCTGGAGATAAATTGGGGAGCTGGCATCTGCCCCCGGCCCTGCCCGTTGGGGAAGCCTACCGTGGTCTGCACCCGTGCCGGACCCTCTGGAGTCTCACAGGGAGTCTTCCGGGTCTTCAGTGGGACACCATCGACTTCGGGGCCAGGCCCCCTCTGCTTCCCTCTCCTGCTGAATCTTCTCTGGAGGCGGCTCTTCACCCCGCCCCCGACTTGACTTCCCGTCCAGGCCGAGTGGCCCTGAGGCTCCCCCCACTTCCACCCCACCCCCCCCACCCCCACCCCCAGCTGAAGGGCTGGGCGCCACAGGGGCAGAGAATCCCAGGTCCCTGGCCAGATTGCACCTGACACAGGTCGGGGCAGGGGCTTCAGGGTGGCCGAGGGGAGAGGTGGGACCAGGAGTGGGGAGGGGGCGTCCCGGTACCTGGCACCCCTGCCCGGTGCCGTGTGGCCAGGGCGCTGGGACCTGAGTCATGGCTGACTGGGCCGCGCCCAGCCCGCCTGGGTGACCCAGGCCGGCATAAGGCGATGACTGGGCAGCCCTCCGCATGACCAGCCGGGGTCGGCCTTAGGTGTTTTGACTCAGACCTGCCGCAGGCCGTGTGCACCAGGGCTGTGCCTCCTTGTCCCCATCCCTGGAAGAATCACAGGGCTGCAGCTGCCCCCCGGACACAGTGTCCCCCCAAGCCACCACTCCCTGCTCTGGCACCCACCTCAGAACCCTGGAGGCTCCTGGTCCGTCAGGTCTGCCCTCCCCCACGGGCTCCAGGGCCCCATCTGCCCAACCCCCTCCCCCGAGACCTTCGCCCCTCCCTGAGCCCGGCCCTCGGGGCCGCCCGGGAAGCAGGGAGCCGGGCTGGCCCAGCCGAGGGCCTCCCCACTCTGACCGTGGACTGTGACCCCTCCCTCCGCGTGGGAAAGGGTCTCTGTGGGCGCTCCGGGTCCCAGGCCTGGCATGGAGGGCGGGGTGGCAGGGGGGACAAGGACAAAGAGAGAAGAGCTGTAAAGAAAGAAAACCAACAAGGAAAAGGGAAAATGAGAGAGAGGAAATGGAGAGAAGGTTGTCTACGCACCTGCCCAGTGACAGCTTATGACAGCGCTGACAGAGCGCCTGAGTCTGCATTGTCTCCTGGGAAACCACTGTCACCGCCCGGGAGGCGGGCCCATTGTACAGAGGGGGAAGCTGAGGCTCAGCTGGAGGTTATGCAGCTTAAGGGCAGGAGGGCTGGCTTTGAGCTCATTTTGCTTAGCTCTTGAGTTCGTTCTCATCCCTCGAGAAAGAGGGAAAAGGTCCCCTTAGACAGGTGGACAGCGAGGGGGCAAGGACGTGGAGGCCGGAGACCCTGCTCTGCTGTGTGCAAGCCTTGGGTTTGTTGTGTAGACAGTGAGTGCTGGAAACCACCCCCACCCCCAACCTTCTCCTGGCCATTCTCCTGCCCTCTGGGCCCCTGTCCTAGGGAACTTTCCATCAGTGTGTGTTACATGCAGCGTTGACTGAGGGCTGTGCCTGTCACCCTGAAATACTCAAAAAAGAAAAAGAAAAGCCGGCTTTGAGTCTATTTCAATGGCAGGGTCGTGCCAGGACCCCGTTATCTTCCTGAGCCTGTGCCAGCTCACTCCTGGCCCGAGGCCACTTTGTCCCTTCACATGGGCCGTTGAGGCGGAGCATTCGCTGTTTGCAGGCTCACAGGGTGTCGCCACTCCAGGGAAACGTGTCTTGTGGGGGAATCAGCACAGTGGCACAAAAGCGTGATTGGAGCCCCCGTTCTGCACCTGTCACAGCGGGTGGTCATGGGGACCCCAATCTCACAGCAGTTGGTGCTGTGGGGGGATGGGGCGATCAGAGAGGGCCGGTTCCGACTCTGGGTGCAGAGTCCAGAAATGACTCCCTGTGAGCCTCCCGTGGCACCAGGGAAACCACAAGCCCCATGGGTGGGAGCATCGGGAAGGAGGCGGCACTTGAGCCAGGCGTCAGGGTGGGAAGGTGGGAGGAGTGGGAAGGGGGAGATGCAGGCCTCAGGGAGGTCAGATGCCTGGGTGGGATGGGGGCCAGCTGAGCCCGGAGTGAATGCAGAGACCAGCAGGCAGGGCCTGGCATGCTGTGATGAGGAGTTTGGAATTGATGCCACGGGCAGTAGGACAGGAGGGAGTCATTGAAGGTTTGCGAGCAGAAGAGATGACGATAGGGAGATTTTAGACGATGTCCAGGGAGCCAGGGCCTGGCTGGCGATCGAAAGAGGAGGAGGCACGTGCCAGAGACGGGGTGTGGGAGAAACTATGGGACGTTGTGATCAATGAGGAGCAGAGAGGCTGACGGGCGAGAAGGGGTGGGCTGGGGCTCTGGGACTGCCATGGGGGTAAACAGGAGGCAGAAGGATGTGGGGCTGGGGGTGAGTTTAGCCTCGAGGTGCTCACGGGGCTCCCAGCAGATGTTCCTAGAGCTGGGGCTGTGGATGTGGGCTCAGGGGAGGACCAGGCGGGAGACGGCGGTTTGGGGGCACCTACAGCTGTGGTCTCATCAGGACACAGTGTGGCAGTGACAAGTCCTCACAAGAGGGACCCCTGAGACCCTGCCCCAGAGTCTGGAGCTCCCTGATCAGCTTTCTTCAGGGCAGGGGTGGGGGCGCTGCTCCAGCTCAAAGCCAGTCCCAGACACCTCTCCTGCGGCTTATCCACTGGGTGGGGGCTGGCAAAGGGCCCAGGCAGGGGAGGGGGCAACCACCCCAGGCTTCCCAGTTCTTCCTCCGCAGACCAACCTCTGCCCTCTCTGTGGGCAGCCGCATGCCAGCCGCAGCGTCAGCTCCCCTTCCGCTCCAGGAACCCGAGCGTGCCTGGCTTTTGGTGTCTGCCACCTCCCACCCACAACTTCCCAGCAGCCCAGCCCAAGGAAAGCCCCCCACCCATGCTGGGCCCGGCAGAAAAGAGCTGGGCTCTTGGCCGCACCTGGGTGGCACCTGTCTAGGCCATGCTCCCTGGCACACTCCTCGGCGCCTTGACTTCCTCCAGGGCCCCGTCTGCCCTGCTCCTTATTGAGCTCCTACTGGGTGCAGGCGCTGTGCTGGGTGCTGGGACAGAGCAGATGGAAGCAGGTGCGGTCTCCATCCTCGGCAGCTCCAGGCTAGTGGAGGAGGCGGACAGTAATGCAAATGCCACACCGGGTGAGGGCCCCCCTGGTGGGTCCGTTTTGAGAGAACTGATGACCAAGTTGCTGGACCCACACCATAGGCAGTGGGGAAGAATTGCTGAGGATGCACTGACCAAAAGGACAGGGAATAGCATTCCAGACAGATGGAAAAGCATAGGTGAAGGCCTCGTGGTAAGTGAGCCCTGGGCATTTTGAGAGCCAAAAGGTGGCCAGTGTGGCAGGAGCCCTGAGAGCAAGGGAGAGCCCAGTAGGGGGCAGTGGAGAGCCCTTGCTAGGTACTTGGTAAATAGCCTGGAACCCACATTGGGCAGCTGCCCAGGGAGACTGCTCCTTGAGTCAGGGGCCTGGAGTTCTAGCCCCATCTCTGCACTAACTTGCTCTGTGACCTTGAGCAAGACACTTCCTCTCTCTGGGCCTTTTTGATAAATCAGCGATGCCCTCACTCACTATTCTCTGATCCTTGAATGCTCGGAGACTTTGCCCTAGCTGTTCCCACCACCTGGAGACTCCACCCCTTCTCCAGCACGTCATTCAGCCTGCAGGGTGGATGTCACTTCATCCAGATGCCACCCTGAGCTCCCCCGTTGCCTGCCCTCAGGCTCTATTACATTGCTTGACTGCAATCTCAGATGCTTCTCTTGTTGTTGCTTGTCTGTTGTCTGTCTGCCCCCTCACTTGGGAGCTCTGTGCCACTAGGGACTCAGAAAATTGTCGGCTGAGTTCCAGAGGCTGAAGGGTAACAGAAAAATGCCCCGTCCCTGTGGGACCTGAATTCACACTGTGCATGCCCCCAGGAAATTTGCTCTGAGGGCATGGGCAGGTGACTCAAACTCTCTGAGCCCCAGTCTTCTCACCTGCAGAGCGAATCCTATCTATTGCTGAGCATCCTGCACGGGGCTCTCCTCCACTCCGATGGTAAGTCCTTTTCCCAACTTGGCACCCAGTCCCAGGAAGCGAGGGTGCACAGGGACCGATCCGGGACAAGTTCATCCACTTCTGTCAGCCCTTCCTTTGTAGTGGCTGCCCCAGCACATCACCAGCCTGTAAGTGTCCCTCCGGAGGAGGAGCCCTGAGCATCGTGAGGGAGCCCAGTTTTCAGGGGGCCAGATGGAAACCCTACCCCCCTGGGGCCCATCAGGAGGCAGGTTCAAGCACATACCAGGTCACAGGCTACGTGTGAGGCAGGACCTGTTATTAACCAGCTCATTTCATACAACGCACACCAGCACACGTCCCCCCGGCCACACCCACAGGGGCCCAGAGCAAAGCACACACTCCAGCCTTCCCCCCTCCTCACTCCCTCCCCAACTCCGACACCCTGGTCCCCAGCGTCCCCAATGAGACCTGTTCAGACACAACGAACGCCTTGTCTGTGTTTGAGACGCCCCCACAGTCAGAGCCCCCGGCTGACCGGGACGTGCGACTTCCCTTCCTGGACAGGGCAGGGACCTCCAGCCCAGTTCTCAGGTGGTGGCCACTTGTGGCCTTGCCATGTAGGGACCCCCCCCCCCCAAGAGGCCAGGCTCCTCCAAATCCTCTCCCCAAGGCAACAGAGAGACACAGGGGCTTTAGAAACCAGGCAAGTTTTAAATATATGTTGGCACAATATTAAGATTAAATACACATCATAAATAAGCCTTATAAATAGAAAACAGATAAAAATTGATAAATTAGTCATGTGCCTCCAAGGAAACGTCCCAGCAGCTTCTGGGACCCTCTCCAGGAGGGCAATGGTTTCAGCATGAGAAAATTCCACGATGTACCACCAGGGGGAGCAGCCAGGACCCCAGACCAGGAGCTTCTAGGTGCTGGGAAGAACAGAGACCTTGGGCTGCACCCCCTGTCCATTTGCCCCGTGTGTCCCAGTTCACGGAGAGAATTTGATATGCACCCTATGTCACCAAGTCCCAGCAACTGACAGGTGGAGAATGCTTTACACTGTCCCCAATCCCCTCGATTCACAAAGAGAAAACTGAGATTCAGAGAGGTAAAGTGGCCTACCTGAGGCCACACAGCGAATGAGAGGCTAAGCTGGGTTCCTTGCATCCCCCAGATCAGTGCTCCTTCCAGGAGCACTGCCTCTGTCACAGCTGCCTAAAGTGAGGTCCCCCAGACATCCAGGTGTCTGGCCTGAGACTGAGATGAGGCTCAGGAGGCCAGCTTGGGTCCTGACCTCCCCTTGGAACCGCGCCACCACGGAAAGGAGGAAGTCTGGGGGCAACAGCCCTGCAAGTCATGAGAGGGAAGGGCCGGCAGGCCTCTGGGGAGCGGAGCGGGGGAGGGGTCAGTCTGGCCATGAGTCAGCCTGTGTCATCAGATCCCTGAATCAATGGAAAGTTGGCCCCGCGTGGCCTGACCCGACCGTCCCACCGGGACCGGGGAACTCAGGGCTGGGGTGTGCAATAGCCTGACCCTATCCCCCCAGCCTGGAGGAGGTAGACCCCTTAAAGTGCTTCTGAGAGGTGGGGAATGGAGAGGAGCAGGTTTGGAGGCCCCTGGGAGGTGCAGTCCTGGAGAGTGCCTGCTGGTCCTCCACTTGCCAGGGGAGCCCCCAAGGCTACCGGGGCAGCTGCCCCATGGGCACGAGTCTCCGGCCTCTCCTGAAGAGTTGCACCCCCCGAGGCCCCTTCCGCAGGGCCAGGCGGCGGGGGCTGTGTCTCCGGCTCCGGCGGGGGGTCTTCCCCCACTCCCGGAAGACCTGGCCTGCTGAGCCCATGAGGCGGTGGAAGCCGCTCAGGAACTGGCAGCCCTCCAACTTGTGCTGGAACGCGTCTGAGGCAGGGATGGGGGGCGGCGAGGCCCCTGGGCTTGCCTGAGTGGGCTTGGCCGTCTCCGAGGAGGCACGAAGCAGCTGGGACAGGCAGTGGATGTTGTTCTGGAACCCACGGATGTTCATTGTCACCGTTAGCCAGTCCCGGGCTTTGGGGAAATCCTGCTGTAAAGCGGTCAACCTGTGCAAGGCCTGGCCCAGCGTGGCATTGAGGGTGTGCAGGAGGTCCCACCTGCTGAGCTCCCACAGGGCATCCTGGCTGGGGAACGCCCCGGGGCGCTCTTTGCAGAGTTTTCTCAGTTCAGACGTGTCCAGGCCTTGGAGGCGGATCTGGAGGGAAAGGAGAATCAGGGAGTGAGCTGGAGCCCCCGTCACACACAGACAAGTCTGCTCTGGTCAGCCTTGAAAGGCTACCTTCTGCATCCCCCATCCAGTCCTCCCATTGTACAGATCTGGAAACTGAGGCCTGAGAGGGGACAGGACTCCCGGGTCACTGCAGGCAAGGCCAGAGGGATGGTGTAGCTGGTGGGGGGAGCGCACAGGCAGTGATCATGGTGGGGGGAGTGTTGGCGGGGAGGTGGCCGTGAGCTTCAGGAGGGTGGGACTCGTCTCGCTCACCCCTACATCTCCAGGGCCTAGAACAAGGCGCCTGGTAGGCGTGCAGTGAGCGTGCTGGACAAACGGACATGTGAGGCAGTGGCGTTGGGGTTCGTGCTCCAGACCCACTGAGCTAGGGAAGATGCATCCTCTCCTTGGTGTCTCAGGGTTAGGCCTGAGATTCGACGTCGACCCTGGAATAACGTAGGGAGTCGGTTTCCCCACCCGCCCCATATTGAGTTGGGGTTGGGTGAGTGGGGGTTGGGCCTGATCCTCTCTGGGGCTCACTCCTGCTCTAACCCCAAAGTTGTCTGAGACTCAGATGCTAGCAGGGGCCAGGCGCTCACATAAGGGTCCAGGAGTAGGCTGGTGTCCTGCAGCAAGTCCGCCTGACTCTGGAGCTGCTGGAGGAGCCCTTGGTAGTTGGCCGAGCAGCTGCCCATGGCCGCCGTGTTCAGAAACAGGAGTCCGAGGACCAGACCTGGGGCAGAGAAGGGGATATCACCTGACTGGACAAGGAAACCACAGGGGGGTGGCTTTCAGAGGTGAGGCACCCAAGAGGGCCTTGGAGGTCGCAGCCCATCCCATCCTCCCGGGCCTTGTGCCTCCAAGGGCGGGCTGTGCACTGTGTGTGCACCGGAGCGCCTGCCGGGCCGCTGCCACCTCCCCAGAGAGTCACTGTCCAGCACTGGAGACAGTGGCTGCGCTTCACCAAGGTGGCCTTTAAGACTTGGAGATTGTGGCGCCAGACAGGAACTCTGCGCCTGGGACTCCTGCAGCTTCAGGAGCTGACCTGGGGCGGCCCATGTGGGGCTGCTCTCCGAAAGACCTCTGGACTATGGGACGCTACTGCCACAGGACCCTGGGCTCCCATCACAAACGCTGGCCCTCCATGCAGGTGGGCTGGAGAGGCTGCATGCTGGGCGCCCCGGAGCAGCCTGGCACCCTGAGCTACGTCTGCGGAACCAAAAGAGGCTGCCTTTCCATCCAAAGCTTCCATCTGGAAAGGATGTGCGAGAGCATCCAGTCCATGCCCCCAATTCACCAACAGGAAGACCAAGGTGCAGAAGGAGCAGGGTTGGCCAGGTCACACAAGGCCAGCCTGTCCCCTGAACTCTCATGCCCCTCCCTCCCCTCTCCATAAAGGGCCCCTTCTGTCAGGCCCACCAGGGAGGCGGTGAGCCCGTCAGAGCGTTCTGGGGGGCTGGCACAGTTACTGCTCACCCGCCTCCCCCCACCCCCACCCGCCAGGCACCGGCAGCCACGTGGTCGGAAGGGGCCTGTGGCGCAATGGCCCGGAAGGCAGTGACACCATGTTCCCTTCCTAAGAACCGTTTGGCCCCTTGGGGAAGACGCTGCTGGGGAGAGCCGAGGGGCTGGGCGCCCAGGCGCAGCAACCACAGGGCACCTGTGGACACCTCCCCAGGTATCTGCTGCTGGGCCTAGGCGGGGGGCCCGGGTGAGTGTGCTCCTGGGACTAGAGTGTCTGCCTGGGTGGGCACCCAGGTCTGTGCAAGGCTCAAGGGAGTAGCTGGCCACACACAGGTGTTGCGCTCCATCCACCGTGGAGACCCCGGGCTGCCTATGGGGGTTCTCAGGTTGGTGAGATTAAGGGCTCTGGATGATGTCACAGGACTCTGTGTGCATGTCACCCTGTGGGTGTGGCTATGTGTGCTGTGTGATTGCGTGGGCTCCAGGGCCCTGAGCCTGTCTGCATCTGTCCATTCCAGACCCTGCGAATCAAGGCCAGAAGGAGGCCTCGCAGCCCCTCCAGACATTGCACCATTTTCCCGCTCAGCTTCTGCAGCTTCCTGCTCTGCCCAGCACATCTCCCACCTCCCTCCTGCTTCCCCAGCCTCTCCCCTAATCCGTCCCCTTCCCTCACTCCCTGGCTCCCAGAGTTGCCTCTACATCACCTCCCCTTGGAAGCCCTCCAGGGATACCCGTTTTCCACCCTGTAAAGTTGCTGTGGCCCCCTTTCTTTGCCTGACCTCCTGGCTCTCTCCCCTTCTTGACATCCTTCTATCTGGTGCCCAGCCTCCCCAGCTCCTAGAGGACAGAGGGTGCCCCTGCTCCCCGCTGGCGTCTGTGGGCACAGCAAGCTGGTGCTAGCAGAGAGGAAGGAAGTACTTACTGAGCAGCATCCTCTGTGTAAGCTGTGCCCGCATGCTGGGTGCTCGAGCTCTTGCCCGTGCCGGTCGGGGGTGACACCTCCCGGCTGGGAGCCCTGCGGGCTGGCAGCCACTTTATGCCCGCTGGGGCGATTGGCCAACACCTTGTGAGGTGGGTGGGGGGGGAGGGGGAGGGCAGGCCTTCTGGGAACATGACCCCAAAAACCAAAGTTTCCACAGGCGGCCAATGGGCGCTGGGTGCGGTGGCATGCCTGCTCCTCCTCCTGTTTTCTTCGAATTCGTTCTTCGAGGTCAGCCCCACGCCCAAGGATGATGCAAACCGCAGCCTCAGCCTTCCTGGGGTAAGCTGGGAGCGAGGGGTCCATGCCATCTGCAGGAGGGCTATGCCCGGGATGGAGGGCAGAGGCTGCCACTGGGCACCTGGAGAGCCCGCCGGCCAGTCTCAGCCCAGGAGCCATTGGCCTCACAGGCCACAGTGGTTTGGGGCTGAGGGAGCGAGACATCTTCCTTCTTGGGTCCCCTTCCCGCCCTCCCGCGGGGCTGTTGGGACATCTGTGAGCGGAAACCACCGGGCTCTGGGCACAGAGCCAGACCCAGGCTGGCAGCCCTGAGATTGTGTTTCTGGCCCCAGGACCTGCATCCCCCCGTGGGGCTCCCGGCCATCTCCTTTCCTCCACCATGCACCCCACACACAGCCGGTCTTCCCCATCCCAGGCCCGCAGCCAGGCCCTTTCTCTACAGACAGAGTCCTTGGGGAGAACCGGGTGCTTGGGGCAAGAGAAACAGATCAGGATTCAAGCCTGCTGACATACTGTGTGACCAGAGTCACGTAATGTCTCTGGGCCTCACTTGTAAAATGAGGATTAGAAAAGCACTTCTCAGCCCACCTCGTGGCGCTGCTGCCGTCATGGACATAAAAGGCAAAAGTTCTTTGAAGGAAAAAGGAAAGATGAAAGTCTAGTTCCAAGTACTAACTGTCGGGGGGCGGGGTGGGGGGTGGAGGAGATGGGGAAGCTGTGAGCTCAGAGGGGAAGCCTGGGAGGGGGAGTCACTGCCATGACGGTTGGGGACCAAGTTTCACTTTCTCTGAAAGATAGTGATTGTGGGCTGGTCCCCTGCTTGCAGACTTCTGAGCGTCAGAATGAAAGGCCCTGGAGACCGCGCCTCCTTAGGCAACCTGCTGCTTCTTTGCGGAGTAAACTGAGGCCCGGGCAAGGGCAGACAAGGAGCAGAGGGCTGGCCCAGGCCTGAAAGAGAATCCTTGGCCTATACCCTCCGGAGCCTGGCAGGGAGGAGGGTGCCGGAAGGCTGGGGAGCTAGGGTGGGACGCCAGGGGGCTGCCAGGGAGCCTGAGCTGCTTCAGCTGGGGAGAGCCTTGGGTCTGTGGAGCCTGGACTAGGAAAGCGGAGGTGACCAGGAAGAGGAGGACCAGATGTGCATCTCTGCCCCGGCACCAATCACAACCACCAAGGCTGTTACCTGCTATTCCCTCTATAAACATGCCCACCATCAGTCGTTTGTTCATTCAACAAACTTTTATTGGACCCTACTCACCTGCTAGTCCCTCTGTAGACACGCCACCATCAATCATTTATTCAGTCAACAAACTTTTATTTGGCCCTACTCTGTGCCAGCCACTCCCAGGTGCTGAGGAGCCAGCAGTGGACAAAACCAGACACACCCCCATGCCCAGGAGGCTACGCCTCCGCCCCCTCCCGGACTCCCTGGCACCCCGGCATGGCACTTACTGCGCCATGCTCAATTTACCTCACCAGTACCACCCCTGAGGGCCAGTTCTGGATTCTCCTCCAGAGAGTGTCGCTTCTGCTGAATTCCTCATCTCTGTGCCCACCCCCGCAAGGCTGCTTCCTGGGGCCCATGCCAAGCAGGATCCTTCTTCATTTCACATCCCTGACCTCATCTTGCAACAGCCCGGGGAGGAAGGGCGGCCGGCAGGGATGCCTCGGCTCCCTTGAATGAGGCAACTGAAGTGCAGAGCGGCTCGGGGCCTGCTCCGGGCAGGAGAGCCAGGGCTGGCTGGAGAGCTTCCTGACCCTCAGTGATGCCTGACCGACGTCCACATTCGGGGGACAGCCATGTGCCTTCACCTTGTCTCCCCCACGGTCCGTACTGTCTCCTCGTTTAAAAAGGCCTCTGAGCCCAGAGACACGAGGTTGCCGTGCATGGGAACATTTAAGAGGAGCAGGGCGTCCAAACCAGGGCTGTCAAATCCGAGACGATGCTCTGAGCGCTCGGCTCCTCGAGGGCCGTGTGCAAGCCCGGGGATCAGGGCCCCCGAAGGCAAGCAGAGCTTATGTATGAGTTCACCCGGGCTGCTGTAACGAAATAGCACAGACTGGGGGCTTAAGCAACGTGTTCTCTCGCAGTCCTGGAGCTAGGAGTCGGAGATCAAGGTGTCGGCAGGGTCGGTTTCATCCTGAGGCCTCTCTCCTTGGCTGGTAGATGATTGCCTTCTTCTCGTCTCCCCACATGGTGGCCCTGGGTCTGTGTCCGCGTCCTAATCTCCTCTTCTTATAACACCGCCACTCATGCTGGATTAGGGTCTCCCCAATGACCTCAGTTTACCTTAATCACCTCTTTAAAGGCTCTGTCTGCAAATATAGCCCCATTTTGAGGTTCGAGGGGGTTTGATCTTCAACATATGAAGTTGAGGGACACCTTTCAGCCCATAACCACTTGTAAGAGGAGGACACGGTCGGAGGGCTGCAGGGAATAGGGACACCGGAGGAGAGTCCAGAGGTGGGTGGGAGGGGGCAGACACTTGCGAGAGGACGGGGGTGGCCACAAAGTGAGGAGGCTCGGCTGCCCATCTGATCCAAGTGTGAGAGGAAGGTGCGTCAGCATTTCTGGTGAGGTCAGCACCCAGTGACGTCCCTCTTGCCAGCAGGAAAAGCTTGCAACACGGCCCAGCCAGTATAAATAGGCTCCCGACCACAGGACCCAGGCTGTCCCCTCAGCCTGGGCCACGTCAGCCAGGTCCGCGTGATTCGGAGGGGAAGAGACGACTGGCTTGGTTCCTCAGTACTGCTGTTTCCCCCCTTTCCAAGAGACGACTGGCTTGGTTCCTCAGTACTGCTGTTTCCCCCCTTTCCGGCCCACCCTTCTGCTGCAGGGCCCTACCCCTTTAAATGCAAGGACAGGACCTGGGGTGGTCTGGGAGGCAGGTCAAAATTGGAGGCTGGAGGCTGCTCCCCTGGGTGGAGACAGTGGCCCCGACCTGCTGGGTGGGAGGCGGAGACCAACCTGCTCGTTAGCCCAGTGTTCTTGGCCAGGTCACATCCCCTTTCTGAGCCTCAATTTACCAAAACTTTGTAGACTTGGTGGGACAACTTAACAATCGAGAGACAAACAACCCAAATCAAAAATGGGCAAAGGATTTGAATAGACATTTCTCCAAAACAGACAGACAAATGGCCAATAAGCACCTGAAAACATGCTTAGCATCACCAGCCATCAGGGAAATGCAAATCAAAACCACAGTGAGCCTCATACCCACTAGAGTGGCTGTAATCAAAGGCAGACAACGACAAGAGCTGGAGACGACAGGGAGCAGCAGGAGCCCTGGCGTGCTGCTAGGGGCACGCCAAATGGTGCCACCACTCAGGAAGACAGTCCAGCAGCTCCTCAAACGATTAAGCAGGGAGATGTCATAGACCCAGCTGTTCTGTGCCTGGGTACATACGCAAGAGAATTGAAAACGCATTTACACAAAAACTTGCACACAAATGTTCATTTATTTACAGTAGCCAAAAAGTGAAAGCAACTCAAATGTCCATCAACATGAATAAAAAAATTATGGTACATCCATACAGTAGAATATTATTCGGCCCTAAAAAGGAATGAGGTACTGATGGATGCTACAATGAGGATGGACCTCAAAGGCATTATGTTAAGTGAAAGAAGCCAGTCGCAAAAGGCTGCATATTGCATTATTCTGTTTATATAAAATGTACAGAAGAGGTAAATGCATAAAGACAGACGGTAGATTAGTGGTTGCCTGGGGATGGGGAGTGACAGCTAATGGGTATGGGATTTCTTCTGGGGTGATGAAAATGTTTTTGAATTAGATAGTGGTGATGGTTGCGCCATCTTGTGAATATACTAAAACTCAGTGAATTATACATATTCACATGATGCATTTGATGGTATGTGAATTATGTCTCGATTTTAAAAAATGCAGTGGCAAGCGCTACCTTGCAGGACGGTCCACATGATTCAGTGGATGATGTGTGCAAGCACCTGGCCCAGAGCAGGTGCTCGGTAAACACTCCCAGGCCAGCCTTGGGCAGACGCTGGCGCACATTTGCTTATGTCACAGGGCAGCTTTGAGGGTGGTTGGGAAAGATGGTGTTACATAAACTCTGGGGTGAGCAAGGCTCTCCCAGGGTCTTCCCGTGAGGTCAGTGAGGTCACGCTGGCTAGGGGAATCCCTTGGCTCAAGACCTGCCACAGAATTCTTCTGGGACCTGGTGCGTCCACAAGAGTGGGAAGCCATATCTCCCCTGCACCAGTGGCTCCCCCAAACTGGGTGACTGATCCCCTTTTCAAGGGCCTGAACACCTATTCAGGGTGTTCAGCAGAGAGAGAGAGAGTAGAAACGCACTTTTGTGCAGGCACCGCTGACTGTCCGCTTCACACGAGCCATGTCCTCAGCCAGGCCCGCCATAGGGAACACCCAGGCCGAGGGAAGGAGGTGGGGCCGATGCGCCCACTCTGAGGTGGGAGGACCAGGAGACGAGGGTGCTGCCCAGCTGTCTGCAATCTGGCTGGCCTGGAAAGACCCCCACCCCTGGCCACGCTCTCTGAGTCCAGGGTCCTTTCTGAGAGATGAGGGGACAGGCAAGATGACCACAGAGGACCTACAACCCTACAGCCCCGTGGGGTCCCGTAGCAGCTCTAAGCACTGGGATGTCACTATAAATAAAAACAGCCCTAAACATTAGATAAGGAAGTCCAATAGAGTCCTGACTTTTCTCATGATGACCATCTACAATGGCTATTTTGAAACAGCACATTCTTGCCAAAAACGTTTCGGTGCCCCAGGCACACGCTGTCGGCCCAGTGCTAATCGGGCGCATTTCTGGAGTTCTTCTGGGTCCTGTGCTGAGCTCTGGGCATTTCACACAGGCTAGCTCATTCAATCCTGACAGCCACCTTTTGCAGCAGAAATTGTCTCCGTTCTGTAGCTGGGGAAACTGAGGCCTGAGAGGCGGGGCACTTGATGGAAGGTCACATAGCTGGGAGGGAGCAGGGACAACAAAAATAACAAACATCTCTGATAGTGGGGAGATGGGAGACCTGCTCCCACAGGGGAGGCTGCCTGGGGCAAGGCACCGGCAGAAAAGGGCTTGGTGGAGGAGGCTGGTGTTTCTGCAGGTCTGGAAAGACAGCTGCATAAAAGGGACACTACCAATCCCACATGCAGAGGACTGCATGAGCTGACTGCAGGCTGTCCCGCTAGCAGGACAAAATAGGACCGGTTTAGAGACTGGCAAGTGTGGCTGAAGTCTAATAGAGGGAAGAAGTCAAGGAGGGAGGGGAAACGGAGTCACCCCCAGAATGGCTTTCTGCCATTGCAGCCCCTCCGGAGGGCCTTGTACAACACAGCGGGTCCCACCCCCTTGCTTAAAACACTCTCCTAGCTTTCCGTTGCCACTCGGATAAGGCTAAAGTCATCACCACGGTCACCAGACCCTGCCTACCTCCCCAGGCTCACCCACACCTCTCTAGCCCACTGCCTTCTCTGACCTTCCTCAGTCCCTCAGGGAAACCAAGCTCTCATCCCAGGGCCTTTGCACATGCTATTCCCACTGCCTGAACACTCCACCTACTGACCTGCAACCCAGACATCAAGGTCCAGTCCAAGCTTCACCCCTTAAGGGAAGCTTTCCCTGACCTTCTTCTACCTGAAGCTGGTCCCTCCCCCCACCGACCCTCCCAGAGTACCATGTACCCCTCTTTGTAGCACTCTTCAGAGTTGTAAACTTTACAACCTTGGGATTGTCTCCTCAGCCAGATTGTAAATTCCAAGAGGGCGTGCACTGTGGTGGTGGCTCCCCATCGCCTCCCTGGAGCACAGCACAGGCCCCGGAATACAGGAGGTGCTCAATAAATCCTCAGAGATGTGTCCCCATTGCACATCTAGTGCACCTGCAGCCAGGCCTCCAAAGGCGCAGGCCCCCTCGCTGCCTGGCGGGAGCAGGTTCTCTTGGAGCCTTTCCCCTGTCCTCTCCTGGTCGCCTCTTCCCAAGAAAATCAGAATCGTAGCTCTCACAACCCACCCAAGCACGTGATCTGTTTTTTAGGAAGCCTTGATTTTAAAGATGCTGACTTTTCCTTTTATGATAATTTTTCTAAAGCGAATTCAGAATGTATCCTTTCACCCACTGCAGATTTCAACACCTTCCTGGAAATTAAACTGAAAAAGAAAAAAAACAAGGCTTTTCTTCTGCTTCCTTTAAAAAATTCACTTCAGAATGAATTCCACAGAAGCGGCACCTGACAGCCTCAGAGAAGGGGACCAGTCTTCACTCGAGGGGACAATCCTACATTTTGCAGAAACAGATGGATCACGGTGCCTTTTCAGTCCTCGTTCAACCTATATCTAAGTAACTCGCTATGTGTATCAGACTCCAGTCTAGGCGCGGGAATCAATGGGCAAGAAAGACAAGGCTTACAGGTGAGCGCAGTGACTATGAGTGGCTTTTGATATCCAGGTTTTGAAGGGGAATAAACACACATGCCAGCATCCAGCACAGGCCGGGCCCTGGGAGGCCCATTTGTCAGGCTGCCCGTTTCCTGCCCCAGGCCACAGGAGGGGCGCCCACCCAGCCTGGCCTTCGTGCTATCCTAGGGTCTAGCCATGCACCTGTGTCCTGAGCAGGGTCAACAAAATCCTTCCTCAGGACTCCTGTCGGCCCCAGGAGACAGGCCTCCCTGATGTGGCTGGGGTTTCTGAGCCAGGATGTCGCCAGCCTGGTGCTGTGAAAAGCTACCTTCCCCAACTCCACAGGGTGGGGGTGAGGTCCTGCCGAGCATGAGAACACGGCCTGAGCAGCCAGGGAGGCCAGTGATTTCCCGGCGTCCCTGGTCCCTGCTTGAAGCCAGGGCCGACCAGACGGCGTGTCCCAGCTACACAGGACATGATGCCAGTCTCTTTTCTGCTAGTTGAGCTGGTTTCCCAGCACTTGCCACCGGGAGTCCGTCACCCTGCACAAGCATGAAAATATGGGCAGGACGGGTGGAGGGCCTGGAGGGAGGAAGTGGGACGGGCCTTCTCTTGCTGCCAGCTGCACGGACACAGGACATGCAGCAAAAACTTGGAAACTTTGCTCAACAGAGAGGGCAGCTGAAGAAAGACAGGCAGAGCCAGCCAGGGTCCCTGTGGGGCTGTCTGCAAATGACAGCCCTGGTCCCGAGGGGAAGCTGGGGACACAGAGGCAGGCCTCACTTGCAACGATGCCAATTACCAGGCTGGAGGAAGTAACCTGAGACAGGCACTGGAAAGACCTGCCTTGTTTCCCCTCTCACTCTTGGGGAGATGCCAAGGAAACTCTGGGCGTTTATCTTTTTTAAAAAAGTGTTTTGTGAGGAACATTGGCCCTGAGCTAACATCTATGCTAATCTTCCTCTATTTTGTATGTGGGACACCGCCACAGCATGGCTTGATGAGTGGTGCTAGCTCCACACCTGGGTTCTGAACCTGTGACACCCAGGCCACTGGAGCGGAGCACGTGAACTTAACCACTACACCACTGGGCCGGCCCCTGTGGGCATTTATCTTGATATGAAAAAAAAGAAACAAATCCTGCAGCTTCAAGGGGAGAAAAGGCCATTAAAGTTTGCTCTCTCTAAGGGTCTACTGGTAGCCATTCAATGGGTGATGTGGTGTGACCATCTGGGGCCAGGTCATCCTGCCCACAGAGCATGTAAGGAACACCAATGCAGAGCACCCCCACAGTCAAGAAGGCATAGCTTAATAGGCCAAAGGTGGGAACAACCCAAATGTCCATCTATGGATAATGGGTAAAAAATGTGGTATGTCCAAATAATGGAATATCATTTAGCCATGAAAAGGAATGAAGTACTGACATGTGTTACCTCCTGGATATACCTCAAAAACTTTATGCTGAATCAAAGAAGCTAGACGCCAAATGACACATATTGTATAATTCCACGTATATGAAATGTCCAGAATAGGGAAGTGCATAGAGACAGAATGCAGATTGGTGGTTTTCAGGGGCTGGAGGGAAGGGGAATGGGGAGTGATAGCTAATGGGTAGGGGGTCTCCTTTGAGGTGATGAAAATGTTTTGGAACTAGATAGAGGTGATGGTTACACAACATTGTGAATGTGCTAAATGCTACTTAGTTAGTCACTCTAAAATGGTTCATTTTATATTATGTGAATTTCACCTCAATTAAAACAATTCTTTTTTAAGGGCAGAGCTTGGATTGCTGGGAAGCTGGCGGTGTAGGAGGACTCTGAACTCACCTCCTCCCAAGGACACAACAAATTTACAACTCCTCTTGTAATAATGGCCCCTGAGAGAGAACTGAAAGCTGGGTAAAAAGAACCCCACAAACTCTCAACAGTGCTGACTGAGGTGGAAGAGGCAGAAATTCCTTTCTGCAGAAGAAAAAGCCACATTCTAGTCGTGGTGCTTCCTGGCCAGGAGCAATCTTAAGGTACAAAGCCTTCCCTGGGGGAATGGGGGATCTGAGTGGGAGAGCTTCACCACAGTAAGCAGCTTTTGGACTCAGCACAACCAAGACAAATGTCATAATATCCGGCTTTGCTGGCTATTAGCAACAATGGGAATACCCCGAGAAAAGCTATCAAACATAAGAGAAAGAAAAGTCTGCTTTCAAAGGCCCCACGCACAAATTCACCCATTTCGGAAAGCAACCTAAAGTCACCAAAAAGGTACACAGTCCTTTGGTGAAAAGAGACTCACTTGATGGGCTCTGGGCACATCTCAGTGAGAGGTGAGACCTCCTTAGTACAGGTATGCTGACACAGATGCTGGCAGACACCACTGGAGTTCTTCCCCTGGCCTATTAGTGCAGGGGTCTGCCCCACCCACTAGAGCACTGATTTAATCCAGCTCAGCTAGGGCAGGCAGCCCACCCTAGGGACTGGCTCCGCCCAACAGCAAGCCCTCGGGCAATGTGTGGGCCTGCATACACAGGGTGTATGGGACCTCTGTAGCCAGGTGAGTGGGTCTGCCTCTGGGGAGCAAGCCATGAGCAAGTGGTGGGGCTGTGTTGGCAGAGTGTGTGGGGCCTCTGCAGTGGAGTAAGTGGGACTGCTTCTGTGGGTTGGGGCATGTGGATGCGGCAGGACTATGTTGATGAGGTATGCAGGCCTGTGGGTGGTGGGGGTGGTCAGCTGCAGCAGACCTGTGCTTCCCAAACAGCCACACAGGGGATCAGCCCCACCCTCCAACACCTGAAGGCCAGCCCCACCCAGCTGAAATCCTGAGAGAGCTGATAACAGCCTTGTAGGCCCCCCGAGCCTAGAAATCAGCCACACTGGAGGCCTACTCACTTAACAGAAAAACTACAGCAGGAACATGCTATAAGACTTTGCGCCAACTGTGCTTGGGCTCCCCATGCCTGATAAAGTGACTGTAGGATCCACAGCAGTCACACGCAGCTGAGCATTACAATCAGCCAGCCAGGGGAACAGCCTAGCCTCCCCCTGCACCTGCAGCAAGAGCAACCCTGCCACAACAGAAGGACACACGCACACATGTAGCCCACACAGGGGACAGTCCTGGAAAATTTGGAACTGGTGATGAGAGGGAAGCACACTGCTGGGACTTATCAGGCATCTCTTACATAAGGTCACCTCTCCAAGATTGGGAGATGTAGCTGTCATACTTAATACATAGATATAAACACAGAGAAAGAGGCAAATGAGGAAACAAAGGAATATGTTCCAAGAAAAGGGAACAGGACAAATCTTCAGAAAAAGAACTAAATGAAACAGAGATAAATGATCTACCTGATAAAGAGTACAAACTAATAGTCATAAGGATGCTCACTGATCTCCGGAGAAGAATGGATGAATTCAGTGAGAACTTCAACAAAAAATTGGAAAACATAAAAAGGAACCAATCAGAAATGAAGAATATAATAATGGAAATGAAAAAGTCACTAGAGGGACTCAATAGCAGAGTAGAAGATACAGAAGAACAGATCAGCAAGCTGGACAAAAGACTAGAGGAAATCACCCAAGCTGAACAGATAAAAGAAAAAAGAATTAGGGGCCAGCCTGGTGGCGCAGCGGTTAAGTGCGCACATTCTGCTTCAGGCGGCCCGGGGTTCACCGGTTTGGATCCCGGGTGCGGACATGGCACCGCTTTGCAAAGCCATGCTGTGGTAGGCATCCCATGTATAAAGTAGAGGAAGATGGGCTCGGATGTTAGCTCAGGGCCAGTCTTCCTCAGCAAAAACAGAAGGATTGGCGGCAGATGTTAGCTCAGGACTGATCTTGCTCCAAAAAAAAAAAAAAAAAAAGAATTAAAAAGAACAAGGACAGTCTCAGGGACCTCTGGGACAACATCATGCACACTAACATCCATATAACAGGTGTCCCAGAAGAAGAAGAGAGAGATAAGGGGGCAGAGAGTCTATTTGAAGAAATAATAGCTGAAAAATTTCCTAACCTAAGGAAGAAAACAGACATCCAGGTACAGGAAGCATAAAGAGCACCAAACAAAGTAAACCCAAAAAGGCCCACACCAAGACACATTATAATTAAAATGACAAGAATTGATAAAGAGAGAATCCTATTAGCTGAAAGAGAAAGGCAACAAGTTACATACAAGGAAACCTCATAAGCCAATGACTTCTGCTATGACTTCTCAGCAGGAATCTTACAGGCTAGAAGGGGGCAGCACAAGATATTTAAGGTGCTAAAAGGAAAAAACCCAGAGCCAGGAATACTCTATCTAGTAAGGTTATGATTCAGAATGGAAGGAGAGATAAAGAGTTTTCCAGACAAGCAAAAACTAAAGGAGTTTATCACCAAGAAACCAGTCTTACAAGAAATGCTAAAGGGACTTATTTAAATGGAAAAGAAAAGACCACAAATAGGAATAAGAAAATTATATATATAAAAAAAAAACCTCCAGAAAACCAGAAACAATAAAATCACTGGTAAAGGCAAATATATAGTAAAGGTAGCAGATCAACAACCTATGAAACTAATATGAAGGTCAAAATACAAAAGTACTTATTTCTATTATCTATTTCCATGATAAGAGAGTAACAGATACACACACACACACAAAGAGGTTAAATACAATATCAAAAACATAAAATGTGGGAGGAGGGGAGTAAAAGAGTAGAGCTTTTAGCAAGAAGTCAAACCTAAGAGACCATCAACTTAATATAGAGTGCTATATATGTAGCTTATTATATCTGAACCTCATGGTAATCACAAACCAGAAACCTATCATAAATACACAGAAAATTAAGAGAAAGGAACCCAAACATAATACTAAAGAAAACCATCAAACCACAAGGGAACAGACCAAGAGAAGAAGAAAGGAACAGAGAAGAACTATTAAAACACCCCCAAAAAAGGTAACAAAATAGCAATAAGTACATACTTATCAATAGCTACATGAAATGTCAATGGACTAAATGCTCCAATCAAAAGACATAGGGTGGCTGATTGGATAAAAAACAAGACCCATATATATGCTGCATACAAGAGACACATGTCAGACTAAAGACAGAAACTGAAAGTGGAGGGATGGAAAAAGATACTCCATGCAAATGGCAAAGAAAAGAAAGCTGGGGTAGGAACACTTACATCAGACAAAATAGACTTTAAAACAAAAACTGTAACAAGAGACAAAGAAGGGCACTACATAATGATAGAGGTAACAATCCAACAAGAGGATGTAACACTTGCAAACATCTATGCACCCAACATAGGAGCACCTACTATATTAAGCAATTATTAACAGACATAAAAAGAGAAAAAGACAGTGACACAGCAGGGGACTTTAACACTCCACTTACATCAATGAATAGATCATCCAAACAGAAGATCAATAAGGAAATATTGGCCTTAAATGACACATTAGACCAGATAACTTAGTAGATATATACAGAACATTCCATCTAAAAACTGCAGAATACACATTCTTTTCAAATGCACATGGAACATCCTCCAGGACTGATCACATATGAGGCCACAAAACAAGTCTCAATAAATTTAAGAAGATTCAAGTAATACCAAGCATCTTTTCTGACCACAAAGATATGAAACTAGAAATCAACTAGAGGAAGAATGTTGGAAAAGACACAAATATGTGGAGATGAAACAAAATGCTACTGAACAACAATTGGGTCAATGAAGAAATCAAAGGAGAAATCAAAAAATACCTGGAGATAAATGAAAATGAAAATACAACATGTCAAAATTTATGGGATGTAGCAAAAGCCATTCCAAGAGGTAAGTTTATAGCAATACCCGCTTACCTCAACGAACACGAAAAATCTCAAATAAACAATCTAACAGTGCACCTAAAGGAACTGGAAAAAGAAGAGCAAAGCCCAAAATCAGTAGAAAAAGGAAATAATAAAAATCAGAGCAGAAATAAATGAAATAGAGACTTAAAAACAATAGAAAAAAATCAATGAAACTAAGAGCTGGTTCTTTGAAAAGATAAACAAAATTGACAAACCCTTAGCTAGGCTCACCAAGAAAAAAACAGAGAAGGCTCAAATAAACAAAATCAGAAATGAAAGAGTAGAAATTACAACAGATACCTCAGAAATACAAAAGGTTATAAGAAAATACTATGAAAAGCTATACGCCAACGAATTGGATAATCTAGAAGAAATGGATAAATTCTTAGAATCATACAACCTTTAAAAACTGAATCAAGAAGAAATAGAGAATTTGAATAGACCAATCACCGGTAAGGAGATCGAAACAGTAATCTAAAACCTTCTGAAAAATAAAAGTCCAGGAACAGACAGCTTCCCTGGTGAATTCTACCACACATTCAAAGACTTAATACCTATCCTTCTCAAACTCTTGCAAAAAATTGAAGAGGAGGGGAGGCTTCCTAACTCATTCTACAAGGCCAACATGATACTGATACCAAGACCAGACAAGGACAACACAAAAAAAGAAAATTACAGGCCGATATCACTGATGAACATCAATGCAAACATCTTCAACAAAATACTAGGAATTCGAATACAATAATACATTAAAAAGATCATCCACCGTGATCAAGTGGGATTTATTCCAGGGATGCAGGGATGGTTCAACATCTGCAAATCAATCAATGTGATACACCACATTAACAAAATGAAGAATAAAAATCACATGATCATCTCAATAGATGCAGAGAAAGCATTTGACAAGATACAGTATCCATTTATGATAAGAACTCTGAATAAAATGGGTCTAGAAAGAAAGTACCTCACCATAATAGAGGCCATATATGACAAACCCACAGACAAGATCATATTCAACAGAGAAAAACTGAAAACTACTCCTTTAAGAACAGGCACAAGACAAGGATGCCCACTTTTACCACTCTTATTGGAAGCGAGATCAATCAGGCAAGAAGAAGAAACAAAAGGGATCCAAATTGGAAAGGAAGAAGTGAAACTGTCACTATTTGCAGATAATATGACTTTATATATAGAAAACCCTAAGAATCCACCAAAAAACTTTTGGAAATAATAAATGAATACGGTAAAGTTGCAGGATACAAAATCAGCATACAAAAATCAGTTGTGTTTCTATACGCTAACAACAAAGTAGCAGAAAGAGAAATTAAGAATACAGTCCCATTTACAATTGCAACAAAAAGAATAAAATACCTTGGAATAAATTTAACCAAAGAGGTGAAAGACCTATACACTGCAAACTATAAAACATTGTTGAAAGAAATGAAAGAAGACACAAAGAAATGGAAAGATATTTTGTGGTTGTGGATTGGAAGTATTAACACAGTTAAAATGTCCATACTTCCTAAAGCAATCTACAGATTCAGTGTAATCCCTATCAAAGTTCCAAAAGCATTTTTCACGGAAATAGAACAAAGAATCCTAAAATCAACAAAAGACCCTGAATAGCCAAAGGAATCCTGAGAAAAAAGAACAAAGCTGGAGGTATCACACTGCCTGATTTCAAAATATACTACAAAGCCATAGTAACCAAAACAGCATGGTACTGGCACAAAAACAGACACACAGATCAATGGAACCGAATCGAGAGCCCAGAAATAAACTCACACATTTATGGACAGCTGATTTCAACAAGGGAGCCAACAACATACAATGAAGGAAAGTCTCTTCAATATATGGTGTTGGGAAAACTGGACAGCCACATGCAAAAGAATGAAAGTAGACCATTATCTTACACTATACACAAAAATGAACTCAAAATGGGCTAAAGACTTGAATGTAAGATCTGAAACCGTAAAACTTCTACAAGAAAACATAGGTGGGGGGCTGGCCCAGTGGCGCAGTGGTTAAGTGCGCACGTGCCGCTTCGGTGGCCCGGGGTTCGCTGGTTGAGATCCCGGGCACGGACATGGCACCGCTTGGCAAGCCATGCTGTGGTAGGCGTCCCACATACAAAGTGGAGGAAGATGGGCACGGATGTTAGCTCAGGGCCAGCCTTCCTCAGCAAAAAAAAAGAGGAGGATTGGCAGCAGATGTTAGCTCAGGGCTAATCTTCCTCAAAAAAAAACATGAAAGAAAAAAGAAAACATAGGCAGTACTCTCTTCAACACTGGTCTTAGCAGCATATTTTCAAGTGCCATGTCTGACCAGGCAAGGGAAACAATAGAAAAAATAAGCAAATGGGACTACATCAAACTAAAAAGCTTCTGCACAGCAAAGGAAACCATCAACAAAACAAAAAGACAACCTAATAATTGGGAGAAAATATTTGCAAACCATCTATCTGATAAGGGGTTAATATTCAAAATATACAAAGAACTCATACATCTCAACAACAAAAAAACTAACAACTCAATTAAAAAATGGGCAAAAGATCTGAACAGAGATTTTTCTGAAGAAGATATACAGCTGGCCAGCAGGCACATGAAAGATTGTTCAACATCACTAATTATCAGAGAAATGCAAGTCAAAACTACAATGAGATATCACCTCACACCTGTCAGAATAGCTATATTAACAAGAAATAACATGTTGGAGAGGCTGTGAAGAAAAGGGAACTCCCATACACTGCTCGTGGGAGTGCAGACTGGTGAAGCCACTATGGAAAACAATACGGAGATGCCTCAAACAATTAAGAATAGAACTACCATATGATCCAGCTATTCCGCGGCTTTGTATTTATCCAAAGAACGTGAAAACATGAATGCGTAAAGATATATGCACCCCTATGTTCAATGTGGCATTATTCACAATAGCCAAAACTTGGAAGCAACCTAGGTGCCCATCAAGGGACGAACGGATAAAAAAGATGTGGTATATATACACAATGGAATACTACTCAGCCATAAAAAAGGCTGAAATCTTGCCATTTGCAACAACATGGATGGACCTTGAGGGTATTATGATAAGTGGAATAAGTCAGAGGGAGAAAGTCAAATACAGTATAATCTCACTCATAAACAGAAAATAAAAACAACAACAAACACACACATAGAGACAAAGATTGGATTAGTGGTTACCAGAGGGGAAGGGGGGAGGGAGGAGGGCAAAAGGGGTGACTAGGCACATGTGTGTGGTGATGGATGGTAATTAGTCTTTGGGTGGTGAACATGATGTCATCCACACAGAAATTGAAATATAATGCTGTACACCTGAAATTTATATAATGTTGTAAACCAGTGTTACCGCAATATAAAAAAGAGGGCAGAGCTTAAAACCACAGCAACCCCAGGAAAACCAAGGGGCTGTAAAAGGACAGGGGAGTCAGAGGGCACCCCATGGCCCCTCCTGTGTTACTGCCTGGTTAGCACCTGTCCAAGGGCTCTTGTTTTTCGACTTAGAAAAGACTGACTTCAACTTAAAGGCCAGGGCGAGCCAGCTCAGGACAGGGCCTGGAAGCTGCCAGGAGGGGAAGCCCCTGGCTTTGGGAAAGAGCAAGTCTAGGGCGAGGCACCGAATGGCAGGGCAGCCAGAAGAGCCAGTGCAGGCCAGCAGGTCTCAAAGACAGGGGTGGGGGGTGCTGCTGAAGGCTGGTGACGGGGGAGCAGCAGAGGTGGGGAGTGAGGCGACATGCCAGGGCTATGCTGAGGAAAATGTGCTTGTGTAGACAGACTAGAGGGACACCGAGGCAAGGAGATCAGCGGGGAGTCGGGGGCAGTGACACAGGCAAGGACAACCGTGGGTTGAATCAGAGCCCTGGGAAGTGTGGGGCACCAGGCTGTGGAGGGCTCTGGGGCTGGGGGGCCGGGGTGGGTCTCTGTGTCATGGCAGGGGGCCCGGGCTGAGGGGCTCATGCACAGTACACACACAGGCACAGATGCACACCCCAGTCACACACACAGGACATGTGCAGAGGTGGAGCCAGGCACACAGCTCATGTTCATACTAGCGTAATCGGACGCACATACAGCCACAGACATTCAGACCAACACAGATGCACAAGTGCACACTGGGACACACTGACACTTAGATACACATGTAGACAGGCATACACACTTTCTGGCCAAAACAGACTTGTCTGTAGAGATGCACGCGAAGGCCTCCCCTGACCGTGAGTGCAGTCCTGCACACACACACACATCCACCTGGCACTGGGACCAACCCCCCGGGATGGCAGCTCTGGGCACTCCCATTTGAGGCAGCCTTGACTCGAACTCCAGCACCAGGGCCCGCCTGGGAAAGAGAAACAAACCATGGCCATACCCAACACACCCACCAGCCCAGCCCAGGGTCAGGGAGGAGCCAGGGCCAGGCCTCCCGTGCCTGCCCACGCACTCGCACTCGTTGCCACCAGCGGCAGACACCCAGCCACCTACGCAGACAGCTAGATTGCGAGGGATCTTGCAAAATCGTCCCGTCCCTCAGGGTTCAGCTAAAGTTCCCTCAGGGAACTTCCCCAGGCTCCTGTGGGCACTATTAACTTTCTTTTTGAGTTCTGGTTCTGCCACGCCCAGCTGTGTGACCTTGGGCAAGTCATTTCACCTCCCTGTGCTTCATTTCCCCTGTGTAAAAGGGGGATAATGGGAGTGTGTGTTGAATACGTGAATTAATAGTGTACACCCTTCTCTTTCCTCCCCACACACAGATGTGAAAAGCAGCTCCCCTGTGCTCAGTCAGCCAGCTGCAGATGGGGCTCCCCCGTCCTGCCTCCCACTTGGTCCCTTCCCACTAGTGAGATCCTGGGGGCGGGCGGAACATCGAGAGGGCATGGGTTTATTCTCCCCTCTACACAGCATCAAGAAGCCAGCTTTGGAGCAACTTGGCAAACATGGGACCAGGCGGCCCTGCCTGGCAGGGGTGGGGATGAGGCCTTTAAACCCTGAATTTCTCCTTAAATGTCTTCGAGAAGGACTTAAGAGGTCACTTTCTCTATATGGGCATGAAGATCAGAAAGGATGGAAATGAGCCGTTGACGCTCCCCGCCTGAGGTTTCCTCCTCTCCTATCCCCACCCACCCAGGTCCATATCCTCCCAGGAGATGCCAGAATCCGAGCTGGCGGGCGGAGGGCTGGGAGCATGTTCCCACTGCCTGGTGGGCCATGGCAGGGCCCTCCCCAAGCACAGGCTGCCATCTTTATGAGGATGGGCACTCAGGCGCTGTGGTCTGCAGCCTGACCCTCACACCCAGGGGTGGCTGTGCTGATGTGGACAGGTGGACCAGGGATCCTAGGGCTGGGAGGACAAGGACATGGGCTGTGTGCCAGCGAGTGCCCCCAACCTCGGTTATGAATGACCCAAGCTGAACCCAACCCCAGGTCTGGGCTGACCATACTGAGTTCCTCTGCCCTGGGACTCCTGGGGGCCTGGGTGGGACGAGGAGGTCGTTCTGTGAGCCCCCACCTAAGCCTGGGATAGCCCAAGGCCCATCTGTCTGATGGCACCCAGAGCATCAACTGCATGTGAGGTCCAGGGTCACATCCCCTTCTAAGCCGAGTGCTCCCCAGGCACCTCCCAAGCCCTGTGCCTGACCCTAGGTGGGTCTTGGTCTCCTTGGCACTCCCAGAGCAGATCTCCCATCTGTAACCTGCTGAAGGCCGAGAGCTAGCCCAGTGACCCCCAGGGACCCTAATACCCTGGGAGCTAAAACCTCTCCACAAAGACTCGCACACATGTGGCAAAGAGACACGTGTGGGCATGATGACCATTAGGCCTGTGTCCAAGCCCGACCAGCCCACTAGAGTGTGATTGTGGCCCCTCCAACCCAGGCCAGAACTGAGGGCAGCCCCAAGAACTAACCGATGGCGGGTTAGAGCCTGGTTTGAGGGACCAGGTGAGGACCAATGACTTGAAAAGCCAGGAGGACTAAAACACCCAAATCGGGCAGTGACTCACAAGCAGACAGACCCCCAGAGCTGGACATGGGGCTAGGAGCTCTCTAGCTGCAGGTCAGGAAACCCCAAGAATTCTGGTTCTAAAGCCCCCACCTCAGCCCAGGGCATCCCTGGAGCCAGGGTCCATGGTGGGCCCTCCACAGAAAGGAGCAGTAACTCCCCTCAATCCCAAAAGACGAACTACAAAGAAACGCCCCCTACCCAGGGCCAAGAGGTAGAGGGTCCTGAAGGAGCCGCCTCCTAGGTCTCAATGCACATGGGGAAACTGAGGCTGAGGGGAAGGGGCTGGCCCCAGGGTCCCCAACAGCTCACTCACCTGGCTGAGATGTGCTCTCTGCTCCTCTGATCTGCTCGGGTTCCCAAGGGCAGGGTGGGCGCACTGCCAGAGGCCTGGCCCCAGTCTGGCTTTTCTGGGGAGCCGCCACAACCTCCAAGTACGCCGAAGTCACACCCTTCTTCCCTTCTTGAGTGCGGGTGGGTCTGGGCTGAGGAAACCTGATAACCTCCCTGGCACATCTGCAGGGCCCCATCAGGCCACAGTGGAATCCCAGCCTCACGGAGCAGGGAGGCGGCCCCTCTGTGACAGGAAACCTGGGCCCAGATGTGCTGAGCTCTGGCCCACGCAGGCAGCCATCAGGGGCAGAGCGGGCTCCAGGTAGCCTCTAGGCCCCTGTCCTGTCCTCCTGGCCAGGGGAAGCCGAGGTCCCCACTCTGGCTGGCCCCTTCTCACGACTGCTCCAGGAGAGCCCTCGTAACCAGAAGTGACTGATCTCTTGGCCAACAGGGACTCCTGTGAGGGACAGCCAGAACTCAGACGTGGTCCAAAAGAAAGCAGGCAGCAGCCTGGAAGAAAGGCACTTTGGGGTCCTCCTTGAGGGTGTTTTGCAACAGGCCAGCCATACTCAAGGTGGCAAGGGAGGCTGGCAGTCTCTGCCCATGTTCAGAACCTTCTGGGCTATTCCAGAAGCAGCAAGGAATGAAGAAAAAGCCCGGACTCAGAGCCAGGCAGCCCTGGATGTGACCTTGGATAAATCACTTCAGCTCTTGAAGCCCTGGTTCCTCATCTGGAAAATGGCGATGGTTGACGTACCACTCTCTTGGTGAAAAGTGAGGGAGGTGACGTGAGACCAGCCCTTAGCCAGCTACACGGAGAGAGACCAGAACCTTAGGCTGAGGCCAAGAGGAGCAGCAGAGCAGCCGCGGCTGAGGCTCAGGCGACCCTCAAGGACCACAGCCCAGCCTGGTCACTACAAGCCCTTTATTAATAAGTTGATAAAAATAGAAGAGAAAGAGATGTAAAAATACTGTTCTTGGAGGCCCCAGGATGGGGAGGCACTGTCATAAATCACCTGGCCAGAGAAGGCAACCCAGCCAGAGGCAGAATGGTGATCAGGGCCCTGTCCAGGGAGCAGCTGGCCCAGGGCACTGAGGGGGGGATGGCTCAGGCCTCAAGCAGGGAATGTGCAAATGCCGAGGCCGCTCAGGGAGTAATGGGTTGAGGGCTTCCTGGTGGAAGCCCTGAGCACCACGTTCCCCTGTTCGGGCAGACACACGTGTCCACGTGAGAGCTGGTGCCTGCACGCGACTTACAGACAGAGAGCAGAAGGAGGGATCCCCCGGCAGGATTGGGGGCTGGGGGGTGGGCTCATCTCAGAGCTTGAGGAAATAGCTTAGAGAAGTCTCTGGAAGCCTGGGGGCAAGGGAAGAGCATGGAGGCTGCTGTTTTCCTCAGGCCTCAGGAGCCCAGGCCTTCCTGCCGTCGCTGGAGGACCTCGATGACGCTCCCGATGCCGTCCTCTGGCACCTGCGGGTAGAGGCAGGGGTCAGGGCCGCCCCGACTTCCTGGCTCAGCTGGGTCTACCTCCTGTCCCCTCCACCCTTCTGGGCATCAGTATCTCTCCAGGACCCCCCATATCAGCCCATGGCACTCACCAGGGCGTGGTCAAAGTTGAAGGTGCTGATGTAGTAAGCAGAGATGTCAGCCGCAGCCAGGGGACCCGCGATCTGGGCCACAATCCCACATTCATCTGAGGGTTGAGGAAGGGTCCATGTGGATCAGCCTGGTCGCCCCACAGGCCCTCCCCAAGCCCCTAACACACAAGAAGCAGCCCTCACCAAAGCCCAGAGGCTGTCCACCGATGCGCACCATCCTCCACAGCTCTCCCGAGGAGCTGGTCAGCAGGAGGTCACTGGGGAACCTGGGGAGGTAGGTGGGAAGTGGGCAGGGCACCCACCCACCCCCTCCCTGCCCCACTGTGAGACCCTGGGGCATGTCGGCCTGGTGACCTCCAATTCTGACACTCCACCTCCTCCCTCCCTGGGGCTGGCTTAGGGTCTATGGTTCACCCTGGGTCAGGGGTCACATACTTTTTCTGTGTCTCAGCATCCATGACAATGGAGATATAGCCCTCAATGAGGGAGAAGGCAAAAAATGTGATGGAACTGGGTCCAGGACTGCCAGAGGCTGCCTCCTTGGGGGCACTGGGGAGGAACAGGAGACTCAGGTGCTCTTCTGGGCACCCAGCCCACTCCATCTCCTCCCAGTCAGCCTCCAGAGCCCCGGGCAGGAGCTGGCACAGGTGGCCCTGGGCAGACCCTCCCATCTCTGGGTCACTTTTCCTCCCGTCTGAGGGCCCTGATCTCCTTTGGTGCCAGGTATGGATGGAAGAGAATGATGAACCCTGTCTGTGCCAAAGGTGCAGGACCCCAGGGCCAGACGGCCTGACCAGGGCACGGCTCTGTCCACACTACAAGAGAGGACTCTGGCTGTGGTATCAGGACCTTCCTTGAACACCAGTGAAGGGCACATGGGCATCACAGGCTGCCATGAACCCCGAGACAGAACAGGGCACAGAGCTGCAGAATCAAGGGACAGGTGGAAGGTGGTGGGACAGAGCAGAGGGAATAATGGTGTGAGGACACAGGGATGAAGTGCACACAACACCCACCTGTGTGAGTAGAAGAGAACATCGATGAGGGTGGTGGCGATGGCTGGCAGTGTTTCAGGGTCCAGCGTGAGGACACAGAAGCGGTTCTGTGGACTCTGGATGGGATGCACTGTGGGGCTGGGCCCTGCTAAGGAGGGACCAGGCAGAGACAGGTGAAAAGGCAACCGTGGGCTGGGGCGCCCCCTGGTGGGGCCTGGGCTGAATGCAGGGTCATGCTCTACAAGAACCCACTGCAGTTTTCCCCGCCCCATCTCCCCATCTTGTGAGGCGGTGTCAGCTGGTCTCCCCATGCCCACAGACCCACCCGCACAAGGGAAGGGCCTCAGAGGGAAGAGGAGCCCCCGCCCAGGTTTGGGTGTCAGAGGTCGGCCCTCACCATGCTGGGCACGGGGAAAGCCGTTGCTGGAATCAGCCCTGGCAACAGGCACAGGCTCCCCGCCCACCTCTCGGTAAATGTCAAACTCCTGGGCCAGCGTGTGGATCACCTTGGACAGGTCCTGCTCCCGCACCTGGGCCACCGGGAGACGGCACATCACACGGGTCCCCAGACACCCATGCCCACCCTACCCTACACTGGCGCCTGCAGGAAACTCACCAGGATGAAGTCTGTCTGGTAAGTGGACAGCATCAGCACGGACACATGGTGCTTGGCTAGTGGTGCAATGACTGAGCGGGCGATCTTGGTGACCCCAGCAGCCTGCACGGCTGCTCCGCTGTGGGATGACACATTCAGCACCAGCCATGTGGCCTCAGCCACTTGCAGGAACTCAGATGGGGGCAGCTCTGTGGGTAGGGGGCACATGCTCGGTCAGGGCCCGCAGGGCTGGCCCCTGCCCCTCAGTTTCCCTGAGACTTGGAGGGCTCTCCCAAAGCAAGGTCGGGTCTGAGACTAGGGCTCTCTCCCTCCTCCGAGTCCTGCTCCTGAGACCTGCATGTATGGAAGGACTGAGAAATGCTCCAGGTGCTGGCCAGCCAGGGATTGCAACTTCCCAGTTAAGATCAAAGCTCCAGATTCAGACAGACCTGGGTTCAAATCCCAGCTTCGCCATTTATCTGCTGTTGGCCTGGGGCAAATGATTTAACATCTCTGAGTCTCAGTTTCCTCATCTGTAAAATGGGATGACAGTACTCATCTCCCTCATGACTGTTTTGTGGGTTAACAGGTTTTATACCATGTGACACCACCAGGGGGCGCCAGCAGATCATGTTGGCTGGCGTATGCCTTCCTCTCCTAGCACATCCAGACTTGCCTGCAGTACAAATAGGGAAACTAAGGCCTGAAACGGTGCAGTGGGGGATGGGCCTAGCCCCAGTTGGCTAGCCTGAGAGTCCAGGCCTGTGAGGATGGGTCAAGCTGGCAGGAGTAGGAGCCAGATGTCAGTTCCAGGGACCAGGGAGGGATTAGGCTGGCGTCCAGTCCAGAGCAGAAGCCAGGGCCAGGGTGGTTGCTAATCAGCCAACCACAGCCAGGAGGCCCCCCCAGGACCCTGCCCTGGGCTGGCTGCCTGTTCCTGCATTCCTTCCCCAACCCTCAGACTCCTGGAGCTCCAGACCAGTCCGGGAGGGGGTGACCAGCACGAGGGAGAGAAGTCCGGAGAGAAACAATGGCCAGGGGGGTATATGAGCCACAGGAACACGATTCTTGGCCGGAAACGTAACTGAGGCTTTGCTGCTGGCCTGAGGCTCCTAAGTGCCCTTCACATACAGGCCCTCATGGGATCAGAACCTTAACTATACCATTTTACCTAAGAGGAAACAAATAGCTCAGAGCGGGGAAATGACTTGCCAAAGGGCACACAGCCAGTGAGTGGTGGAGTCCAATCCGAACCCAGATCCGTCCGCCTTAAAGGCCCCAGCTCTTGGGACATTAGATCCTAAAATCTAGTGAGAATCCCGAAAAGAGGGGAGGGCGACATCCTTTCCCTTCTCCCCCTGCCCAGCTCAGCCCCACCTTTGAAGCCCTCCTCGTCCACCATGAGCGTGTAATCCTCAGGGGTCTCCGTCAGGCTGAAGAACTTGCACCTGGTTGGGAGCGGGGGCATCTTCAGCCCGAGTTGGGCGGAGGGGGCAGGTAGACTTCGCTCTATCTGCCCGGAAAGACCCTTGCGGGGCGCCTTCCTGCCCCCTCAAGCCTCAATTTTCTCCCCAGGGCAGTGGGATATGGGCTCCACCTCTGGAATCGCGAAGTGTTTTCCCCTCCCGACCTCCGCAGGAGACCCCCGCCCCTCCATTCCGGGAGGGAGGAGAAGCTCACCTGCGGCAACAGCGCCGGGGGCGTCGGACCTTGGCCCCCCTAGACCCACCCCACTGACCAGATTAGAGGCATCTGGAAGAAGCTGACCCGATGGAAGTCACCAGGAAGGAATGCCTCCATTTAACACCACTCGGAGTTAAGCATTGACCACCCCAGGCTGTTTGCGCCTTAAGTGGCCCTGGGAGGGGGCCTCACGGGGCCGGATAGGCGGCGGTCACAGGGAGGGTAGGCCCAGGCCGGATGGCGGCCGGGGCGGGGGTCTCCCCGCCCGCTCCCGCTCGCCCCGCGGCGCTCCTAATCTCCCGACCCCATCCCGGAGCGACAGCGGAGCCCACCCCCATCTGTGCCTCCGAACCAGGGCGCGCACCGGCTGCGGTGGGGCAGGAAGAGCAGCTTGATGAGCGGGTGGGTATAGAGCCAGAGACCGGGACGGGCGAGGCTCAGCACCCGCACCCGGTGCTCTAAGATGTGCAGCTCCATCGCGGCCGGCGCGGACCCGAACCCACCACCAACCAGACCCAGGCCGCGCCGGGGGCGGGGCGGTGGGGGCGGTGCCGGAGGCTTAAAGGAGCCGCTGCGCGGCCGCGTCCACGCTGCCCGCTACGCCGCGGACCCGCCCAGCTTCGCGCCGCGTCCCACTCCCTGACTGCCACGCCTATCCAGGGTGGCCACGCCTTCTTCTAAAGCCTGAGCCTCGCCCGACTCCTTCCAGCCCGCCGAACCCCGCCCCTCTGGCTCCGCCCCTTTAGCGTTGCTCAGAGATCACCCGCTGACCCCACCCCCGTCGAGTCCTCCAGGCCACGCCCATGCCGCGCCCCTTCTCGGGGCTCCGCCTTTTCCGCAGGATGCCTGCCGCGTTGGGGTTGGAAGCAAGCGTGAGGTGTGGGGTCGTTTCTGACCTCTGGCCTCCGTATGGGTCTTATGACTGAGGTCACTGAAGTTTGGGAGGTTCATGAGGCGAGCCGGGGCTCGGCTGGGACCAGCATGCTGCCCCCAAGCCCCTGGAGCATGGATGGGTAGGGGTCTGCTGTGCAGCCTGGGTGACCCTGTGATTCTCTCCCAACAGTGTCTTGGTGCCTTTCTCCCTCCTTCCTTTCATGGCTCGGCATGGGGCAGGGCCACCAGAGCTGGCTGGAGTGGTGGAGACAAAAGTCCCAGTCCCCCAGCAAGGGTATTGATATATACCCCTCCCTGCTTTGTGAGCCCTGCAAGTGGGCTGACAAGGTAAAACCTGCCTGGCCTTGGTGGCCCCCACACCTGTTTCTCTCACCCAACTTCCAGAATAGAAGTCTCCCCACGGGGTCACAGAGATAGGGAGGGCCCCAGCCACCTCTGTCTGAGCAACATACTATGGGGTAGGGGGCTGAAGGTGGCCAGGCCTAAGGCTTGAGGCCCCTCAAGACTAAGTGCTTGGGCCAGGAATGCCCAAGGCACAGACTTTGGGGGACAGGCCCATGCATCTGGGGCTGACTGGGTACTCAGATCTCAGGCCTGAGACTTGAGCCCTGCTGAGGCCTCCCAGAGCCTGCAGCCATTAGCAGATCCCAGCTGGCCTGAGCACATCTGAACTTGCTTCATGTCCAAGGACACCCTGATCCGGACGGCCCTTGTCTGGCCCGAACATCCTCAGGCCTCAGATCTGAGGCTTTGAACTAAGCAGGTTAAAGCAGGCCTCGGGCCTGATAGGATCCAGCAGGCCTGAGCAGGCCTCCCGCTTGCTCGGGAGCCTTCCCTGCAGGTGGATGGACGCGGGGCAGCGCCTCGGCTCTCTGGACGCTCTGGCTTGGTGGGTTCCTATGGAACACTGTGCAGCTGCCACACAGGGGAGGGGAGTGTCCTCAAAGGCTGAGTCCATCTCATTGATGGCACGTGCAGATGGGGTAGGAAACCACAGGGGTGAGGGGCAGGAGGCAGGAACTGGGTGGCCTGCCCTGATAGGCTCATGTGACCTTTGACTCCCCAAGCCTCAGTCTCCCCATCTGTATCAGGACACGATGTTCCAGGCCGAGGCCCTGCAATGCCTGAAAGCTCCAGGGAGTCTCTACTCCTCCCTCTCCCGCCCCCTCCCCCCACGGCCCAGCCCAGCTTGATGGCCTGCCAGGAACAGCCACTATTGTTTGACTGGAAAAGCTGCTTCCTCAGCAGAAGGGGGGCCTCTCCCAGGGACACCATGTCCTCACCCTCAATAGTCATCAGGTTGTGACCATAGTGCCTGCCTGGGCCCTCAATGGCAGTCAGGTCACCTGGTACCCTGATCAGGAGAGGTAGCTGAGAGGCTCTGGGCACAAATCTGGATCAGCTTCATCTTTCCTACGCAGCTCCTCTGTTTCCTCATCTGTAAAATGGGGATAAATAACAGAGCCTACCTGATCAGGTACGTGACACCATCAGCCCAGCCTGGCACATACTAAGTGCCCAGTAAACTGCAGATGGCCTTTTGTCAAAGACCCAGACTTCTCCCCTCACACCACTCCTGGCACCAGCACCTGACCCAGAAGGAACACTCAGAACCTTATTGGAGTCCAAAGTGGCATCCAGGCTTGGAGGAGGAAGACCCTGAAATGACCTCAGTGATGGGCAGGGATCAAGGTCTGGGGAGCAGGCTTGGCCCCAGTTCTAGCCTCCAGCCCTGGTGACCCTCATCTACCGCAGATGGTGGACATGGGGCAGAGGGGATAGGGTGAAGGAAAACAGGGGCTGGGAACAGGGTCTGGTCCTAGATTTGGCATGCCCTCCGCCAAGGTATTTCTCAGAGAGGCTCTGGAACAGGGCTGGGGCCAGGATGAGGGGCTCTGTAGGGTGTGGAGAAGAGATGCTGAACACCAGGGATGGCACCTGCTTCCCAGTCCCTACCTGCACACCACTTCTCTACACAAGCCTGTTTATTTCTGTACAAAACCATGTTTCTATTTTACACAAAAAATACCCCAACCTCCACCCCGCTCTCCCCTCATGTAAGCGCCCTAGCCCTGGAGAGCATCCCCCCAGGAAGAGGAGGCTGAGTGAGGCGCCACCCATGGGCCCTCACTTCTGCCTGCCCCAGCTAGGCTGGCCCAAGCTCCACTCTGGAGAAAATAAATAAGGAGGCTCAGGCGGAATCTGTGCTGGGCCAGCCAGACTCTCTGCCACCCAGTGGCCAGGTGGCCGGGCCCTCAGAGGGTGGGCAGGCCCTGGAGTGTCAGTCTATGATCTGTGTATGTGTGCCGAGACCCCGCTCTGGAGGCCTGAGCTGCCGGGGTTACAAGTAGGTATCCTCACTCTCTTGGGACGTCAGGCTCTCCCGGGAGTGGTGGTGGGCTGAGTCCTGGGGAGCTGAGTCCTGGGGGGCTGGGTCCTGGTGGACTGGGTCCTTTGGAGCCACATCCTGTGGGGGACATGCATCTCCTGCTGCAGATGCCATCTTGGTTTGATTTGGGGTCGGGGGCTTGTCCAGGTACCCCTTTGCCTGCTTCTGCTGCTCCTTCTGCTCCTTCTGGATCTGCTTGGATGGCTTGGGCTTGCCCTTAGAGCCAGGGAGGGGGGCATCCAGGGGCAGGCGGATGGATGGTGAAGGTTGCAGAGTGGGTCGGGGGCCTGGTTCCGCCTCCAGGATGGCCTTGGCACCATGCAGCCTGGGTGGGGAGCAGGACTGCAGCTCACCCCGGGTCTCCTGCCAGCGCCGCAGCTGGATGAGGTGCTCACGCTCAATCTGGCGCTCTGTCACTGGCAACTCTACCACCTGTGGGGGCAGTGACATGCAGGTGGGCACCAGGAAGAACCTTCCCCTTCTGCCTCCCAGGCTGGGCCCCTGTTCTCTCTCAGTGCCTCCCAGCCCTGGTCACTAAAGGCTGACCCTAAGAAGGATGGAGGTCTGGTCCCTGCAGTGGTCACAAGTCTTAGAACTGAGTGCCAGGTGAGCCAGGCACTTGAGACCCACGGCCTCAGAGGAGAAAGCTGCCCACAACTCATGAGTCCACTCATCTAACTATGTGTCACCTCATTACAGCCCCTGAGAGACAAAAATCCACCAAAGAAAGAAAAAAGGGAAAATAAAGGCCATGGATGTGGTACCAGGGAGTGAGAGGGGGTGACAGTTGCAGCTCCTCTTGTTCCCAACTGCTTCAGAACAGAGAAGGCCTTGCAAACCTAGGCTGCTCTGTGCCCCTCTTCTCGTTCAGACAGGAGGATGAGGTCTACCCGCACCATCCTGGGCTGCTGAGCACTGGGCCTGGCATGGGGGACCCACCCTCGAGGGCAGAGGGTTACCAGGCCCCCCTTCAAAGGGCCCCCACGTCTCCCCCTCCCTCCCAGTGGCGAGGGGAAGGTATGGGCCGCACCTCCTGGACCAGGAAGGCCTCCTGCATGATCTTGGGGCTGAGGCTCCGCAGCCGCTCAATAGTCTCGTACTGGCCCTGGCAGGCTTTGAGCTTCTCGGGGGAGCCCAGCGCGTGCTTCAACAGCACCAGCCCCACCCGGAAGATGATCTTGACTCCTGCATGGGGGGTGGGGGGAGACAGGTGGTGAGTGCAAGGGGGCCTTTAGGGAGTTTCTCTGGAAATAGAGGCCCCTCTGGGCTGGGTTGGGGGTAGGGGTACTCCCCCGAGCCCAGCCTGGTACCTTCGCAGAAGAACATGTCCCAGACACGCAGCACAGAGCTCCAGGGCAAGGTGCGGGCGAAGGCACACATGAACCACTCTGTCATGTAGAGCAGCGGATCAATCTTCTGCCGGCTGAGGTGCTTGTGGGCCACAGGCGACACCTTCTGCAGCAGTGAGAAAAGGATCTCCCCGTCCAGCTGGATTGCCTCCTGGGGGGACAGCAAGGCCACGGGGCCATGATGTTGGACCTGCAGCAGCCAGTGTAGGGACTATGCCCTGGCCCCCAGCACCAGGCAGACATTCGTTCATTCCTCAGGTGGCTATTGCCTGCAGGGTGCCAGCCTCGTGCTGGGTGCTTGGATACAATGATGAGCAAACCAGACACAACTGGTCCCCCTCGTGCAGTGTGAAGTAGAAAGAGGAAGACAGACATCAATCACAGGAACAAAGAGACTAGGAAGAGGAGGAGGGGGGGCTAAGTGCCCAGAACACGGCAGGAACAGGAACGCTGGGTGAGCGTGTGCTAGAGGTCCCACCTGGCAGGGTCAAGGAAAGTTCCCCAAGGGCTGAAAGCTGAGGGAAAGGAGGAGTTATCAGGGGAAGGAAGGACAGGAAAGGGGCAGAGGCCGAGGCAGGGAGGAAGTGGGTGCACTGGAGGAACTGTGAGCCTGCCGAGCGGCCAGACGGCTGGAGGCAGAGATGGAGGCAAGTGTGGAACTGATGACTCTGGAACCTGGGAGACCTGACCCTGGCAGGCCTGGGGACTTCAGCCTGAAAGCAACAGAAGGCTGGGAAGGTTTTAAGCAGAGTCAGGAGTGGATGTGGAGAGAAAGGCCTGGAGAGGCCAAAAAGGGTGTCCAGCCTGGGGCAGGTCCCAGGCCAGGTCCCAAGCCTGGCAAGCACTCACCAGTTTCTCACTGTAGTAGCCAGGCAGGTACTTCTCACAGATCTGCACCAGGCACCAGAAGGCTTGCTGTGAGAAGGAGAGATGTGAGGCCTTTCCGCAGGGTGTTCCCTGCCCGCCCGTTCACCCACCCAGGGCCTGGTGGTACCTCGGCAGGCATGTGCATGAGCAGGACAGCGGCAATGGGTGCCTGGGCCTGGCAGTAGCCCTCCTCAGGTCGGTACAGCGTGTAGGCCTTCAGCACTCGGAATAGGTCCTGCTGGCTGTGGAGAAGCCATGTGTGGCAGAGACGACAGGTATGACTGCCACCCACTGCCTTCACCTGTGCCCCACTAGACCAGACCTGTCTCAGAATTTGCACTCCCTTGGAGAGGGGACGTGACCTGATTGTGGTCACCAAGGGGTCAGTCTCCCACTGCAGCACATGGTCTCTCACATGACCAGAGTACAGAGGCAGGGAGAAGCTCCCCCATTTGACAGGTGACGGCAGAGGCTCGAAGAGAAAGCAGAGGGCAAGACCAGGGCAGGATGCCAGGTGCAGGGTGAGGCTGAATTGAGGGCTGGAAGTGTGGGCCTCTCACCCAGCAGCTGTGGCCCCTAGGCCAAGACAGCTTTGTCCAAGGTGTCTGTCTTGGTCCCCTGGCCCACCACATCTCTCCCTTCCTACATACCCTCTGCCCATCCAACTCTCTCTAACCTTTTCTCCCCACCAAAACTTGGTTTCAGAAGAGGGCCAGGCGGGCAAGCTCTAACACTCGGGGGAGTAAATGATGAAAGTTGCCCCAGAGGTAAGAGGAGATGCTAAGAGGACACATCAGACTCAAACCAAAGAAGGGAAAGTCTAACAGTGGAGTTTGGGGCCCCCAGATTCTGGGCCCCCTGGATACCCCACACTCATTTTACCTCCTCTGCCTCCTGAGGGACAGGGACTAGAGCCACCTCCAGCCTACCACACCCAGTCTGCTCACCCGTGGCCCCCCCGGGACACAAACATCTCATGGAAAGGGAACTGTCGGTGCAGGTCACGCTCAATCACATCCAGCCACTTGGGGTCCCCGGGGGACATGTCCAGCTCCTGGAAGCAAGATCAAGGGCATATTTTAGGAGTGAAGGATGGCTAGAAGGATACAACTGTCTCAGGTATTGGACAAGCCCCCTACCAGGGGCATTGCCTACCCAATCCCATCATGGACTGAGCCTTCCTGAGGATAGGTCAGAAAGCCTGGGCAAAGAGGCAAGGCGGGGAGGGCCCTGGCAACCCTAAGGGGTGATCCTGGCTCTAGGAGGACCCAAGTGCGCAAGTGTCCATCATAGCTATGGCTGAAAATAACTTCTATGTACTTCATTCAGAACTCACACAAACACCTTATGTCACATCCTTCAGAAGGAAGGCTACTGTCAAAGCAATAGCTACCACCTGTTAGCACTGCTCTGCACCACCCATGGGCCTCACTGACTCTTCTCCTCAACCCCAAAAGACAGGTCCTATCATTACATTGTTCAGAGATGAGGGTCAAACAAAAGTCACTTGCCCTAGGCCTCAGTGGCTAGAAAAATGGTGGAGCTGGGCCTGGAAGCCTGGTTGACTCAGAGCCATCAATCCCAACTCTTCTATCTCCCTGCGCAAGTGGCGTCACCTACTCAGATAGGTGTGTGTGTGATATGCATAGAGTGCTGTCTGGAAGGATGCGACATCTGTCAACCCATTAACCTCAGAGGCATCTCTGGGTGCTGGGGTTTCAACGAAATTGTCTCTTTTCTTTGAACTTCCACGAACATTTTATACCATGAGTACTGTTTATGAAAACAAAGTACTACACAAAGAAAAAGCATTTCTTGGTCATTTGAAATGTCCTATATCTTGATTTGCATGTTGGTTACACGGATGTGCATTATTTGTCAAAATTCACTAAATTGCACACTTAAGGTTTGCACATTTTACTCTATGTAAAGTCATGTCTCAACTTTAAAAAAGAGAGAAGAAATCCATAAAAGGAAACCCAGAGGGCTGAGCAGGGAAGCAGACTATATACGTGTTGCCTGCAAGGCTGGGGCAGTGTCAGGGGAGGTCCCCGAGAGGAAGGGCAGGTCCTCAGCAAACACAGCAAGTGGGTGCAGGCCCAGGCCCGGGCCCTGATCAGCGGGTGACTTCACACAAGCGCCGTTCCCTCTCATGCCCCCTCAGTGGGGGTGTCCCAGCACTGAACTAAAGAACCTGGGGTGAGAGAGTAAGTACTGAGAGAAAAACCTGACAGAGTGGTGAAGGCTGGAGGGTAGAAGGAAGGGCTGGGGGCTCCCACAAAGGGTCCTTGAGCAGGCACACAGCTGAAGAGATGGGTGTGCAACCTCTAGAACCCCATACACCCTCAAGATGGCAGCCTGTGTGTGTCCCATAAGTCAGGCCCAGGACCGGGTACTGTCTGAGTACATGGCAGGTTTGTTTTGTCAGAAAGGGGAGGAGGGTCCCACAAGTTCTCCTGAGGGTTCCTGTGAAGAGGGGACCTCAGAACCCAAAATGTCGGTTCCTGGGATGTGCTTGCCTGGTACCTCAGCAGCCCAAGGTGCTCAACCACACATGGGTTGGTGAGTAAGGAAAAGATGTAGCTGAAGGGCCTGTGGGGAGAAAGTGTGCTGGGAATGAAAGGCAGGTATGGGCTGTGGCAGATGATCCCACTACCACAGCCTCTGTGAGATTCTGAAAGCGCTGGCGCCATCATGAGGTGAAGCCAGGGAAGAAAACCAGCTAAGAAAGGGACAGAAGGTCCTGGCCTACCCAAGAAAGAGGAAGAAATAGCCAGTGCAGAAGAAGGAGCCACCAGGGGCTACAGAATCTGTCCTGACAGCTGAGGTTGGGGTTGGCCACTTGGGTCTGCGGGGAAGCACAGGAACAGGTACGTGCTGCCACTAGCAGCCCCCTCACCATACCCCTGCTTTGGTCTCATGTGCCCACAGCAGCCAGAGGGAGCTTCTCATCCCTGTCCTTTTCCTCCATGTCACCTATAGGCAAAGTTCTTCCAGATGTGCTCAAAAACGACTGTTCCAGCCCCCAGGACTGCCTCGGGGCCCCCACTTTGCTTCAGAGCATTTTGAAGACCTTTCTCAGCAAATCTCTCTCTTTCCACAAGCAACCTTCAAGACTACATAGGGGTGGCCAATTCCTCCCCGGAAGCACCACTCAACATACACATAATGCACATACAGCTCTATGCTCTGCCCCTCACATAGGATGCACTCACATTTGCTAACAGGAGGCTAGCTGGACCACCCAAGCTCTCGGCTTCATGCCTGTGCTCTGGCAGCCAGAGGCAAGCTATGAACTTGAGTGAGGCTCCCACCCCTGAGCCTCCCCCTCCGCCCAGGATGCAGCCCCCTGAAATGGAAGAGATGTAGCCACTGGGAGGAAGATTCTGGAGTTGAGAGGCCACTTGAGTAGGACCTGGTATTGGTGCTCTGTGGGACAGTCGAATCACCCCAATTCAGAGCTGCTCCCCCAGGGCCAACTGCTGCTGGCAAACAGCTCTTACCCACTCCAGGTCAACAGCAGAAACTCTGGGCTGCCCTGTTCCACCCACCCTTCTCAGGGAACAGGTTTGGTGGGATAGGAATGTTTGCTGAAGCCTGAAGTACGTCAACAAAGAGCTGATGGCTGGCAGCTCTGTTTCAGTCTGCCTGTCACCAGTCCTGGGAGAAACCCTGACACGTGGGGCCGGGTCTGGCAGGTGAGCTGGGACAACCCCAGGGAAGCTAACTCCCTCCCACAGTTCCCTAAGGGAGCAGGCTGGAGGAGCTGCCCAGCCCAAGTGGGACCCAAGAAGCTCTACGAGTGGAGGGGTGTTCTCACCCTGGCAGCCATGGGGCAGGGGACAGTGGTTAGGGTTGGGGAGGGGAATGCATGGCTGCAGAGGGCATCCTCTCTGGCCACTGACTGGCTTCTGAGCCCTAAGGATACTAGTTTGGCTCTGCCATCCCCAGTGCCGACAACCCCATAAGCAACACAAGTGAACCATGTCTGGCTGAGCTTGGCCGAGCTTGGCCCAGGGAGGAGAAAGAGTAGAGGATGGGAAACCAGGAAGCATTAAGGGTTCTGTGGTCCTGCTATGCAGGCCCCCAAAGGCCCAGAGCACAGGGCCCAAGGCAGTCAGGGAAGTGGTCTGGGTATCCCCTCCTGACGGCCAAGGGCTGGGAGGTGGCCCACTGAGTCCAAGAAAGCAAACCTGAGTAGTTGTTAAGAGAAAGCTGGAATGGGCAGTTGGGCACTTGATGGGTGGTTACATCATCACTCAGACTGCTGAGGTCCAGGTGAGCACATGTAGGATCACTGCCATGGAGAGGACGCCAAGAGACGCGGAAGGAAGGGCAGGGTGAAGGAAGGGCAACTCACGTCAAACTTTCCAGGGTTCTGCTGCAGCTTCACCTTGCCTCCTGACAGGTACTGCCAAGCACGGCCCCGCAGAGAAGGTGGGATGCCCTTCTGGCACCGCAGACGGATCTGAAAGTCAAAGGGAAGGCTGTGTCCGTGCATCTACTCGGGTAGTTCCCCCAGAGGCTGCATGCCAACCTAGCCCCTGAGCTGGTGTTTGGCGAGCCTTTGGTGAGTAAAATAGCAAGAATAGAAAAGGAGAGAAAAGAAAACTTTCTTACTGTTGCTAAAATGCAGATCCTATGATTTGGGTGTGGGCAGTGGGGGCAGTGGAGTGTGACTAGAATTAGATATGCTGCCACCAGGTGATGGCAGAATCCCCACATCCCCTGCTCCAGTGACAACACAGGTATTCCTGAGGTCTACCACAGAATTCTGAATCCCCATCACCATTTTCTGAATCGAAATGGAACCACACAAGTTGGAGGAGCCTCACGGGATGTCACTGGGAATGGATCTGCAGGGTGCAGTGTACGGCTACAGCCATAGGCAGTGTAGCTCATGAGATGACTGAGAATGTGCTCAGAGATGTGGCTCCAGGCACTTTCACAGGGGTGTTTGTTTAAGCAGCTGTGCGGCAGGACACAGCCAGCCTAGAGAGGAGAGATCTTGGCAGAACTCACAAGGAAGATGGGAGCTGATCAGAATGGCTCCCTCTTTGTTCTGGTCAAGAATCCCTTCTTCTGCTCTCCCTGGTCCTCAACTCCCATGATCACCAGCCTGAAGCAAAGGCAGCTGGCCTGGGTGCAAGTCCTGATCCCAGCCTTTGCTAAAATGGCTCAGGTATTCCCCACCACTCACAGACTGCAAGAGGTGAGGGAGGAAGTGTTTGGGATAGCTCATGACCCAGAGCTAGTGCTCAATTCACGTGCTAGCTGTTTTTATCAGAGAAAGGCTTCCACTGCCAAAACCAAGTTTAAAAAACCACCATGTCTTTTATGAATGGGGAAACTGAGGCTAAGAGTGGGAAAAATATTAAGGTCAAGGAAAAATATCAGGGACCCTGCTACCTCCTAGCTACAGCAGCACAGGCTAAAAGGATCAAGCCCCATGCACTTTCAACTTCACTGGCCTCTTCGAGCTGGGGCGAGGAGGCAACTCCCCCTGGGCTTAGAGGGGAATGAGGCTCTGAGGCAGCTTCCCTGATTGTCCTCCTTGACCTCAAGTCAAGGGTCAAGAAGAGTGAGGGCAAAGGCAGAGGCACCACTCCTATAGAACGGAGGGCTGGGGATTGGCCACCGACACTCCTCTCAGCCCCTGCAGTAAGCAGCCTGGCCTGGGATGAAGGAGATGGGAGCTCAGGGCAGTGGGAAGAGCACCTGGATGTGGGTTTGAATCCAGCACTGACTTTCAGCCAATCATTTCTCATCTATGGTAAGATCAGAATAATATTTAGGATTCTATTAGAAGGGGAAAAAAGCATACTTAGCATGGGGCCTGACACACAGTCTGTGTTCAGTAAAGGATGGCTTCTTCTCCACCTCTCCATCACAGAAGGATGTCTGACACAGAAGCCCCAGGGCCTTGGGCTTACACCTAACCTCCCCTCCCTGGAAACCCCCTCAAACAGTCCCGCTGGAAACTCTCAGAGGAGGCAGCACAGACGGCCCAGCCTTCCTGATGACCAGTGCAAACCAGAGAAAACTTTCCAAGGGTCAGAGAAAATAAACGACCAGGAAGGAGACAGGCTGAGGGCAGTGGGGGAAGAGCAGAGTGGCTGGTCACAGGAGCCAAGCTCAAGCTTCTGGGACTGCCTGCAAAGTGGGAAGAGGAAGGAAGTGGAAGAGAACTGCCCCAGACTCTGGGAACAGTTTCCTGCTGCTGTGGGACAAGGGTCTCTTTAAGGAAGTCACTTGGTCTGGGCAGGCTTTGGCAAAGGGATGCAGTATGGCCCAGAGCCACAGATCCTTTAGGATCTCCCCAGGGCCAAGCTCAGCCGAGCCAGCCCCCACATCATCATAGCCCCCTGTCATATTTGCCCAGGAACACCTTCAGTCCACTAAGGTTCTCAAAAAGGCCCCACCGTCCTCAGGCCCAGGGCTGGGGAGTGACAGCCAGGAGTACAGCCAGCCTTTCCCACTCTGGCCTCAGGAATCCCCCTCAGCACAGTGCTGCTAGAAATGGCAATCTCCACCTGCCTGCTTTAGGGAGGAGGCAATGATAGGGAGGGACCAGTAAGGATAAAGTGAGAAAATGCTGGCAAACAAGAAGAATAAGGGATTACCATGGGAAAGGAGGTCTCTGATGACAGTTGAATGAGGCCACACCCTGCCAGCTGAACTCTAGGAGGCAGGGCCACAGCTTGAGCAGAGCCCTACAGGGGAAGACAGCATTCCAGCCCCAGCCCTGCCTCCCTGCAGGGCTGGGCCCACGCTCCGGGGGACTCAGGATGAGTCCACAAGAAGTGGTGGGTCTGGACCCACTTCCTGAAACAGGTATTATCCTTCCTGTGCCATGACTTCCTGACCACAGGAGAGCCCAAGCCTGCACAGCCAGCCAGGAAGAGCTCCTAGGGCCAGTGTGGCTACAGCTGAGGCAACAGGAGAAGAAGAGAGGGCTAGGGCCTCTGCGTAGGGTGGGGTGAAGCCTCTTGTGGTGGCCCTGCTGGGTAGGGGTAGCCCATAGCCTCTAACCACAGTGCCAGGGAAACAAAGGGGAAGAGGAAGTGGTGCTGGCTGCTCTGCGGAGAGGAGCTCCCCAAGGCTCCCATCTGGAATCCCCATTTGCAAGGGTGGCTGTAGCAAGAAGGCCAGAGCCACTGTCCCTGCCAGCCACTAGTTACTACAACAGACAGTGGAGAGGGAGCTGAAGCTCAGGGTAAGAGCCTGAGAGATAAGGAGGCAGGAAAACAGATCCCAGAGTTAGGCAAGAAGCAATTGAGGAATGCTGCCATAAAAATAATTTAAAGGGGCTGGGCCCATGGCCAAGTGATTAAGTCCAGCATGCTCCACTTGGGTGGCCTAGGTCCGCAGGCTCGGATCCTGGGCACAGACCTACACCACTTGTCAAGTCATGCTGTGGCGGTGACCCACAGACAAAATAGAGGAGGACTGGCAGAGATGTTAGCTCAGGGCTAATCTTCCTCAAGCAAAAAAACAGGAAGATAGACAACAGATGTTAGCTCAGAGTGAATCTTCCTTAGCAAAAACAAAACAAAACAAAACAAAACAAAAACCAAACAAAAATCTTAAAAAGAGAAAGATTTTTTAATAAGCAAAAAATAAGTGCCCCAAAGCCCACACAGAACAGCAAGAAAGTGCCCAGGCCTGGATACACCTGTCTTCCCATGGGCACAGAGCATAGTTACTGCCTCGTGGGAGCCTTGCAACAGGACTGTCATTCCCACTTGACAAGGGAAACTGAGGCTGAGAGGGTAGCTGAAAGTTATACAGCTAGCCAAGGGCATGAAGAGAGGGAGGCAGTGGGGCTGGGGTCAAGCCCATACCTGACCTTCAGTCCCAAGCTTTCTGCTAGGCTCTGCAGCCAGCTGTACCAGCCTGGGCCAGAGTGGCCTGTCAGCTGAAGACAGTGGGCCAGTGAGTTCACTCTGTGCACTGGGAACTTGTGAAGAGAGACCCTGGCTGTGAGGCTCTGGGCAAGGCTCCACTGGGCCAGGGAGTAACTACACCCTGCCAAGGTGGTCGAGGGCATCAACACACACACTTAAGAGTGGTGGGCAAGGACATTCTTATGGGGTGGTACAGTTAGTGTCTAAAGATAGCCTGCCTAGACAAGGACCACTGGGTGTTTTCATTTTTATAAGACCATTAAACTGTGAGGTTACTTTTCTTTCTTTTTGCTTTGGCCAGGAGGTGGGAGGGAACTCATCAAATTAATCTAGCGGGTAAAGTCCCCTTATTGTGATGGTGAAGAGTACAAGCACCAAAACTAGTCTGCCTAGGTTCAAATTTTGATTCCGCAGGTCATCCATAAAGTGGGGACACTACTACTACGAACCTCACTGGGGCATCATAAGGATTATCTGAGACAAGTGCCCAGCACTCTACAAATGTTCAACACGTTAGCTATTCTTAGTATTATAAAGTCCTCTCTGATAGGTGGTAAGCAGCAATAAGGACTTCTTCCAAGAGGGCTGGAGGAAAGCTGCCTGTAAATCCTTTTGGCTAAGAGCAGCTTTGAAGTTTGACTCCAGGACGAAGTTTGCATGAGCCTGGAGTCATCTAGGAGGACCAAGTGAAGGCTGGCCCTGCCCTCCAGCCTGCTTCTGCTCCCATTTCAGAGCTGGCAGATGGGGGTTACCTAAGGCAGCTGGCAGCTGGAGAAGCCCCTGCTCCTCCAAGCTGATTCACTTCCTCCTTCTTCCTTCCCAGGCTGCCAACTCCCAGCACAAGGCACAAGGCTGGGCCCCTCACCTTTTTGTGCTTCTTGGCCATCCATTTGTCCCAGTTGTTGAGCATGTCCAGCCACTTGGACTCTCTCTGCCTCAGCACCTCCAGAGGAACTTCCTCCAGCCTGTGGAGCAGAAGGCAGGGCCCGTCAGAGGTGCCAAGAGAAGCAAAGGCCCTGGCTTAGGCCCCAGTCACCAGTGTGGCTGGGCCTCCATTCTTCCCTCTGTCTTGCATCCTTCCAGGTCCCTTCGAGGCTGCTAACTCACGAACGCCCTAACACAGAGGAGAGGGAACACTGTCCCCTCCCTGAAAGGCACAGGCCAGAGGGACCCCAGGTTCAAGTGCCTACTCCCCCAATAAGTCAAGGGGCCAGGAGTCACCATGCCTCTCTGGGACAGAGACCTGAGTGCCTGGGTCTGTCCACCAAAGCAAAGCATTCCCATCCTGGGTCTGTCTCAATAAATCAGCCTCTTCAGAGGGCCTAAATGCAAGGTGCAGAGTTGGATGAAAAAACTAGTCAAACGAGTACAGAAATAATATGCTCACCTGTTCACTCTAGCAAAACTAGTTACTCATAGTTTCCCCAATTACACCCTGGCCTTTTCCCACCTCTCAACCTTTGCTCATGCCAGTCCCTTTGCTGGAACGCTCTATAAGTTGTCTCTACTTAGCAAAATCCTACACATACTTCAAAGCCCCATCAAATACCACTTGTATTTGTACATCTACTAACTGAGCAGCTATCACAGCTGTGCCAGAGTTGTTCTAGGGCAGGGCTTCTGAGCTGGCTGTGGGGAAGCACTCCTATGACTAGAACAAAGTCCCGGTCCTCATGGCCTTGACATTCTACTGGGTACCAAATGCCCACTAGAGCCCGTGGGGAAAACACTTCAGTGTGGAGATCCACCCCAGGCAGGCAGACCAGCACCAAAGCAGCTGAGGCAGGGTGGGGCGGAAATCCCTGGCTTAGCCAGAGGCTGCTTCAAGCGAGAGGCCTTCCTCCAAGGAGTGAGTCCCTGGGAATTCATGGGTTCACATAGCTCTGAGAGGCAAAAAGAAGGAGACTAGCTTTCGTAGGCTGGGCATTCTATATATGCATTCTTATTTAGCCTACAGGGCAATATTAGTAAAACAACAACAACAACAAATGTATGTGTATCTCTCTACACACACATACTCACTCTCAAAATTGTTTTTAAAGTGATGGATTGCGGATCTTTTAAATTTCCTTTGTCATTTTTTTTTTTTTCATTTAAAAAAGTTCTTGATGGTATTGAGAGGTAAGATACCCAGGGAGGGTATCTTGCTCAGAGTCACACAGCAAATCGGTGGAAAAACCTGGACTCAAATCCGAGTGATCCCTGCCAAGAGCCTGCACTCAGTCCTGCCTGACGTCCCAGAAAGGAGTGCAGGGTCAAAGGCACTCAGGCGCTGGGAGGAGGCTCTCCGGAACAGGACATGGTGGGGCTGGGGCTTGGCCCAGGCCTCGATTCTCTGATTCTCTCTCTGCCGGAAGGAAATGCACTGCTGTGACTTTTACTGGTTGGAAGAGCAGAGGGAGGGGCCCTGGCAGAGCGGAGGCCTCTGAGACACAAAAGGGCAGGTCCTTTTCTTCAGTGCACTTTATCTGGGGAACTTCATGGGCCTGTGAGCAGCCTTGGAGCTGAACAGCTGAGGAGAGACATACCTGGCAGAACCAGCGCATGACGACATTCCCTTTCCCTCCCTTATAGGAGAAAAGCAGAGACCACACCTTTAGACCAGGTAATTTACAAAAGGACATGCGTTTCCAGGCCACTCCAAACACCCAGGGAGCGGAAACCAAAGGCCCACGCATCACAGGCTCTGCTGCCTTCTAGCACCTACGAAGCACTAGGTTATACAAGTCAGGGGATGAGCCTTCTAGTTGACTAAATGAAAGGGGGTGCCCACACACTGAATCACAGGAAGTTCTGGCAGTTATGAATGTGGATAATATCTGATTCAATTCCCCACTGAACAAATGAGAAAACTGAGGCTCACAGAGGGCAAGGCTTTGCCTGAGATTACCAGTTTCCAAAGAATTCCCATGTGATTAAATACATGCCCATTTGACACCTCAACCCTCCGGTCAGTCTTGGTTGATAAGATCTGAGTTCAGGGCCTCAGAGATACTCATTTTCCCAAATGCAGACACACAGGGGAACAAGTTTAAGTTCAGTGTTTTTTAACTGATGCCAGATAACAGCTTTGGCAATTTCAAAGCCCCAACATTAAACCTCAAACCGGAATTTCAATTGGGTACAAAACAAACGACCATATTTCCTGGATTCTAAGACACTGAATTTAAGCTACACCAGTGATTTGGCAAGTTCTCAGAAACAAATGAAAAACCTACCACTACTTTAAATGTACATGTGAACTGAAAGATCCATTTTGCTTTTTAAAACCTTAAACTTGGAAAATTTTGAAGAAATATGGTCATTTGAATAGCTTCTCTTCCAACAGCAGAGAAGATTAACCCACTTGGAGATGGTGAGAAGGAAGACATAGGAGGTCTGGTTGTACCCAGTACCCAGGACATCACATGCTCTCTAACTGCGGGTAGACCTCTCTTTACGTACAGGATGTGCTCCTGAAGAGATGCAGGCTACCTATTTTTTGAAAATCAGAAGGTTCACAATCTAGTCGGTCCGGATCTCAGAAGGCATCTGATCAGACTGCTGTCTGATATAGGAATCCCTTCCAGACCAGGCAAGCCCCTTGCCCTCTCTGAGCCTCAGTTTCCCTATATGAGTGAACAGCCTGCATAGCGAATTGACCCTCAAAAGATGCCCAGAAGGAGCCAAGATATGAAGCTGGAGTCAGGGCAAACAGTGTGATGGTGTAGAGGCCCTGGGGCAGCTTCCTCCTGACAGTGGAGGGAGAGCATGTGCCAGATTCTAGTGACAGGAAAGCTGACCAAATGGCCAGTTTAAGTGGCCAAATGGCCCATGGGGGATGCTTCAGGTCTAAGGGCTTCTCTCACCCTTAAGAAAACCCTGCTTTCCTTAAGGTGGCCTGAGGGAGTCTCTGCAACCAAAAGAACCTAATGAGAACAGTTTCTGGTGGCCCAGCCTCTGCTGGAACTCCTTCAGGAATGTGGCCTTATTATCTCCAGGAGGTGAAGTCCCTCTATTGTTGAAGTTTCTTACTGTTAAAACTTTCTCCCCCAAGTAATGCCAAAATTTTCCTGGTACCTTCTACCTATAATCTCAACACCCCCTTCTACGGCTGCATAATTCTCAGCCAGACCAGTCTCACACCAGGCACATGTGTGCTTATCCCTTGTCACCCACCCGTCCCTACCTGGAATGCTCTTTCTTCTCCCATCTCCAAGTCACAGAATTATATTGACCCTTTCAGGGCCCAATATATCAATAAAAACCACAACTTCAAAAATGACAGCAGCAATAGTAGTTACCATTTGTACGTAATTTCCTATTTACCAATTTCTTCCTAAATGCTTTACATACATTATCTCATGTACATTTCATAATAACCCTACCATAATATCAGTCTCCCCATTTTACAGAAGTAGAATCCAAGACTTAGTAAGGTTAAGTGCCTCACTCAGGGCCATGTACCTGTAACTGACAGAACTGGGACTCAAGCCTAGGACGGCCTAGGACTCCACAGCCCATGCTCCTGACCCCTGCACCAGACTCCTCTGCCCCTGCAGGTCAAGCCCTCAGCCTCCACACCTGCCCAGATCTCATTAACTGTCCTCCAACCTGAAGGCCTTCATCTTGACTTAGAACACTATTTCTCAAAGTTTTTAAACTGAGACAGAGTAAGAAACAGATTTTCTACTGAGATTATATATATTTTAACTGAAATATATTTAATATATTTCATGAAACAGTTTACTCTTACATGTACCAAAGCAGTTTAATTATATATTACTATATTCTTTTTTTTTTAAGGATTGGCACCTGTGCTAACATCTGTTGCCAATCTTTTTTTTCCTTCTTCTTCTTCTTCACACCAAAGCCCCCCGGTACGTAGTTGTATATTCTAGTTGTGAGTGCCTCTGGTTGTGGCATGTGGGATGCCACCTCAGCATGGCTTGATGAGTGGCGCCATGTCTGCGCCCAGGATCTGAACCGGCGAAACTCTGGGCCACCGAAGCGGAACACACAAACTTAACCACTAGGCCACGGGGCCGGCCCCTATATTATTCTATTCTATTTCTTTTTTCTTTTTTAATGCTAGTCACAATCCCCTAAAATTGATTTCAGCACTAATTCATTAACGAATCAAGACACGAAGTCTGAAATGAGCACTTCATTACAACTTGCTCAGCACTGTCCCTTCCTAACTGGACTGGGTCTTGAACTTCTCTAACTCCTACCATGCACCTCACAGGTGTTCAACAGGGGCCTGCCTGGTTTCCGCCATGACATCATTATTTTCAGCTGCACTGCATTCAGATCTACAAGCCTCTGCTGCCTAACAGCCCCTAATAGCCAAGTGAGGTGGATCCCTCATAGATGAATTACTATTTCCATTTGGCCCATGAAAAACTTGACCCAATCAGAGAGGCTGTATGATTTGGGGAAAATCACAAAGCTAATAGTCTGCCACAGTGACTCATGTGCTTCAGATACGTTCTTCAGATACTGCTGAGGGCTCCATCTCTGACTCCCAAGCCCCTAGAGACAGTCTAACCTCCTCCTCCTGTGTTCTGATTGCCCCAGTGAGCAGCCTGCCCATACCTAGTAGTGCTCAATGAGACCAATATGCTGGATGGGCACAGCTTGCAAGCACAACCTCAGCTGGAGACAGCAAGCCTGGGAAATGTGCTATTTGCCAGCTGCCCCTTCCTGAGGGAGAGAGGCACAGAGGAGACAAAGGTGGGGAGCCAGGGAGCACCTGATCCCAGATTCTGTCGGGTTCTCAGGCCAAGAGAGGCTTAGCTGTGCTGTGCCACTCTATGGCCCAAGGCAGCAGTGACATGCCACTGACCCAAAGTTTTGCAGGCTCCCAATTCCATAGCCTTCTCCTCAAACTTAGAAGCTGGAGGCTTCTAAGAGTTCAGAGGGACAAGACCACAGGCTACTGGTACCACAGGCTAGGGCTCTCTCTCCCCTTGTCCTTCCAGTCGTCTGCTTTCTGCCCAAGCACACCTCAGCCCCTCTGGTTGGCAAATTCTGCCAAGTATGGTGCCTGTGCCCATGACCCCTTTATGCAATGGTGGAAAATAAACTTTGATCCCAAGGAACCAGTCTAAGCCCCTCCTCCAAGCCTCACTCTCCAAATCAGTCCAAAGGAAGAGAAAGACAGCCTCAGCAGAAAGCCCAAGGTCACAGACCACAGGATTGATCCTTGTCATCTCAACCACTGGGGAGGTCAGGAGGGGTGTGGGGGAGAATGAACAGAGTGGGGACTCTGAAGCCAACCGACCTAGGTTTCCATTCCAGCTCCTCCACCTGGGAGACCATGGGCAAAATATTTGCCCTCACTAAGTCTCAACTTCTTCATCCTGAAGTGGGACAATAATGTACGCCTCACATTTTACAGGGCTGCAATGAGGAATACATGTGTATGGGGGCCCAGCCTGGCAAGTGGCCAGCAAATGGTAGCTATTAGGTGATCAGTATTTGCAGCTTATCCAGCACTTTCACATCTCTTTTCTCATCTAACTGGTCCATAGACACAGCCACATACACACGCGGCAAGGAAGGATTATCCCTTTCTTACCCATGAAGCAACTGAGGCCCCAAGAGATTAAGTAATTTACTCAGTGAAACATACTGTAATTCCTGGGTTCTGATCCCAGCTCTACCACTTTATGGCTGTGTAAAATGGGGCAGGTTGCTCTGCTTTCTGAGCTTCTGTTCCCCATCTAAAATATGGGAGCAATGCCACCTCCTCAGAGGGAAGCGGTAAAAATCACATGAGGCAGTAAGAGCTGATACAATTGCAGGACTGGCCATGTACCAGCTCTGCCAAGCACTACATATGCACGCAAATCCCCAAGGAAGTAGCTTTTATTATCTCCATTTAATAGACAAGAAAACTAAAGCTCAACACGGTTGAGTAATCTGCCCAAGGTTACACAGCCTGGAAGTGGAAGCTGGCACTTGAGCTCTAAACTATCCAACAAATATAAAGTGCCCCACATGTAACAGGGCCTCAATACCTGTCACATTCCCTCCCCTCTTCTCCACCACCCTGTAACACAGAGAACCACGACCCTCTGTGTTGAGAAGGACAGGAGTGAGCAAGATGAAAGTGTGGGAAATTGGGAAGTGGATGTGCAGAGAGAACACAGCCAATCACAGATTCAGGGACAAGAAGGGTGGGGGAGCTCCCCTTCCCACTCAGAACTGGAAAAAGAAGTGAGGATAAACAAAAGGCTGACCTACTTTGCACACTGGATAACAACCTCTGGAGTTCATTAACCTAAGAGGTGGTAATGACTGAAAGTATAAATAGCTTTTATGCCAGCTCCATAATAACAGACGATAGGAAACTGGAATGCAGGAGAGGGTGGGTTGGTGGTGTGCAAAAGGCCAACGGTCAGACTGGGAGGCCTGTGTTAGTGACTCCACCTCCTCCCCAGACAGCCAGGGAGGCCTGCAGCGCAGAGAGTAAGTGATCCTCCCAAGGCCATGCTGTGAGTCAGTGTGGAAAAAGAAGACGGTCTGCAGCAGGCTGGCACTCCCTCCTGTGACCTGGTAGCCCCTGGCTTGGGGGGAAGGCAGTGTCCAGCCTCCCTATCTGAGTGAGAGAGAGTCTGGCTTGCTTCACTCTCCCTCACTCCCAATGCAAGCTAGTTCTGCGCCTGCCTCCCTTTCCCATAAGGAATTCCCTGGCTGTGCTCCTTCCAGCCCTGGGTCAGCGCACAACGGTAAACAGGTTCTCTCCACCCTCCACTGGCCTCGGTGCCCTGGGCCTTTGCCCAGCTCTCCACTCTGCTCAGCTCCACTCCCCTCAAAGTCAGAGGGAAGAAATGGTTCCTTTAGGTACCAACCTTGCTGGCTCTAAAAAGCAAGGAATCCCCTCTCCCTGACCCCTACTCAGCTAGGGCAAGGCAGAGACCACAAGAGAAACACCCAGGGCAGCTCTCCCTGACAACTGCAGTTGCAGGCTATTCTTAATAGAAGGTTTGTGGAGGTATGGAGGTATGGAGACTATTCTCAATAGAAGACGTCCCTTCCCCAAGACCCTAACCTGACCAGGCAGAGAGAGTAGTGCTTGAAATGCCTGCCAGCAACTGGGTCCTCAGATCACAATCTCACTTCAGGCACCTGGGACCAACCTGACTCATGTATGGCCCCCTCACCCATCCTTACCAAATGGCTAGATCTTATTGATAGATCTTACCAAACTAGTTTTGACTCACTGTTTATATAAGGTCCCTCCTCTGCTCAGATTCCTTTAAGGCTCCCTACTGCCCTCCTTGTCCAATAGAAATCTCAGGCCCTGGCTCTCAGGCTCTCCTATTCCCTTAAACTTCCCTCTTTTTACCCCAGCCCTATCTCTAGGTGGCCCTCTCTCTGAGCTGCCCTCCCTCACCCCTACCCCAACTCTAATTGCATCCCACTCATCTTCTGAGGTCTGAGGCCTCATTCAGAAATCTCTCTTGTCTCTGCAAAAGCTTTCCTAACTACTCCAGGAACAGAACACAATAAGCACCTCATTATATTCCATACACTCTCTCTAGAGCCTGTGTTCCAGGCCCTGAATCTACAAAGATGAATAAAATACAGTCCCTGCCCTTGAGGAGGTCAATCTGGCAGAGGAGACAGGTGGGTGAGTAAATAACTAGCACACATAGAAGTGCTATCACAGAAGCATGGAGAAGGTGCTAGGAGGGGTCAGCCTGGTGGCGTAATGGTTAGCTTCGGCGGCCTGGGGTCCACGAATTCAGATCCTGGGCACGTACCTACACCCCATTTATTGAGCCGTGCTGTGGCAGGCGTCCCACATATAAAATAGAGGAAGATGGGTCCGGATGTTAGCTCAGGGCCAATCTTTCTCAGCAAAAAGAGGAGGACTGGCAGAGAATGTTAGCTTAGGGATAATCTTCCTCAAAAAAACAAAAAGGGGGGAGGCAGCTAGGAGAAGCCCCCAGGGTGGGAGCAGGGGTGTTTAGGTAAAGCTTTAAAGGAGAGTTGACTTTTGAGATGGTCCTTGAAGGGTGACAGGAAGTGGCCAGGGTGAGAAAGGGGAAAGGGCACACCAGGCAGAAGACTAGGTATGAGCAAGCACAAGTTAACAGAAAAGGGCACGGCTTGTTTGGGGAATGTGAACCATCCAGCAGAGTAGGGATGGCTTCTCCACCCAACTGTCAGCCTTGCTGAGGCAGCATTCCACAAGAAGGTGTGCTCCTGGAGGGCAGGGGCTCTGCTGGTCCTATTCTCTGAAGTGTATCCTGGGCCTAGAACAGAGCCTGGTACCTAGCCAATGCTCAGTAAACATGTGTCAAGAGATTCATTAGCTTTGCGACCTCGGGCTCTGCAGTGAAACGGGAAGACCGTTCTCTACCTTGAGATCAGGTGGATAAAGCACCGACAGTGCTTGATAAAGGGCACTCCCTCTCTGGCCAGATACCAGCTCTGGATCTCCTTGAAGTCCAGCAAAGGGCTGAGCACAGATGTGCCTGATGATGGCCTTTAACAACATTATAATTCCAATATTCAATTAACATAACTGCATGTCTGTTATAACACTTACCAGGCACTTGCTATGCACCAGACACGGTGCTCAGCACTTAACTTACATTATTTCATTTAATCCTGACATCAAGCCCATGAGGTAGGTCCTCTAATTATCAACCCCCTTCTGCAGATGAAGAAACACAGGTTTTCAGCAAGCCAGTAACTCTCCAAGGCCCAGGGTGAGCGAGGACAGCCGTGGGAGGTGAAGAAGCCCTACTCTTCTCCTGCTCTGTCCCAATCAACTCCAGCACTTAGTGCTGGCCACGAGGCTGGGTTGCCCACAAGCCTTACTGCCGAGGATCTTGGAGCTTAGTGGATTCAGAGCCATAAACTGTGTAATGCTTGGCAACTGACTTTACCTCTCTGGGATTGGCGTTTGCCTTTGTAAAATGGAGATTATGATGATAAGTATGTCTCACAGAATTAAATGAGGTGGTGTCGGTGGAAGCCTGGTTCACCATGCAGGCTGTTCTGTGAAAGGGTGTTATCATGTGACTATGGTGGGAAGATGGAGGGAGTCATTCAGAGTCAGGACAGGAAGCCCAGGATGAAAGTCTACAAGGAACATAGAAGGAAAGTGGTGGTAGTTATGAAGTAAATTCTGACTCCTTCGCCAAGTGACTGCCACTACCCAGGAGGGCAGAGGCCTCAGGCTGCCCTATGGTTGCATGCTTTGAGTTGAATCTTTCAGGAGACCCACCTCTGTTCTCACTTCTGTTTTATCTTCACAGGCCAAAGAGAAGAAAGGTCAGGGCTTCAGATCAGAGCCCTCAGAGTCAGGGTCGCTGAGGACTCAGTTCCAAATGACTCAGTGAGGAACTGATGGAGGGATCCCCAACCTGCTCTGGCAGGCCAGAAAGCCCCAGACCACAAGCTGAGTGGATCTGGCTCCTGCCTTCTCCACAAGGCCCAAGGGTGGGTGGGCAGAGCACGTGAGTGAATCTGGATGTTCACCTCCATACTGCCTTGTTATCTCACCTGAAGTGAACCTCAGGGGATAATTCACACTCAAGTTATAAGAGCCACCATGTACCATGGAGCCCTTACTTTGTGGCAGACACTGTTTGGGTGCTTTACCAACATCGCCTCCCTTAATCTTCATAATACCTCCCTTCCAATGCTACCACCTGGCCCATTTACAGACTCAGAGAGGTCACATGGCTAGAAAGTGACAGAGCCAGGACTTGAAGCCAGGTCTGCTGGTGTTCTGAACCTGGGCTCTCCTAGGATCAAATTCATGTTCTAATTTTTTGTGAAACCAAGATAGAGAGGGAAGGGATAAAAGCAGCATCCTCCAAAAGTGGCTGGCTGGAAAGGATCACTTCTGGACACACAGAGTCCAGGGCCCAGAATGCACTGAGGAGGAACAAGAATTGTCCACACTATGTTCCTGGGCCCCCTCAATACCTAGCTCCCCCTGCCTGGTCTTGGGGTACAAGAGAGGGGCTGTACCTGGACAGGAAGTATGCCATCCATCATGACAACTCAACTACAAAAACACCTCAAGAAACCTACTAGAAGTATAGACACTTGAGGCTGGGCTGAAGTCCTAAGCCTGGAACAGGGATGAGGAGGAAAGGGCACACAGTGGCTACCAGCTTTAGTAAGACAGAAGAGTGGGAAGGAGGAATTCTGGGTTCCAGGCCCAGTTTCATGACTTGCTCAGCTTTGGTTTCCTTGTCTGTAAACAGAGTAAGATAAAACTTACCCTACTGATTTCCCATTGCTCCTGTAAGGATTACTGGAGAGAAAGGGGAATGAAAGCACTTAGCAGACTAAAGAGCTAGACAAATCAAAGCCTCCTTTGATTTGATTACACTTCCAAACACATGAAGGCCACTGGTCTACACACCAAGAGAGGTCCTCTCACATGAAGAACAGAGCATGCTGGAAGTATTGGCCTCTGTTGGGCTGTGCTGGGACGACCCCTTGTAGTACCTCATGAAAAACTTCTGAAAGCACTTTTCATATACTCCAATGTCAGTCTCAGAATGTCAGAAGCAGAAGAGCTCTTCAACATTATCCAGTTAAAACTGCCTTAGTTTACATCTGAAGGAAACTCAGGCTTAGAAAGATTAAGCAACTTTCTCAAGGTCACACACAGCTAGTTAGGGCCCAGTGAGGCCCAGGACTCAGGCCTCTTGATCCTGTTCAGCAGTCTTTGTTTACACTATATTCCTAATCCACTTATCTTGTTTGATGCGCACAATCCTTTTGTATACAGGCCACACCTTTAACTATGTACTTGTTAAATGTCTGACATCCCTGCTAGGCTATAAATTCTGGGAGGACAGGACCAGATCTCTATCCCCTGAGCCTAGCAAACTGCTGCACACATGAGTAAGTGCTGGATGAAAAACAGGGAGCATTAGCCCCATGGTCAGGTAAAGGGACATGTCTAAGGCACACGCCACAATGTTCAGTGGTGGAGCCGGCACCGGCACCTTGACCCCTGTGCTTGGTTCAGAAACCTCTCCCACTACTAGCCTAAATCCACACTTCCAGCCAGAATCTCTCATCTCTGAGAAATGGCTGGTGGTGCCCCTTAGTGCTGATGGGTTTGCCTTCTCATAGGCACCGGACTTGCTTCCACCTGACCCAGCTAAGGCACCAACTCCAGGAACAGAATAAAGACCTGCGGTGAGGTCAAGCCAGCCCTCAGCTACCATCTGCCTCCCCTTGATCAGCTTATTCTGTGCCCAAAGCTGTACCTTCCCCAGCTGCACACCAGCCCAAGGTAGCTTGTCCATGCCTTCAGGCCTTACTCCTCTCTCCTTGCCATCCAATACGTTTACCAGGGAGAGACCACAATGCTCAGTTTCACTCACCCCACCCCCTCCGAACCAGGCCAGCTAACCCACTCTCCTACTGGAGAGACAAAGAACTCCTTGATGTGCTCTGGGCGTGCCAGCCAGGTCAGGCACCTTGGGGAGCCCAGGGATGTGACAAAGCAGAGTCAGCAGTGGCCCAATGTCTACTTCAGAGGAAAGTCACAGCTGGCTTTCCCTCTCTGTGGCCAGAAGGCCCCAAGAAGGGTTCTGTGACAGGCCAGGGTCACTTCAGCTTGTCCTAATCCTTCCCAACTCCCTGTCAGCCCACACAGTCAGTCAGGCACCAAGTCCTACTGATTTGTTGGCCTCTTCATCCTCACAGCTCTAGACCTCTTCCGGGCCTCTCCATAGCCCTTTTGGGCTGTCTTGAACTCTCCCAACTGGTCTCACTGCCTGCAGTCCAGCTCATCTTTATGCCATCTTCCATGCCAGCAGCAGACTGATCTTGATGAAACACAGGAAGCCTCAGTCTGACATTCGAGGCTAGGCAAGGTCTGCCCAACCTCCTTTCCTAGCCTCCTCTTGCTTCACATCATCCTCCTGCCTCCCACTCTTCTTGTCACCTCTGCTCTTGGCACACCACATTTCTCAAATAGCTGGCTTTTGGGGGAACTTTGTACATGAGTCCCCTCCCATCCAAAGGAATGCCCTTTCTTACTCCTTCTGACCCCTGGATCAAATGCCACTTCTTTCTGGGCTCCTATAGGCACAGCTGGCTGCTTCTTCCTATATATTCCCAAAGCAACCACACATCTCAATTATAGCCTTTACTGCTCAACATTGTAATGATTTGTTTGTGGTTCCCTTTTTTTTAATCAGTCTGTGAACCCTTTGAGGGCAACAAGACACAGATGTCTGGTTCAGTTCTGTATCCCTTGTCCCAATCACAAGGGCTGGGAGAGTAGGTGCTCAATAAATGTATGGTAAATAAGCTCACTGCTAAGAAGGCTAAGCTGGCCAAAGTAAGCCTTGCTTTCTCTCCCAGGCTCCTGAGTCTGATGCCTGCTTCCCTATCTGAAGAGCAACAAACAGCTAAGCTGTGACAGCCTCTGAGGAGCTGGACAGGGTATGGAATGGGCTGGGGTGGGTGGGATGGAGAAGGGAAAGAGAAAGATAAGGAAAGCCAAAGTTGGCAGCTGCCTTGAAATCCTGGATAGGGGGGCCTCTAAGCAGGTAAAGCATCAGGAGCTTAGGTTTGCCAGTAGAGCAGCTAGGACAGTTTTCTGTCAGGGAGGGTCCCTGGGTCCAGGATAGCAGCAGATTTGCCAGGGGCAGACAAAGCAGCTAAATGAGGCCTCCTCCCCCTCAGGTGTGCTGCCTGCAGGATAAAGAAAGTGATCAGCTAGGGACACTGACAATGGGTGGATGATGGCTAGGTACTGCTCTGGTGGGCAATGCATCCTGGCCTGGAGGCTCAATTGGCTTGGAGTGAGGAAGAGAATGCCATGTAGTGCCATGGGTAGTGCCATGTAGCTGGAGTAGCAATGGTCTGAGTCAGAAGATCTGGGATCCCTCCCTAATCTGGCTCTATTGTTAACTAGCTATGAGGCTTCTCCTCCATTATTAACTAACTGGATTTCTCACTTGTATAGCGAGCTAATCCCTGCCTTACCTACAAAGAAATACTCCTTCCAAAAGGCACAGACTGGATATCAAAGTCAGATGGCCATTATATGCAGTATTTTGGGGTCAAGAGCAATGCAGTGTGGCCTCTGGCTATGGGAGGGCTAGAGCAGGCGTGATCGAGCCATGCTTCCAGGGCTTCCCTGGGCATCTTCCTCACTGGGTCTTTCACTATATTGAGACCTGCCTTGCCCTCCACACTGCAATGGGGAGGTAGCCAGGTTCCTGCTAACTCCTGCTCTAACTCCTGCTCTAGGTGTGTGGACCTCAGGGACTGGCGAGCACCCGGCACCCTGCCTCTTCCCACCTTAGCAAGGCTTAGTCACTGAATCCAGCGTCGAGAAACAGTCTAGTCCCAGTTCTGCCATTTACCAGCTGACAAACCTTGGGTACTCTTCTTCGGTGTGCTCATCTACAGAGTGGGGATAACCACCCCTCTTGGGCGAAAGTGAGAGTTCACCATTGGTTAGAGTTCACTCCTGCCCACAGGGGATGACACTCATTATCACAGCCAGAGATGGAAAGCAGAAAATGAAAAGAAAGGACTACTAGCTACTCCAGTCTTTAAGAGGAAGAAAAACATTCATTTAGTACCTACTGTGTGCCAGGCTTTTTTCAAACATTAGTTTATTTAAGTCTCACAACAACCCTGCAAAGTGAGTAAAATCATAACCATTTCACAGTGAGAAACTGAGACTCAGAAAAGTGAAGAAACACGTCCAAGGTCACACAGATAGCCGGACTCCGAGCTTGTGAGGAGGGAGCACAGCACGCCTTCTTTCCCCCATCTCAGTGTAAACTGAATGGGTGGCTGGACCAGAGCCAGGACTCACTGGACCAATGGAGGTCTTATTTCAAACCCAGATGCTGGGAGGACAAAACATCATGCAGGCCCCACCGCCTTATCTATTTCCCACAGCTTAGGATTTCCTAGCAGGCGGACACACAGGCACCTTCCCAGGGCAGCAGCTGGTGTGCTGGCCCCCTCCTTCACCAAGTCAAGTCTTGTCTGAGGCCCTAGAACACCTAAAGGGCCATCAAACCGGATTTTCCTTTGAAGCTGGAGGAAGAGAAGGAGGAGAGAAAATGGAGGGCCTGTAGTCCCGAGTCACAGACCAGGGCCCCACATGCGCAGCTGCCTCCTTCCAGATGGGCTCCCCAGCGACCACTCCACTGCCAGCTCCATGCTCTCCTGGGAACTGGAATAGCTCAAAAAAAGAGGATGCTCTGAGCTTATAAACTGGAGAAGATAGTGAGAAGGCAGGGAGGCAGGCTCTGGCCTGCCAGGAGGGCCCTGGCCCCACCCCAACAAAAACTGGCACAGACCAAACTATAGGAATGCCAATTAAGGCAATTCTACGATTTCCAAAGTCATAGGGCTGCCAAGGTTGGCTAGGAGTAGTGGAGGGCCCAGGGGACAGGGGAACTGAATCAAGAGAAGACAGTATTGCTGTTCCAGATGTTTCTCCCTGGGCCCAGCTCAGATCCCTCTCTCCCCTAACAGGAAGCCAACACCCACGGGATCCCAGAGAGCATAGCTCCTCATCTCATCTGGCCTGCAGCACTGAGCAGACTGAAGGGTGGATGGGAAGCTCCAGCCTTAGGAGGTCAGTCCTGGCAATCGCACGGGAAAAGGAAAGGGAGGTCAGGGACTCACCTCTCAGGCCATCTCCCTCAGGCAAGGAGACCCGGTATCCAACTGATAGCCTTCTTTCCCTTCCTGATCACCTCCTCTATGCTGCAGAAGGGACCCCTGCCCGCTCCCCTGCCCTGCCAGCCCCAAACAGGTCTGCTCTTTTTACCCTAAAGTATTAGGAACAGTAATATCACTCCTCCCACCCTTCCCTGCTGAGAACACTTCTTTCTTCTCCTCTGGTCCTTCCTGGGCTTCAACAACCAGCTCAGTCCCCAGCCAAGCCACAAGAATTAATGCTGCCAGCATCCCTGTCTGTGCTCACGCTACTGCAGGACCCTTCGCTGACTGGCTGCTTTCTTGCCTCTCCTCACTTACTGGCTACTGCTTAAGAGTGGGCAGGGACCATCTCGGGCCCACCAAAGGTTCCCTGAAGAGTAGGCTCAAAAGACAAACTGAAGAAGTGGAAAGGGCCTAGGACCGGGAATCAGGAGTTCTGGATTCACTTCCTGGCTTTGCTCCTAATAGACTGAAGAGGTAAGGCTAAAAATTTCTCTCAGGCCTCAGTTTACCTATCTGTATGATGATGACCATCTCTAAGGTCACTTTCAGCTTTCTGACTTGAAATATCTGTCAGTAAAACTCATTCAGTAAATAAATATTAACTGTGCGTTTACTTCTCTGCAGGCCTGAGGGGAAAAGGTGAATAAGCCTGGTCCCAGCCCTGAAGCTGATCAGTCTAATGGACTGGTAATGACAACACACTCTTAACCTTGCTAGGTTATCCCTGTTAGCTTCCTACATTGCTGAGGGAGTCAAAGGTGCTGAGTTAAGCCAGAGAGAGTGAGGATAGGAAGGTTCTGCTAGGAAACTTCTGTTCTACCTCTCTGGCGCCTGACTTTCTGCTGGGGCCATAGGCCATACTAACGGATAGTGAAGACAGTGGAAACTGTCCTGACTAGGAGTCAGAAATCCTGGGTTCAAGTCCTGGTTCTGCCAATAATATGTTGTGTGATCTTAAGCAGGTTATTCTCCCCTCTGGGCCTTAGTTTCCTCATCTGTATAAGTAAGGGCTAAACTGGTCAATTTCTTAAGATCTTTTCCAGCTCAAACAGTCTATGATTTTATGATCTACTCATGCCAGGCACCGAATAGTCATCTGAGCGGCTCGCCTCTGATCTGCTTTCTTCCCCATCCCCCCAGACCCCAGCAACTGCCAAAACTGACCATCTTGAGACAACCTTTGGCCCAGGGTGGCTGAAATGGACCTTTAATCTGGAGCCAGAGTCCCTGTGATCTCCACTGCAGCCATCAGTGCTAATGTTTCACTTCTCTGGAATAGCACATGGACTCCTAGCCCTCAACCACAAGACTGAGTTCAGGGCGGTCACCCTGAAACGTCCCATAACTTCCTCTCTTATAGCCTTGAGCAGAGACTTACTTTCGGCTTTTTTTGGAACCACAATATAAACTCATCAGGGATCATTCAGGCTTTCAGACACCAAAGATTTTAGGTTGACCAACGGAGTCAAGAAAGTGAGGCAGGGAGAGAAGACAGGACCTGGGATCCCACCTCAGCCCCAGCCCTACAGACACCAGTGATGCAGAGGGCATCTGCAAAGCCTGGGTCTGCGGTTGGAGGGTGGGGAAGACAGATGTCTGGCCGTCTGGTTGGGGACTACAGCCAAAGGGAGTTGCTCCCACTGAGGCCTCTCTCTGTCCACAAATACCAGAGGTATGCCCTCATTTTTCTCCTCAATTCTCAGACCCTTAGAAGGAAAAGAAAGGAAACTGATATTTTCTGGGCACTACTTGTGCCAGGCACTGTGCTAGGCACCTTTGCATAGCTGATCTCATTTAATCCCCGCAGTAATCCTGGAAGTAGAGTTACAGTTGCCCTTTTCAGTGAGTAAACAGGCTCAGAGATTCAGGATCTTGCCCAAGGTCTCACATCCAGCAAGTGTGATTTTTTCCTAAGTCTCGCTTCTTACCACTATATCACACTACTCTATACCCTGAGTTCTGGTTAACTAGCTGATAAGTATGTACCACAAATTCTTATCTCCTAGAACTCACCAGCAAATCTGGGCTCTTCCTTCCAAACACCCATGAATGCAACTGGCAACTTTTTCCCTCTTCTCAAGAACCCTTCCTTCCCAGGGCCCTGATTCCTGGTGACTGCTCTTCAATTCAAAAATATACCCTAAATCCCCTTTGGGTTCTGACAAGCTAATGCCTGGGGAACTGTGACAAAGCATCAAGTCAGGGTGCGGGATCAGAATACAGGGTACTCTCTGAGTTCTGGACTGGATAGGCTTAGCCTGCGCCTGCTGTGAGCAAGTGGGGAGAGGCTGGAGGAGACAGATCCAGTGGGTAGGAGAGAACTCTCCTTCGGGGAAGGGCCTACATTTCTCTAAAGGAGAAGGAGGCCTGGAGAAAATGAGGCTTTGGGACTGGGGAAATCCCACAAGTGACCTTTATGGGGTTCCTTGTGTGGGGTGGGGTTCTTACAGATGGTCGACTCAATTCCATAAGTCATAAGAGAGGCTGGAGGAGCCCTGGGCAGTCACAACAGGTCAGAGAAGGGGAGGGAGGACCCTCTGGAGCAGGGGCATGGCTGAGTCCTGTGGGCCCCCACAAGGGACAGTGCGGGCAGTCTCTGCTGAAGGGGAGGCACACCGTGAGGGAGGCTTGTCAGTCCTGTGCAGAGCGCTGGTCTCGTGTGACAGGACAGCCGGGATGGGAGTGGGGTTGGGGTCCATCTCTCCTAGGGGGACCGCCGGCCCACCCAGACGATCTCTGTGGTCCTGTGGGTCAGAGTGCAGCTGCCCCATGTGCCCAGCCCGGAGGGAAGGCCTGCTCCCCTGCCTCCCCCTTCTCTGCCTGCCAGCTGTGCCTGGGGCCCTGCGGGTGGGGCGCCGGGTGAGCCACCGGCAGGGACCTGCTGCCTCCCTGCCCGCCCCTGGCTGTGTTTTGGGGGAGGGGCGCGTTTCCACAGCACACGCAAAGCGAGCGGAGGGACTGTCCTGTGAGGGGGGCACTGTCACCCTGTGGGCACTGGGAAGGGGCGTGTCTGCCCACCTGTTGCCACTGACAGGAGGAATCTGCTTCTGAGGGGGCAGGGAGCACTCTCTGACCCTTCCTTGTGGGGACGGGACTGTCTGTCCGGGGCGGGGGCCTGTCAGTCCATCGGGAGGTCTGTGTGCCTTGAGGTAAGGCCTGAGTGTCCTGACGCGGGGTGGGGTGGGGTGGGGCGGGGCAGTCATCCCTCGAAGTCTGCCGAGGTGTCCCCTGGCGTGGGTGGTGGGGCGGAGAGCCCAGGGGCCTGTGGGCGCGCGGGGCGCGGGGGATGGAGAATGCCCGGGGGGAGGGGCGGCCGTCTGCGAGCCCGTGTCTGCGGGGGCACAGCCAATCAGCCCGAAGGCCGCGGGGGCAGCAGGAGGGTTGGGACAGGTGTCTGTCGTTCTGTCCCGCAGCTGGGAAGGACACTGCCGGCCCTTCCTGGGGGCAGGTCCGTCTGCCTGCGGGGCGGGGGCCGGGGAAAGGCACCCACCCTCCTGTCTGTCTGTCCCGGCCTGTCTGTCCCCATGTCGGAAGTAGGCTCGCGGGCGAGGGGCGGGTCGGTCTGCGGGAGGGGAAGGGGGGGTGGGGCCAGGACAGGAGTCAGCCGTTCCCGGTCGGGAGGGGGGCCTGTCGGTCCGTCCTGAGGGCGGCTGTGTCCGCGTCGAGTCGTCCCGCGCGGCCCGGCCCCCGGCCCCGAGCCCCGGAGCTACTCACGCGCCCTCGGCGCCCTGGGAGCCCACGATGAAGCCGAACTTGTCGATGCGCCGCTCGGCGAAGCCGTTGGCCTCTGAGTCGGAGCCGAGAGAGCTGAGCTCGTCGGCGGCTGTGGCGTCGGGGCCCGGGGCCAAGCTCTCCCGGGTCCCCGACAGGCTCCCCGCGGCCGCGGGCGCGCGCGGCCCGTTCTCTCCGCGGCTCTTCGCCATCCCGGCCGCGCCCGCCGCCTCAGCCTCAGCGGCCACCCCAGCCACCTCAGCTGCACGGCCGCCGCCGACGCCACCGACGCCCCGCCCCCGCGCCGCGCCCATTGGCCGCCACCGGGGCGGGGGCGGGGCCCTAGGCCCTCCCCGGGAGCTCCCCCCACGCCCAATGGGCGCCGCGGACCCTGGGGCCCGCCTACCTCCCCCCAGCTGGCGCCAACCGGCCCGACGTGAGGGGGCGGGGAAGCCGTCACCCGAGCCCTCCTCCGCGGGCTGCCAATCACGAGAGCTCACCTGAACGAGCTCTTTCGGCCTTTCCGGGTTGGCCCCGTCCCGGCCAGTCACCTGCAGCGCCGCGCAGGCAGAGGCCGAGGGCGTCCGCTGGGGATTCCGCATCCGCCTCCTGAGGCCTCGCTCCTCGCGAGACCCCAGGGACGTGGGTGGGGATTGTTTCACCCATTCATTTTGAAGGGCTTTCAGGACTCCCCCAGGGACACTCAGCGGCTTAAAAACCCAGGCTGAGCCAGAAATTGGGCAGCCTCTTCCCCAGCTCTGTACTTTCGGGGCTTTAAATTAGCTCATGGGAGATCTAATTAATAAGAATGACCAACAGTTCATTAAGCCACTCACTGCCCCAAGTTCTATCTACTTTCTCTTGTAATCTTTTTTCCCAACAACTTTATTGAGATACAATTAACATACCATAAAAGTCACCCGTTTAAAGTGTATAATTCAATGGTTTTAAGCATATTTATAGAGTTGTGCAACCATCACCACAATCTAATTTTAGAACATTTTCATAGCCCCAAAAAGAAATTCCTATCCATTAGCAGTCACTCCCCATCCTTCCTCCCCCAGTCCCTGGCAACCACTAATCTGCTTTTTTGTCTCTATAGATTTGCCTATTCTGGACATTTCATGTGAACGGAATCATACCATGTGTGGCCCTTGTGTCTGGTTTCTTTCACCTAGCATAGTTTTCAAGGTTCATCCATGTTGCAGCATCTTATCAGTACTGTACTGCATTCCTTTCTTTATGGCTGAACAATATTCCATCATATAGATATACCCCATTTTGTTTATCTACTCGTCTGTCATGGTCATTTGGGTTGTTTCCACTTTGGGGCTATTACGAATAATGCTGCTATGAACGTTTGGGTACAAGCCTTTGTGTGGACATATATTTCCACTTCTCTTGGGTAAATACTTAGGAGTGGGAATTACTGGGTCACATGGTAACTGTTTAACCTTTCGAGGAACTGGCAAGCTGTTTTCCAAATTGGTCACACCATCCCGTAATCTTTGAGCAACAGGGTAGGTATTATTATTAGTCCCATTTTACAGTTAAGGAAACTGAGGTGCAGGGAAGTGAAGTCAGCTGCCTAAGGTCCCAGAACTAGCTGGTGGCAGAGCCAGGGTTTGAGCCTAGCTCTTACCAACAGCTTATACTGGGAGGCATGGACCAATTGTAGTTACACAGACTTAGCTCCCAGCAGCCTACTTCCGACCCCAGGAATTGTCAAGTCTTGGAGCCATGATAGCCCCTCAACTAAGTCTAGCACCTCATAGTTTACAAGTCGCAATCATGATGTCATCTAACACTCCCCTATAAATCTGCGGGGGAGATAGGCCCAGAGAAGGGAAGGGACTAAAAGAGCCAGGCTTGAGCTACAGGGCCTGGGACAGGCCGCTAAGGGGCCCAAAGGAAGCCCCAAGAAGGGGGGAGTCTTATGCCTTGAGTGATTTCACCAGCCGTTTCCTTGATGCCACGCGGCCTGGACATTCTTGAAGACTTCACTGTGCAGTCTTTGCATTCCATAGGCTTCCGGTTTTCCATAAAACAGGCTATTTCAGTCTTGAACTCTCAGTTGGAGAGGACCTTCCTCCTTTCCAGAGGCTCCAAAAAAGAGTGGTGGGCTCTTAGCCCCAGCTCTCAGGAGGGGCAGAGTGGGCCTCACATGGGAGTGTGGGCTTATCCCAGGGAAGGGAGAGAGGAGCCAGACACACCTGGAGCAGATATGAAGCCCCGAGCCTGGCAAAGTACCCACAACACTTTGACTCCATAATTCTGGTCCTAAGGTCATATCCCAAACACATTTAGCTCTGTAAAGGCACGTGTACAGTGGTGTTCACCCCAGGAGTAGGGGTGGGGGGTATGTTAGAGGCACCCAGGTGTCCATCTTTGAGAGACTGGCTAGACATTTCTCAGGTTAAGGCATTTATGCCTCAGCTTCTAATTTTCTTACCTAAGACCACCCAGGATTCAAATCTCTTCTCGTCACAGTTGTGACCTTGAGCAAAACACTTTTCTGAGTCCATTTCCTCAACTGCAAAATGGAAATACTGAAAAAATGCCTCCTTGGAGGAGTTATTCTGAGACTTTAATGTGATAATATGTGCTGAGCATTTGGCACGTGGAGATATACAATAAATGGAAGCCAGGAGTGGTAGTATTCGCAGTTTGCAAAGCACTTGCAAATTCATTATTGTCTCGCATTTCCCTCGCCAGCCTGTGGCTGCAGCAAGGAGTTTACCTAATTTAACCAATGGCATGTGGCTTGGGAGACTCTGCTTCATGGCTGTACCCTCAATAACTAGATGTTCTTGTGCAAAATTGTTTAACTTCTCAGAATCTGTTTCCTCTTTTGTAGGAATGTCAATAATCACTTGTGAAGAGTCAGTGAGCTACGTCTCTGAAGCCTCCAGTACATAATAGACAATAAATGTTACGTTTCTTCAAACTCCAGAGCTCTTTAGTAACTTGAAACTACTCTAGTGAACAAGAGAGACGAAGTCCTGGCCCAACAGAGTTTTTATTCCAGTGGTGGAGGGAAAATATGAACAAGCTCAGAACACGTGTCAGGTAGTGGGAAAATGAAGCAGAGTAAGGCAGAGAAAACGCTGCGGAGGCGGGGAGTGGATGGAAATGAGGAGGCCTCTCTGTGGGGATCCGGAAGAACAGTATGCAGGAAGCAGGACACCAAGTGTAAACCCCTTGAAAGAGAAGCAAGCTCAGAAGATGGTGTGGTTAGACTGGAGTGAGAAAGCAGGAGAGCTGAATGAATGATTCAAAGGAATGCCTGCAGAATCACGCGGTTCACTAGAGTACAAAATAAGAGGCCTCTGGCAATGCTGTGAAACATCCTAGTAGACTAGCTGCTGGAGATGTTCTTTTGAGGATGAGATGCTTGGCCACTGCTATAGGAAGGTGTTGATGACCTGGAATCTCATCCCACGGGGTCAGTCCTGAAAGTTTAGCCTGAGGCACGCACACAGGCCCCTGTGCAGTCCCCTCTCCTGGATACTGGAATGTGCAGCTTGCATGTGCTCAGGAGACCTGTCAGCACTGGCCATGAGCAGATGTCCAGATATCACAGCCTTTATTTGTAATGAGAGCAGTTTCAGAAGGTAGACAGCTGATCCCCAGCAGCCTATGAACAGTAGGCAAACTGTAAAGCTTCTTTATCCCTACACTGAGGATAACAGTTAACAATCTTTTGGTCCAAGTGGCAGAGAACACAACTCAAATGGGCTTAACCCAAAACTGCATTTAGTGGGTCCCATAGCTAAAAAAAATCCATAGGTAAATAAGCTTCAGGAGCAGTTTGATCTAGAGATTATCACCAGGGAGATCAGCCTCACTTTCCTTTTTCCTCCTTTTCTCTTTGTCCTCCCTTCCTGTGGTTGCTTCATCCCCAAGCTAGAGCCCCTCATGGCAGCAGCTCCAGGCTCACATCCTTCCTCCATACATCCACACAACGGATGACTCTTCTGGTAGCTTCTGCTCAGTGGTGAGGAGGCTGCATTCCTTCATGCATCATCTGTTTTACTAGGACACACAACTGTCCCTAATCTAATCACCACAGCTCAGGGACAGGGAACATTGACTAGCTTAACTGAACTCAGCTTAAGGCGACAATAGTACCTTCTCTGTAATGATATGATAAGCAATAGGAGTGTATCTCGTCCTGCTTCATGGATTGTATGCCTCAGGAGTACCTAGAATTACTCACTTACATTTTTTTGTAATATAACAATGTAGAGTAGTTAAGAGCAAATCCGCAAATCAGATGAGTTAATTATCTTAACTTCAAGATCTTACATTTTACTTTTATTTTAAAAAAGTAAAATTCTAAAAATCTTATATACTAGTATATGGACCATTAAACATGAGCTATACTGTACTTTTTTGCCTTTTTGCTTTTTGAATTATAAGAAAAAATGAAATATTACATATAAGGATTGCTATAATCACAGTACACCACATATCTCCATTCAAGCATATATCCTAACATAGCCTATTGCATATATTGTCTAGCATATAATTTTAAAAAGTGAAATGGGTCTAATCATTAGTGGCCTCCTGTGCGCTACATGACAGGTGCTCATTTCAGCAGCCGGTAGAACTGGAAGTGAAATTCCTTAGTGTTGATGACTCCTGATAGATGTGGGAGTCTTTAAAGTTATAGTGACTCTGAAAGGATTAAATTGTGCCCAGTTTTCCCAGCAATGCCACAAGAGGAACATTTCTCCCCATTTCACAGTCTAGTCTGGTGCAGTGCTAAGGACAGTGTGGTCACCAGGAACGGGAGACCTGCTTTGGCCTTCCAGAGGCTCACTGGCTACATGAACTTGGGTATCCACCTCATCTAAAAACGGGGTAGCTAATCCTCAGAGGATTACAGTGAGAATCTGAAAAGCTGTGCAAGCAAGAGGCTGCCTACATGCTGCAGGCCCTAAACAAGCAGCGCAGAGTGCTGGGCTGCAGGCTGGGCCTGTGGCCACTGTGGTAACAAGGCTGCCTGGTCAATGGGCCTTCTGCAACCGAGTGAGCCAGGACAGATGTTCATTCAGGAGCTCCGGGAAACTGGGTTCGGGCCCCAGAGGGCAGCTCAAAGGACCCATTCACTCACATTCCACCCGGCAGCATTCCTGGCCTCCAGTCACAGCCTCAGTCATGGAGAGTCTATGAGATCTGCCAAGCTGTGGAGGAGAGTGCTCTGACACCATGCCCTGTCCCCCATCCCCAGAGGCAATCCCAGGAAGAAAAGGAAGCTTGGAGTGTGAGACTCCCCCAGGTCTCCTGATCCCCATCCCTCTTGGAATGGGACCCCAGGTGCTGTTCAGGGGAATTCTGGGGGTTGGCCCTGGAGAAGCAACCAGCAGTGGGCTCACTTGAGGCACCCAAACCATGGAACCCACTTCAGGAAGCCAAATTTCAGCCCTGGCCCCTGGGGGAAACTTCTAGCAACCAGGAGAGAGGCAAATGTCAGAGAGAGGAATAACATCCCATCGACGAAGTTAAAAACGTGAGGGATCCAGCAGTTTACAACAAAGCCACACAATTAGCACTGAAGAAGGGCTACCTGAGCCCTAGGTCTGGAGCTGGAAGCTCTGAGCTTGGCGGGAGGTCAGCGGGGAGGAATAGGGTGGTGACTAGAATACTGGTTCTGTGACCTTGGGAACGGCCTTACCCCTCTGAGCCCTGGAGATGACCTCATGGGGCAGCTAGGAGGATCAAATGGAGGGACTGCAAAGAAAAGGCACTGAGAACTCTCAGGGGATAAACACACAAAAGATCTTCAGAATGAAACCAGCCTGAGGTTTAAAACCAGAAACGGTTATCAACAGGCTCTCACTTTCCTCCCTCTGAACACCCACAACAGCGCCTACCTCCCTGTGATAGGACAATTGCAAAAATAACAGCCTGCATCGGGCCCTTACTAGGGAGCAAGGACTGTGACAATGTGTCTCGCACTCAATTTCTTTTCACCTTCTTACTGTGTGACTGTGGGTATGTGACTCACCCTCTCTGTGCCTGTTTACTCAAGTGTAAAACAAAAATACATCAGGATTACATGAGTTAAAATTGATAAAGTGCTTAAAACAACAAGGAGCAAATTGGTTAAGTTTTATAAAGCCCTCAGAACAGTTCCTGGCCTTGGCACAACTGAGTGTTTTTTAAATAAATACATCTTTTAAAAACCTCATCATGTCCCTGTGCTCATCCAGGGTAGGCCACCTGCCCAAGGTCACAGAGGCAATCAGGTGATGGGTGATTCTAGGCCTACAGGAAACTGCTACCCTTGAGTCTCATCTGCCCAATGATCCAGGAACTGCGTCTCATCTGTCCTTGTTCTTCTGTGGTGCTGGCATGTTGAAGGCATCCCGTGTTAGTCTGTTAAATACACCGGGCTATCCCTTTGGAGGGTCTGAATGTCTTAAAAGGGTAATAAAATTTTGTCTAAGAAAGATTCATAAAAGACTTGATGGCAGCAAGAATTTAGTTAAAAGTCTCAGAGCAGGGCATTCCTCAGAGCAGAAGAGGAGCCACAAGGCACTGTGCCATGCTCCCAACTACCTTGGGTCTGGACAGGGTGCAGGAGCGAAGGAACAAGTCTATGACACTAATTTCACAAGAAGGATCCAAGAGGTTTATTAGATAGCCCATGGCAAGATACAAAATGATTAATAATGATAACGACCATACCCTATCAGCCAAATGCCACTTGGCACTCTGACACTATCTCGCAGGACATCCCTGGGTTCACATTTCTTAATGGGCTGCCTGAAGAAGTGAGCGCCCTCAAATCAAGACCCAAACACAAACGGATTCCAGAGACCACTGGGGAGAAGCAAGGCTTAGAAGCCCTCTCTGATCAGTATGGGGAGGGAGGAGGGGGAAGGCGACTCCGCAGGACAATTTGAATTTCCAAACTTACTAAGAGGGAAATAAATGTTCAACGCAGGGTCTTCTGGGTCTGTGGAAGGGGGTGGGGGACAGGAGAGGCAAAACGGCAGTGGCTGGGACCTGAAAGCAGGTTTCTCTCTTCTATTTCTTCCTCCCGCCTCTCTCCTTGAGGGCCAGGTGGATGACAGCGCCATTGGCCATGTTGTAGTAAGCCAGTGAGTTGGAATCCTTGATGAAGATGCCCTGGAAAGCAGACAGTGTGCCTCAGGGCGGGGCAGTCTGGCCTTGAGCACACTGCACAGCCTCACTACTCCCAACATCTGTTCATGTTCTGAACTCAGCAAAGGGGGAGGGGTGGGGGCAGGCAGAAGGGGTTAGGGGAGGAGGGAATGGCACAGGATAGGACTGAAGGGTCTCTGGTTCCTCCCAGAATGCTGTGCTTTTCCTACTTTCCTACCAAGCCATGTTCTTCCCCTGTGTCAACTCCCCTAGAAGCTGGCCCTGATCAACACCATGGAATTCTGACTCTCAAATCTTTAGAGATCAACTAGTCCAAAAGCCTGGTTTTACAGAGCAGGAAACTGAGGACCAGACTGGGGATTTGTCAAAATGCAAAGAAGGAGAACACAGTGGCCGCATGTGACTTGGTGTGCACCAGGCTGAGCTGGACTATCCTCTCTGTGCCCATGCATGAAGCCAGGCTAGCCAAGACCACACTGGCTGGGACGGCTCCACCACCAGGCCAGAAACCCATTAGAGCACTCCCAAGTCTTGTACCCAGGTGTCCACCCTAGTTGTTGAGGCACAGGGTTTTCTGGACTCCACACAAAACTGTACCGTGATCCCGCCAGAGCCTTACCCTGTCAGGCTAACCTGCTCCAGCACTCTTAGCCAGCATTATCACTTCTAGGATGGACTCAGGGCCACACCCAGGTGTCTCCCGACTCCTTCGATTCCACAGGAGATTCAGCTTCTGGGACAACAGAGGCATTGGGCCCCAAGGGGCAGGACCACAGACACCCGACTCACCTCATACTGCAGCTTCTGTTTCCCTGCAGGCATACCAGTGGCTTCGTGAATCTTCACCTTGATGACAGAGACCTGTGGGCCCAAGGAGAGGTCATTCACCCCCTTGCTAAAAGTCAGCTGGAGGAAGCGGCCCCATGATCCCTTGGTTCCTGTGCACCTCACGCCAGCTGGCAGCAGCAACTCATACCTGGTCTGTGAGTGGGAGGGTGAAGACCAGCACCTGTCCGTTCAGCTTCCATTCCGTCTTATCCTGCATGTTGGGCACCTGGACTTTGATGGATACTGGACCCTGCAAAGAGGAGGTGGCCATTATGCATAGGGAGCCCTGAGACCATCAGGAATTAAGCTCTCGTTTTCCTGGGCCAATCTAGACAATGTCACCTGTCCATCTGGGCTCCTGGACTCTGGCCCAATTCTCTACTGATGCCCCTTGTGATGTGGTACAAGTCACTCCCCCTTTCTAAGATTTGGTGTCTCTTCTTTAAAACGATCCCATATCCTGCCTCCTGGTGAGTCTAGAACTGAAGAAGTGACATGAAAATGCTCTGCCAACCCCAAGAAGCAACATGGGGGAAAGAAGATGAACTGCAAGGTCAGAAGACCTGGGTTCCCCACTCAGCTTCCCTGCTAACTAGGTCTCTCGGAGCTTCCACGCCCTGTCTGTAAAGTGGCTGATCACAACTCCTGCATGGGATTATCGCGAGCATTAAACGGAGAAGTGCCCATAAAATGCGCAGCTCTACCCTGGCACCTGAGTAGGTACGCAATAAATGGGAACTACTACCAGAAAGAACGAAAAGAAAGATCTGGTCAAGTGCATCAGTGAAATGGGGCTAGGACAGTTTCTGCCTCCTCACTGGAGCCTAACAGCTTCCCTAGGCACCAGCAGTGCCAAGGTTCCCACCTCCCCTTAATTCTAGCCCCCAACAGAATCTCCACAACAGGCAGGCATCTTAGCTAAGGCCTGGAGCCAGTGGGAAGGCCACAAAGAAATAAGAACTGCACCCAGGGTTTTCTTCACTGTCCAGGGCCCCTTTTGCACCTGAGTCCTGCTGCCTATGCAGCTGGGTCTTCCTGCTGACCTCTACGACAACAGTTCACACCCACATCTAGTGTGTGCCCAGAAGCCTCCCAGGCCTCCAAGGGCTGACTGAGGCCCCAGAAGCCAAAACAATGGGGGGTCAGGGAGTGTGTGACTGCGGCGGGCCTGACCTCCCAGTAGACACTCCAGGCCTCCGGCAGCGCTCTGGGATCTAGTACCTTGTTCCTGCGGAGGAACTCCTCTTCGGGCATGAGGCTGTCCTCTGTCTTCAGTTTCTTGGAGGCAGGCTCATCTTCCATGGGAGGTGGGGGGTGGACAGGGGGCATTGGGGCTGGAGCTGGGACAGGTGCCACAGGTGGAGCGGGCACAAAGGCTACAAGGATAGGAATAAACAGCCATGTGAGTGGGGGGAAGGGGCGCAGGACTCAGGACTGGTAAGAAGTAAGAGGGGAGAATGCAAAGGTTTCCCATTTCTCCTAAAGGTGTGAAGAGCCACTCCTTCCTGAGTCTGGCAGCCAACATGTTCCCTGGTAGGGGCACTCCTGGGAGGCTGCTCTGATTGAGCAGCAGGTGACTGGACGAGGGGCAAGACTGATGAATGGAGTAGGCGCCAGCCTACAGCAAGCAGGGGCCTCTGCGCCTGTCTGCTGTCTGGGGCCTCGCCCCTCTGGGTGCACACACCTCAGCTCTGCCACATCAGCCTATCTTCCCCAAGAGCCATGGCTCCCTGCTCCCAGCTCAGGGATCTCTCAAATGGGGAAGCCAAAGCTCTCCTGTAGGTAGGACCCCCAGCTGGAACTACCTACTGCTCTGCTCACAGTGCTTGGCCTGTAGTCCTGACCCAATAGCCTGGAAAGTGATTTGAGAGACACTGACCTGTTGGCACAATCATGGGGGGTGGGCGGGGTGCCATGATAGGAGGGGCCGAGGGAGGCATGGGCACCACGTTGATCCTGGGCGCGTGGATGATAGGCGGCATGGGGGCAATCACCGAGCCCGGGGGCAGTCGGACCACGGAAGCCATTGGGGGCCTAGGCATGACGGGTACTGCGGACACAACTGTGGTGCGGACAGGAGGTGGCATCTGTTGGGGAGAAAGGACCCATAGGTCACCGGAAACCAGGGCTGGCAACTGGCCATTTGCAGCCTTTGAGGATTAGGGATAGGCAGCTCCAACTCAGTCCCCTGGGACTAAGAGACTACAGCTTCACACCAGGCTCTGACGGGAACTTCGCTGAGAGAGGCCCAGAGCGACACTCTTTCCACTTGGGACTTAACCAGCTGCTCGTGGCAGACACTGAGAGAGCCACTAAAGAGGCTGACCTTGACTTAGCCTCCTGGAGACAGGCCAGCTGTCCTCGAAGACTTGTTAAGCCCTGCAGCCCTTCTCTGACCCAAGCGTGCTTCTCCCATTTGCCACTTGCCTCTCTCCTTGTTCCAATCCTCCCACACAGAGGGAAGATCAGGCTAGAGGTTCCCACTTCCAATTAAAGGGTTCTTTCCCTCTCAACTGGACTCACTCAGCACTTGAGCCCTCTATAAGGCAGTTGCCCTTCTCAGCCAAAAGTACCCAACCCCAAGAACCAAGCTCTGAAAGATCAGTCACAAGGTGGCTGCTGGCTTACGGCAGGAGGCCGGGGCACTGAGGTGATGGGTGGGGCCGAGCTGGGGATGTTGGTGGCTGAAGATGGAGGCGGTGGCTGCTGGGGGATTTCATTGGGCTTGCTGGGACCAATCTTCTCTTTGGTATCATCTTCCGGCACCAGGCCCTTGGCCTTGTGGATGGCCTCAATCTGTTCCTGGAGGGTGATATTGGCCTGGGCAGCCTGCTGGGTCCGTGCCATGCTGCCTGAGTGGCCATCCCAGGTCACCTGCAAGGGAAAGCAAAGCCACAGCTTGTCAGGGCTCCTGGAACTGAGCCAAAGTATGGGAGTCTGAGGGCAGGGGAGGCACTAGGATCCATCTGAATAGCACCTTTTCCTCTGGTTTCTGGATCTCCTCCTCGCCGATCTTCTTACCGATGGCTGTTTCCTCCACACCGAAGATGTCGGTACGCCGCTCAGCCAACTGTTTTAAGCTGCTTTCAATATCCAGACCTGGATACAGTCAGAGAATGGAGGCAGGGAACAAAAAGAGAAACTAAACCAGGTGCCCTTCCAACAAGGCAGCAGTTCTCCTGGTGCAGGGTGGAGGCTGGTCCCACGGGATGAGGCTGACTCTGGGTCCCAAGATAGTACTGTCCTCTGAGCCTGGGGAAGGCTGCCCAATCAGCACTAAGTCTGTAAACTAGAGCTTGTCCAACCCCTTGACTTAAGAGAAGCAAGGAGGAAGACAGGCTCACATGAGTGGCAAGTAGCAGTCAGGATTAAAAGCCTGGTTTCCTGCCTCTGGGACAGTTTCCTCCCTATCGTGCTGCTTCTTTTTAAAAACATTTTTATTTTATTTTTTTTGAGGAAGATTAGCCCTGAGCTAACATCTGCCAATCCTCCTCTTTTTGCTGAGGAAGACTGGCCCCAAGCTAACATCCATGCCCATCTTCCTCTACTTTATATGTGGGATGCCTACCACAGTATGGCTTGCCAAGTGGTGCCATGTCTGCACCCTGGATCCGAACCAGCGAACCCCAGGCCGCCAAAGTGGAACGTGCGCACTTAACCACTGTGCAACCAGGTCGGCCCCTCGTGCTGCTTCTCACACAGCAGTCACAGGACCACTGTGTCTCATTTCAAGGTGCTCAGGGTACTCCAGCCATCAGAGCCCTCATTCTAAGACAGCCCCAAAAATGAGTGCCCCTCCCAGGTACAGTCAGATCTTGCTCACGGATGTCAATGGGCACATGCCATCCATGTCAGGTGCCCGCCCTTGAAGGAGTCCTATGGGGAAAGTCGTTCTGGAAAAAGGGGAGTTCTTTTGTAGCATCATAGGCTACACCTACTCTCAAAAGCTTTTCTTGACCTCAATTGTTGCTTTCTATGTTTGCTTAAAGCAGGCTGACTGTAGTTTAGAGATCCCATTGACCAAAGTGAGCCAGGGCTGAGTCAGAGAAGGGGTGTAGACTGGGTGGGGGAACTCCCACCTCACCTGGTGCGTACACCTCATCGTCACTCTGTTTCTCACGGATGGAGCGATCACGCTGCTCTAGCCAGCGGGGGTCGAGAAGCCCGATGCGCATGTGTTCCTGCATTTTGCTGGCAGGGATCTTCTCTCCCGTGATGGGGGACACGAGATACTCATCTGGAGCAGGGGCTGGAGGCAGGGGCTTGGAAGCTAAAAGGAAACAAAGATGCTTGAGTGAAAACTAGGTGGCAGCCTGGGTTAAGAGAATTTTGTTACACTGGTGCATGATTCATTCGAGACATCCACTCAGTGCCATGCAATACCTGGCACTGTGCTAGGCGCCAGGGCACCAGACATGACTAAGCCTATTCCCCACGGTGAGGCCTGTGACAGAGGCTATCAACGCCTTTATGACAAGCCCTCTTGAGCCCTCTGAGAAACGAACAGTTCTGAGGAAAGATGAGGGCCGGAAAGCAGGCCTTACCTTTGGGGTCATAGTCCTTCCGGACAATGACCTGGTCTGGAGTTGGGGGCAGAGGCGGCGGCATGGGTGTCTCTGGGGGTGGGGGCACTTTCTGCCCTTCTTCTTCATCATCTGAACCCTGAAAAGCAAAGCAATGGCAAGACTCACAGAGGGGCTGAGAAACCACCTCTCTACAGCTGAGCCCTGGCGGCCCTCAGGGTGGCAAGGAGCCTAGGCCCCTGCCAGCCAGCATCCATGTGCTAAGCCTCCCAGGGCAGCTGAGGCCAGCCGGCAGCCGGCCAAGCTGCTTCCTCACAGCATGAATGGGAGCGCTAGGGGCTGTGGTGCTAACACTCCGCCCAGGCATTTCCAGCAGCTGGCACAAGGCAGTCCCAGGAGGCCAAGGGCACTTAACACACTGGGGAGGGGTGTGGAGGGCACGTCTGAGCTCAACGGTAGCCGCTCATGGAGCAATGCTGGGAGGGAGAGAAAAAGTCAATTCCCACAGACACAGGGGCCTTTCTTCTCAGGCTGCACACAAATTCTTTCCAAGGGGAGGAGAGCAGCTTGGCTCCAGAGTCTCTATGCTGCTTGGAGGGCCTGGCTTGAAGGGGGTAGATGTGGCCAAAAGGAAGCACAGGCTACACTTAGAAAAGCTCTGGGAACTGCTGACCATTTGGGCCTAAGCTCAAACCCATAAAAGCATGTGGTGTAGAGGGTTCCCTAACTGAGAGCTGGCGTGGGGGCAGTGGGAGCAGGGCCTCTGGGCAAAGGGGGAAGGTCACAGAATAGGGTCAGCACAGCTTTCAGATCCTTGCTTATGAATGAATCTTTGTTGCCTGAGCTGGAAGGAGGCTCTGTGCTGCCTGGGCTTGGGCAGCCGCTCAGCCAAGATGCCTTATTCAGGACCCACACCTCCTCTTGAGGTTCACAAGGCAACTGGATCTCTGACTCTGGTGGAGAGCACTCTCCCTCCTTGGGCTCCAGGGGAAAAGGCCTCCCACAGGCCTGCCTAGGAGTATACCTCATCCATGTCTTGCACTTGGGTGTCCTGGTCCAGCTGGGAAGGCGGCTCCTCTGCCTTCTCCTGTTTCTCGTCCTCCTCATCAGACTCGACCTCCATCTCGACCTCCTCACTCTCCCCAAACTTCTCATAGCGCTCTTGAATGAGGATTCGGGCCCCCAGCTCCTCCGGGGTGGTGGGGGGAGGGAAGTTCCCTGGCAGAGGGTAAGCCAGAATCAAAGGGAGGCCTCTACAGACATTGCTTGTCAAGGGCCCATCCATCTGTCCTCTCCACATGGTGAGCTCTCTATGAGGGTTGGGCGCTCTGATTTCTCTCCTATCTCCAGAGGCCCATCCACGATCCGGCACAGTAAGTATTCGTTGAATTGAATTTAATTGGGGCAATGTGGTAGAACTGAAGTCTTCTGGGAGCACAGATGAAACAGACACTGATAAAGCCCTCTAAAAGATTCTGCTGCTCTGTGGGAATAGGTGTATGAGATCTCCTGGGATGGCTTCAAGCTCCCAGCTCCCCGTCTGGAGTCAGAGACCTACCTTCCTCACAGACCTACCTTGCTCATTGGGCTGAAAGTCCACTGTTTCCACCACCACAAAATCATGCCAGTCGATTTGTGCATAGGCCACCCGCTCCTTCTCCTTCTCTTCCTCTTCCTTTTTCCTCTCGCGCTCCTGGAACTTGGCCCATTCCACTCGGTAACACACCTGAAGGGATGGGAACGAGCATGGTGCTAAGTTGAATCAGGGTCTGCTCCTGACCAGGCTGTCAGATCCAGGGCCTTCACCAAAGCCAGCATCTCCCTCAGAATAGGAGGCTGCTCTGCCCACAAGGGGAACTTCCTGGAGTAAAGTATGGTATTTGCATCTGGTTTTAGCCAGGCCAAGTGTGGACAGGATGAAAATTCTAAACGCCATAGAAACTTTCTGTCTGGGCCCCAAAGGCAGCCATTTGCTATAAACTCAGAGTTTTCTGCTTGAGTTAGCGAGGGGTTCTGTGCTCAAAGAGAAGCAAACTCCCTCCCAGGAAGTGTGCGTGACAACCCAGTGCCCACAAGAGAAGCAGCAGTCTGCGAGCCTGAGAACCAAAAGCCCTTCATGCAGCCACCCAAAACAGCCAGCACCAATACGCCTTCTCTAGACTCCTTAAACCTGGGGCTTTGAAAGGTGTCTGTCACCAGAGAAACTGTTCAGGAGTTGGGTTTCTTTGGCCTTTGTAGCCCCAAGGCCTTTCTTCCCACTACTCCTGTGCTTGGAAGATAACAATGTACTGCCTCAGAGACTATTTCCAAACACAAACCAGAACGCACACAATATAACTTGTAGTATCAGTAACTGGTTATAAGAAATTCAGTTTACCTGGTCCAAAACTTCTCGGGGGTTCTCGGCCTCTTTCTTGAGCTTTGTGAATAAGCCTTTAGGAGGAATCAAGATCTGAAACACAGAAGAGTTAAAGCAACTATCAGTGTAGCACACCACAGGACAAAGAGGTGGCCTCCCTGGGCCTGTGGAAAGACACAGGAGAAGGGAGAGCATAGGATTCTGGGTCCTAAGCCCAGCTCCACTTGGCTGTGTGACTTCAGGAAAGTCACTTAACCTCTTTAACTTGGTTTCCTTCTACAAAATGGTGACACCACCACTTAAAGTTGGCACCATCAACTTAAAAGGTGGCTGCAAGGATTAGGAGGAAAATATGCAAAACCACTGGCAGATCACCCAGCACACTGTCCGCATATGATGGTTGCTTCCAGGGGATCTACTCTAGCCTTTTGCACACACTAGTAGGCCTCCCCTGACGATCTTATTTAAGACTGCAGCCCACGGGCCCCACCTCCCTAGATTTCCATCTCCTGCCTTGTCTTTCTCCATAGTATTTATCGCCATCTGACATGTACTGACATTGCACTTGCTTGTCACCCCCTCACTAGACCAGAAACTCCACAAAGACAGGAATCTGTCTTCTGTTCACTATTACATCTGCAGCACCTGAATAGTGCCTGACACTCCATGTGTATTTGCTGAGAGACTGAATGCTAGCTTTGTTCAAAAGAGCCAGTCATTCCAACAGCCCCAACAGTATCTACTGTCACTGATGAAGTGGTTCAGCCCCAGCCACCCTCCCTACACCTCTAGCCCAGGAACTGCCCTGCTCCTAGAGTCTCCCACGGCCAGAGACAGACACCAGCGCCCTCAGGTTTGAGGACTAAATGTCAATACCCAAGTTCTGAGAGATAAAAAAGAGGAAAGTAACAGAACAAAAAGGGATCTAGGGACCTTTAACCCTAAAGCAGTCCACTGGGGGAAACTAACCCAGGGTTCGCTTAAAATTGATACTGTGTAGTTACAGGAACCCTTTGACCTTGGGCCTTCAATGATTGTTATTTTAGCTACTCTACTAGCTTCTGGATTTGGTCATTTTCTAAACACACACATTTTTACAATTCCTTCTAGTTATATACTTAGAGTGAATGAAGTTAGAGGAAATCATTACCAGTCCTTTCAAGTCAGATCTTTTCTCACATATTGTTTCTAGATAAGAAAAACAGACGTGTAGACCACGCCACTAAAAAAAGGAAAACAACCTCCACTATGTGTGTAGCAACTTGCCACAGGCAAATCTGTACCAGTGTACCTTGCCACAAATTAACAATTTGATTATTTTAAAGTCACCTGTTGCTTAATGAGAATACCTTCTGAGAAAAGCATAGTCAGGTGACTTCGTCATTGTGGGAACATCACAGAGTGCACTTACACAAACCTAAACAGAATAGCTTACTACACACCTAGGCTCTATGGTACTAATCAGACCGGACCACCATCGGATATGTGGGCTGCATCCTTATGCAGCACACAACTGTCCCAGTACTGACTGTCCAGACTCTTGATTGCAACAATGCAGCATGATAATTAAGATCTCAGGGTCTGAAATAAAAAAGCCAGAGCTCAAGTCCCACCTCTGCAAATGCCTACCTGTGTGACCCTAGCCATGTTAACTTGTCTGTGTCAGTTTCCTCTTGTATAAAATGAATATAGTAACAGTGGCTACCTCACAGGTTATTAGGGATTAAATGAGAAGATGCTACATATGTGAGTAGTTAATAAATAGTGGCTGTATTTACTGTTTCCCAATGCCTATTTAAATGACATTTCTGATTTAAAGTAGTTTTTAGGGTGAAAACAACATACATGTTAGAGTCAAACATTGGTTTAAATCTAAGCACAGCTACTTACGAGCTGAGAGACCATGAGTAAGTGACTTCATCTCTCTGAGACTGTTTCTGCTTTTGAAAAAGGCGGAAATTCACTTACCTCATGGGTTTGAGGATTAAATTAGGTAGTAAGAGGCAATTATCAAGGGCTTGCTTCTTCTCAGGCCCTGTTCTACACAACTGAAAATGTGGGTGTACTTAAAAGCAGCTAGCACCACTTGGCCTTGTCACATAGTAGGCCCTCACCTAACAGTAGTATCAATCACGTGTTTCATTTCTCATTAGAAATGGCAGTCTATGTTGTATTTAAAAGAAAAAACTGAATAGAAATCAAGATTTTACACTGAACTGGAATTTTTAACATCTCCCTGGAGGCCCACACAAGGAGGAGTGTCCTTCCAGACAGTGAGTGGATGGAGTGCTTCTGGTAAGATGCCTCCCTTCCCTGGGCGCAGCACCCTGGCCCCTCTGCCCAGGCACCTTGGTATACTGTTCCACCAGCTTCGTGAAGTAGTTGAAGAGGCTGTGTTGTGGCCGGAGGAAGTCAAACTGGTAGTTGCGCTGCTCTTTCTGCATCAGCTGGGTCAGAAACTGGCGCCCGTTCCTAGCCACAAACTGAGCCGTCAGCTTCACCACATCCAGGTCAAAGGCTGAGATGGAAGGGGGGTCTGCGATGAACTCAAACTCGGGAGGGGGCTCTTTGGGCACGATGGTCTCTTGGATCACCTGCGCTTGCACCTAAGATGCAGAAGGAGTGTGAGGCAAGAGGCACAGAGGGGGAAAGGCTCCAGAGAAAGGGCGGGAACGCACCCCTGGGAGGATGGTGCAGACCCCTATGCTTCTGTTAATCACATGTACACCACTGGCACACAGTATAAGAGAATACTAACTCAAAAGAGCACCAATTTCTTGGCCGCCTGTGGCCTCAACTCCTTGAATGACTTCAAGTGACACCTGTGCACCTCTGTATCTCTGCTGCTTCCCTGAAATCAAGGGCTAAAACTGGGTGACAGAAACGCCGATGGGAACACAGCTTATTAAACCCCACCCGAGGGGGACGGAGGATGTGGTAAGCCAATGTGTGCAGAGGACTCCACCAGACAGGACTTCCACGTTTGTTACTTCACTTGGCCTCCACACAAACCCAGAGACGGACAGAACAGGTACTGTGAATCCTTTTTACAGATGAGGAAACTGAGGTAGCCTGAGGCCCTAGGAGTAGTAAACTGCAATGCAGGGTCTCAGAACCTACTTCAACCCTTACTTTCCACTGTTAAACAAGGGGAAGGCTTTGCCACCATGGTTGAGGAGTGAAACAAAGAAAAGGGACCCGTCCAAGTCTACGAAGGAGGCAAATGTGCCGGCTCTTCCTGTCGTCACTGACAACCCTAATCGTCCCTAGTGCTGAGTATTCGGGGAGGCCAGATGGAGGGGCCCCGGGAAGGTGAGACAGAAAGGAGACATGGCACAAGAAGGCCCACAAGCAACATCACAGCACTGCTCTTACACCATAGTCAAGGCAAAGAGTAGGTGCAGAGAACATGGACTTGAGTTCTGACTCTGTGGCCTTGGGTAAATCACACTTCCTGAGCCTCAGACTCCTCATCTGTAAAATGGTCACTCTGTTGGCCTCCTCAAGGTGCCAACGAGACAAAGCCCCTAAAAGACTGAGCACAGAGCTCGGCAAGCAGTGCCTGGGAGAGGCCAACTGTCAGCAGTACTTTGTTGTCCGAGCCTCAGTGTGTGCCTCCGTAAGACAGGGATAAAACCCTCATGTCTCTCCCTGGGGGCTGTGAGGTCTGGACAGCAGAGCTCATTATCCTCCCTGCCCTGGCCTCCCTCTCAGCCCTGGGGAAGTGGGGCAGGGGCTGGCTCCAACCTTCTGGGGCAGCTGCTGCTGGGTGGCTTGCTGCTGCTGCTGCATAACCTTGGGGATGGCGGCCGAGGGCTCCTGAGCCTTCCCTTCCTTGAACTCGCTGACCTTGTGACGGTAATAGGCATGGTAAGGGTCATTGGGGTTCAAGAAGTTGAACTTGGGGTTGTTGATCTCATTCTGTCGTATTCTAGCTTCAAATTCAGGTCCATTTCTAGAAGGAGAGAAATAGAGAAGAATTAACACCATAACCCTTGCAACTGCTTAGACCCAGAACGCTGCAAATTCGAGCCCCCTTCTTGCCCCCACCCATCACTCAAACTACTCCATCCTTTAGCGCAGCAGAGGTCCTCCTGAGACTGCTGGCGTCAGCAGCAGTGCCGTCTGCCTCCTTTGGTCTGGCCCAGGCCTCCTCTACCACAGGGTCTTTCAGACCCCCGTCATTCCTGCAGCTCCTCTGCCAGTTTTGCCATTTCCAAAACCATCTGGACTACTGCTTTTTTCTTTTAATAAAATGTATTTAAAGAATGTACTTAAAAAGAAAGGCATATACTACACTACTTCAAATAAAAATCAGTATGGCTTTACTAACAAAAGGCAGTCACAAAATTATAATATAATGAAAACAAAGTAATATTGTTAAAGGTTACCTCAGTTTGCTAAGACTGAAGCCAGCTTAGTTAAAAAGTGGGGTGACAGAGCACTGGAGAGGTGTTAAAGATACACTACCACCAAACTGACACTCTGCCCTTTGATTAACAAGAAGGATTTAAAAAAACATGAAACCGTAGAAATTTGATTTAATGCCTTGTCCAAATACTGCCTAAAATCACCTCATTTCCCACTGGGTGAGGCCCACACAGGAAACACTGCTCTCCAAGGACCCGGATCCGTGCTGCTGTGTAAGGCACATTTAGACGACAGGGGAGTGGTAAGAGGGACAGGGAGTCTCTCATCTCTCTCTGTACTGGGGACAGTTTCCCACACAGACCTCGTGTCCCATGTTTGCGTGCCTTTAAGCATAATGAAAAACCATTCCTGTCGTGATGTTTAGGGAACCCTGATTTTTTAAAGAGTCCCAATGGTAATATTTCAAGGTATCATACCTGTACAACACCTGCATCAGGCAGAAAGTACACTAACCTTAAAGACACAAGACACTAACCTTAAAGACATGGTCAAGTTTTGGGTTCACTACTGACTCACCAAGTTACCGATTTCTCTTTGACTTAATCTCCCATGTATAAAATGTGACTACCATAACCTTCTCTCTCTACTTTGAAGTACTGAGAAGATCGACCTGGTTAAGGAGATGCCAAAGTCTTTTTGAACCATACAGTGGCCCACAAATGCAAGGGCTGTCACTCCTACAAAGGCTAGAAGGGGCTGTTCCATAAACATCAGAGATGATCTGGGTCTTAGGAGATGCGTGTGGGGCTGCTATTGCTCGTCCAGCCAGAGCCCAGCACTCAGAGATGCCCCAAACACACCAAGGGACAGCTCTAGGGCCTGGTGGCAGCCAGGTCTCTCCACTCTCTTCAGACTTTCACAGCTTGGCCCTGTCAGTTGAAGAGAGAGCAGGAAACAGAGTGTGGGCAATGCTGTGCCCCAGATTAGCCACCACAGCAACCTGTGCCACAGCGGTGGTCATCAACACCCAGGCTAGCTCCTCCACAAGTTCTGGTCACACTCTATAGCGTGACTAACACCATGAGGTCTCAATTTGACGGGGCATTAGTCCAACTGAAAGCTCATGCTTGGAGAAAACCATTCTTCCCCCTCCTTAAATAATGCAAACCACACACAAGGAGGGTGACTGTACACTGGAACGCTGTGAAACTGGGCCACCATACCCAGCAACGCCCAGCGCAGACAAAGGGCTGCTAGCAAAGAGGGCTCTGGTGGTCTCCTCTAGCGCTGCCTCCTAAGCCATAACCTCACCACATCTGGGAACAATCTGAAAGACGAAACAACGAGAAGGCAGGCACGCGCATTCCAAACTATTCTGTTGCTTTAAATTAGCTTAAGGTTAATTTTAGAATTATATTCTCCAACATAAGGAACAGATTTCAGCAGAAAAAGACATGATTCTGGCTCAACCCAGCTGGTAGGACTTTTTAAGGGTAATCTCCACTTCAGTTTCTTGAGAGGAAAATGCAGGGAAGGGAAGACCAAACCTAGAAAAAACTCCTTTTGAAGACCACACTTGGTTGGTGATGTTTACTGCATGCTCTGTCAGGACGTGCGTGAATACAGGGGAGGGAAGCAGAGGGTCCCGCAGGCTGCCTTTAGCCCAGAGGGAGATGCTGGGCTGTCCCCTCACTGCAACGTAACAAAAGCAGGTCCACAGATTTGAGAGATGCCTACAAGGCAATCACTGCAGACAAAAATAAATCTAGAGATGTGGATGTACAGATTTATTTTTAAGGGAACCTGGATACTCATTTCTGTGGCAGCAGAGGCAGGCACAAAATTATTGGAAAGCTACATGGCAAAATATTTAAGAAATCTTTAAAAACGCTCTTTCAGCCAGTAATGTGCCACACAGAACTTTCTTATAAGGAAACAATCTAAGAGAGAAAGAAAACACTCAGACTTCACCACAGCTTCATTTGCCAAATTGAGACGTTGGAAGCAAGCTTGAAGGAAATATTGAGGGGACAGCCAAGTCAAGGAAAGCGTGTCACCTTGACATGGTGCATCCTCTCCAGAGGACTGTGCAGCATCAGGAGACCACAGAACAAAACAGGAAAATGCTTACAACACAATGTGAAAGGGAAAAGCAGGATGTGAAAGTATCTTTGCTAGTTTTACAAGGATCTAAAAAAGGATGCCAAGGGCCAGAAGGAAACAGGAAAAAGTGAAAACAGCTGGTAGAAACTATTGTGATAGTGCGATCATACTGATTTCTTCCTCCAACACCCTTTTCCTATTTATTTTGCTTTTAAAAATAGGGGAAATGGGGAAGTATAAGTGTTGCTATGAAACATTAAGCTTATATCATAAACACAACACCTGCTGCCCTAAAGCTGGCATCATCTGATAATGTTTAATCAAGCACAGAACAGTTTTAACCCAATACCCAGGTTAATCAAAGCCTCTGAAACATGATGAGATGAATCTGTGTGGATCATGACACAGTGAAAGACATCAACCAGAGTAACCTCTTCCTGTGTTTCATTTTATTAGGAGGTTGTGAAAGGAAGGCACCTTCTATTAAACGATTTATTGTGATGGGGATGCCAGTTTGGGGTCAAGGCACAGTCCCTGGAGAGCATATGCCCTGACTGCGGGCAGCAGTCTGCTCAGGGCCAGCTACTGCTTCCATGCAAGAAGCTGTCCACTTTGTAAAGAGAAGCCAGAAATCCAGACTGACTGTGCAATCTCCTTATTATTAAACATTTTAAACAGTGGCAATTAATTCAAGTTTAAAAAAATATTGTCGAGGACAAACAAAACATCTACAGACTGGATGTGCCCCGCTGGCTGCCAAAGGAATACTTTACCCTAAACTAGGAGATACGTTGACCTCTGGAGTCAAGCGTCATCAAGAAGATTCCATCTGGGGAAGTGTGTGTCTAACTATGATGGGGAGACGAGAGGAACTCGGACTGATTTCCCTGCCATCTGAGAAGACAGCAAATGCTGCATGATGTACCTGCACTGAATTCCGTCCCGTGCCCTCACTCCTGCCTCATAGCAACTCTGACGCAGTATTTTATTCCATTTTGCAGATGGGTCATTTGAGGTTCTGAGGAATGTAGTCCTTGAACAATGAGAATGATCAACTCCCGTTTTTGTTGTCCTTGGGCCAGCAGCCCAGACACAAACACACAGATTATCTGCGACAAAGCAGCTTTCCAGGCATCCCCTCAGGTCCCTTGTGGAAGCACAGCTTCCTAAGTGACTCTGGGGCTGGGTGTGACTTGAACTCTGCGTTGCCATGCTATGCTGGAGAAGCCAGTCCTGCCCGTTGCCTTCCTTACCGCCATGCCGTGGTTTTAAATGAGCTAATGGGCCTAAGCCGACAACACCCCCTCTAAAAACCCAAGTGTCACCCTTGTGCGGATTCAGGAGCTTTTGGTGCTAAAGTCCGCCGTGACCCACATGAGCAGAGGTCGCTATCTTACCTGGCCACAAAGCTGGCAGTCTTGTCAACGATATTCCTGACCTCTGGAGGAGGGTAAATAATTCCCACGACTGGCTTGGAAGGGGTAGAATCCTCCTTTGAAGATGGTTCTTCTTCTGTGGGCTGTGAAGAGAGGAAAAGGAAATAAGGTCTTGAAGTACCTGGTTTGGAGGTGACCCCACGTTAAACTCCTCTAGGGGTATCACTGAGAATACCGACTCTCTCCCATAGACTTCCGGAACAGTGGTTCTCTTAGCTGCATTGTGCTTGCATGGGACTCTCCTGGGGAAACAGCGAAAAGAGCACCCTCTCTTGCTCCCCTAAGCCACACAGGCTCAGTGACACTGGGAATCTGCATTTTTACCAGTGCCCAGGTGATTCAGATGTGGAGGGGATCTGACCACATCCTGAGAAACCATGTTCCAGGATCCAGAAGGCCAGGTCTGTATGCCCGTACCCCAGGATGTGCCTAGCACAGGATACTTAACAATTGTTTGCTTACTAAAGAAACGGGAAACTCCTTACTGGCAGCTCCTTCTGCCTTGAACATCCTTTCCTTCTGCATCCCTTCCATAGTCCGAACCACACTCAACACTCAAATGGTGTGTGAAACTCCACTGGAATACTCAACATTAACTGTCCCATAAGTTTCAATACTTTCCTCACCAGTTTCTTCTCCATACTAAACAAAGGGTCAAGCCTCTCATCTTAGAAAAATAAAGTTTCTCCCCTGCCCTCATGTTCTTTTCTGCTGCTGCCTTCTCCCTCTCCCCTTGTGCCCCCAACCCCGGAACTAAACACCCTGAGCTACCATTCCCACTTCCTCACTTCCCATTTGGTCCCCATCCGTTTCAAGTGCTCTTGCCAAGTCAGAAACTGCCCACAGCCAACTACACTGGTGATCTGGCCATATGACCAGTGACCACTCCTTCACAAAATTCTCCAGTCCTCAACTCCCACACCCTTTTCTCACCTGCCTTTCCTTCTTGCTCACCAAACCATCCAAGTTTCCTGCCTGGCTTCCATTTAACTTCCTGCCCTACAATGTAGGGCATCCTCAAAATTCTGTTCTTAGTTCTCTTCACAGCATTCACACTGTCCTCAGTCAGGCACTCATAGCCACATCCTCCATTTCCCCTATCACCTTTAGGCTGAACAATCCCATCCAAACTGATGCCCCAGATCACTCTTACGTGCCAGGGCTTTATCCAGGCAGATCCAGTTGAATCCTGGGCACTGCTATCTCTAACCTCTTCCCTTATCAATGGCCAACCACGTACCTCAACATCCAGGCCAGAAATTTAGGCCTCCTCTCCCTTCCTCAGCCTCTACGTTCAGTGATAACAGTATTTATCAAGCAGAGCAGGTAGCATATGCTTTCCTAAGCCCTTTAAATATGTTAACTCTTACAATCTTCATGAGAGCCCCATTTTTACAAACAATAAAACTGAAGAATGGAGCACTTAAATACCCTCAACGATGGAACTGGATTTCCAACACACCACTTCGGCTGGAGAGCCTGTACGATCAGCCATTTTGTGAAACGAACCTGCCCAGACCCTCTGCCTCATCACCCATCTTCAGTACTTTTTGAATGAAGTGACTAATCCTCTGTCCTCCTAGCAATTCTCCACATCGCTGCGTGTTTCTGAAAAACAAATATGTCACTATCCAGCTTAATATCCTTTTCTCCCCATTGTCTACTGGTAAAAGTTCAAATCCTCAGAATCCCATCTCCTGCCAGCAGTTACCCAACGCTGTGCTTTAACCACACTTGTTTATTTACCTTGACCAGAGGCACCATCTGATTCCTATCTTGGTATCTTTGCACTTATTATCTGGTATTACTTTGTTTATTTTTCCCCAGTGACTGGGAAAATGCCAGGACACACAGGCACTAACATATTTGTGGAAAGTGCACAGACCTTTTGGGTCTCCTTCCCGGCTGTATTCTGAACCCAAAGCAGTGGCTAGCACACAATGTGCTCAACAAATGTTTGAGGAATGATTAAAGAATGCTATTTCCCTTCCCCAACCACCTACCTGGTGAACTCCTGTTCATCCTTCTAAAAGCAATTTATCTCACTCCTGTGAACTTCACCTACCTTAATCTCCCCTCTACCCGATCAAAGCAATGTCGATTAGTCGATTAGATCAGTGTCTTCTTTGTACCCGGCACTTCCACTATAGGGCCAATCACACCATACTGCAATCGTTTACTTATTTATTTTTTGGTGAGGAAGATTGCCCCTGAGCTAACATCTGTGCCAATCTTCCTCTATTTCGCATGTGGGACGCTTCCGCAGCATGGCTTGATGAGGGGTGTGTAGGTCTGCAACTGTGACCCGAACCTTCCACCCCCCACCTGTGGACTCACAACACAAGAACTTAACTACACCACCCAGCCGACCCCACACTGCAATGATTTATGTACATCTTTTCCTATCAGCTGCTTGAGCTATCTTTAAGGGCTGGCTGGAACTGTATCATTTACACTGATGGGGCAATAAACATTTGTTGAGTATTCCCGAATATCTGTCTCCCCAGTAGCCGGTGAGCTCCCTAAGGCAGAAACTCTGCCTCACTCATTCTGGTAACGTCAGAGGGTGGCACCGTGTCTGGCTTAGAGTAAGCACCGAGTAGATGCTGAGAATTAACATTATAAGATGTACCCTGCAGGGTGGGAAATTAGGGTAAAGGCTGGGGGGCCTGGGGGCTCAAATGCCACAGAAGACAGGTGGATGGGCTGGATCAGTGCTTCTCAAACTTTACTGAGTCACCTCGGGACCTTGTTAAAATGCAGATTCCTATTTAGAAGGTCTGGCCTGGAGACTCCGCAATTCTATTAAACTCCCCGGTGCTGCTGATGCTGCTGGTCCGCGGACCACACTTTGAGAACCACTGTTCTTGCCAGCCCGTTGCGCGACCAGAAGGCAGCGCAGCGCAGCAACCGCGCTGCCTCCTGGGACTTGCAGTCCCTCTACGCCCTCCTAAGCGGCCAGTTCCTTCTGCAAAACGGAGCGCCCGCGCCAGAGGGGAGGGCCCAGGCCTAGGCTCGGGCTGCCGGTAGAGGTGCGGGGGACGTGGTACCTGTTTGGGCTCGGTGGCCACGGGCGGCGGCGGGGGCACCGCCTGCACGGGTCCGGCCGGCATGACTGCGACGCTCAGGGCAGCCAGTCCGCCTCAGTGTAGGTGAGCCTTGCTGCGTCGAAAGAGTTTTCTCGCACCGACAGTACGACAAGCTCGCAAGATGGCGGCGGCCGAGCGAGTGGTAGCCGAGGAGGCGAGGCTGACGCACTTCCGGGCCCGCCCCTATCCGTGACATCACTTCCCACCTCTTCCCTGCGGGAGAGGCCCGCGCGAGACGCCGTTGCCATGGCAGCGGTCTGAGCGCCCGGCTGGCGTTTGCAGGGGATCTCAAGAGCGGCGGGCGCGTCGGGGCCGTTCCATGAGCCGACCAGACACAGGAGCTAAGGCTGCGACGCCGGAGACTGGTGAGACGTTCTGCACGCCAGACGCCCCCCGCACGCACCCCACGACTCTGGGCCCACTCTCCTTCACTCCACAGGCCGGTTCCTCGCTCCCTTCGACCGCGCCTTCCAAGGCCCCCGCTCCCTCCCATTGGCGTCTCACTTTGGAGAGTCCCCTCCTCTCGGGCCCGCCCCCTTCCCGAGTCTCTATCCCTAATTCCCACCGATGCCTTTTCCCGTGGGCGTGCCTTTTCTAGGTTCCACCCTCTGCCTTCCATAGTCTGGCCCTCAAGCCCTATGGACCATCTCAAATCAGGGCTTCTTTAGGCTCCACCCCTCACTCCCACAGGTGCTCCCTGCAGACCGCTTTCTCCGCTGCCCCCAGGCACAGCTCGAATCCCACTCTTCACTTCCTCTCCCGAGATCCTCTCCTCCCTGTCCCCTCTCCCCTCCCTCCCACCTCCGGAGTGCGGGCCTTGCGTGGTCTTCAGTTTCCTCACCTGTGAAATGGGGGAGAGTGATCGGAAGAGATGGCCTCCCAGGTCTGCTACCTGTCTCTCTCTCACACACATATACACCATAGCTGGCTTATGTCGTTGTTGTTATTAATACAGAATAATAATGATAGCTAGGATTTATTGAACATTTACCATGACCCAGACCCTGTGCCAGACTACATGCATGACATCATTTATTTCTCATAGCAACTTATTTACAGATGGGAACAGTGAAGTTCAGAGTTGGTGGAGTGGGAATCCAAACCCCGGCCATTCTCACTCCTCTACTAGTGCAGTTACTTATTCCGTTGTCTTCACTCAGTCCCTTCACTGTCCCCAGGGATCCAGGCAAGTAGCAATCCTGAGTCAGAGACTGACAACTGCTATATAGATGGTTTTAGAGTTTCCAAAGTGTTTTTGTGGTGGTGACTTGGAATCTCGGCACACTGGCCAGGAGGTGGGCATGAGCTTTACCATAGAGGTGGGGTCCTAGGGCTCAGAGAGGGAAGGGGCTCGAATGTTGAACGGGTGTGAAGGAAAGGCTCCTTCACTTCTCTGCGAGTCAGAAGGCTGCCTTGAGCTGCCTTGAGCTTGAGGGAACTGCGGAGAGGCAGAGTTAGCTGCTGCTCCTACTTCAGGCAGTGTTGGCTCAATTAGGGTCATCACCTGTGTGAACTCAGGACCAGTGCAGGGCTGGCGGCTTCAGGCTGAGGGTTCCACTCAAGACCCAGGAATTACAGAGAAAGCCGTGTCAAATGCTCCTTCACTTGACGCACCCTAAGCGGTTCTCAAACCATGCTTATGTCTGCAAATCCCCAAAGTTCAGAAGAAATGACATAAGGTAACCTTGGATATTTTTAGATGTTGTGTTTTCCTCTTGTATACTCTTCGGCCTTTGGCATTGCGGCTGCTTCTCAGAACCAGAATCTAATAGGAAGTTGGTATCTCAGTTGGGCCCAGGTGGCCACTGTTGTTCTTTGAGGAATAGGTCAATGTTTCTTGGTCTTCACAAGCAAGCTCCTGAGTTCCAGGTGCCACCTGAAAATGCCTCTTCCTAGGGTGGAGTTTCTTGCTTGCTTTATTTCCTTCCTCCTATTCCAGGAAGGAAACCCAGGATGTTTCAGTCTGTCTTTTCTGTTTGTTTCTGTCTCATTCCTTGGGGGCATAAAATCTCATAGATGGCAATATCTCACCAGAGGCAGTCGCTGAGGCAACATATGCCTGCGGGATGTAGGCTCATGTGTGTATGTGAGTGTTGTGTGGCGGATACTCATTGTCCTGTGGCTGGAACTGACACAGCTGACACACTCAAGACTCGTCCCCTGCAGAAACCCTCAGACATAAATGGTGGTTCCTGGCAGACAGGGCTCCGTGTGCCCTGCTCTGTCCCTATTCTTGACACGGTGCCCAGCACATAGTAGATACTCAGTCATTATTTGCTGAATGAACACACAGGATCTAACCCTCTACACCTGCACTCTCCAATCTGGTATCCATGAGCCTGCATTTGAAAATAGTGGCTGGGGCCGGCCCCATGGCCAAGTGGTTAAGTTCGCGCACTCCGCTTCGGCGGCCCAGGGTTTTGCTGGTTCAGATCCTGGGCACAGACATGGCACCGCTCGTCAGGCCATGCTGAGGCGGCGTCTCACATGCCACAACTAGAAGGACTCACAACTAAGATATACAAGTTGTACTGGAGGGATTTGGGGAGAAAAAGCAGAAAAGAAAAAAAAAGTTTGGCAACAATTGTTAGCTCAGGTGCCAGTCTTTAGAAAAAAAAGAAAACAGTGGCTGGTCCAAATTGAGATGTGTAGTAAGTGTCAAAGAGACACTGGATTTAAGACTTAAGGCAAAAAGAGACTATTAAAAAATCTCCTTAATAATGTTATATTGACTTCATGTTGAAGTGATAATATTTTGAGTACATTAGGTTAAATAAAATATATTATTAAAATTCATTTACCTGTCTCTTTTTACTTTTTTTTAATGTGGCTAATGGAAAATTTTAAATCCCACGTGTGTGTTCTGTTTCTTTTGTACAGTGCTGCTCTAGAAGCAGCATGGCTTGAATACAGAGCAGAAATGTTGGACTCAAGAATCCCAGCTCCTGAGTGACCTTGGGCTAGCCCCTTAACTTTCCAGAGCCTTAGTTTCCTCATCTGTACGAAGGAGGTGGATCTGGGAAGTGGCACACCGTAGGTCCTGTAGTCAGAGCTAGCACTGTTGAAACCTGCCCCCTCACACAATTCCTCCAGCCTGTAACACCCTCCCTTTCTTCCGGGACAGCCTCTTGCCTGCCCCCCAGGAAGCCCTCCTGGAGTACCCTCTCACTGACTCTTGCTTTTATTGGTTCCCAGGGACCGAAGAGCTGCTCAGGGCCAGCCCTAACACCTAAGACGGGAAGCCAGGAACCTGCATGAGCCTCTGACCCTGAGCCCCAGAGCCCACAGTCTAGTCCAAGAGCTTGACATACTCCGCCAGCCAGCTGCACAGTCAGGCACCTGTGAGAGGTGAGGACAGGGCCCAGTCCTCTGGGAGGCCAGAGAGGCTGGCTCAGCCCTCAGGAACCACCCTGGGTGCCTCTGAGCTTTCCAGCACCTGTGGGCACAGGCTGGTCCTCAGGTCCCTTGGCCCAGGTGGCCAGGTCATACTGCAGTGAACTCAACAGACAGTCCATGTGCTCACAGGGAGACAGATTGCCAACGGGAAATAATTACTCAAATAATGATTCTGTGCCAGTGTGGCGTGTGCTGGGAAGAAAAAGAACAGGATGTTCTGAGAAGGTGTAACAAGGGGCCTCACCTAGGCTGGGGACCTGAGGGAGGTGTCTTATCTAGATGAAGAGTGGGGAGGGGGCACATTCCGGGTGTTGAGACACTGAGGCGGGGGCAGACCACACAGGACCAGAGCCTGGGGATGTATTCCAGTCTTTATGCTGGAGAAAGCCATTCAGGGGCTCTAAGAGGGGGGTGAGTTGCTTTTTTAAATGATCACTCTGGCTGCCATATACAGAACAGGCGAGGTGCTGGGGGCAGAGTGAAGAGGGCGACCCCTCAGGGAGGCTGTGGCGGTGGTCTGGGGAGATGGTGGAGTGTGGAGCAGTGTCGATGGACAGAAGTGGTGGGTTCTCACTGTGCTCTGGACGTGGCAGCACTCGGTGCTTGGACATGGGGGTAAAGGAAGGGGCTTTGAGGAAGTGCCAGGATGTACTCAGTGGGGGTGCCATTTTCTGAGATGAGAGATGTTGTGGGGTGGAAATAGGTTGGAGGAAGAGCGGTTTCCCAGCCAGGCCTGAATTGGCTGGGGGCCACAGAGGCCATGGCCTAAATACTGCCTAAGAGGCCCCTGCCCTGCAGGGAGGGGCTGTGGTGCAAGGAAGCGCTTTCTGCTTCTGAGAAAGCCGCAGAGGACAAGGGGCACCTGCTGCAGGGTGGGGAGGGACCAGGGCTCAGCATCCACAGGGCTGCGCAGCTCTGAACAGAGTGCTGGCTCTGACACCAGCTGCCACAGGGTGAAACCCTGAGGCAGGTGGTGAGCCACCTGGAGGGGCTGGGACAGTGTCAAGCTTCGTGGCAGTTCAACCAAATCACCGTCTTCAGATGTCCACAGACTCTGAAGATGGACGAGAAGCATTCTGAGTGGGCCGCAGGGGAAACGGGGAAGTATAGGAGGCAGGCAACAGCTCTAGACAAGGATAGTCTTTACTGTTGTTACTGCTAATAATAGTAATCACAATAATAATAGTTACTATTGCTTGAGAACTTTACTGGTGCCTTGCCCTGGACGAAAGCCCTCACAACTACCCAGCCTGGTTGGGGACGGTGTCTCCATCTGACAACAGAGATAGCTGGGGCTCAAAGGGGTGCAGTGACTTGCTCAAGGCCACACAGCCAGGAAGGGGCAGGGCTGGGACTCTCTGTATCAACATATAATGGGTCCCCTGTCCCAGAGTGATTAGGATAGGTATTGATAAAAATTTTCGGGTTTTCCTCTCTTGTACCTTAGGAATTGTTTTCCCCCAAAAGTCAATGTATTTTACATTTTTTTTGTGGATTCTTTTTGTTTTCTCCACTCAATTATTCAGTCATTCACTTGCGACTGAGCCTCTACAATGGGCCAGGCCCCAGGCTGGCCACACTGGGGTACCACATTGACTAAGGTGGTCTGAGGACCTGGCCTGGAGGGCGGAGGCCATTCCAGCAGAAAGCAGTCAGGGCCGAGATGGGGGAAGCCCAGAAGGATTATCTAACCCAGCCTGGAGGGTGCTCAGGGAAGGCTTCCTGGAGGAGGTGATATCTGAGAACCCTGAAGGATGAGCGGAGTTAGCTAGGTGATGGGAATTGGATGCGGGAAGCATGATTCAGACAGAAGGGACACGGATTCACAAACAAGTGGCTCCATGTGAGCTTGGAGTAGAGGGTATGGGCCGGTTGTTGAGGGGTAGGAGGGCGGGGGGGACGTGATTAGACAGAGAGGGGTGTGGCTGGAGGTTGCCTTTCTCCCAAGGGCCACAAGGAGTCTCGAAGCGTTGTTTGCCAGTGTGACATGGTCAGATAGGGTTTGGTCTAGACCTCTAGAGCTGAAGTGGATCCGATTAGAGTGGGCAGGCCTGTGGCCCAGCTGGAAGCTGCTGCAGTGGTCAAGGCGGGAGATGATAGTGGCCTGGTATGGTCTGGCACTCCCCATCATGCTGTAGCTACAACTCTTTTAGTTGTCAGTTGCCTGCTCAATGGTTTGTTTGCTCAGGGAGAGAAAGATGGTAGGTACCTTCCCGTCGATAGCTGTATCCACCCAGCATTTAGCAGGGACCTGTGGGACGATGGAATCAGCAGGGTGGGCCTGGGGTAGGGTGGATGAGGAACGCTGGTGAGGTCACCCACAACCAGATCCCAAAGGAGCCAGGGAACAGACTTCTCCCTAGGGTCTAGGTTGGATTTTTTGCCTCGGAGCAACTGGGAAGATCGTGGTTTTAGGAAGGTTCCTCCAGCAGCGACCACATGGCTCTGGCTAACAGGGGTCCTCTCTGCCCACCTCAGGAGCCACAAGGATGGCGCACCTGCTGGGCAGCCAGGCCTGCATGGACAGCCTGCGCAAGGACCTTACCGACCTGCAGGGTGCCATCGTGGACGTGTTCTCCCGCGCTGGGCCTGTGCGTTTCCCCTCCTGGAAGTTCCCTGACCGAGTAGCCTGTGACCTGGACATGGTGGCCCTGCTAGAGCACTATGACCATGTGCCGGGTGACCCTGAGTTCACGCAGCTCTCCCATGCTGTTCTGCTGGAGCTGGTCATTGACAGGTGAGTCACCACAGGATGCTGGCACCCTCCCCTTAAACCAGTAGCAGCAGTGGTGATGACATTGGTGACAACAGTCACCTTTGACTGGGTTCCTGTTGGGGGCCAGCTCAGCTCAGGGCCCTCACAGCGATCTCACCTTGTTCATGCCGTGTCATGTGCTGGGCCATCCCATCCTGTCCACCCTCAGGGAGTTGCTGGCTGCCCTGTCAGTCTTTGCAGCACCACAGCTCTGACAGCTGCCTCTCTGGCCACTGCCAGCTGCCTCCTCAGGGTTTCTGTGTGTCGGGGACACTCCAGCTGCTGCTCAGAGTTTCCAACCCAGGCTCTTTTTTCCTCGTATCTTTTGGGCTGTGCTGTTCCCTCTGTGTCACAGGACCAGACATGGGATGTGTTTTTCCAAATCCTGGTCTTACCAGGAAGAGGCCAGTGGATTTCCCTGCAGCCCCACCACTTCTGCACTGTCATTGAAGTTAACATGGTCGTTGGCCTTCCACTTCCTGGGGACTGCAACCCAGGATCCCTGTGCTCCAAAACCTTACATACTATTGAAGTCACGGGAGCCCAGCAGACAGGGACCCCAGCAGTTTGGGGATGACCTGCCTGGGGACAAAGAAGCCAGGGTAACCACTTAGAGGCCTGGGGGAGCCCTTGCTGTGAAAGCACCATTTGTAACCTCTGAGGGGCTGAACTGTGTAAGCACAGAACACACCTTCCTTCCTCCTGGCTTTGCACATGCTGTGTCCTCTGCTTGGAACGCCCTGCCCACACCTTCCTGGTCTGGCCCAGTCCCACGCATCCATCGAGGCCCAGTTTACCCAGCCCCACTCTGTGAAGCTGTTGCTGATGTGTCCTTCCACCCTCTAGCTGTCCCCTCCGCCCACCTCTGGCTGAGTTTGTCGGGGCCTCCTCTGGACTCCTGTGTGTGTATATAACTCTTGACAGAGGCCTTGGGGTCTGAGGCCTAGGCCAGCCTAGGAACCCTGGAGGACAGGGCTGCGGCTACTGGCTCAGGCTGTAGCATTTGGAGATGCTCAGTTCATGTCCGGGGATGGGCCTGCGGCTCAGGATGAATACAATGCAGCAGGACAGCAGTCTCCCACCCGGAGGGTCTGTCTGTCTGAGCAGACAGATCGCTCTGTCAAGGCCATGCTCTCTCTCTTTCCAGGCGCTTTCCCTCCCCCGGTGCTGCTCAGCACCGTGGCACACCACTGTTGTCCCCATTCACAGAGGAGGACACCTTGACCCAGAGAGGGGCAGGGCCTGGAGGTGGTTGGCACCTCCTTCCCTTCTCTCCCCAAGGCCCCAGTGGGTTTGAGATCACCCCCCTGCACCTACAACAAGATAAGAGCATTTATCTGCCTGATATGTTTTGTAAATACAATACTTCTTCCTTTAAAATAGCTTAGTTCCCACGCAAATACAAACTTATCTTCCCAACACCCCTTTTTCTCAAAATTAGCACCCAACTCTAATTTTGAACTCTAAGGTTAGGATAGAGGCCTAGCTCTCTTCACTCCAGTCTCCGTTGTCACAGAAGCAGCCCACCCTGCAGGAGAAGCCCTGACTAGAATCAGGAAACTGAGGCTGTGGGCAGGCTCCTCCCCGCCAGGGTTTCAGCTCTGTTGTCTGTCATGTGAAGGCGCTGAGCATCTGAGATAAGGCAGCTATTCACCCCACACTTTCTGAGCACTCAGGATACATCTGAGGCAGGCTTGGCCTCCCAGGGCATCCTGGTCCAGTGGGGGACAGCCAGGCCGAAGTGCTGCCACCCAGGAGGCCCCCAAGCTCGGCCCTCAAGGGAGGGCTTCCTGGAGGAAGCAGCTCTTGGATTGGGTTTGAAGCTGGCCTGGCGGAGCATATTCTGAGATGCTCCAAGTCCCTGATGCATGGGCCAGTTCCCCAGAGCCAGAGGCTGCCAGTTGTGTGACGTGTGGGCACACTGGCGCTTGGCTCTGCCCTAGCTGACCGTGCCGTCTCTGCTCGCAGGCTCCTGCTCCTGCTTCAGAGCTGTGCAAGCTACTTGGAGAACCTCGGCTCAGGGCAGACAGTGCCCCCTGCCCGGGCTGCAGGGCCCTGCATGTCTGTGGGGCTCACTGTGCGGTGCTTCTGGAACAGCCTGCTGAGGCTGGCCATGCTCTACCAGCAGGCGGCCCCCCAGGTGGGTCGGCTACCCGTCATTCCCCAACTGTGGTCACCCTCACACCAGTCTAGCCTGCCCCAGCTTCCTGGCACACCATATGGGCACCGTATCCATTGCTGAAGGAGACAGTGTGAACTCTGGAACCTCCCAGTCAGGGCCCATGCAGCTTGGCAGTTAGCATCACAGGCCTTGAGGTCATGTCTGGGCTACCTGGCCCTGCTGTTTACACTGTGGGACTTTGGAAAACTCCTACCTACTCTGAATCTCAGCTTGTGCATCGGTACAATGGGAGTAATAACAGTCCCTACCTCTCAGGACGTTGTTGGGTAATAGAGTTAATATGAGCGCCATTTGTTAGAGGTTATCCTGTAACCCTCACAACCACCCAGTGGGAAGGACCACCATCACCATAAAGGGGAGGAAACTAAAACTGAGAGTGACTACACAATTGTGACACGAGAGCAAGAGAGTCCACCAAGCAAGAGCCCAGTAACCGGCAGCTGTGGCTGTCACTGTCACCCTCCCAGTACCATGCATGTAACTGCAGCGGGCCCGGGGGGTGGGGAGGGGCAGCAGAGAGGAGGCCTGGCTTGGGAAGTTCAAGCAGCAGAAAGAAAGAGGGTTCTCTCTCTCATTCATGTTGGTGTCCGATGACATCTGAGGGTCTGAGCATCAGGAGAGGCTGTCACAGAACTCCCCAGGGAACTGGCCACCTCCCCAGCCCATCTTGCTCACTTCTCCCTTTCTTTTCTTGACCACAGAAAAGGGCAAACCAAGGGGAGACCCCCACCTCCAAGCCCACAGCCAAGAGCGAGCCAGCCAAGAGCCCTGAATTTGTGACTGCCAAGTTCATCAAGCCCCCCTCCCCACTGCCAGTCTTGCCCCAGACCTGCGAAGAGTCAGACAGCCCCATTAGAGTCTCCTTGCAGTGTCCAGCCAGGACCACTGAGAACACCAGGAGTGTCCACTCGCAGACCGTGGAGACGGCCCTGGTGCCCTGTGATGCGTGCACCAGCGTCCAGGGCAGCCTGTGTGAGGTGGGCAAGGTGGTCATCAGCCTGTGTCAGAGCCAGAACTTGCCCTCGTCTTTAGGCCAGTTCCAGCAGCTGGTGCAGGACAGTATGGGGCTCAGGCCGCTGCCGGCCACCACTGTGGGCCACTGGGCGGCAGAGCAGAGCAAAGACCTGATGCGCCTCAGTAAGCATGTGGGGGCCCTCGCTCAGCTCGTTGGGCCCCTCAGGGCCCAGCTGGAGGAGGCCGAGGGGCAGAAGGATGGACTGAGGCAGCAGGTGAGCAAGCTGGAGCAGGCACTGCAGCAGGAGCAGGTGGAGCGGCGGCGGCAGGCGGACGAGACTGAGCAGCGCCTGGCCACGTGGGAGCGCCACAAGCAGCAGCTGCTCTCAGGTCTGTGCCGGGGCTTGACCAGAAGCAGGCCCCAAAACAGGACTGTGGGTACAAGTAGTTGGTGAGGAGGAAACCTGGGCTGGGGAGTGGGCAAAAGATACAAGGAAGGGAAGGCAGTGAAAAAGGGTGCCCTCCTCAAGCCGGTTACACTGCAGGTAGCTGGAGCTTCATGGCCCTGGGGAGACTGGAGCCACTAGTGTAGAACGGTGCCTCAGAGTTGTCCCATTAGAGGGGCAAGGGAGCTAGGGGATTCATCCACTCACTCCCATAGGTCACTGAAGGGGGCTCCTGGGGGAGCTCATTCCTCTGGCACCTCCAGCCAGCAGAGCAGCCTCTTTGGCTTCGGCGAAAGCTGTTAGGCAAAGAGATGTTGCTATGGCACTGCAAGTGGCCGGTGCCCGCTGATGTTGTGAGGCCGGAGGAATTTGGGCAAGTCGCTGCCCTTTCCGAGCCTCACTGTTGCCCCCATGGAAGACACCAAGGCCAAGAGAGGTGTATAGACATGGCAGCCACCCAACAGGAAGTAGGGCAGATGGGGCCCAGGCCTCCTGACCCCTCCATGCTGTGGCGCCTACCACGGCTCTACAGGATGCTCTGGGCATGAAGGCTGCCAGCCGGGCCCAGGGGAGCCTCTAAAGGACCTCTCTCTTGGCTGCCATAGAAACAAGTGACCTCAAGATGAAGGTGGCCACCCTGGAAGGGGAGCTGAAGCAGCAGCAGGAGTCCCTGCAGGCTGTGGGTGAGGAGCCCCGTCACACGGCCCTGCACCACATGCCCTGTGCTGGGTGGTGTGGCTGTATGAGCCCCTCCATCTCTGTCCCTTGGGGTTCCAGGGTAAAGATAAAGGGAACCACAAAGGAGGGTGGGCCTGGCGGGACACTATTGGGTGATAACTCAAGACAGGGTGCCACCTTCTATTTTCAGAACCCACCTCAGGCAGGGTTCAGAGCCCCATTTTGTGGCTCAGGACACTGAGGCCCAGAAACCTGATATGACCCTTCCCACTGGTCTGGTCCTGGGTCAGAGGCAGTGCAGGGACTTGCACCCAGGGCTCCTCCCTCTCCCCCCTCCCGCTTGATCCTGCAGAGACAAAGGCCCAGCAGCTGCAGAAGGAGGCCGAGTGCAGGGCAGAGGCTGAGAGGCAGGTGCAGCAGCTGGAAGAGCAGGTGCAGCTGCTGGCAGGGCGGCTGGATGGGGCCAGCCAGCAGATCCGCTGGGCAAGCACCGAGCTGGACAAGGAGAAGGCCCGCGTCGACAGCATGGTCCGCCACCAGGAGGTGAGCCCAGGGGCCTTGCCAGCGCCCTGGGCACCTGCAATGCAGGCTGCAGGGAGAGAGGGCTCCACTGGAGGTGGGGGTGGGGGGTCGGTTATCTGTGTAGGGTATCTGCTTCCCAACACACCCAAGTTTTGGGTTGACTGATCTTTACTAAGAGTCAGAGCCCTCCCCTGAGCTGGGCACTTGGGAAACAGTGACCCAGGGACAGAACAGCCAAATGAGGTTTTGCTCTGGAGGAGCTCCCTGCTCGGTAAGGATGAACAGTTGTGCCACCACAGCTCTCCTGCCAGATGGCTAAGAGGGGCAGGGAAAGTGCTGCAGGATCCAGGGAGGGATGGTCACATCTGCCTGTGGGAATCTGGGATGGCTTCTGGGAGGAGGTGGCCTTTGAACTGGAAGCCGATGGCTGGTGATTAGTCCATCAGCCAGAGGAAGGATAGGGCAAAGGGTGAGCCAGGGCCCAGGATATGGCTGTACCCTAGGCATTGGGGCCTTGCAGGAGTCCCCAAGGGGGTGGCTGAGGGAGCAAATGACCTGTCATCTAGAGAAGGGGGCAGGCCTGGGGGCTTTCCTGGCTGGGTTTACCCTCAGAGGTTCAGTGGGGAGCCAAGACACCAGGTAGAAGTCTCTGGGGTCAGGCATGGCAAGGATAGGAAAGCCTTTCAACCCCAAATGGGTGCTTTTCTCAGTGTCTTAGTCACAGTCACCACACATCAGGTGTCTGCTGTGAGCCTGGCACTGGGCTTCAGCCTCTGCAGCCCTGTCATTCTTACTCCCTGCCACAACAGAAGTAGAGACTCTTGTCATCCCCATTTTACAGAAGAGGAAACTAAGGCTTGGTGAGATTAGGGAAATTGCCCAAGGTCGCACAGCTAGCCACTGGTGGAGGCAGGACTCAGAGCAGACTGGTGCTGGTTCTTGCTGCTTTGCACTCGGCGGGTGCCAGGAAATGTGGGTTCCAAGTGACATGGGTTGATGGGACACTGGTGACCTAAGGAGAAGAAGAAAAGTATACTTCCCTGAATTCCTCTCCACGTGGAAACCATGTGACTGGAAAGAAGTGGGCGCGAGGCCGACAGAGTCAGCCAACTGCTTTCCAAGGGGGTGAGGTCTGCAAGCGGGGGGTGCCTGGCCTTGACCAGGTTGGGGTGTGCATCCGTCTTCCCTGTTCCTCTTCCGCTCCGTGCTGTGCACAGCCCCCCCCCCCCAACCCCCATTCACAGACAGACGGGGCACGAGGGGGAGGGTTTGGAGGGTCGCAGACATGGTAGCGTCCTCAGTCCCACGTGGCTGGGCCTAGCCCCGTGGGCCTCATGGCCTCCCCACCTGCCCGCCCTGGCTCAGTCCCTGCAGGCCAAGCAGCGAGCCCTGCTGCAGCAGCTGGACAGCCTGGACCAGGAGCGCGAGGAGCTGAGGGGCAGCCTGGACGAGGCCGAGGCCCAACAGGCCCACATGGAAGAGCAGCTGCAGAGCGTGCAGAGCGAGCGGGAGCAGGGGCAGTGCCAGCTCCTGGCCCAGCAGGTGGGAGTGGGCAGGGTGAGGGCACCAGGGCGGCTCTTCCCTTTCACCAGAGGAGCCTCCAGCCAGCTGAGTGCCGGGGGGGCCTGTCCTATGTCTGGGGATTAGAGGGGGTGTGTCCCCAGGGGAGCCCGGAGCCATTCCTCAGACCAGGTCTGAGCCTCCCTCTGCCCCAGGAGTTGCTGCAGAGCCTGCAGCAGGAGAAGCAAGGCCTGGAACAGGCGGTGACAGATCTGCAGCTGACCATCTCGGAGCTGGAACGGGAGCTCGTGGAGCTGAGGGAGCGGGAGCGGCTGCTGGTGGCCTTCCCGGACCTGCACAGGCCCGTCGAGGCCCAGATCCAAAGTAGGGGCACAGGGGTGCTGCAGAGGGCATGCTAGGGCCTGGGGCTGGCAGCTGAGGGCTCACCTGGGCAGGACACTGGGGTCTGCAGCTTGCAGCTTGCAGCAAGGGGGGTAGAGTGGGGGTGGCCAGCAGTGTGGCCCCTACAGAGCCCTCATGACATGAAGCTGCTTCATGTGTCATCCACTCCTCTGTGTAGACGGTGACAGGGAAGCCCAGAGGTGAGGGGACTGCCACAGTCACATGGCCAAACCCAGATGCAGGTCTGGCTGCCTGTGTAGCCTGTGTTCTTCACCATGTCACATGCCAGTCCTCAACTTCCCTGTGTCCCCCATTCCTGCGTCTCCCCAAACCACACCATGGGGTCAGCTCCAGGGACACAGCCCCAGCTGTTCAGTGTCCTGGACCCCTCGGCACAGCAGAGGATTGGACGCCAGGCAACCTGGTTCTCGTCCCAGCCCCGCCAGGCCCCTAAAGCTGTGGAGGCGACTCCATTCACAGAGCTGTCGGAAAGGATCCGCTGCAGTTTAGCTGCTCATAAGTCATCACTCCTGAGTGTGGACTATGTGCCAGGCCCCTCTGATGCCTTCTCAACTGCCCCACAGGGCGGGTAGCAGCTCCTTTTTACAAACCAGGAAACTCAGAACCAGAGCAGGCAGCCACTTGCCCAGGTTCACAGAGCTGGAAGGCAGCTCCATCCCGCAAGCAGTGGGAAAGAACATCCTTGCTGAATTCCTGTGACTCATACCCAAGAGCCTCCGTGTGGCTTTGGACAACTCACTGTCTCTGGCCCTCGGGAAAACAGGCAGCCTTGGAAGAGATTCACTCTTTTGCCTATTTTCTGAGTCTTCAGTGAGCTCTTGGTCCCACCCAGGTCTCAAATTCTATAATGCTATGGTCACCTTCCAGCAGGTAGAGGGATGGGGAAGGGGGACAAGCCCTCAGGAGAAGGAATGAGTTGGGAGACCCAGCACACTGACCCTGCCCAGCCTCCCTGTGCCTGCTGGGCCACCAACCCAAGGTACACCCCAGCTGGCGTGCCTGCCGACTGAGGTCCTGTCCCATTGGGCACAAGTGGCAGACCTGGCAGGGTGAGGTGCCAGATAGCATGTCCCCCCAGGCTCTGGCAATGTCACGGACGACATGGAGAGACAGATGGAGGCCAACAACATCCGCATACGGGTCCTGCACGAGGAGAATGGACGGCTCCAGTCGATGCTGTCCAAAATCCGGGAAGTCGCCCAGCAGGGGGGCCTCAAGGTGGGCAGCCCGGCTCCCCCACCCGAGAGGGTCAGCCCTTGGGGACTTGGGAGAGACCCCCCGACTCAGCAGAGGTCTTCAGACCCCACGCTGGGGACCTGTCAAGAGTCTATCTCATTGCACGTGGCTTTAGGCTGTGCTGTTGTGAAACACCTTCCACATTTCAAGAAGGTGCAAGGTGTTACAGTGCCTTCTGGCTCCAAACCCTCCTCTGGCCCTTCGTGCCTTTATTTCAAGTGCAACCAGGAGCCTTGACAGAAGGCAAACCTTCCCATACTTACTGCAGCTGAGGCGGCCCAGGAAGGCTTCCCAAAGTCTGCCCCTCAGAGAAAGGGATGTGGGTACAGGTTTGGGCCCTCCCTACCTCCCTGGCCATGACACCTCTCTGAGCAGTGGGGAGGGGACTCCTGGGCCTTTCTGAGCTTGGTTTTCTTTGCAGCTGATCCCGCAGGACCAGCTCTGGGCCCATTCCAGCAGGGGAATCCAGGGAGCAGCGCCCCCAGCCCAGGCCCAGAGAGCATCCCCAGGGTGAGTGAGGCTTTGCCAGAGGCAGGGCAGACAGGGGTGGGCTGGGCCCCCTTGCTCACAGGGGATCTTGCTGTCTGGTCTTCCCTTAGGCCCCTGGGCAGGCGGCACCCACCTGGTGGCAGGACAGCTAGTGCGGGCAGGACCCTGCCAGGCCAGCCCCGGGCATCGCCACCTCAGCAGCCCAGCAGCCGGCCCAGCAAGTCCTCCCTGGAGGATGTGACCCATCCAACCACCTGTACCCAGAACCCTATCCGGGCCTTGGCCAGGCTGAGGAGGAGACTGTCACCGGGCCAGGGCCAGGCCGGCCCTGCATACCAGCCCCAGGAGCGGCCCATGTAGCCTGCAGTGAGGTGGGGCTAGAGGACAAGTGGCTGGCAACCCACCCAATGTAATAAAGCCCCGGCCATCTGCCCACAGCAACCTTGGCCTCACAGCACTGGCTGAGCCGGAGGAAGAGTCTTTCCTTCCCCCTCCTAGGCAGGGACCACTGAGCCATGCAGGTTATCGGCCAGCAGAGGCCTGGCACGCTGTGGGCCCTCAGTAAATGGGAGCTTCCTGCCTTCCTCCTGATAGGGGCAATGGGAAAAGAGGGCACACTGAGGGCAGAAAGAAGCTTCTAGCATCTGGGCCAGGTGAAAGGCAGTCTTTCGATCCTTATAGCAAGGGCTAAGGGGTAACCTGGGCTCAGTGACCCCTGACAACAAAGAGCCGGGTTAGGGGAGAGGGTGTGCAGGGCAAGGAGAGCAGCTACTGAGACGGGCCTGGTGAGGATGTCTGAGGCAAGGAAGGCGTCAGAGACCGGGGTCCTGGCTCCAGGCTCTTGCAGGCAGGCAGAGGCAGCAAGGCCTTCCCCGGCCCCAGGTCTGGACCTAAACCTGGGGATGGGGACGCTAAGGACCCAAGAAAGTCAGCCCTCCTTTCACTGAGGAACTCCTCAGCTCCAGGAAATGTGAGTCACAAAGGGTTTCTCTAAATCCAGGAGGGTGGATCCCAGGAGGCCACTGAAGGCAGGGCAAGGCCTCACCCAACCAGAGTGGGGGAGACCCCAGCCAGCCCTGGCTTTCCCAGGCCTGTGCCGTGGGGCCCAGGCACTGATGCCACCAGTCACACCAGGGCTACAGCAATCCAGTTTTCCTCGCCAAGACTCCAGCCTGCCCTGAGTCACCCTGTCTGTAAAGGACAGACTCTAAGACCTTGCTGAGGACTTCTCAGGGTCCTCAGCTTCCTATGACACTTTCCCTTGGTGAGGGGGCCAGCAGGTAGAGCTAGTTCACAGAGAAGGGTCAGCAGGGGCCATGGCTGAAGCAGGGTCTGCCCAACCCTTGCTTCTGTGGAGCCCGGGGGTTCCTGAGGGGGGTGCCTGGCCCTGCCCCTCACAGGTGAGAGCCAGCCCTTGGGGGGGCTTCCTGAGGCAGGAGGCCCAGGCCCAAGTGCAGGGGGAGAAGCCATCACAGCTCAGCTCCTCTCCACAGCCATTTGTTAGCTCACTGTTCTGTAGGTCAGAAGTCTAGGCCCTGTGTGGCTGGGTTCTCTGTTCAGGGTCCTAGGAGGCTAAAATCAAAGGATCTGCCAGGTGGCATTCCTTTCTCATGGCTCTGGGTAAGAATCCAGGCTCATTCTGATGGCTGGCAGCATTCCCATTCTTGCAGCTGTAGGACTGGGGTCCATTTCCTTGCTCGCCACTATCAGCAGGGGCCACTCTTAGCTCTTGGAGGCTGTCTGCCTTCCTTGCCACGTGGCCCCCTCCATCTTCAAGTCAGCAACAGAGAATTTCTCATGTGGTTAGGTTAGGCCAACTTGGATTCTTTCCCTGTCTTAAGGTCCACTCTGCCACTTAACATAACCTAATTACCGGAGTCAAAGCCTTTAGCATCCCAGTTCCAGGATTCTACAAAGCACGTTCATGAGGCTGGGGGGAATCTTGGGGGTCATCTTAGAATCCCCTTCCCACAGGCAGTAGAGCCCAAGGTGACTTGTTTTTTTAATCTTAAAACACCGCACAAATTTTACTTCTTATGTTAAAATATATCCATGTTTATTTTAATATTAAACCTCCCCTCTCTTCTAAAAAAAATGGAGCCCCTGGAAGATGCACCACATTTATCCTGTGGCTTCAAGTATCCTGGTCAGCAACCTGTAGCCCCACCAAGAAGCACAGGACAGGATGGTTTCTAAGGCCTCTGGTCCCAGCCAGGCCTGGGAACGGAGCCCAGCTGGACAGGCAGTGAAACCTACAGCTCCCAGTGCCCAAGGACCAAGGGCAGCAGGCAGAGGAGGGGCCTCTGGGTTTAACATCACAGCCTTGACCAACATGTGTCCTGAAAAATGGTCAGACTAAGGTGTCCCCAAGGCCAGACAGCTCTTCCCCCACGCCACCCCCCAATAAATAAGCACAGAACCGGGGCACTGCAGCCTCAGCCCCCAGGGATGCCCTGACAGGCAGGCTGGCAGGCCGGAGAGCTCCCGGAGCCCTGGTACTGCTCCACGCTTTCCCCAAACCCCTGCCCAGGGTCCTGGGAGCTGCCTGGGAGGAAGGCAGACACAGACGGCTCAGGATGGTAGAGAAGGGCCCCAGAGCGGCCTCTCTTCCTGGCCAGTCTGGGCCCTGCACCCTCGGCCTGGGGGCTGTGGCCCCTCCTTCCCAATGTGGATGTGGTGGAGTGCCTTGCCCCTCAGCAGGGGAGCACCCCTGTCCTTCCACCCACAGGGCTTGCTGTCCTGTTCCAGGAGCCCAGGCCAAGAGCCAGGGTGCAGGTGGGAGGGGGTCCCTTCCCCACATGCAGAGACCCAGCTGGGACAGCTAATCATCTGAGTAGCGATTCCCTGCAGGGAAGGAAGAAAAGGAAGAGGAAGGGAGGCATCAGATGGGGACCAGGTGGAGCTGGCCAAGGGCCCCCACCCTTGGTGCTCACCCAGGACATTGAATTTGCACAGCGGGCAGGTCTGCTGGAGCATCAGCCAGGGATCCACGCAGTCTCGGTGAAACTCATGCTTACAGGGCAGCACCCGGAGCCACTGCAGGGTGGAGAAGAAGAGCTCAGGCCACAGGGGCAGGCCTCCAGTTGGGGGTGTCTGGCCCCATGCCCCAACCTGAGCTGGGGAACTGTAACCTCTGTGGCCTGCACACCCCCATTCTGCTTTCTGTAGGGCTGGTGGGGGCTGGGAGGAGAAAGGCCTAGTTGGGGTGGTTCCCAGGTCTCAGGAGTAGAGTGGGGAACCGCACAGGTCAGTTGATGGCTGGCCTCTGCCCAGGGCACTAACCTGCTTGTTGCAGAAGTAGTCCAGACACACTGCGCAGGTCTCAGCGCCAGGCTCCGGGGGACTCTGTGCTGCCCTGCCCAGCCGGCAGCGCCGGGTCTTGAGGGATGCCAGTCTCCGCACCACACGGCGCTTGAGCGAGTCCACCTGTGGGGGAGGGCAGGCACGGTTCAGCAGGCCCGAGGCTGGGGACACCGGGGCTCCTGCGGGCTCCCAAGGGCTGGCTCCCACCTGGCCTCCAGGCTCCCGCTGGCTCTGCCGCGATGCCTGCCGCTGGGCCTGGACCACGAGGCCTGTACACAGGAGCATGGCCACCAGCAGGATGGCATTCCACAGCTGCTGCAGGGGCTTCTGGGGAATGGAGAAAGGTGTCAGGGACACTGGAGCTGCCATACCCTCTTCCTCCAGGAAATCCACCCTGAGGACCAGCCAGGTGAGGTCTGTGCGCCTGGCTTCCTCTTCTGAAGCCTCCCTCCCTCCCACCCGTGCAACCCCAGGGTCTACCCCAGCTGCCTTTGCTCCACCCCACATAGTGAGGTGACCCACATCTCCCCAGCCCAGGCCCCTCGTGGGTAACAGACCTGGTCTTTTTGTACTCTTGGAAGCGTCTATCTGGCAGCCTCCCAGACTCCCCAGCCCAGGACCCTGTCACCTTCCCACGCCCATCGCTAACCTGCACTTCTGGTCTGCTTTCTTGGCCACCATCACCCACCCACCTCCCTCCGTCTAGGCTGAGCATTCTGGGAGGGTGCCAATCCCCAAGCCCTGTGGCCTTGCTCTCCCAGGGGTCTCACATGCCCCTCCTCTCCATCCCACTCAGGAGAAACCCCAAAATCCTCCACCTACCCTCAAGGCCCTTGATCCCCCACTCCCAACCTCTCAGCATCTTTGCTCCTTGCCCCCTCCCACATCTCTGCCTTTCCACACACCACTCCGTCTTGGGAACTCTCTTCTTCCTCCCCCCTTCCCCTTGGCTAATGCCTTTGGACTCTCCTTGCTCCAGAAGCTCTCCCAAACCACCATGGCTGAGCAAATGCTCCCCCCTTGCCTCTTCCTGCCCAGCCCGCCTCATACCTACTCTAACCCAGTGTTTCACTGCTCCCATTGGCAGGAGATAACCATGTCTGGTGCGCCTCACTTAGCCTTTGAGAGGTCCATGGGGGGGCCTCAGAGTTCCTGGGGGACCACAGCAACCTTGACTTAACTCCCACTGTACGCAGTGTGGCAGCGAGGCTTCGACTGCTAAACAGCTGGCTCAGGAAATGATGTAGCAGAATAAGCAAAACCTGGCCCGCTCGCCCACATAGGCACACCGTTTCACAGGGTCTGTGGATGTGTCATGACTAATAAATGCATTCATTTAAAAGCTTTCTGCATCCCGAGTAGCTTTCTGCCATCACATTCTTCCCCAGCCAATGCTGAAGTTCCACTACCATCACGTAGAAGAGAGACCAAGAAATGATTTGACGTCAGAAGAGGCCACCACTCTGGACAAGGCTGGATGCTGCTACTGTCACAAGATGTGGCTTTTGCTCAGGGTGGAGGCACTCTGGGAGCCACTGCCAAAAAGTATCTGTGAGCCCCAGCTCCCTGCCCTGTCCCACCCTCTCCCCTCTGGCTTCTGTGTCCCCGTCTCTCTCATTCGTGGTGGGGTGGTGGCACCTGCTCCAGGAAGCTCCCCCAACCACCTGGGCTGAGCTCAGGTGCCTTCACTATGCCCTGGAGGGCCCACGTCCACCACAAACTTGGTGATCACCCCAGCAGAGTGACTGTCTCTGGCCTATCTCCTCCCCAGATGGAGCCCTGTGAGCCCAGGGCTGCAGCTGCCCTGGCCTTGTGCCCCTTGCCATGCTGAGCCAAGCTGACACATGGCAAGACTCAGAGAGCAGCCTTCACACTGTCAGCTCTCCAGGGCAGAAGCTGGGGCTCAGTACTGTGAAGTGGCCAGGGAGCACTGGGTAGGCTAAGGGCACGGCTGGCCTAGCGCTCCAGTGTAGGCTGGAAACCCAGCCTGCTTAGGCTCAGTACATCGTGGGGACCCCCAGGTGAGGAGGGAGGGCAAGGTTAGGGCTTGTCCACCAGAACAGCAAGGAGGTGGTTCCTCAGGCTTTCCTGACACATGGGTGCCGCAGCTCTGGATTCCCAGAGGCTGGAGGGATGGGGACTGAGCCCTGGGGTCAGGGCTGAGAGCCCAGCCCCCTTCAGACAGCTCCACTAGCACAGGCACCCACACTTGTACTGGCCTGCCCTGGCCAGCAATAGGGCTGAAGCTGTGCAGCATTGCCCTCCATACCAGGAGGCCAGCCTGCAGACTGCGCACATTGCCTGCTGCAGGCCTCTCGGGCTCTCTCCCAGCCTGCTCCTCTCCCTGCTTTAGCCTCTCTGCCAGCCCCTCTTCCTGGCCTCTCATCTGACAGTCCCTCATGAATGTCCACCTGAGGTCCGTGTGTGCTACCCTCTGAGGGAGAGACAGTGGGGCTCCCTTCTCTTGCAGAAAGCCCTTCCAATCCCGCAGCCTCAGTGCCACTCCCTCCACAGAACTGTGGTTCGAGCTGCTCAGACAGGAGTTAGCACGTGCTGTCTGGGCTGACCTGCCAGGGCCACCTTCCCATGAGCGTTCTCTTGTCTGCCTGTCTTCGGGCCCTTCAAGGGCAGAGCCCAGGTCGCACAGGCCTTTTGTACCCTCCACATCGAGCCCGTGTCCTAGGACCTCAAAGGCTACTTGTGACCACTGACTTATTCAAGCACTTGGAACCATAAAGATATTCAGAGTCGCAGCAGCTGCCCATCTGCTGAGCGCTCACTGTTTCCATACACGATCCCCTGACAATCCTGTGGTGGGTACTGTCCCTGTTCACAAATGAGGAATGTGAGACCAGAGAGGTTAAACACTCGGCCTAAGATCACTCAGCTAAGGTCTCAGAGCCAGGATTTGAACCCACGTCTGCCTGACTTGAAGCTGTCTCACGCGGCCCACTTCCACGGACGCGTGCTGGAGGCTGCACGCCAGGAGACGAGGGCACGCCCGCCCTGCACAGACTAGGGACTCGAGAAATGATTGCAGCCCCAATACCTTTAAACCATTTCAGTGCTGAGCACTGGAGATCCAGAAACAGCTAAGACACAGCCCCCACCCACAGGAGACAAACTCACGTTCCCCAACACTTACTTACACAGGATGGGCTGTCGTAAGAGCCGTGTGAAGGGTCTGGCAAAACACTGCTGTGATTTACAAGAGGGAGAGAGGGACTGCGAGCTGAGGGTGTGAGGGAGGCTTTCCAAAGAAGGCAGGCAGGGTGAGTTGTGAGGGCTCTGGCTGGACTGGGAGACATGGAGACGGAGGAAAAGGGTGTCCTTGCCTGCAGCCAAGCATGGACAAGGCCTGGTGGCAGGAGACCAGGGTGCATTGGGGGGGGGGGGGTCAGTAAATGGCACAGGGTGGTGGAGTGTAAGGAGAAGACTAGGAAAAAAAAAAAGGATAAGTGATCAGGAGAGCTGTGAAAGCAAGCCTAAGGAGTTTGAAGTTTTTTCTGCAGGCAATGGGGAGCGAAAGACGGCTTCTGAGGGGGAGAACGACATGATGACAGCAGCAGCTAACACTGATTGTGCATGACCCTGGGTCAGGCACTGTACTGAGGACCTGCCATGTCATTGAACACTCACTCACAGCCTTGGGAGGTGGAAGAGGCGGTCCTCACTACCAAGGCAGGAGAGGCCACAGGATTTGAGACAGGACCTACGTATGGTCCCACCTGAGCCCCCTCTCTCCAGGCACCCACCTGCTCCTGGGCCCGACTGCCTCCCAGGCACACGAGGTCCTGCCATCCTCCGTAGCCATGCTTGGAGAGGCCACAGGTGGTCCACAGGGTCAGCTTCCACTCGATGTTGGCCGAAAGGGACTCTCCGCTGGTGATCTCAGCCGTGACCTGGGTCCTCCTGGGAGGGGAAGACACAGAGGGGCCAAGCAGAAGGGCTCTTGGGAGGGGAGGCCCAGCCCACCCATCCCAGCCTGGTGGGAAAAGGATACTCCCGCAGGAGTATCCTTTGGCCCCGAGGGCTTTCCCGGCTATTGGTTTTTCCAGTTCTTATACTAGCCAGGCCAGGGAGGCCCGCCAACCTTGGAAAGAGCTTGTCAATCAGGACTCTGGCTTCCTCCTTGCTGGAGGCAATCCCCTCTGCCCAGAGTCGCCTCCTCACTCCAGGCCCTGGCAGCTCCTGCCCACCCCGTCACTCATTTTTCAGAGCAGGAGACTACAGTCTCAAGGCTAACTGGAAAGGCCCTGGTCCCAAGACCCCTGAGCCCATGGCAGAGCCAGAGACCCTTAGCACCCGGGCCCCGTCTTTTGGAGCCCAAACCCCAACTCACTGCAGCAGTGCCTCCAACAGCTTGGTGACATTGGAAGAATAATGGAGGACAATCACTGGCCTGAGCAGAAGCTGCGATATGTCTAGCTGTAGAGGGACAGGGAGGTCAGCCAGCCTTGGTTCCCACTCCCCAGCCCGCGTGGCCCCAAAGCCTGATCTGGTTTACCTCTCGGACCACGTTGTGGTTCAAGATGAGAAGGAGCAGGGCAGAGGCTCCCAGGAAGAGCGCCCTCCGCATCTGCAGGAGGGCAGAGGCAAAGGCTAGCACACCCCCTGCTCACACACCTGTCTCACCACCTGCAGCCACAGCTGTTCTTAGCTCCTGGCTCAGCAGTGAGCATTTCCTCTGGACAGACTGGCTATGAGCTCCTTGAGGTCAAGGGCAGAAACTCTTATTCCTGCTGCCTTCCCCCCAGATGCTCTGTGGGACCCAAACAATGCTGTGCCTTCCCTGGTCCTAGCAGGGTGGGCCTGCCCACTGACCCCCAGCAGGAACTCCCCATCAGATACTCTCAGAGCCTGGCCAGCTTCCTGACTCTCTGGCCTCCTCCCACCTCCCTGCTGCCAATCATACTGACTCAATTCTCCAAACTGGGTCCCTTGCCCCCACCAGAGCCCAGGGCTTCTCTGGAAGCTCCTCAGGGGTCCATTTGGTAGGCTGGCTCTAGCGGACGCCTTAAAACCCCTTCCTCCAACCCCCTTCCCCACATACGCCCCCCTGCACCTGCTGGACCAGGGCCTTGGGATAGGCCTGCGGGCCGCTGCCCTGACTCTCCTGATGGATCTGGGCCGCCTCCTCCTTGCCCACGTATGCCACTGCAATCCAGCCTTCTATGGGCGCCTCCGGCTCAGCATCCACGATGTCCATCTGTGGGGCGAGGAGCCATGGGCAGGAGGAGGGGGAGTAAGGGAGGTCGCGCACACCGGGGATGCAAGGCCAGGGTTGGGGGACGAGTTTGGAAGGGCGGGCGTCTGGATCTCAGGTTTTGGAAGCAGGAATGGGTGGCCTGGGGAGGGGCGCTGGGTTGCCAGGGCATGGTCCAGGACGACGGGGGGACCTGGTGAGGGGGTCTTTGGCGCGGCGGGGGCCATCCGGCACTGCGGCTCACCAGCAGCAGGCGGCCGCCCAGCGGGGTAGCCGGGTCGGCCTCGGAGCCGATCCTGATGCCCTCCAGCACCAGAGCGTCCTGCCGCGGAAGCCGCACGTCCACTCGCACGGCGCTGGCCCCGCCCCGCCCCGCCCTGGCCGCGGGCTCGCTGCCGTCCGCCGCGGCCCCGGGCCCCGCCAGGCCCAGCCAGAGCGGCAGCAGGGGCAGGAGCAGCAGCAGCGGCGACGGCGGCGGTGGCGGAGGCGGCGGCGGCGACCTCAGCGCGGGGCGAGCGGCGGGGCCCATGGCCGGACGTGGCGAGCAGACGAAACAGGGGCGTCGGGGGTCCTGGGCGCGGGGGGAGCGAGGGAGCTAGCCGCGGCCGGACGGGGCGGGGCGCCGGGAGGGGCGGGGCCGTGGCCGGACGGGGCGGGGCGCCAGGAGGAGGGGGAGGGCTCCCGGCGGCTCCCGCGCGCGGAGCGAGCTGCGCGCGCCCCCTGGTGGCCACAGAGAAGCCCGGCGCTGGCGGCCCGAGACGCTGGAGCCGGCCGAGCCCCGGTCGCCGCGCGCGGAGGTGACAATCAAAGCGGAGGCGGGAATCAAAGCGGAGGCGCTCGCCGCTGCGGCGTTGTCAAACGGCGGAGACTGGAGCAGGGGAGATCCGGGGAGATGGTGGGAAGATAGTTAGCTACTTGGGGAGGCAGAGGCACGATCAGGGCCCCAGAAGGGCAGGATCAAGGAACGTCTGGGGCCCTGGAGGCTGGCCCTTGGTCTGCGGGGGTCCCGACAGTCACACGGTGTGGTCTGGGCCAGGTCGCACCCGCGTCTTCCCTGGGCTCCATTTCTCCACCAGACCAAACTCTGGGAGACGAAGAACCAGAGACTGTCAATGGACGAATGGATAAAGAAATCTTGTTGCGTCCATATGATGGAATATTATTGACCCATAAATAGGAATGAAGTACTGACACATGCTACAACATGGATGAACCTTGAAAACATTATGCTAAGTGAAATAACCCAGACACAAAAGGCCACATCTTACTGGATGGTATATCCAGAATACATAAATCTGTAAAGACAGACAGCCGATTGGTGGCTGAGGGGAAGAGGAACTGGCAGTCGCCGCTTAATGGGTATGGAATGTCCTTTTGGGGTGAGGAAAATATTTTGGAATTAGATAGAGGTGCTGGTTGCACAACATTGTGCATGTGCTAAATACCACTGAATTTTTTATTTTAAAATGGTTAATTTTATGTTATGTGAATTTCACCTCGAGGGAAAAAAATGCAGGACTGACTATATTTTTAAGGATGCGTTATTTGGACTAAAACTATAAAGAAAATCAAAGGAATAAGAAATAAAAGCTCAGTTCGCCCCAAGTAGGATGCAGTTGCAGAGGGGCGCCCAGGGGTGCCAGTGTCATCGGTGATGTTCTGTTTTTTACATCACGAGTGTTTGTTATATCATTCTTTATTCTTTGCGAAAGTTACTAACATTTTTTTGTATGTAAGAAAGCACTCTTTCTAAGTTGCAAAATGTACTGTGGAGGCCGCTTGTTGTCCACTGAGAGTCTTGCTTCTCTGATTCTATGAATGTACCAGCCCATTGTCAGCTCCAATGACAAGGTTGCAAGGACACACCCTGTAATCAGCCAGGCTGTTGGCTCCACTGTCTGCCTCTCTGGATTCCCACTACCTGCACCCTATCCCCCATCCCACCCACCCAGGCAAGGGGTCCTTGCTGCGCCCCCAACACACACTCACCAGCCAGACGCAGATCCTTGCTCACACCTGTACCCAGCCTAGAAAGTGTTTCTGCTTCCCCACCAGTATTCATATCCTAGCCTTCCATCAGTGGGAGGCAGACTGCCCCTGTAAACTTGGTGAGTAATCAGAGCCACCCTGTGGTCTGTTCTCCCATGGGCTAACACATGGTTATCCTGGAAGACACCAGTGCTTGAAGATGTGAGAGGGTGTAGCCCAGGCCAGCCCAGCCGGGCCCTCCCGCTGTTGCGTGGGTGAGATGGCGTTTGGGGCAGGGGGAGGAGCAGTGAAGATTGGAGCTGCTGCTGGAGGGAGTGTAAGCCCAGGAACAGGGCAGCGAAGGATAGGAAATTGACTGCAGGGAGCTGAGTGCCCAGAGAGGCCCTGCTTGGGAGCGGAGCATCTGAGGAGGAGGAGAGTGGAGGACCCCACAGGGAAGTGTAAAAGACGGGAGTGGAGCCATATTAAAATAGAGCCAGAGCAGCCATTTCAGAGGAATTGCTTTGTACATCTTGTTTTCTTTATCTTCCAAACTGGACCAAACCACCAACATTCCAAGAAGTCAGTAAGGACAAGAATATCCTGTTTGGAAGGACTGATGAAATTAGACCTTGCTGATGACCGGATTGCTAACCAATCAATGAAGTACAAGTCCAGCCTTTTGCCTGATGACTGAATCTCCAGCTGATCTATGAAGTACAAACCTATCTTTACCTCATCTGGTATCAGTGAACTCTTCTTTAATGCAACTTACCTCATCTTCCTCCCTTTTCCCCGTAAAAACCCTAAGCCCCTCTCCTGTAATTGAGACAATACTTGGGTTTCTACCTGAATCTGTGCTCCCCGAATTGCTATTCTTTGATCCCAAATAAATGCTTTGCCTCTTAAACTGATTTCTGATTTTGTAGGTCGACAGAAGGAAGGGATCCCAGCTGGGAGAGGAGGCAGGCCGCTGGGCCTGGCGCCGAACCTTGGTCTGCCCTGCTCCCAGGGATGGACAGACGGAATGCTCAGCCCTATGGGCCCCTCTAGAGGAGCCACACCCCCAGATCCCAGCTTGCTTCATTTCTGGGGCAGTGTGGGCAGCTGGCAGGGACGGGACTGTCACTCCCTCACCATATACCTCCAGGCAAGCCGCTTCCCTTTTCTTGGCCTGTGTCCCCGACTGTAAAATAGGAGTTGGACCAAACGATTTAGGGAGTCCTTTCATTAGACTTGCTGTGATTCCAAGTGGCTTGTGTCTTGGAGTACAAGTTTTGCTGCCCGGGCTGGGCCATGAACTGTGTGGAGGAGGCCCCCAGTGCTCCCATCTTTCCTCACCCTCTCAAGTTGCAGGGGGACGTGGGAAGAAATGAAGCCGTTAACGCAAGTGTGAGACATGGGATGTGTTACCCCAAGTGGAACAGGGTTGGAGCAGTGAAACGCTTTCTACTTGGTACCAGGAATGGGGTGTATGGTCAGGCCAGTGGATTCCACAGGCATCAGCCCACTGCTGCTCTTCCTCTGCTGTGAAACGCGTTCTTCAGTGGGATGCCAGGCTGTGCAAGAAAACGGATGAGGCTTCTGTGAGTCCGCAGAGGGTGGGGCTGGTGGTGCTGAAGGATGACGGACAGGGAAGGCAAATCCGTATTCAGAATATGTGTCTGTTCCAGTGAGCACCCTCCATGATGCAAGAAGGCCAACGTGATCAAGCTGCCACGAGGCGACAGGCTAGTTCCCGGGCAGTGGGGCCACAGTGTGGCCCAGTGTTGGTCTCTGCTGTTTTTACAAAAGGGCCTTGAAGAAAGCAATGCCTGGTTCACAGGAATGCATCCCCGCTGGGAGTTTCAGGCCCAGGGGCAACAAGACAGGGCTAGGCTGGGGGGCCGTATTTCTAGAACTCAGAGGTCACTGAGATCCCTTCATTTCATAGGCAGGAGCCCCAGGACATAGAATAAATTATCTTGGAAAAATCTTAGCCTGTCCCTTGGTTGCCTACTTCCATCGCTACCTCCCTCCACTCACCCAGCTGCCCAGAGATGGGTGATGACTCTCCTAAGGTAACACAGGGCCACTGGGGTCGGGGGTGGCGTGCAGCAGCATACTCATGGTGTCAGGAGAGGAGGAGCCGGAACGTGGAGAGTGGTGGCTCCAGCCCTCCGTGGTGGGGGCAGGACGAGTGTAGGGTGTAGGTTCACGGCCACCGTGGATGTGGAGCACCTGGTGGGTTATAGGCACTGAGCATGGAGCAGACCATGACCAGCAATGGCTCTTGGCCTTGAGAACAGATAGCAAACCATAACCACGTACACAGCAAGATCATTTCAGACCATGGTCCGTGACACGTGAAGAAGAAAAAAATAGCATTTAGAAAGCAACTAGGGGCTGGGGGCTGCTTCAGCTTCAGTGCCTGGGGAAGGAAGCCCTCTCTGGGCGGTGGGGTGTGGGTTGAGACCTAAATGGCGAGAATATCTGGGGGAAGAAACAGGAAGAACAAGTAAAAATGGCAGACACATTTATTGGGTTGCAGGCACTGTTCTAGCTCCTTTGCGTGAATGAGCTAATTTAAATTTCATCACAACCACATGAGGTAGTAAGATTATCATTGCCATCTTATGGAAGGGAAACTGAGGCATGGAGGTAGGTGATAGAACCAGGACCTGAAACCAGGTAGTCTGGCTCCAGACTTGGTGGGCTCCCTCCCTGCCATTCTGCTTTGCAGAGGCCCTGGCATGGAATGAACAGTCTGGCTGTAGAGTCTGCCTTCTGTCTTGGATGCAGAGAGTCGGGGTAGAAATGACAACCCACTCTTCCCAAGGGACGTCTCCAGGCTCGGCCAGCAGGGTCTCCAGCACCCCTCCTGGCCTGGCCTGCCCTCTCTGGAGTCCTGAAGTCCCTGCTCCCTGCCCCCAGCCTCTCGGTTCACAGCTAACTGGGCCACCTCATTCTAAAGGGATTTGACTCCCCGAGACAACTGGAGACTGGTGAGAAAGGGCTTAGGGATTAAGCAATGATACCGGGGAAGGTAAGGGACTTAATTAGCGGGGTTCGGGTGTGAGAAGCGGGGCGGGGAGGGGATTTGCGTCTGCATAAAGCCAGGGTGGACTGCGGAAGTGAGGAGGAAGTGGGCTGTTTCTCACGTTCTGTTGTGCCTTCAGAAATAACACAGGATAGTACCAATAATCCCTCACTTTGTGCGCCCATTTCTTTTCCAGCCATTATTTCACGTGGAATTCTCACAGCGGCCCTGGGAGAGAGGCAAGGATTATTTTCCTCCCCAGGGTACAGGCACCCAGAGAAGGCAGGTGGCTTTGCTGGGGTTTGGCTCCAGGCCTCCTGGCTCCTGGTCCAGGACTGCTTTCTCTGCTCTCACAGCTTTACTGCAGGAGGACAGGCGAGGTGGGGTGGGGGGGGGGGGGTGCGGAGAAGCTGCAGCAGAGGTCATGGGGAACGCAGGCTGCCAGTCCCTGAAGACCCCTGGCCTCCTCACTGGGTGAGGGGAGGAGGGAAAGCAGGAGGTAGAACAGAGTTTGGGGAGAGAGGGGCTTCCATTCTGTGTTCTGGGCAGCTGGGCAGGGCTGGGGCTGGAACCTGAGGGGCCTACAAAGAGGGGTCCCTATCCCACCCCCTCCCCTTCACCCCCCCAGGGGAGATCCATTTGCGGCCCTTCACCCTTCAAAGGCATTCTATGTCCACAGTCTGAATTCACCCTGGCAGATGGTCTAGTCTTGTTCAACACCGAGGGTGCCAGTGCCCCAGAAAGGAGAAAGACCTCTCCAGTCCCCATGGAGCAACCCCAGTTCAAGGATCTCAGACTAGCCCCTTCCCATCCATCGCTCAAAGTTCCTTCCTGACATCACTCCTCCTACATCCATGTACCCCAAACCCGAATTCTTTTTTTTTGAGGAAGATTGGCCCTGAGCTAACATCTGTGCCAATCTTCCTCTATTTTACGTGAGATACCACCACAGCATGGCTTGACAAGCTGCGTGTAGGTCCGAGCCCAGGCTTCAAACCTGCGAACCCCTGGCCACTGTAGCAGAGTGAGCAAACTTAACCACTACACCACTGGGCCAGTCCCAAAGCTCTAATTCTTTATCTGGCCCCACTCCCCGCCTCACTTCTCCATAGCCGAATCGCAGTCTGGGTGTGCCCCCCACTCCCAATGCTGTAAATCCCACGAGGGTGGTTTTTTATTTTTTATCTTTTAAAATTATTTTGTTGTTGTTAAAGATTTTATTTTTTTCCTTTTTCTCCCCAAAGCCCCTCGGTACACAGTTGCATATTTTCAGTTGTGGGTCCTTCTAGTTGTGGCATATGAGATGCCACCTCAGCATGGCCTGATGAGCGGTGCCATATCTGCGCCCAGGATCTGAACCAGCGAAACCCTGGGCCACTGCAGCGGAGCGCATCAACTTAACCACTCAGCCACGGGGCTGGCCCCAAGGGTAATTTTTTAAATCCAGGATAAGCATGGTGCTCAGTTAGATATGTGTTGAATGAATGAATGTATGAATAAATGAACGAGTGGTCTCTAGGCCTCCTGCCCCTTCCAATCCTGCTCAGCCACCAGGTGGAGGCTGGGATGCACTCACGCCCTGACTCAGGGGGGACCCTCGTGTCTACCTGCTCTGGTGGCACTGGCTACACTGTACTGGAGTGACTTGTTGCCTTGGCTGCTCCCTGAGGACCGGGAACTCCTTGAGGGCAGGGCCTGGCCGGCCTCATTCTCGGAGGTGTCCCCATGCCTGGCGCCATGCCCACAGCATCAGTACTTGTGCAGTGAAGGAGTGACAGGTGCTCTGGCTCCCAGCTCCAGTCGGGAGCCGAAGCCTGGGCCACCTGGGGGGGCGGGAAGTGAGTCCATCACCACTGCTTCCTCATTCTGCTGCTGTCACCTCTGCTGTCACTGCTGCCGTTGGGGCCATGTTGTCCCCGGGGGGGTGTGGATTCCTTCATTCCTTTCCCACCTTGTCAGAAAAGAACTTGAGGCATCTGCAGCCCCACATGGCAGGGCTGGGAGGAGGGGAGGACATTCGAGTCTCGGCCTCCCTGCACGGCCGCCAGCAAGCACGAGGGCTTTCCAGAGAGTTCTTGCTGTCCTGGCCCCATGGAAGTAGAGTGTTCCACAAATATTTGTTGAAGGGTTTAAAAGACTGTCTCTCCAACTCTCAGAGTGCTGTGCCAATCTCTGCTCCACCCCTTCCCCGCTGGCACCACAGAATCAGAGGACAGGGCAGCCAGGGTCCTCTGATTTTGAGGCCAATGCCCTTGTTTTGGGGAAGAGGCACTCAAGGCCCAGAGGTCAAGGGCAGACAGCCCGAGGAAGCCCCAACAGTGATCATTGCTTAACAGTCACTGCAGTGCGTTCGCTTAAGAACTAGGTGTGGCCCAGGCTCTGGACTCCCGGTCCAGGGCTCCTGCTGGTGCCTGGGGCCGCCTCCCAGGGGAATATCAACCCCAGGACACTAACTTCCAAGACTAGAACTGTTACCCCACGCTTCTCCCAGATCTCTGTGCTCCAGCAGCCTTCTTTCAGCTGTTCACACCACCTTGGCCAACAAGGTCTGCTCAGAATAGTGTACCCATCACAGAGCCAGCAAGTGGCAGGGCCCGGATCCATCTCGGGCCTGCCTGACCTGGAAGGCTGGGCTCCTCCTGTTGGGCCAGGCTGTTGCCTGATAGTCACTACTATAATACAAAGTAGTCAGTGTCAAGGTCAGGGGAGAGGGGCTAGGGGTTGGCAGAGGTCATGTTGGGTTGAGTGGATCAGGGAGAGGTTCCTGGAAACAGCATTTGACCAGGGCTTCGAAGCCTGGGGCAGACCTGGCAGGAGGCAGAGGTGTGTCTGAGGGACAGCACAGAGCTTCCCTGACTGAAATGAAAGTGTGGAGGGGAGGAGCAGCAGTGGAGGCCACAAGGGACACTGCGGTGAGATGAGGGTAGGCCTTGAATGCAAGTCAGTGAGATTAGGCTGACTCCTGAAGGAACTAGGGAGCCACTGCAGATTCTTGAGCAGGGGAGCAACATACCTAGCAGGGAGGGGGAATAGCCAGAGAGGAATTGGGGGATAGAGAAAAGGTGGGGATGGGGAGTAGGGACTCTCTCTTAGTAACCAGCTTGGAGGCATTTACCAGATTATTATTCTAGGACTTATATTATCAGATTAACTAGCTGTTCCACAGTGGGCCAGAGATAGGTAAGTGTCAGCGGAGGAAGGAGAGGCAGGCAGCCACAGGACCTGGGAGGGGCAGACTGGCGAAGGGCACCTTACTTAGGCCTTTACTGTGGGTAACTCCAGACTCCTGGCGGGTGGGTGGCTTGATTGGGGCTCCTGCTGGGCAAAAGTTTTCCTTGTGCTTTCCTGGGCAGCCTCTGCAGGCAGCTCCCAGGCAAGTCCACACCCTGCCCACGGGCACCTGGGAGCACGTGGCACAGAAGCCGGAGACGTGGGTTTAAGTCCCAACTCTGCACATGCTCTCACAAGCCTGGCTCTCTCCCTCCGCTTCCTCAGTAAATCACCTGACCTGCCTACCTCAGAGGGTCACCACAGGCTTAAATGAAAAGCTAGCTCTGAAAGTGCCTTATAAACTGTAAAGTGCTGAACCAACATGTTCTTCTATTTTCCTTTGAGTAGGCCCTACCCTGAAAAGAACATCTTGCCCCTGGAAGGGTCTTAAATAAAGATCTCAGGGGCTGGCCCGGTGGCGCAGTGGTTAAGTGCGCATGTTCAGCTTCGGTGGCCCGGGGTTCGCTGGTTTGGATCCTGGGTGCGGACATGGCACCACTTGGCACGCCATGCTGTGGTAGGCGTCCCACATATAAAGTGGAGGAAGATGGGCATGGATGTGAGCTCAGGGCCAGTCTTCCTCAGCAAAAAGAGGAGGATTGGCAGCAGTTAGCTCAGGGCTAGTCTTCCTCAAAAAAAAAAAAAAACACAACAAAATAAAATAAAGATCTCAGCCACATGTGCAGCAAGGAAGGCAGCCCGGCCCTGCCCTAAGCCAGAAGCCTTAACTAGGGCAGGACTGCGGGGACTCTTCCCAGAAAGTGGGGGTTGGAGGCCTCTCAGCCACAGGGCTGCACCCAAGACCCTCATTCTGCTCTGCAGCAGACCGCCACGGTGGGGGCCACATCAGGTGCAGAGCAAAGTCCTCCCAAGCATCTTTAACGGGCCTGCTGGAGCTGCCTCTGCCTTCTGGCCCAGAGAGCCTAGGGGGCGTTCTGCTTTCTACTCTCCAGGAGACCTGAGAGTGGAAGTGGCTGGGGGCCTGCTCTGGGAGCCCACAAGCTCCTGGGCCTAGCTCTGAGTGAATTCCAGGCAGTAAGCGGAGGGTGCAACTGAACACCTTCCGTGCACCAGGCCACGGGCAAAGCTCTCCTCATCTGTCACACCACTAACGACTTTGGGCAAGCCGTACACTCTCTGAGCTTCGGTTTCCACAGCTGTTAAATGCGTGAGCTGTCCGATGCCGGATGATCTACATTTATGTCTGCTTCCCAGGGCTCTCCCAGCACCTGGCTGTGTGCCTACTGGAGCATTTCTTGCTTTCATTCATTCAGTGTACGTTCACTGAACAGCCCCCATGTGCTGTGCTGGGAGTAGGGGGCTTGTGAGGATTCAGAGGTGAGTAAAACAGGGCCGTGTGCCCAAGGGACCTCACAGCCTAGCAGGGCAGATGCTGCTAAGCAGGGCCACATCAAGGTTCTGTGGGTCGTCCCACCTGCTCCTTCTCTCCCCTCCTCTCTGGTTGCAGCCACGCTTCCTACCAACCGCCAAAACTTTGTTCATGCCGTTGTGCCAGCACGGAATGAATGAATTTCCTTTCCATTTCCTTCCCAGCCCACATTTTAAGGCCTAGCTCCAATGCCACTGCCTCCGTGAAGCCTTCTAGGATTCTTCTAGCCCAAAGCAAATTCTCCCCCTTTTAAGCTCCCGGGCACTTGCCGCCTGTCCTTGGGATATTTGTCTCACTCTTATATTCTAGTTGATTGTGCCTATGTCTTATCTTTTGGAAGGCAGGACGGTGTCTGATTCATTTCAGGGGCCCCAGAACAGTGCATAGGGCCTGGCGAAGAAAGAATGACTGGAGGCATGTGACTGGCTGCTGCCATGGAGGTAGGATTAGAGTCGGGGAACCCAGGCAGAGGGGGAATGCTGTTGAGCTTAGAAAGGAGGAAATGGCTGCAGGGTATGGGGAAGAGGCTGTGACTGAGGCATGGTAGGACAGTCAGATGGCACGGAAGCTGCTGGGCTGCAGCTGCTGGGGCGTCCATCCCACAAGTCAGACTTACAGCTGCACGGGGAACCAGTGGCTCTGGCCCCTGCGCCTGGCAGGGGGCAGATAAGCTGACAGCAGGCCTGCTTTCATTAGGCCTTCCTTCACGCGGCTTTCACTGTGTCTCTCTCCATGTCCACCCTGCGTCCCCATTCAGAGACCGAAGCCTGGCCAGGCAGGTAGCACAGGGGGACTGTGCAGGGCAGACTAGGGAACGGTCCCAGAGGCGAAGCCTGTGTTAGCACTGCATGGAGGGAATCACGCACATTCGCTCACTTCATCCTCTCCTGCTGACTTGAAGTCCAGATCATCCACCTCCACTGAGTGAATGAAGCAGCTTGGATTCAGAGAGGTGAAGTCCCTTGCTGGTCTCCCAGAAAGAAGCATGGGATTTAGGATTCAAACCCAGGTCTTCTGAGTCCCAGAAAGGAAGCTGTCTTCCAAGCCAGCGGAGGGTGTGAGCATCTTAGGAGCAGCTCTCAGAGAGCTGGGAAGTTCAGAAGCAGAGGCTGGGGAGACGGGGTCGGTGCTTCTTTGCCCCCTCAGCCTGCCTGCTCCACAGGTGGAGGCGAAAGGCTGTCAACACTGCAAGGCCCCAAGTTAGGATTGGCAGCAATGGAACAGGAGGGCAAGGGCCCCAAAGAGAAATGGCCAATACCACTGTTTGCCGAGGCAGGGCAATGGCTAGGCTTAGGGGACCTAGCCCCCAACAGCAGCACGAGGCAAGCTCCCTACCATCTTGGAGTGGGGAGAGAGAGGTCCTGCACCATGGGGACCTGATCTTAGAAGAGCTCATTAGACAGCACCTAGATGGGGAAACTGAGACCCAGAGAGCTCAGGTGTCTCATCCAAGGTCACACTGCATGCTAAGGGTAAATATGGGACTAGAACCCAGACGTCCTGCTCTTCTAATGTCCACGGGCCTCGGCCCAGGTGGGCACTCTTGCTGGCCTCCTGCCCAGGTCTGCGACGTCGGGAGGAAGTAGGGGGCAGGCGTCAGAGGCTTCTGCGCTCAGCGCATCGCTCCCCACTCCGCCCCTCGGGATCCTTTAAGAGGCGGGGCTTGGCCGCCAGCCCCGCGGCCCGGGCAAAAGGCTGGGACTTTACTCCGGCGGCGGCGGAGGACGAGTCCGTGCTCCATCAGCTGCTGCAACCGCCGCGCCCGAGCCTGAGCCACGATGAGCGGCAGGGTCGGCGATCTGAGCCCTAAGCAGAAGGAGGCGCTGGCCAAGGTGAGCCCTCAGCCTGGTCCGGCCCCCGTCCTGGGCCGTGGCCCTCGCCCTCTGCGGCAGCCAGCCTAGAAGGGGCTGGATGGGGGGCTAGCGACCATCCGCGGCGGGCGGGCGGCGGAGGGAGCAGCATCCGGTGGCACCTGGCGCCCCGCGCCCCGCGCCCCGCGCCCCGCCCCTCCTCCCTCCACTGGCCGAGGGGGCCCGGGAAGTTTGGCCACCCCAGCCCCAGCCCCGAGCGAGCCCTTGGCGGTGCCACCTGGGAAGAAGTGGTTGCTTGGAAGCCCTCGGAGGCAGCTGAGGGCACAAAGGCAACATTCATTCTGGGGACTGGCAGCCGGGCCCGGGGGGCAGGGGCGGGGGCAGGGCCCCAGGTTTCCTCCCATTTCCGGGAGGTTTTCCTCTTGCGGGGGCAGTGGCAGGATGGCAAGGGGCCTGGGCAGCGCCTTAGGAGACTTGGATAGCCCGTGCTCTGGCATCAAGTCGCTCTGCGACCTTGGGCAAAACCTGGCCCTTCTCTGTTTGCTCCTTGAGGAAATGAAATGAGGAGGTTGGACCCGATGATGTTGAAAGCATCACCCTCGTGTGTAAAGTCTCGGATCCTGCCCGTGACTCACTGGGTTGGGGTGAGTTTGAGCTGAGACCAGCTCACCTCGCTCCTGCAACCCAGGCCCCTCCCTCGCTGGGACTTGGGCTGATGCTCTTCAGAAGGCAGGTAAGCCTGCCTTTGCCTTGGCACCTGGGCAGAGAAGGGGACAACTGTTTGAGGGCTGGACCCGCCGGCCCCCCGGGTCCCCACCTGAGCCTCCTCTTTTCTGTCGCCCTTGGGGAGAGGGGAGCTTGGCTGTTTTTGGAGCCAGAGCCAATTGGGTCCAGTCTCAAGGTTGGGAAGCTCCACAGCTGGGCAGTTTTCCATTGCTGGGAAAGGGGGCTGGGGGCCAGCCATCTCCTTCCATGCCAGTGGGGCCAAGGCACCAACCCCATGAAGGCTTTTCCCCGGGCTGGGCTTCCCCTAACCCCGGAAGCCTGGAAAGGGAGGTTCCAGATTTTACTGCTGACCTGCAGGGAAAGTCAGGCAGAGAAGGGATTAGGTGGTGATTAAACTGGAAACCAGGGGCTGGGGAGGGTCCTTGGTAAGGGGTGGCCTCATGCCTGGGTCCTGGATGAGCAGTTTCCTTGGGAGTCTGGGGCCTGTCTGGGGGATAGGATGGTCTGAGTCCCTGGCTGACCTAGGCAAGGGGCAGAGGTGGCAGGTCCTCATTGGCCCCGCCTGTGGCCCCCCTATAGGTCAGTGGCTAGGGAACGGTGAGTGGCTGGGAGCAGGAGGCCTGGCAAGGGCGCCTGCTCCCCTACAGGACAGTGAGCAGGTGGAGGTGGGTGTGGCCATCCCTCGGGGTCACTGTCCACCTTCCTTGTTTGGCATTCTCTGCACTTTCGCCCTTCATGGCCTGTCACTGGAACTGTTCCCTTCACCTGGATTGCCCTCCTCCTGCTGCCTTTGAAGTCCTTCAAGCCCAGCAAATGCCATTTTTTAGATGAAGTCATATGAGACCAGTGTCTTCCTGGCCCCAGTCAGAATCAAACTCTTCCTTCGCTCTACTCCCCCAGCACAATGCTCGCCATTCCGTTATGAAGGCGGCAGAAGACCAGAGAGTGCATGCTCTGGCCTCCCCAGACCCGGGTTTGCATCCCAGCTCTGCCAGTTACTAGCTGTTTGACCTTGGGCATGTTACTTAGCCTCTCTGAGCTCTAATTCCTTCATCTGTAAAATGGGGACAGTCATACTTCTGGGGACGCTGCATGAGGCGTGAATAAGTGCCAAGTTCAGTGCCAGGCACACGGAGAATGCTTGGTGAACTGACAGCTTTTTCTGTGGCACGTCCGAGAGTGTCTACTATCAGTTAGCTGGGAACACGTCTGCCTGCCCACCACACTGGAGTGTGTAAGCGCGCGCAGCCAAGCAGGGCAGTGACTTACTCCCTTCCCACCTCCTCCCTGCTACCCAGCTCCCACTGGCACTCACGGCAGACAGAGTGCCCCGTGCAGCCCAGGTGCTCAGCCAGCGTCCGCAGAGTAGACCCGTGTTGAAGAGGGGTCCAGCAAAGCCCCTACCGAGAGTCCTGGGCAGAGGGCGGTCAGGGTGGGACCTGCCACTCACCCAGCTGCCTCTCCCTACAGTTTCGGGAGAATGTCCAGGATGTGCTGCCTGCCCTGCCGAATCCAGATGACTATTTTCTCCTGCGCTGGCTCCGAGGTGAGGGAAGCGGGGCTGCGGGAGGCTGGGGCAGGGGCTTGTTCCAGGTAAGAGAATGGCACCCTCTGGAAACCCTGCCCCGGGCAATCCGAGAACCTGCAGTATTCAGTCTTTAGAGCCAAAAGCGCCCTTGGCGATTACATAACCGCACCCCTCCTATTGGATGGATGGATAATGGACACTGAAGCTCAGAGAGGTGAAGTAACTTGCCCCAAGGCACACGGTGCTTAACCTGCAGGCAGAGAGAGGACTAGAGCCCAGGTAGGCAAACTCCCAGCCCAGTGCCCTTTCCATCCACTCGATAAATCCACTCTGCTGATGGACTTGGGGAAACGGGTTGAGGAAAAGTGGAGAAGGGCCCCAGCCATGTGGGAAGTTGGAGGCAGAGCCAAGTTTAGAACGAGAGTCTTGGCCCCTGGGAGAGGCTGGCCCCCTCTGTGGACTGTTGGAATGGCAGGCCGCCCGCTGCCAGCCTTTTAGGTGGCTTGAAGGAGGGGCAGATTACATGGGGAACATGGGGGGCTCAGCCTCACCTCAGATGACAAGACTCCCCTCTCGCCACCACCAGGCTCCAGAGCCCCGAGTTCAAGTTCCCGTTCTGCCCCCGTGAACGTGTGCCCCAGGCTCCTCTCTGGGAGAGCAGGACCAAGCCAGGGTGCCCTGCCTATTGCATGATGCGACGCAACGCGACAGAGCTCCTCGCGCATGGTGATGAAAGGGCCACATTTCTACCGGCGTCAGGCTCAAACTCAACCCTGTGACCCAACTCCTGAAATCTTTCCATTCTTTTCCCTCTTCTCCTCTCCTGTGATTCGTGTCACGTGCCACCCTCTCTGGTTCTTGTGACACACTTTTTTTATTTTGTAGAAACTTTATTACCAGACATAGAAGTAATGGAGAAAATTCCACTGTTAGATTAGCAGAGATTAAATTGTGATGTAGCCTCATAGCCCAAAATATTAAAGTACAGATCGTGCCCAATGATTATTAATAGACACAGACATACACATACATACCCTAGGGGTCTTGGGACAGGTGAAGAGATGTGTTTTCCTGTCCAGAAATTGCCTAGAGCTGGCACCCCAGGACAGGTGCAGCCAGGAGAGCCACGTGGGGCCCTGTGTGTCTCTGGAAGTGCCACTTGCTCTTTTCCCCCAAAAAACTGCAAACCCACCCATCCCCCCAGCCCACTCAGAGAAGGTGGAGGGGCAGTGCGGGGGCGGCAGTGGAGTCAGTCCAGGGCTGGAGGATATTTTGGCCCAGCTGAAGGGCTGTAGCTAGAAGGGGGTGGGTGGGGAGCGTGGGAAGATTGTGCTGCCTTAAAGGGCCAGCTGCAAGGTGATCAAACAAACCGCTGAGCCACCGTGAGGTGAAGCGCCGCTTCAGAGAGCTGTTGAATAGCAATGTAGCTTTTTTCTAGGAGGAGGCCAGCCTGGGGTTCTGGCAGCTGGGTTCCCAGGCACCCCCAATTCCCCAGTCCTGGGATAACCCCTCTCTTTGTAGGAATACCAAAGAGTGGGCTCATCCTCATTTGCTAGGTGAGAAAACCGAGGCTCAGAGAGGGGAGGGCACTTACCCGAAGGCACACAGCTAACGCAAAGCAGAATCAGAGCAGAAACCTAGGGCCCCAGATTCCCAGGCCTGCATCCTCTCCAGTAAGCCACAGCGGCCCCCTGAAGCCAAGCTCCGCCACTTCAAACAGGAGTGTCTCGTCTGCACTTTATTTGTGCCTCACTTTCCTGGGCAGGAGCTCAGGCCTGGTCAGACTCTACTGTGAATTTCAATTAGGCTTTTTCTTGTCTCTTTTTTTTTTTAAGAAACATTTTCTCTTTCTCCCTTTGATTCTAAAGGAAACGCTTGCAAGGCACACGCCAGCGGAACGTCTGTCTCTAAGCTAGGTGTGAGCCAGGGTCCCACGCTTCCCCACTTCCCCCGACGTGGGCTCAGTTTTCTGCTGGCCCCCAGGCCTGAGAGCAGGCACGCACATCTCCGCTGCTTCCCCTCGACTGGGGCTGAGCTCTGGGCAGCCCAGAGGCCAAGGAGGGTCAGATGGCACGATAAAAACAACGACGTGGTGGGAACCCTATGAGGGGGCAGAGCAGGTCTGAGTCCCCTCGTTTTCCAGGACTAGGAAGTGGTCAAATAAGGCCCCAGGACAGCTGCTCCTAGGCCGGCTTTCTCTGGCATAGCCGTGCTTTGAGCTGCCCCTGAGCAGGGCAGTGGAGCCCTGGAGAGGCCTGACTCAGCAGGTGAGGGGAGACACCAGGCGGGGTACTGCCAGGGGCAAGTGGCAGATGGCCCTCAGAGAAGACCCTGGATGTTGGGCCCTGGCAGAATAGGGTTCCCTGGAGAGCCTCCCCAAGACAAGGGGGCTCTCAGTTCACCACCTCTCCTGTTCCCTGGGAAGCTAGGGGCTCTCACAGCAGGGGTGTCCCTCCTCTGGAGGATTCCCGCTTTCACGGTCCAGCCGGGCTCCCCCATCCTGAGAGCATGTTGCCTTGCATTCTGCAAGTGTTTCTAGCTCACTGGATGATTCGGTCAGAGATGTACAGGATCTTGTCCAAGGTCAAACAGGGAGAAGATGGAGGGCTGAGATGCAAACCCAGATTGTATTCCTCTACACGTTGCCCCCTGCCACCACGATGGCACACGGAGGGTGGCAGTCGGGAGGAACTTCCCAGGAGTGACGGCTGTTGAGGATGACAGGTGTGGCACTGGTCGGATCGCTTGATGCACCCTTTGGGCGCAGGAGAGTGGACTGGATTTCACGACAGCAGAGTCAGGGAATGTGCTCGGCCACTCCCAGAGAGCAGTGATTATGGGACCGGTGACAGTCCAGAGGGCAGCCTGGCTGGCCCAGGTTCCAGGGCTGTCAGCAGATCTCGATGTCGATCCAACCCACAGAGGACATACAGCTGGGAGAGACAGTTCATAGGTCAGATGGCAAAACCGGTCACAATCCGGATCTCAAAATCTCTTTAAAAGGATGAAGTGGAGCTGACTGTAACAGGATGAAATCTGATAGTGATGGATCCAGAAAACCACGCCACAACGCAGGGGACAGAGGCTTAGTAGCAGCACAGGTGGAAAGGATTTGGGGGTTTCGGTTGACTGTAAGCTTCACCTGAGTTAAGGGTGTGACCGTTGCCAAGAAAGTTCTTCGGCTTTATTGGAGAAGGGTAGGTCAGCTCTAGACAACACACTTTAGGAGGGGTACTGGAAAACAGCCAAAGGGAGCTTATTTGGGTGGACTTGAAACCAAGCTGTAAGGACTGGTTAAAGGACCCACGGATGGGCAGCCTGACAGCAGGGGGACGCAGGGCGGCAGCACGGCATTTACAGTATTGGAAAGGGGGTCACGTGGCTGAGGAAGCCACCCTGCTCTCTTGAGTCTCTGGAGTGGCTCTCTGTTGAGTATAACAGTGAGGACTGAGTGCGAACGGCAGCTCGGATTGTCTGGGAGCAGGTGGCCTTGGGGGGCAGTGAGGTCTTTGTGTTCAAGCTTGAGAGGGATAAGTTGTTGGGGTTCAGGCATAAAATAAAGAGCTGGCCCAAGCGAACTCTAATTCTGAAGCTTTCCGGGAACCCGGGGAAGAGGGCCCTCTGTGTCCCATTGGGGTCCATGTGGGTCCTTTGAGGACGTGGCAGAGTTGACTGGCGGCTCATTTACCCCTCCATTCTACTGGGATATTCTGCCAGCTCCGCCCTAGAATACAGGCAGTGTTCATCCTTGAACTGTCGGTCAAGTTCTCAGGACTGGCCGTTAGATGGAGGAGATTAACTTTGTGTAGGGGAAGGCTAATGGTAAGGGGGTCCAGAGTTTGCTTTCCCTGAGAGGAGCTACGACCCTTCACCTGACTGCATCCAAAGGGTAAAACTCTTTTGACCCCGAAGTTGCCGTGCTGCCCGCACCTGAGCTGTGGGTGCTCCAAAAGCCCTCAGAGGTCCTCATCTTAGCTTCCATGCGGGGTGATCTGAGAGTCAGCTGGGGCGATGATGGAGTGGAGCCAGCCCCAGGATGGGAATAGGGATCTCTCTCTGTCCTTGGGCACCCGGTCTGCTGCCCTAACCCTGACCACGTTTCCCTATTATAGCGAGAAGCTTCGACCTGCAGAAGTCCGAGGCCATGCTCCGGAAGGTGAGATCCGTTTGGCTCCAAATCCCACTGTTGCCTCCGTTCCTGCCCATCAGAATCAGATGGTGCTTGGGTTTCTTTTGCCCAACCCCACCCACTCGATCACAGCCTGTGGCTTGTGTAACATATCTGAGTATTAGCCGACCACTATTGCCTTATCCCTCTGGGACAAAGGGCATTCCCTTCCCTGGAAACACAGAGCTTTCACAGTTCTGGGCCAGCTAAGAATTATAATCTGTTCAGCCGAGACCTCTAAAACAGGCAGTGCTTTCTTTTCCATTCCTGCCAGTTGCCTTCATGTGACTTACCTGTGGTCTGGGGGTCTGTTCGTGCTGTCACCTATTGCTAGATGCCTCTTAAGGGGTCCCCTCGCCCCCGGTTTTTAAAGCCCTGATTGTGTGTTTGCAGCATGTGGAGTTCCGAAAGCAAAAGGACATTGACAACATCGTGAGCTGGCAGCCTCCAGAGGTGAGGACAAATGATCCTGCCCCGCCCTATGAGGTCTGTTAGACCCACAATCTGCGTCTTGGGTCTGTCAGACTGGGGCCCTCAGAGGAAAGGTCTGACAAGGCCTAGGGAGCCCTGGTGGTTCCCAGAATGGGTATCCACTGGCACCCAGGGGAGGGCTGTGGAGAGCGAGTTGACGAACCCAGAGGAAGGCCCTGGGATACAGGGAAGATATGGCCGCCCTGGGCCTGCTGACCAGGTGCCTGCTCTCTGTCTTTGCCCAGGTGATCCAGCAGTATCTGTCAGGGGGCATGTGTGGCTACGACCTGGATGGCTGCCCCGTCTGGTACGATATCATTGGACCGCTGGATACCAAGGGTCTGCTCCTCTCAGCCAGCAAACAGGACTTGCTCAGGACCAAGATGCGGGACTGTGAGCTCCTTCTGCGCGAGTGTGCCCGCCAGACGGACAAGGCGAGTGGACCAGCAGGGTTGAAATGAGTTCATCATGGGAGACGCGTTCGAGCAGGAGCAGGAATGTCACACAGGGGTTTAAGTACAGCCTCAGGGCTGAGGCCTAAGACATTTGGATTTCATAAACCAGTGAAATTTCAAAGTTTGAGAGACTGACATATGTTACCAAATTTTTATTTTTCTAAGTAGGGACTTAAAAAAAATTGTATCAGCTACTCTTGCCGTAATTAACCCCCAAAACTATAGGAATGGCATAATCTCAAAATAAAGGGCAATCTTTTGCATTGAATAAATTTAGCTTCACAAAGAATTTACGACATTATCGTTACTTTTCTCATTTATCTGGGCACCAGTGAAATCTTTGTCATGGACTACCCTATCTTTGGACAAGTATTTGGGTACTGCTGGTGTAGATGAGCTCCGATTGTGTGCTGCTTAAACTCTGTATTGAAAACAAAGATAAGGACAGCTGATTTCCTTACTGAGAAAAAGACGGAAGAGCAAGCTGGAGCTGCCACCATGATCTTCTTCCTTGTTTCCTCTTCAGCAGTTGAAAAGATCCGGGGAAACAGCGTCATTTGTTTGGGAACATTTCAACACTGTCATCCACAGACACTCACTGAGAGCCGCATGTGTGCGAGACCCTGCAGGGCTGGGGATGCAAAGATTAGATGGGATGTGACCTTAAGGGCTTAGGTTGGACAGGGAGCATCTGTGCCTAGGGAAAAGTGGCCGCACGGGACCCCACAGCTGAGCACTACCTGGGTGCTGCACACAGAGGAAAAAGGAGGCCACCACATCAAACTGCAGAACAGAAGGGACCTCACATGTAATCTACGTCCACCCAGTCATTTACTGATGAAGACACTGAGACCCAGGCAGGAAGAGTGACTTGCCTGGGCCATAATTTGGGCCTGGGGTGATTATCTTGATTTGGAAAACCCTAGGTTCAGCCCTGTCCAGATCTGGTTGCAATACGGGCACATGACACAATCAGCATTTGCCCTGGATCAGGGTGGGCTCCTGCAGTGGCACAGCCTGATGTGACTCTCTGCTCCTCTGTCCCCTGCAGGTGGGGAAGAAGGTGGAGACCATCACCCTGATTTATGACTGTGAGGGCCTTGGCCTCAAGCATCTCTGGAAGCCTGCCGTGGAGGCCTATGGAGAGGTGAGGGGCAGGGCTCGGAGGTGAGAGGGGGGGGAGCGGGCCCCTCTGCTAGGAGGCCCAGTGGGATGGCTGAGGCGATAGGGGCAGAGTCTAGCCTGGAGGATGCAGGGCCTCTCTCTCTGGCACAGAGCTGTGAGGCAGCTGGACTCTGATTTTGTTTCCACAGTTTCTCTGCATGTTTGAGGAAAACTATCCGGAAACACTGAAGCGTCTTTTTGTTGTCAAAGGTATGTTGGGAAGTACCTGTGATGAAGCCAGATGGGAAAGGGGCCCAAAATATTACTGGGACAGATTCAGGAGAGTGAAACAGAGTGAGCCACAGGAGGGGTGGAAGGCCTCGTTCAGAAGACCGGCCTAGTGGCCGGCCCGGTGGCGTAGTGGTTAAGTTCACACGTTCCGCTTCTCAGCGGCCTGGGGTTTGCCAGTTCGGATCCTGGGTGCGGACATGGCACCGCTTGGCACACCATGCTGTGGTAGGCGTCTCACATATAAAGTAGAGGAAGATGGGCATGGATGATAGCTCAGGGCCAGTCTTCTTCAGCAAAAAAGAGAAGGATTGGCAGCAGTTAGCTCAGGGCTAATCTTCCTACCAAAAAAAAAAAAAAAAAAAGACCGGCCTTGACACATGCAGACCACTTTACAATTCACAGACCTTTTAGGATTTGTTACCTCCTTTGAGCCCCCCGCTTTGGAAGATAGGAAGACTATACCTGCTTGACTCTACCCCCTGGACAGACGGGGAAGCTGGGACTCAAGGAGGTGCCCATGCCGAGCCTCACACCCTGGGAACTAGGGAATGTGTGGCCTGACACGGGGGGCTGTGAAAGACACTGTTAGGGACAGAATGGGCACCATTCCTGGCCTCACGTCTCCTTGTCTCTGTTCCAGCCCCCAAGCTGTTTCCTGTGGCCTATAACCTCATCAAACCCTTCCTGAGTGAGGACACTCGTAAGAAGATCATGGTCCTGGGGGGTGAGTAGGCCCGACTCTTCTCCACTCCACAAGATGGTCTGTGGCCCAAACCGAGGATGGCTTTAGAGGTGTGGCCGTAGCCACCAGGGTGAAGGCTCCCTCTGCTGGTTTGGTAGCAGTGGGACCCAGGAGCAACCGGGGCCAGGCTAGAGTCTTCCTGTCTGTTTCCATAAGAATACTTTCTCTCAGACATTCTAGAAGAAAGTATTGGGCTCAGCATCCAAAGATGAGTGATGCCCATCCTTGCCCTCGGGGAGCTTACAGTGTAACAGGAAGGAGAAGCCCTTTAGAGAGGAAGCTAGGATAGAAATTAGAAGAGGTACCAGGAATGGTGTAGAGAAGGTGCCAGGGAGGTCACAGGAGCAGAGGTTGCTTTCAGTTGGGGGCAACTAGGAATGGCTTCCTTTAATGAGCACCTACTGTGTGCTGAGTACTGGACTAGATGCCGAGGCTACAAAGATGAATAAGACAGAGTCCCTTGAAGAGCTCTTAGCCTCTTGGGGAAGGGAGACACAAGCAGACGTCTATCAGCATGATATGTTAAATATACAAGAGGGGGATGGGAAGGTGTGTGGGGAGGCCCAGCAGGGGCACCCACCCCACGTGACCGAGGGAGGAGCTGGTGCCTACCTGGGCTGGGTGTTGCGGAGCCAGTAAGAGGCAGCCAGATGACGCAAGGCAGGAAGAGCAGCACTGAGCAAAGACCTTAGGCACCAAGGTTGTGGTTGTTGTAGAGGCAGGCAGGGCGTGGGAAGAGATGCGGCTGGAGAGGGAGCCCGGAGCTGGGTCACAGAGAATCCAGGGCACCATGCTGAGAAGCTGGGACATGACTCCACAGGCCACTGGGAACCAGAGAAGAGTTCTGAGCAGCGGACTGCCAGGATCAGATTTTCAATTGAGACCCATTGTACCGGCAAGATTGTGCAGGACAGACACCAGTCTGCACGCCACGGCCACAGTCCGTGCAAGAGGTGTTTCAAGCCTGAGCCGGGACACTGGCAGAAGAGAGAGAGAGGAGGGCATGGATTTGAGACTTACTGAGGAAGTGAAACAGCAGAACTCAATGGACTGGATGTAGGAGGAGAGGAAGAGAAGGCTAGAATGACTCCCTGGTGTCTGGCGTGAGTGACTGAGTATTGCAGTCACTCTGATGCAATTAGTTACTCGGAGAATAAGCTTGAAGTTGAGTTTGAGTCGATGAGATAGACAGATGTTGGGGACACTTGAGCCTGAAGCTTGGGAGAAAACTGCAGTCTGGAGATTTGGGAGTTATCAAATATAGGCAGCAGCGAAAACCTTGAGAACAGATAAGACTGAACAGAGGCTGAACCCTTGGGAATATCCAAGCTCAAGGGTAGGCAGGGAAAGAGGAACCCAGCAGGTCAACAGGGGATTGGATACGCAGAGAGGACATCGGGGCGAGGGGAAGGCCGGCAAGGAAGACGCACAGGAATCAAGCCAGCCAGGGACAGGCACAAGTCGAGTTTTGCTGGAACATTAAGTGGAGTGGTGGGAGAAAAGGCTAGAAAGGTAGATTAGGCCTGGCTCATGGAAGGCTTGATGCCACCTATGGAGTTGAACTTGCGGGTAGGTAATACGGATTCTGAAGGTTTCTGAATGTTCACCTTTAGGCAACACATTGAAAGTGGAGATTTTCCAGGTGTGTGCCAGTGAGCCCTGGGAGTGGACTGAGGCCGTCTGGGTTCTGGTCCCAGCTCCGGCAGCTTCTCGTTGCCTCAGTTACTCTCTCTGTAAGATGGGAAGACTCCTCCTGGCCTTGTTCCACCTCTCCAGCTGAGCTGGGGGAAGAAAGACAAAATCCGAGCAAAAGGCTCTGATGATTTTTGGCTTTTCTGCTGCTGCCACCCACCATGAGCATGAGACAGGTTTCCTGGCAGCAGAGCTGTGGAGGACGTTCAGTCTGTTTTCCCACCCACACCTGAAACCCTTTCAACCAAACCCGCCTCGGGCTGAGAAGGTACAGGGTCTTCCAAAGACGAGGGAAGCGATTCACTCTGGGCTGGTCAGTGGGGCTTAGCAGCCCAGATCAAATCACCCGGCGACCACAGACACCGTGTTCCAGGAGTTGCATGGTCTCAGGTCCCTAGAAATCTGAGGGCTGGGAGACCCTGGACCGTCTCTGGGTTTCCAGCCGGCACCAGCAGCAGAGGACACTGGGTTCCACCCCATGACATGAAGCTGCTGCCTATATCTGGTTTCCAGTATTAAAACCTCGTATTCGGCTGATAACCTGTTTAGGAATTTGAAGTGGTGGAGAAGCGTTTCTCAGCATTGGTTGCGCTAGCTTCAAACTCTCCTTGTCAGAAAAGGGCTTGGTTATAAAAAAAATGAACCAAATCACTGGCAGCTAAACAGCCTAAAACAACAGGAGCAGAAGTGAAATGGTGGCTGGGGCAAAGCCACGGGAACCCATTTAAGGGATGACTCTACAGTGACACATTCACTTAATTAGTCATGATTGAGCTCGATGGTGTGTAGGTGACAGTAGGGCATGAGACACGTGGTCGTGTTCTCACAGAGTCAGTCTGACCAGGGCAAGTCCTGTTGATTCAGGCCCTCTGGGCTGCTGCACATGCTGTTCCCTCTGTGTGGAATGCCCTTCTCTGCTTTCTTTGTTCCCTCCTGCTCACACTGCAAATGTTTGTATCACCTTCCTGGGAGTGACAGTACATTTGCATATGTGTAGGGAACTATACAGTTTGCAACACCCTCTCAAGTCCTTAGTTCACTTCTGTCTCACTGTAACCTTGCAACTAGGAGCAACTAGGCTCAGAATGAAGAGATTTGCCTAAGGCCGCTCAGCGGGCCAGAGGCAATGGGGACAGGGCCCCAGTCTCCTGATTCCTGGGGCAGGGCAGGGCAGGGCCCTGGGTGACGGCTCCTCTTGAACCCCCTGCAGAGCTGTGTGCCCATCACATGCTCCTAAAGCCCGTGTTTTGCGTGCGGGGGTGGATGGGTTTTTTTCTGCCTCTTGTGCGCATGACCAGGGCTGTGATGCAGTCTTGCCTAGTGCTGACCCTTCTTGCTCCTTCCTTCCCTCTCCTGCCAGCAAACTGGAAGGAGGTTTTACTGAAATACGTCAGCCCTGACCAGCTGCCTGTGGAATATGGGGGCACCATGACCGACCCTGATGGAAACCCCAAGTGCAAATCCAAGGTATGGGCCGCCGGGGGCCGGAGGTGACCAGGGAAGCCTGGCTCAAGTACACATTCCAGCTCACTCCTTGCTCTGCTTCTAGATCAACTATGGGGGTGACATCCCCAAGAAGTATTACGTGCGAGACCAGGTGAAACAGCAGTATGAACACAGCGTACAGATTTCCCGGGGCTCTTCCCACCAAGTGGAGTATGAGATCCTCTTCCCCGGCTGCGTCCTCAGGTAGGGTTCTGGGCCCTTCCGGGAGACCTGAGCCTTTCAGCTGTAGGTGCTGGTCGGTGGGCTGGGGTGGGAGAAGCCTTGATGGAGAACCCCAGAGGGGGCGCACACAGATGGAATCATGTCTAAATGGGTGGATGTCCCCTGCAGGTGGCAGTTCATGTCAGATGGCTCGGACATCGGTTTTGGGATTTTCCTGAAGACCAAGGTGGGGGAGCGGCAGCGGGCGGGGGAGATGACGGAGGTGCTGCCCAGCCAGAGGTACAATGCCCACCTGGTCCCTGAGGATGGGACCCTCACCTGCAGCGATCCTGGCATCTGTAAGTATCCATGTCTTGGCTTGAAGCCCCTGCTCTAGCTGTCTGCCTGTGAGGTCCTCTTTCTCATGGATTTAGGCTGTCAGACGGTTAGAACTAGACGTGGGGCTCCCTCAGTTCAACCCTCTGCTTGCATAGATGCGGAAGCCTAGTCTTGGAGAGGTGAATGACTTGCTCGGGGTGACCCAGCTACTTACCACCGGGTGGGACCCTGACCGGATACTCCCAGGTAGAGGTGAGTCAGCTGCGAGGTGATCACAGGGATTCAGAGCATCTGCTCTCTGGTCCAGGTCTGACTGGGTCCATCGCTGTGACCAGACAGTTCTTGGGGATGCACCTTCCCCAGATGGCAGAGCGGCAGAACCGGCTGGGTGGGTGTAGGATCCCAGGGTGAGCAGACTGCTGGAAAGCCCAGCCCTGACCCCTCTGAGAGTCACTCATCTCCAAGTTGATCAAAAACTGGGCACAGGATGTGAACAGGAAGTTCACCTGAGAGGAATAAAAATGGCCACTAGGCATTTGAAAGGTATACACCTCACTCAGCTTTGCAGTATCGATTAAAATTCCCTTTGGCTCAGCAATTCTACTTCTGGACGTTTATCCTACAGCAATATGTACACAAAGACACAAAGAGATAGGTACAAGGATGTTCCTAGCAGCCTGGGAAGCTGGCAGTAAACTAAATGGCTTTAATAAGGTCTTGTTAAATAAATGAGGGTCCCTCCATACAATGGAATACAGTATACCCGTTAAGGAGAATAAGTTGATGTGTGAGATGTCTGGTACATGTTCAAAAAGTAAAGCATGAAATATAGCACATATAGTATACACTCATTTTGGTTAAAAAAAAAGTGTACGTAGAAAAGAATTCTGGGGAATCTATGCTGACTCCAGTGGTGGTTATCTCTGGGGTGGTAGGAAGCTTATAGAGGGTTTTCATTTTTTACACCACTTCTGCAAACACAATTTATTTTACAATGACCATGTACCACATTTATGAGCTGAAAAACCACCGACACACACAAAAAAACCCCATCAACTCTCCAGTTTCCTTTCTGTCAGAGCCAGTGGGCCAGGCGTGGACAATCAATGAGAGCCAGGGCTTTCCTGCCAAGCCGAGTTGGACTTGTCTGCTGACTGGTCCTTAGGCACGTGACCTTGCCTCTCTGGGCTTCAGTTTGCTGACTGCTACCATGGGGATCAAATCTCTACCTCATAGGGTCACATGATGATTAAATGTGATAAGGTCTGCGCCGCATAATGCCTGGTGGACAGCAAGCACTCAACATCCTGTAGCCACCATTATTATTACCAAGGTGAGACCTGGGGGAGAAGGGCCATCCCGGAGAAGGCGCTGGAGACGGGAGAAGCCCTGTGCCCCTTTTCTACGGCAGCAGCGCCGGGAGATCTGAACTAGCCCCACAGATGTCTCGGCCTCCATACTTGTCCACACCATCACCCCAGCCTCAAGTTCTGTGTCCTCCCCCACTTCCCAGGCAACCGTGAATCTCTACCGCCCCCTCCTCACAGATGCTCTGTGTATGGCTCCCCGGGGAGGAGGAGTATTCTTGTTAGTAAGCAGCCGGGTCCTGGGGGAGAAGGCGTGTATGGTGTGCTTCAGCAAGAAGGCGGCCTTAGCACCAGCCCAGATACTGTTATCCACAGAGCGTAACGCACTTTTTGTACATATGAGCTTGAATTTCTTTTTTTAAGAGACAGGGAAGCTGAGGAGAAGGGATGTTAGCTCTTCCACAAAGTAGCTGGCATAGACACCAAAAGAGAGAAGACAGCAGAGAATCCTAGGGTCCTGGTCCAGGATCTCTTGGCCGTAGACTATTCTAGAGATGGTCAGGTCTACCCCTGATGTGACACAAGAGAGAGTGGAGTCCCAGACCAACGAGGTAATTTATTCAAGATCACACAGCCAGTAGCAGAACCCAACCCATTTTCCAGCACTGCCCATTGCCCTCGATAGTCCCTGAAGGACACAGCCCGAGAAAGGACCAGGAACCTCTGAACATAATGAGGCTTAGGTTGGCAAATCCCAAATTTATTTCAGCTCCTCCTAGATACGTTCCCAGATGGAACGGTTGTCTGCCTGCGGGGCCTTGACTAGGAGCTGCTTGTTGTTCATTCCCAGGAGGAGCAGAGGCAGCCATGCCCCCTTCCCAAGTGTAACGACAGTGGGGTGGGATCAGCTGTTGTCTGGGGCCATGGCTCAGCTTAGGCCTGAGCCCGGAGAGAACCCAGTGTGAGGATACAAGCTCACTTGTGGGAGGGCAATGCCCTTGGAGAACCAGGTGACCCCCTGCAAAGTGGAACATAACCACCGAGTGGAGAAATTTGAACTCCATGCCAGCCTCCAATGGCAGGAACACATTGACCCTCCCCAGGCTGCTCTGGGCCTCACCCAAACGTGCTCAGTACCTTTGGTGGAGACCCAAAGTCTGATTTGATTCCACTTTTACTCTCCACTATTTCCTAAGGGCCTACTGAGCGTAGAATACTCTACTAGGAAAGAAAAAATTTCAGAAAGAAAGATCTAGACTTTCTCTGCCAGGAATGCACAACGTGGTCTAGAAGACTCGGAACAGTGTATGAAGCTTAAACAGCTCTGCCGGGCAGAGCTGGGGTGAAGAGAGCCCAGTTGGTCTAGAGGCCTGGTTGCTGAGTCCAGCTAGTATTTTGAGCAAGTATCTCTGAATACAGTCATTCGTCGCTCACCATTGGGGAAATGTGTCATTAGGCAATTTCGTCGCTATGTGAACCTCACAGACTGCACTTATACACCTAGGCTCTGTGGTACTAATCTTAGGGCACCGCTGTCGTCGGCGCGGTCCATTGTTGACTGAAATGTCCTTATGCCGTGTGTGACTATAATTAGGTTTTGTTTTCCTTCCTCTTAAAATGAGGGGAGTGGGCTAGAGCAGGAGATCTTAGTCTGGGGTTCATGGACTCCCCCAAGCAGTGATTGTAAATCTTAAAGACCAAATCCCTCCCTTTTCTAACAGTGTCGAGATGTCCGCTTCACTGTTCTGAAATGAAATTCACAGATAATGTAACTCACCTACACACGTAATTAAAAAAATCAGTATGATCTCCTCTCTGGAGAAATAAAAGGAAGCTAATTTAGAATATATATACTTTTCAATACGTAAACGAGAGGGCACCATTATACCCACGCACCGCCCTCTCCAGAGTGGTACCTTGCCCACTGGGAACCCCTGCCCCAGAGGGCCCACGATAGGCTCCAGGGGATCTGAAATTGTGTGCTTTCATCAGATTCTCAAGGGGTCAGTTCCTCAACAAAAGTTAAGGAGCCCTGGCCTGGAGGATCTCTGGGGGCTCCCTGAGTCTGTGAGTACATGCTTAGTGTCAACATGAAGCATGTGGTTCATGAACGCCACTTCCCTCAGGCCTGGGCCTCAGAATATCACGCTGGGCAGAGCTGTCACCATCCTAGTGCTTGGACCAGTTGTGCAAAGACTTCTCCTCCAGCATGACAGACTCTGGTTGCTAAGGCTCTGTCATCCAGGGCGGAGAGGAAGCTTCCCTCTTTCCAGAGGGCCCATTGGTCCTGAAAGAGCTCTGGCACAGAGAAAATCGATGACTAACGCTCACTTCGCATCTTGAAGGAAGAGTGGGTGGTGTGTCTGCCCTCGCTCTAAACTATGCATGTTATCTAGGGGCAGGAAAAGACAAAGGTTAAATCTCAGGATTAAATACACAATTTTTTTTTTTTTTTTTGGCTGAGTAGAGTGGGAGAAGACCAGGATAGGGGAGGGGCAGAGCTGGTGTTTTTGTTTTCACACTCCGTTCTCTTGAAGGGGTGTTTGACTGAAATGGGACACCTTCTCAGACAAAGAAGAGTTAGGTTAAAAGCCGTCTGTTCCTTGGCCAAGGCCTGGAAGCTTCTCTGCCAACTGCATGTCCATGTTCTCTCCTCAGAGGAAACCACCGCTAACAGGTCTTGCCTATTATCCTATCAAATATTTTCCATCCTTTTAGCAGCATGACATGTTTCCAGAACATACAGGACATGTACACACATGCATACATGCACAGGAATTACATCTGTCATTCAGTGTATGTTTGAAGGCATTTTGAAATTGTAAAACTCGTCACAGGATTTAGGAAAACTTTCCCTTTGGAACAAGACCCTGAGTAATACCATCAAAGAGAACTTGGGAATATAAGTAGATCAAGTAGCAAAGCCAAAAATTTTTTTTTACATATATATTGACAAAAATGTGAGAAACTATTTATAAGTTGTTCTGCAACTTGCTTTTTCGGCCTAAGGAGACATTGTGGACAGTTTCCCCAGCCACGTCTTACGTGATTTGATATCAGAATAGTATTTCATCATATGGATCGCAATATAAACCTTTTAAACAATTCACTTTTGACCATTTGAGTTTTCCCAATCTTTTATTATTTCCAACAGGGGTGCAGTGAACATCTCTGTCCATTTTATCCATTTATCTTTCTGTGGGATAAATTCCTGGCTCAGAAAGTTTGCTCATTTTAACTTTTGTCAGAAACTGAACAGAGGCAGGGCTTTCCAGGGTGCAAGTCAGGAGCAACGTGGACCGGGGGGAAAATTCCAGCTCCATCACTTCCTCATTGTGTGACACAGTGACCTCCTTTTCCTATAAAACAGGACTAATGCTGAACTCAGAGTTACTCTGCAGAATAGTGAAATATCATATATAGATTACCAGCCCAGTGCTGAGACACATAAATAACCGTTGTTACCATTACTATTATTATAATAACTGTGCTGCTGCTAATCCTATTCCTGCCTTTTAAGGCCCCATTCCCACTTCAAGCTCTAACTCCTCTAAAGAGCTTTTCCACATGATTTCAGTCTGTAGGGCCCTCTCTTTCCAAGCCGTTACGGACGTGGTTGTCTCTCTCACTCATCTGGCACGTGGCATGTTCTGTCATATTGTTTTTCCCTCTGTGAACATCTTGTCAACCCATCTAGACTGTTTCAGAAGGTGAAGGACCATCGCTTATGCCACCTTTGTCGTCATTACCTACCACAGTGCCTTGCTCAGCCAACCAAAATCGCTGTCCCCAAGCCCGCTGTCAGAATTGCCTGAATGTCTGGTTTTCTGCCTCCCCTCAGATGTCCTGCGGTTTGACAACACCTACAGCTTCATTCATGCCAAGAAGGTCAGTTTCACTGTGGAGGTCCTGCTTCCAGACAAAGCCTCAGAAGAGAAGATGAAACAGCTGGGGGAAGTCACCCCAAAGTAACGCCTCCTCCCACAGCAGGCCTGGCTCCCTCGTGTCTCCCTGTCAGTTTCTGTCCCTTGTAGCCGTCATTTTTCCAGCACGCTGATGCCCAGAGAAACTCGGCTGGAAGACAGACCTTGGGCTGGATCTGGGAGCTTTCATTTCAGAATAGGAAGAGGGAGAGTACAGGAGTGGGTCTCCTTGCCTGTCCTATTACTAAGGAGTCCCCAGGGGCTGGGCACCGTGATAGCATCTATCTGTCCTGTAAGCTGTGCCAACTTCACCTACCAGTGACAGCTGAGACAGGAAGGGGAGTACCGTGGGGTGGCAGCAGGGAAGACATTAGGAAAAGGGGCAGAGGTCGAAACCTAACACTTCAGGGAAGCCAGCAGCAGGTGAGGAACTTGCTCCCAAATGAACGTGTAAGTCTAGATCATAATGAAGAATAGCAAGGTAGCTAGAGTTACCGGGGGAGTCAGAGCTTCTTCTAGACTTTCTGTCACCGAGGCTGGGATCTTTTGGCTTTTCCCAGGTTTCAGGAGGTGGCCCGGAGTCAGCATAGATCTTCCCACTCTGGCAGACGGCAAGCCTCTCCCTCAGCTTGAGAACTGCAGCAACTCCTGGGTCCCTCCCGTTGGCTGCCTCTTTAATTACTAACGACTGTCAGTGACTCAGAGCTTCCTGGGGCTGTGAGCTTTGGTACTCAGCCACTGTCCTCTAATGCAAACAAAGCACAGGGAAATTCCCTCCAGGGACCCCAGCTCCGAGGAGGGCCAGGGGGCTGGGGTGGGTGTGAGACCTGGGGCTCCCACTCTCCTTTTCAGTGCCACCAGCTTCTCATCAAGTAACTCCGTTTGACCACCCCACACAAAAACGAGAAGTGGGATCAAGGCAGTAGGTCTCAGTGAGGGTATTTCCCAGTCTGAGTCTCGCGCCATGCCTGCCAACCCGTCTCCTGACTGACTTGAGCAAGGCGTTGGCGGTTCCCTCTCTGTGGGAAGCGGATGGTGGTGCAGTGGGTTCCTGGTGCCTGGCGGGGAGGCTGCCCGGGCAGGGGGCCAAAGGCCAGGCCACATCTGGCAGAGCCAGGGGCTGGGAGCAGCCACAAATAGCCGCAGGCGCCGAGCCCCTCCGCCCACGTGACAAGTAGGGACGGCCGTGGGGGCGCTCAGCGACTAGCGGCTGGAGGGCACCAACTCTGCTGCCACCACAGCGCTTGCAATCCTGCGTCCTGCACACGTGCACCAGGTCCTGGGCTGCACAGAACACGGGAAAGCGGCCGCGCCTGGGCCCTCGCAGGACCTCCTGTCTCTCCGAACCCCAGGCCCTGGGTCGGCCTGGGAGCTGGTCTGGCGAAGCGGAGGGAGCACGAGCAGGGCCAGGGCAGGCGCGGATGGGAGGGGGCCCGCGGCTGCAGGGGCCCCAGCCAGACCCCTCAGGAGGACAGCCCGATCTCGGTTTACAACGCTTTGTTAGGAAAGTTAACCAATGAATAAAGCAACGTTCAGTGCACAGAAAGTGGAAGTCAATGCCCACCACCTCGCTCCTCGCTGCCCCTCGTTCAGACCCCTACACTTCGACCTCAGGCGTATAGGAGCGTCCACGCGCGGAAGCCGGGGCGCATGCGCAGAAGCCCTCCTGGCCGCCATCTTTACTAAGGGTGCTCCTGCCGCCTTGGCTGCCAGGGCGGAGGCCCCGCCCCTTCGGGCGTCCCGGAAGCTTCCTGCGTGCCAACGAGTGCGGGTGCGGCGGGTGCGGGCAGCGCTGGCTGGGGGGCCCTGATTGGGAGGGAGGCCGAGCAGCGACGATCACGTGGTGTTAGGGACCGTCTCCCAATTCCGCGTCAGCACTGCCGGTGTTTCGGGGGCTACGGCTCGCTTTGAACCAGAGCCCAGATTCCTGGGAAGTCGCCCCTCACTGGGCTGGCCTACAGGACGCTACAATGACAGAAACGCCCAGGCCCTCAATAGGGAGTCACTGGTCTTCATTTTCCCCATCTCTATTTGATGATGATAAAAGCTAATTCTTTAATGAGTGCCTACCGGGTACCCACGCTACAACCGTGCGCTTACCGCCTTGGGTTGTTGCAAAGATTCAAGGAAACAATACGTGCAAAGCGCTTAGAGCAGAGCCTGGTACTAGTGAGCGCTCAGTGAGTATTGATTATGCTTATTTTTTACAGACGTGGTTAACAGCTAACTGGCAGCACAACTGGGGTTTAAACCCAGGACTGCCAGCCTTTAATGGCTGCGCCTTTGCTCGGTGATACCGGAAAAGGATTCACAGAGCTGTCGGGAAGTGCACGCGTTGCTCACATGGGTAAACTGAGGTCCAGCAGGGGAAGAGTTTCCTCCATAGTAATCACTAACTCCCAAGTCCATTCTGTTCTGCTCATTTCCCTGAGTCTTGTACTTCAACCCTTCATTCATTCATTCATTCATTCATTCATTCCTGTCCCCAAGAGGCTCAGTCTGGGGGCACACGATCCAGTTAGACCCCGGGGCTTGATAGATGAACATGGCGCCTGCCGGGAAGGGACTCTAGAGTCCGAGCAGCCACCTCACGGGGGTGCTGACCACTCACTCCCCCAGCCTCATTTACTGAGCTCACCTAGGAGCACGGGGATCTGGAGCCCCACTGCCTGGGTTCAAATCCCGGCTTCACCACTTGGCAGCTGTATGACCTGGGAAAGGGACCCTACTTTTCTGTGCCTCTATTTCCTCATCTGTGAAATGGGAATCCCAGGCTAGGGGCGGGGGAGGGGGGCGAGGGTTAAAGAAGCAATCCGTTTAGTCTTTAGCCAACGATCTGGCTGGTAGTAACCTCAATAAATGATGACTGTTATAATTCATCCACGCCACCGTCCAGGGAATGGATGCTGTAGTGTCCCCCATTTAACAAAGTGAGGCTCAGAGAAGTTCAGATTCTTGCCCGAGGTCACACAGCCAGGAAGGGTAGCATCCTGCATTTGAACCCCGTCTCTTTGGCTCCAAAACTACAGTCGGTCCTGGGAGAGAGAGGATCGCGCCGACAGCTCAATCCCAGAGAAAACGTGAAGAAAATTAGTCTGTAAAACGTAAGCGCGGAGAGGGGCTTCAGTGCGCGAGGGAATTTGCAGACGCTCCCTGCTGCTGGCGGGGGACAGCACGACCTGCCCTTCAGTTAGGGACCTTTAGCCTACCAAGCGCTAGTGGAAGCCGAGGTGGCAGCGGCGGCAGGACCGGCTGCAGAGGCTGAGGCCGAGGCGGAAGCGCCATGTCCGAGCCGCCCTCGCGGGGTGCCGAGCGGGACCTTTTCCGGGACACCTGGGTGCGGTACCTAGGTGAGCGCCGGGCGAGGGCGTGCGACGACCCCACCACCACTACCACGTGCCTGGGGAAGCAGGGGTCACCAGACGCCGGTCAGGGAGAAAGTGGGAGGATCTTAGTTGTCATTCGGCCTGGCCCGGAGACTGGGCTCAGAGAGGGCTAGGGACTTGCCCAAGGTCACCCAGCTCTCTGGTCGGCCCATCCCTGCTCTCAGGATCTCTGCTGGTCGGTCTCCCAGGTGGAAGCTCGAATCGAGCTAGGAGGAACAGGGCTGCTGTCTCTGGCACGCCCCAGCACTGGCTGGCGGTGGAGTCAGGGCTCTGGACTCCATCTCAGCTTCTCACTCACTGCCTCTGCCTGAGCCTCAGTTTCCTCCTGGGCAAAAAGGGATGAACACAGGGTCTCTCTCATCCGGTGGTAGTTGTAAGGGTAGCATAAGGTAAGGCACAGAAAGGCCTGGCACACCGTGAGTGCCCAGTCAGTGGGGCTGCCCTTGGTCAGTCTCTCTTGCCGCCTGTTCGCCCATTAGTGTGGATGCTTCTGGAACCCAGGCTGGGAAGGCAGATGAGCGATGATAACGGTGACTGTACTGGGTTCTCCCACCATGGCCCTAGAGGGAGGTGGGCCTCATAGGTGCCATGTTGGAGGCTGGGAAACTGAGACTCAGAGAGGGAAAATCACTTGTCTAAGGTCACCCAGCTACTGCTTAGCAGGCTGGGATGAGAACCAGTTCACACAAGAGCCCGCTGTGGAACAATCGATGGGCCTGGGAATTGAACGTCCCCTCCCCACCAGGCTACGCCAATGAGGTCGGGGAGGCCTTCCGCTCCCTGGTGCCAGCAGCTGTGGTGTGGCTGAGCTATGGTGTGGCCAGCTCCTACGTGCTGGCCGATGCCATCGACAAGGGCAAGAAGGCGGGCAAGGTGAGTGTTAGCCCTCACCCCCCACCCCGGTCCACTCCCCCTTGATTCAGTCCACTGCCTTGCACGTGGTAAAGTCTCTTGTGGGACAGTCCAGTCCCCACAAGCTGGCCTGGTGCAGTCCCTACCCCAGTCCTGTTTGTAGGACAGTGTACCCCGGCCCCAGCCCTGCATGTGACATGGTTTATACCCCCGTCCACCCCCAGCCGTAAAAGTGGTATGGTCCACAACCCAACACTAGTGTGGTTCTGACCCTGTCCCCTACTGGCCACTTCCCTCTCCCTGGTCCAGACTCATGTCCCTTGTCCTCAGGGTTTCCCCCCTCTGCCCCTGCTGGATTAAGTGTCTCTTGTGACCACCAGGTGCCAAGCCCTGAAGCAGGCCGCAGCACCAGGGTGACCGTGGCCGTGGTGGACACCTTTGTGTGGCAGGCTCTGGCCTCTGTGGCCATCCCAGGCTTCACCATCAACCGCGTGTGTGCTGCCTCTCTCTACGTCCTGGGTACTGCCACCCGCTGGCCTCTGGCTGTCCGCAAGTGGACCACCACCGCTCTGGGGCTGCTGGTCATCCCCATCATCATCCACCCCATTGACAGGTGGGTGCCCCTCTCAGCCTCAAGGATTATCCACTCAACAGGTGGAGATAAGGTCTGAGAGGCGTGGGGTGTGCCCACTTCGCACAGAACAATAGCAGCAGAGGCAGAGCTGGCACTCAGGCCTCCTGACGTAGAAAAGACAGTCTAGGCCCTTGCTGTGTGATCTGGCAGGTACTTTGGCAATAAAAGTAGGGGAGTGCCCAGAGGATATGGGACACAGGACAAGTAAGTTCCCGCAAAGAAAATCTCGTGTTGCAAAACAACCAGAGGCAGGCAGGAAACAAGTGCACCGTGGATGGGTTTGGGCAGGTTTTAGTGATAGAAACTCAACTGAAACTGGGTTAAGTAAAATAGGAATCAATTGTTTTATAAAACTGAAAAGTCTGCAGTTATGCTACTTTCAGGCGTGGCTGGATCTAGGCACCCAAATGATGTCATTAGGGGTCTGGATCTCCCCATTCTGCTGCCTTTCTCCCCACCCCACCCTGTGTTGGATTCACTCGCTTTTCCCTTGTGGGAGTAGAGATGGACCCAGCAGCTCACAGCTTCCATCCCACCAGCTTAGCAAGCCTCATAGGAAGCTTCTTAATAATGACAGCAAAAGTCCCAAGGAAGGCTATCATTGGTCCATCCTGGACTGGGTGCCCACCCCCGAGCCAGTTTCCCTTTTCTGATTGGCCGGGCTTGGGTCATGTGCCTGCTCTTAGAACTGGAAATAGGGTCAACTCAACCAGATCAACGTAGAGTGGGAGGAGTCTTTCCCCAAGGGAACATAGCTGACCCTGAGGCCCTGAGTGAGTCTTCTACCCTCTCTGTGCCTCAGTTTCCCCAACTGAATAAGGAAGAGGATGATGGCTGCCACCTAGATGGCACTTGCATCCAGGACTCCCATCCCCAGCCCTGACCTGCTGCCTCCCGTTCCCCCATTAGCAGCCCTTGGTCACCTGCTCATCATCCTTCCCTGCCCCACAGGTCAGTGGACTTCCTCCTGGACTCCAGCCTGCGCAAGCTCTACCCCTCAGTGGAGAAGCCCAGCTCCTCGTGACCCCGCCTTGGTACCTGGCTTGTGGGTTGGCCCATCCCTGCTCTGTTCCAACTTCCTCCTCCTGCTGGGGGATGCAGATGCCTGGCTCCCTGGGGTCCGAGGCCCTGGCACCTGAGTGGATTGGAGCTGGACAGAACTGAGAGACCAAGGCCTCAAGGAGCAGCAGCCACAGTGCATCACAGTCAAGGGCGGGACCTGAACCCGTCTGCTTCCACGGGATCCATGATACTGAGTGGGAGTGGACCCGGGTGGGCCCGGCTCTGTCTTTTCTCAGGGAAGTAACATCCTCTCATGGAGGAGGAAACTGAGGCCCAGACAGGGCAGGGAGCATGGCCAAGAGCACTTGGCAAGCCGGGGATCCAGGACTCCCAGAGGCTCAGCCGCGTCACCCCATGGCAGCGCGGCTGGCTGGAGGACCCTGAGGACTGATTCTCCGGCCAGCCCATCCCTGGGGCAGGGGCTGCTGGGGCCTCAGTGGAAGGCAGGACAACTCTGGCCCAATAAATCCTCGAGAAATTGAGTTTTCTTCTCCTGTTCTGTTGGGGATGAGCAGGAATGTGGTGGTGGGGAGCAGGGCTTGGGGCCCCCTGAGGTAGAGACTGGCTTCTCACTGCCACTGCTCACGTGGCTAGCGCTGGGCCTGTCTGCTACCTCTGGTCCCACCCATGCTCCCCTGCAGGTGCCTGGGATGCCACCTCAGGGCTGCCAGCCTCCTTTGGGCTAGGCATTGCCCTCTTTCTGTAAGTCTCCTAAAGCATCCATACCTCTGGGACAGGAGCCTGTTGGGCAGTGACCCAACCCACCCCATTTGCCTGCCCCCTCCCCTCCGCCCCCACTCCTTGAGGGCGTAACGGGTTCTCCTGGTGGCTTTCCCTGAGCTGCTGGGCCTGGGAGCACTGAAGGGGACCATTCCTCCCCGATTCTGGGCCAGCCCCTTACTTTGGCAGCCAACAGCGCAGCGGGTGGAGGGGGGAGGGAGGGTGGGGCCGACCTGGACCTAGGTCCCTAGTACTCAGCCTTACCCCAGCAGCAAATCAGTTTAGGCCGAGATCCTGCCCCCTGAGAGACCACTTGTGCCTGGACAGTGACATTATAGGGGCTGCAGGAGGAGCAGGGCTGCTGGTGAGGCAGGATGGGGGCTCCGGGGTCGTGGCTCCTGCTCTGGCCGTGTCTGCGGCTGTAGAGTGAGTCTGACGGCCTGCCCCAGAGCTGGGGCTTCCTGAGGGGGCGAGCTGGGCCGTTCTCTGCTGCCCTTCTCATCCCACACTGGCAGGGTCCCTTTCCCAAGCCCCTCCCCACCTCGTGACCTCTGTTTAGTCTCCCGCTGCTCCCTTAAATGCTCTGGGCCCCCCTTGATTTTCCAGCCCTCTCTCTGCCACCTCCCACATTCCTCTTCAGCACCTTCCCATCTCCCCCCAGTGTCACAGGGAGACCAGGCCACACCCTCACCTGCATCCCTATGACATCTGAGTTCTGCCACCAATTCCTTGCTCACTTGCTCTCCACCTTCCTCCCTCCAGGCTTCCCCTAAACCTGGGAGCTGCCCGGGCCAGAGTTGGGCTTCTGTGCTCTCAGGTACAGTCTAGGCTCTTGGCTCTGCTCCAGCCTTATGTCCCTCCCTGTCACCTTCCCTCCTGCACCTCCAAGCACACTCTCCCCTCCCCCAGCTGGAAGTCCTTTTCCTCTTGGCTAACGCAGAGCATCTTTCACACCAGCCCCAGTGCCCCTCCGTTGTTGCCCCCCAGCTCTTCCCTGCTGTGGGCCCTCTCTGGCCTTGGCTGCCCTGCTGGTGGCCCTGCGTGGTGAAGAACTATTGGGGTGCAACTTTGCAGATGTCTGGTACATAGTAGGTGCTCCCATGAGGCGCTCTCAGGCCTTCTCAGGTCAGGCTGCTGGGGACAAGGTCTGCGGACAGCCTGTCTGGGTGGGGAGAGCTCCCTGCTCCATTCTGGAGATGCAGTTGTTGAAGAGGGGGCGTGTTCAGGGAGGTTTCTGGGCAGGCTCTGCTGGCCATGTCCTCTCTGAGGCTGTTCTCTGGCTACGTCAGCCTGGGCCAGACTGTCAGGGGACAGCATCCTGCAGGAATGCATTCAGATGGACATCCTTCTGGCAGTGAGCAGAGAGCCCCAACTCCATACCCACCACCTGCGCCTCGACACCTGCATGCCCTCCTTGGTCCCTGTTGTGCCTGGCTATGTGATTTTTGTTGCCCCATTCAAAGCTTGTGGCTTCATCCACTGGTGAGGCTCATGGGGACAAGGCTGCCAGGAGCCTGGGGGTAGCTGGGAGATTCTTGGGGGAGTGGGGCAGAGCTGAGGTGTCTGGGCTGGAGGGAGGGGTAGAGCGAGATCTTACTGACTTGCTCTGCTACCTTGGGCAAGTCACAGCCTCTCTGAGTCTCAGTTTCTTTCTCTAAAAGAAGCAGCAGCCTGGATGGCTACAGAATTGGGTAGGCGAGGGTGTGGTGCAGACTTTCATTTATCATCTGTGTTTACACATGCCCTCGACTTGTGTTATTAGTTCCTTGAATCCTCAACAGCCCCATCGGGAGGTAGAGCTATCATCCCCATTTTCCAGATATGGAAACAGGTTCACAGAAGGGAAAGCCCCGCTGTCTACCACCAGACGCAACTCAACACATCGTTCTCCAAAGCAAAACAGGCTTTTGAGCAAGGCAGGGATCTTGAACAGGAAACCAAGGCCCAGAGAGGGCGAGTGATGGGGGTGGCGAGCTGGGAATGTACTGTCCTGGCTTCCTGTGCCAACCTAAGAAGCTGGTGCCCCCTCAGATGTCGGGGAAGATGGTGGAATTCTGGTCTGCGCACCCCAACCTAGGTGCGCGGAGCAGCCCCCGTTGCTGCCTTCTGCCATCCAGTCAGCTGTCTCTCCAGGCGGGGAGCACTGCCCAGCGCCCCTTAGCCTGCCTTGGGGCCTGCCACCAGCCGGTCCCACAGGAGGAGGAAGGTGGGCTGCCCCTCCAACAAGCGGGCCGCAGGCACTGACCTCTGAGCCCCGTTGGTGTGAGCCTGAGGCCGAACTGGGCGGGCTCACCTGGGAGTTGGAATTTGGAATCCCGGGATCCTCCCAGCCTCTTCTCTTCTGTCCTGTCGCCTGCCCGGGCTGCCCCTGGGGACTTGTCATGGGCCTTCAGTGTTTGTTTTCTGGGGCGCCTCACACTGCAGACTCATATTAACCCCCTGCTGTGTCTCTGCCAGCCCGGAAGCTGCCACCTCACCCCTGGCCTCTGTGGTGACTGGGTACCTGGTTGGGGTTGGACGTCTGGACTTCAGCGTGCCACTTTGGCCTGGTTCACCCCTTCCTACAGGTGGGGGACATCAGCTGAACAGAGACAATGACCCAAGGGGAAGGGCCCCCAGCTCGGGGCTCCTGTGCCTCCAGTTCTGAGCTGGCCTACCTCTTACAGGAGTGGGGAGAGGTAGGGCAGGGGGGCAGGGCAGGAAGGGCACTGGGCTTCTGGAGACCTGGCCCCTTTTTGTCTGCTTCCCTTCTTGCTGTGTGGCCTTGGGCAAGCCCTTCAATATCTCTGGGCCTTGTGTCCTCCCTATCTGGTTTTCTTTCCAGCCCAGGATGAGGCCGTGCTGGAGGCTCCAGACCCAATGAATACCAGCACTGATGTCCTGGGCTCTGAGCTCCGTGCGGAACTTTCTGTGGTTGGCAGCTCCCATTGGCCCTTCCAGCTGTATGTGGGATTTCCAGCCCCAGCGGGGATCTGGAAGTGGCCCCTGAGCACTGCAGCCTCATCAGGCATCATGGCTATGGGACCAAGGGAAGGGGGATGTGGTAAGATGTAGTGTCTCTGGGAAAGCTGGGACAGGGGCTGGGAGCCTTCCCAGGACTAGAAGGGACAGAGGCCCAGAGGCTGCCCTCTGGGGGTTGTTGGGTGGTCCTCTCTAGGTCAGGGGAGCAAGAACCCCTTACTGGCCCCTTTACCTCTAGAGCCTCTGAAAACCTCATCTAATTTTCCCAATAATCCTATGCTGTAGATGAGTTCAGTCCCATTTTGTAGATGTGGAAACTGAGGCTTGAGGTCACACGGGCATGAGTTGAACAGTACTCCTGTCTTCTCTCCCAAGTCAACAGCACAGTCTGGGAGGCAGGGGCTGTTGCCCAGACCCTTCCCTCTGCCTGCTGGTGTACTTCCTGCCTCTCGGGCCCTGGCCAGCTCTGCCTCTCATACCAGGAAGCCTTCCCAGCTCGCTGACCCTGACGACGGGGACTCTGCTCATGGGGGTTTTGACGGCCACCCTGGGCGTGGGCTTCTGCGTCTTCACCCACTGCTGCTGGCCCAGGCCCAGAGCCTTGCAGCACGTTTAGCTGCAGGCCCCGGCAGTGGGGTCTCAGAAGCCCCCGACACTTACCAGGGCTTTCCAATAGATGTTCCCCAATGACTTTAGCACTCATGCTTTTGCTGAGGTGGGGCTGGGGAAACGAGGCTCCCAGGACAGGGGCCATGGTGGGCCTGCTGTGAGGTGATGCCCCTGCGCATGAGCAGAGCCTGTGCCTGCCCGTGTGGACTTGGGCGGGAGTGTGGGGTGGCAGGCAAACCTGTGGCCTGCCTGGGGGTGCCCGGCTCAGGGTGTCTCCCCCTCTGTTCCTTTCAGGTTTGCTCAGGGGCCCAGCAGCCCCCTAGGGCAGAGGTTGGGCCCCTTCAGGATGCCTGAGACCTCGGCCCATCTGGAGGTTTACGTTGCACAACCACTTGCTGTGGGCCGAAGAGTGGTGTGCGAGAGGCGCTCACAGGGACCAGAACCAATTTAACTTTCAGGAATTTTGTGAGCTGGCGGTTAAACATAGCTACTATTAAAAATTAAACAAGGGGCCGGTCCAGTGGCGTAGTGGTTAAGTTCGCATGCTCTGCTTCGGTGGCCAGCCCAGGATTCGCCGGTTCGGATCCCCGGTGTGGACCTGTGCACCACTTATTGAGCCATGCTGTGGCAGGCGTCCCACATATAAAGTAGAGGAAGATGGGCACGGATGTTGGCTCAGGGCCAGTCTTCCTCAGCAAAAAAGAGGAGGTTTGGTAGTAGATGTCAGCTCAGGGATAATCTTCCTCAAAAAAAAAAAATTAAACAATATGAAAAATTAAATGATATAAATTAGATTTAAATGCATTATATTAAAAATAAAAGTGGTAAAAAGTTCTCATCACAAGAAAAAAGTTTGTAACTGTGTGGTGGTGGATGTTAACTAGACTTATTGTGGTGATCATTTTGCAACATATACAAATATTGAATCATGTTGTATACCTGAAATGAACATAATGTCATATGTCAATTATACCTCAATAAAAAACAAACAGGTAACAAAACCCCAGGGAGTAAATACTCAAAACTTATTGCTTCTTCCTAATTATTTTGCTAGACTTTGCTATTACCTATGCTCCTGAGGTAATTTACACCTCTCTCTACATATACCCTACGACAGTGCACACCTGCATGTCACTTCTCAGCTCTGCTCAGTATCTTCTCTTGGTTGCTTGAAATAGGCCATGATGGGCATATTTACACCATGGAGATCAACAAATCAGGGTCCCCCCGGCCCGGGGAGCCAGTGGTTAAACATTTACCACCACTGCCCAGGCACCATCCTCCTTTCCAGACCCACATTCTAAGGATCAGAGAGGGCAAGTGACCTGGCAGAGGCGTCACAGCCTGGGTCACAGGTAACACTCAACCCTGGACTGCTCTTCTCTCTCCCCAAATAGCCGGGTAGGGAGAAGGGAAGGCGGCCTCAGCCGTAGCCCCTCCTTGTCCGGAGCCCTCGCTCCAGGTTTCCTGCCACCTCTCTGGTTGCTGGCCCAGCACCTGATGCGTGGGCTCCGGCCCTTCTCTCTCTTTCCTGGCTGCTCCCTCTCACTCCCTTAGCATCTGTCCCCAGTCATCTGCCACCGCATCTCCTATTTGTCCCCTCCAGGCCTGGATGAGGGCAGCAGCCTCTGGCTTGCCCCCCACTAAGCTTTTTTATTTGGCAAACCACTTCTTAAAACGTTCAGAACAGAGCCCGGAGTCCTTGTGGTGGCTCTCAGGGCCCTGCATGATCTGGGTGACGCCACCCTTGGCTACCTGCCCCCAAATCTTTATTTCAGCCATTCTGTCCTTTTTGCTTCCTTGGATCTGGCGTTTCTCTTGACTGAGCTTTCTCATACACTGTTCCCTCCAACTGCGACACTCCCTTCCAGCCTTTCCCTCACCCCTTCCTGCAGGCCCACCCACCCTCCCCTGACTACAGCCTACTGCTCCCTCAGTTCACCCACCCCTCAGGGTTGCCTCTGACCCCCCTAGGACTGGCTTGAGAGCCTCCCCTGGGCTCCCTCCAGCCCAGCACTTCCTCCATCGCCTGAGAGGATGGGGCAGACCCCTGCTGGGACTGGGGGAGATGTCTCTTCCCACCCATAGGCCTATGTCCCAGAGCATGCTGGGAGTCAGGTCCCCAACTGGCCACCTTCACGTAATGCTCAGTATCACCACAAGGAGGCAGCACCTCTCAATGTGCCCATGTTGGTCGGTTCAAACTGCAGGGTTGCGGAGGACAATATCTGTTAGTGAACCGCTCCTAGTGTGCGCCACGTCCTGTGCTAAGTTCTTCCTCTAATGTGGCTCATTTACCCTTTACAACCACATCATGGTTAGGTTCCTGTTTCCTGGAGTTGAAGTCACTGACCCAAGCTCAAATAGCACTCGCTGCATTCCTTGACCTTCCTCCCCTTCCCTCCCCCTACCTAGCCCCCCAATTCCCCTCCCCCTAGCCTCTCAGCCCATGGCTCTCTACACAGTTGGGGAAAGAGATGACACAAAGGCTGTGTGACCATGGGCAAGTTACCTAACCTCTCTGAGCCTGGGTTTCCTCACTGTACAATTCTCGGTAATGACCTTACAGGAGAAATGGCTCACAGAGCATTCAGCCAGAGCAGGGCTCACCAAGAGAGCTCCACATATATTGGCTATTAATGTGGCAAGAGACATCTATTTCAAGGGCAAAAGATTGAATTGTTCCATCTGATGACTGACCCAGATATAAAGTATGCCAATTATATGGTTCAGGGATGCCAATCCTAAGAATTTACTCAGAGGAATAATTGGATGATTGTCCAAAGATGTGCATCTGAGAGTGATCGTCATGGTTTTATTTGTATGAACTCAAATCTTGGGGGCTCCTTAAATGCCCCGTGATAAAGGAACATTCATCTGATCGGATCATGCTGGTGGCTGGATCTCCCCGAGTGCCTCCTCTGTTCTGATACCTTCCGTGACTCCTGATGGCCCCCAGGATCTAGTCCAAACACCTCAGCTTGGCACTCCGGCCTTGGCAGTGTCCTCTGTCACCACAGCACATCCCTGCACCCATGTTCTTGCCTCTGCTGACTCCTTGCCATTCCCTGGACACACCCCGCACATCCACCCTCTGGGCCGTGTGTGCCATCTGGCCAGCTCAGGCCATGCCATCTGCCAGGAACAGCCTCCCCTCATTTCCCTCTGTTCCCATCCTTCAAGGTCCAACTCTAATGGTACCCACTCCATGAACCCTTCTCGGCTCCTTTCCCTGGACGGAATCATCCTGCCGTTCAGCACCCCCATCAGCACCCTCCTCCCTCCCCTTGGACAAGAGTTTCATAACGTGGGTTTCATAAGGACACTCACAGAGCACACGGATGGAGGTCTTACCATGTGCCAGGCGCTGCCCTAACACTGTGTTACGTAACCTCCGTAAGGGCCTGTGCAGCAGGTGCCACCACAATCATCCTACAGCTGAGAAACCGAAGTCCACTGTGCGGCGAGCCTGCCCCAGCATTAGCTCTGACTATCCTCACTCAGTCCCCCGTGAAGGGGGGGGACCTTGGAGGTTTTCTAGAATCAGGCGGCATTGCAGGCAGGTGGCGGTACAGGCTGGGGAATGTGGAAGTATTTGGCCCCGCCCAGCTCAGCCATGCCCTAGGCTCGCCTCTGGGCTCCAGGTGATGCCCATTCCTTCCCCAGCCTCCTCTGGGCCAATTTAAGACAGCTGGGGGAGGGGGGCAAGGTTTCTGTTCATTATGGCAGCCCCTAGGGGGCTTCTGCAGGTTGCTGTGGTCTTGCTGCTCCGTAAGGTCTGGGCAATGGGGCTTGCTTGGGAGCTCGAGAGGTGCGTGGGGGTCCTCCTTCTGCCCTCCCTGCCCCTGAGCTCAGCCTCCCCCTGCCAGCCGTGTACCTGGTGAGCCCCCTCAAGGATAACTCGTCCCACCTCGCCCAGCCTGGGCTGCTGCAGGAGCTGGACTTGGCAGCCTGGGGATACTGGGAGGAGGGGACTTCCTCCCTGATGGCCTGTGAGTCACTCCGCCAGGTGCACTCCATCCTCAGCCCCACTTCTCAATGCCCCCTGCCCCTGGAGTCCTTCGCTGCATCCCCCACTGAGAGCTGAGGACACCAGGACATGGGGTCTTTCCTACCCTCACCTGCATCCGGGAAACCTTGCAGCCTTGTCCCAGGCCAAACAGGACCCTCTGGAGTCCAGGGTAATCCTGCTTCTTGAGGCTCACCGCCCCCTCCGCACCCCTGGCCTCTAGGGCAGAGCTTGGCATGCAGTAGACATTAAACAAACACTAAAGAAATGCCTTACATTCTTCTTCTTTTTAAAAAACCCCCAAACTCCTTTCTGGTCCTTCGTCTGCCCTAGGCCCTCTGGGTCAAGATAATCCTCTCAGAGGCAGTGTGCAAGGTGGTCAGGAGTCCAAAGGGTACAAAGAATTAGCTGGGGACCTTGCAGGGGTGAGCGTGCTACACACAGGCCGGTTGCTCACAGGGACAAAAAGCAAGTAGTGGTAGGGAGAGGGGAAAGGAAACTCAGCTTTCATGTTAACACCGCTTGGTATCATCTGAATCTTGCCATACAACACCTCCAACCTTCAAATGTTCCTGGAAAAGCCCTTGGGAGTTTGAATCTGAGCTCTGCAGCTGATAAGCTGCGTGCAACCAGGGGCAGATGGTGGCAGGACTTCCCAGGCTCAGTTTGTACGTCTGGGAAATGGAGGCGGTCACGCGGTTCACAGAGGGTGGGTGAGTACCCCTCATGGCAGCTGTGATGATACTCATGTGAGCAGCTTCCCTTCAGCCCTCTCACTCCCGTTCCCTCCCCTGAGGGAGCCTGTCCTCCAGTCTGGCTGTGGGGACCCACTGGACCTTCTTGATGGTGCCCCTTCTTCTGCAGCCCCCCAGCCCAGGCTGCTCCTCGGGCAGGAGATGAACAATTCTGCAGCAGCAGGCCCATCCTAGACCCCACCTGGCCCTCTGGAGGGCCCCTCCAAGGAGCCCTCACCCCGCCCCCCCACCATGCTGCCCCTGCAGGTGGCCCTCCGGGTACCACATGGTGAGTCTCCGGCTGGCGTGTGTGGAGGGAGATGGAGTGTGGACCCCTGAGGATTGCCCCAGAGGAGGGCAAAATGTGGGCCATGGGCACCATCCTGTTTCTGGCCTCAGCCTTCCACCCCTGGTGGGACAGGTGTGCATGGTAGATGAGACCAGGGTAAGAGAGCTGAAGTTCAGCCACCTCTCCAAGCCTCCATCACCCCATCTGTAAAATGGACATAAAGAACACTTCTAGAACCATTCAGGAGTAAATGGAAACGTGGCTGTGACTGACCAGGCGTGCAGGAGATGCTTGTTAGAGGATGGCCGTGACTGCTTACCAGGAATGACCCGCTTCCCTCAGATGCCTTGCTGCCTCCCTACGTGGAAGGCTCGTGGCTGACCCTCGAAGCCCGCATCCAGCCTGCGCTAAACTGGGCCATGAAGCTCTATGTGGATGAGTGTGTGGGCTCCCAGACCCAGTACCGGAACCGCTCTCGGAAGATGTACATCCTTGTCTTCAACCGTGGGTCTGTGGGGCTGCAGGGGAAGTAGGAGGGAGGGCAGGGGGCTCAGCCCCACCCTAGGGCCTTGCTTAGCTGGGCCACTGGCGTCACCGGGTGTAGAGGTCTGTTTTGTTGCATTTGGTCATTGGTGACCATCCTTTTTGCATGTCTGGTCCGAACCTGCCCACCTTGGCTATGAGTCGCATGGCGGAGGATGGACTGTCCTTCTCAGCCAGGGTGCAAGCTGTTGAGTGGCTGCAGTGGCCTTAGAGTCTTGTCATTCATGGCTGATTTAACTTCTGCCCTTAGCTCAGGCCAAACACATCTGTCTCCAGACTATAGTTATGGGGCGGGCGTTCTCTAACGTGGCTATAAGGAGCAAGAAGGTCCCGTAGGGTGACCTTCTTTGTGGCTTCCCAGGGAACTTGTTCTGGCAAGTCCCTGAGCTGATGTTCCCTCTGACCCTCCTGGCTGTCCCCAGGTGCCTCTCAGTAGGCCCCCATTCTGGCCCTTGGTCCCGGCAGAATAATGAGACGCTGCAGTTCAGCGTGGAGGCCTTCATGCTCGACGAGGATGAGGTGAGGCGAAGCCTGGGAGGTCTGGGGACTCTCTTCCTTTTGCTCTGCTTCCCTCCCAGGACTATTTTGGCAGAGTTGGGGGTCAGCCTAGGAAAGGGGCAGAGGATCCCCTGATAGGGCTTCCAGATTTAGCAAATAAAAATACAGGATTTCCGATTCAACTTGAATTTCAGATAAACAACGAATTTTTTTTAGGATAAATATGTCCCAAAATATTGCATGAGACATACTTAGGCTGTATGTTTAAAGGTTTAACTGGGCGTCCTGTATTTTATCCGTCGACTCTAACCCCTGAGAATGACAGTGGGATCAGAGATCCGGAGCTGGGTCTGGGACTCCACTGCCCTGGATTTGGCCTGAGGTCTGACCAAAAGGCGAGGCCCGCAGGGTCTCACGTTTCCACATGCAGGATCAAGTCTGGGGTCCAGCCTGATGCAAAGATCACACCCAGGGGTCGGGAAGATGCACCTACACCTGAGAGATCTTGATCGATGTGTTTATGGGTGGGGGACCCTGAGCCCCATGGCCTCAGTCCCTCTGGATGCTGAAAGCCTGGGGCTCCTTGACGCTCCCCTTCTTTGCAGTAAGATACTGTCCTCACAAGAAATACCGACCTATGAAAGATGACTAGTGTGGCTTGGAGATTTTCCCAAGATGGCGCTAGAGTTTCTTAAGTCTGCAGGTCTCTTCATAGGAGCCACATTCTACACTTGACCCTGCTTCCTTTTAGGAGCTCTTCTCGATGCTCCTTGTTAATTCATGTATAGAACAGAAAGTGAAACTCCTGAAACCCTGAGATCACCAATACTTAGATGCTACATTAGTGTTTGATAAGCCAGGCTTCTGCGTGTTATCATAGAACCTGTTTTCCCCCTACTTAATATCAAGCACATTTCTCTGCAGAGGAGAAACTATTTTCCTATGCAAGTTACTAGCTACATAGAACCCACTGTCTGGCCAAGTTGTAACTTCACCAGCGCCCTTTTGCAGACACTACCCAAGGGTTCCAGTCTGTTCCTCTTCTAAACCAGGGTTGCAGTGAGGAAATACTCATGGGTAAGGGAAAATCAGAATTTTCTCTCCAAGGGCCTAACATGTGCAGGGGCTGGGCTGGCTTCCTCCCTGTGTTGGTGGTAGATAATGAGGCATAATGTAGTTCATTATGGTTCATTATGGTACAACATGGTGGCTGTGTCGGGGGCCCTGGAAGCCCAGGAGGAGCCCTCTCACCTGGGGCTGGGGTCCCAAGGTCTTTCTTGGTCTTTCTTTTCAGGTGTATATCACCTGCTGGACGAGCGTCTCGAGTTGGATGGGACCCTTTAAGCCTGGCCGGAAGTCCTGTTTTTATAACACCTCCTCGTACAGGTAAGCATTTCCTGTTTCAAGTTGTGGAACACGGGGCAAACTCCTTCCCCATTTTGGGCCTCAGGGGCCCCATCTCTGAAATGAAAGCATTGGCCACCGTGATGTGTGGGCCCTGGGTTCTGGAAGCTGGGCAATGGGGACAGGTGAGAGGCCTCAGCTGGCTCTGTCCCAGGATGCTTCACCCACACCATGGGAAGTCCTTATCCCGGAAATGTGGATGGCCTCTCCTTGGTACAGGCAAACTAGGGAAAGGAAGTTCCAGAGAGGCCAAGTGACTGCCCACTGTCACACAGCTAATATGGCCATACTGCGACTGGGATTCGGGGCAGGCCCTCTCTCCCGGGGAAGACTGTGACCCTCTTACCCTCCTGCCTGGCATGTCTTTCCATCTGGACTGTTGGCAGCTGTCAGCTTGCAGATGATAAGTGGGAAAGCTCGATGTGTGACTGCTGTGACTTTGGCTGTTCCCACCCAAAGAAAGGTCGGCACCATGATCAGGCAGGCAGGACCAGATCAGGGGGCCACTGGGGGCCTTCGGCTTGTGTGGGCTGATGGATGTCACTGAATCTGTCATGGGCTCAGGCTCTGGGCTGGGAGGTGGGGGCCGTGAAGGGATCATGGCTCTGGTGGAGTCAGCTGTGGGCTGGCCGGTGACCTCCAGCTGCCTCTCCTGTCCCATGGGTGCTTTGAGGAAGAAGCTCTCTCTGCTCAGTGCCAGGGCCTCTGATGGGAGGTGCTAATAACTTATTCCCCCTATAACCATCCCAGACAATTCAGATTCTTCAAAAAGATATAATCCTATAATTCAGACCGTCCCTCTCTAACATCTTAGTGTATCATATCCAGATGGCTTTGGTTATTTATACATGTGAGTATAAGGGTCCAGTCTTTGAGATATTCTATGACATGCTTCTATAATACTCTGCGACAACTCTGTAGGTCAGATCTCCCTTTTACGTTTATGATGGTGTAATAATCTATGGAATTGGAGGTTCTAGAACTGAACCCATACCGTGTGGCTGGATATTTGTATTCTTCAGTTATTGTCTCTTAAACCCTGCTAGGTTGACCCCTCACTGCTCCCTGTCCCTATTTAGCAGATGAAAACACACACATGCTTGGGGTGTAGCCCAGCTCTGGGCCTCTGCCCAGAGGGGTTGGGGTTGGGTGGGAGGAAGATGCCAGGGCTAACAGCTTCCCCTCCACAGAGTTCCCTGGGGAAGAGACACCTATATGGTGGTCACGGGGCTGCAGAAAGTCAAGAAGCCCCCAGTGTTGTAGTTTACGGGTAAGTGCAGGGCTGGGCCGCAGCCTAGGCCCTAAAAGGACTGGTTCCTCCACCACCATCCAGGTTCATGGACACTTGTTCTTGGTCCTGTCCCCCCTGCCCAGTCCATCTCAAGCCACACCCCGCTTCCCTTCAAGTTTCTGGCTTTTCTTTTTCCACTGCAGTAAGGAACTCTGGGCTCATAATCAGCTCAGGCTAGGCGGCCACACCTCTGGGTAGTCCTGCAGCATCCTTGGCCCCAGCCTCCTGCAGGACACTGAAGGACCTGCTAGTGGTGCTGCTGGCTTTCAGCCGTGTCACCGCTGCTGATCCTGTTCCTGCTGACCCTGAAGGTGCTCAAGACCTTCCAGCTGTCCTCCCGGCTGCCAGGGACCACGTTGAGGGAGGCCCTGGCCAATCTGGATGCCCAGGAGATGGGTCCAGTGGTCAGGGCAATGGAAAGACTCTCTTCTGAGGAGGAGATTGACTCGATGTCCCAGTCTGCTGTCGAGGAAAGCTGGGAGGCAGCGGGCCCTTCAGAAAACTAAACAACCCTTTTATATACGTACAATAAAGTTTTCTATTTCTCTAGGGCTGATCTTGCCTTAACTCTCTCTGGCACTCTTGTGTTGGTACTATGTGTTGGGGGGTGACCTCTGAACCGTGTGATGTGGAAGTGGATTCTCTGGAGAGGCTGCCACAGTGGTGGGTCCCTGGGGAAGGCGGCATCTGGTGGCTAGTTAGCCCCAGCACAGAGCTGGCTTACTCTCCGCCCATGGCTTGCCCTGGCCTGGGGTCTGCATGGTAAGTGGTCCAGACTTTCGGCCTCAGCTGCCAACCTTGACCGCTCTTATGGGAAATGGCCTGCGGCTACCACCTTTGCCTCCCAAGGGCAGCTGAGGCCCTCCTTTCCCCAGCACTTCTAGGGTGTGGGAACTGGAACTTCACTTCACACACAGTGGGGAGTCTGCAGGCCTTGGTCTTCCTGCCCTTATGTTGCTTGCTGATCACTGCTGGAATGGGCGTGCCCATTGGCCAAGGCTGCAAAGTCGGGGTCTCTTTCCCTCCTCCACACCTCCTCCTGGACAATCAGAAATGGAGCTAAGCGTCTGGCCCCTGAGGGAGACTGGAGGCCTGAGGCTGGGAGCCGGGCAGAGCTGCTGCCCCTGACTGTGGGTATCAGGTGGGAAGCTGAACAAAGGAACCTCACTTGAAATGGAGTCCAGGGGCCAGAACGGGGAGTGCTCCCACCTTACTACCTGTCGTCAATTTCAGACCCCAAGAGAACCTAGGCCAGGGCTTCCCAAAGAAGCACACCTTGCATTTTCCAACAGAAAGAGGCCTATCTCACTACCCCAGCAGGAGGAAGGTTTTCTCCTGCCCAGCAACAGCCCAGCCAATGAGAGAGGGTCACAACTCAGCCAATGAGAAGCGGCTACACTCTGAACTCCTAGTTTCCTCCAATGGACTCTTGGTTTATAACAGCCTCCCCCAACGCCTCCCTTTTTCCTCTATAAAGGAACGTTTCCCTCCTTTGTTCTTTGGACTTGCCTGAGTTCCCCATGGATTGCATGTCCTGAATTGCAATTCCTCTGCTATTCTCGAATAAACCCACTTTACGGGTAAAATAGCTGGCTGTCTTATTTTAAAGGTTGACGGGAGTGGGAGCTGGTTTGCCATGGCTGGGCATCAGCAGATGCCAAGGGACACTTTTTGCTTCTTAGCTCCAGCCCTGGCCTAGGCTCTGTGAGCTGCCCCTGCCTCCTGGTAGCAAGTCCCCTGTCTGCTCAAAGTGGGGTCTGTGAGCTGCAGTAGAGGAGCTCAGACAATTGTGGGTGGGTATCCAACAGCACGCCTCACAGCAGCCTTAGTCCCAGGGGCTCAAAGTCCACGATGCTCCAACCCTGTTGCAGTGTGAGGGCCTTTCTCTCAGTGGGTAAGGCTGAGACCACCCTCCCTGTCTCTCTACCTTGCCCCACCAATGCTGAGCCATCCTCTCCCAAGGATTCCATGACATCCTTGGCCCAAATTGCAGGTGCTGCCACCATGTTCCAAAAGAATGAGCCCATCCCCTTTTTCCCTGCCCCCCCCCCATTCTCCCTCATCCCTCATTTCTAGGGTGGCCAGATAAAAACAAGATGCCCAGTTATTTTAACTTCAGATAAATAATAAATTTTAAGTATATCCCAAATATTGCTTTTTTTCCTCCTAAATCTCACAACCCCCTTTTCTCCTCCTCCCTCCGCTTCCCCATCCTCCCCCAACACCAAGCTCAGAGGGTTGGCAGACTTGTCCTGTTCTGGCAAGTTGCTACAGTAACGTGAATTAGTGGTGGGAGCGAGCAGGTGGCGGAAGGGCGGTTTTAGCTCCAGTCCTATTCCTGCCACCCACGGGCTAAAGGAAACAAGGCCAGTGCCTTTTGGGAGCTGATTCTCATCTATAAAATGGAGATAAGATCGCGTGCCCGTAAGCGCAGATGGAAAGTGCTAGCCACCGCCGGACGTTTACTTGATCAGTCTTGGAGTCAGGCCGTGGGTGGGCTCCTCCTTTGCCCACGGGTGGGCTCACCCCAGCAGGGCTGGCCCTCAGCTTGTTCCCAAGGAGCCTCTCGTCGCACCAGCCAAGCCCTTTGGTTCCTACTCACCCACATACTCCAGGTAATTTGGCTTCTCCAGGCCAGAGTTTGGTCAGGCCCTGGGGCTCAAGTCAGTGTCTCCATGTCCCTGACTTGGAACAGGAGCGCCTCGGAGCCCGAGAGTCTCCCTGGTCACCCAGGGTCATGCTGGGTGTCAAGGGCTTTCCAGAGGCCCTGTGAGCAGTGGACCAGATGCTCGGCTTTGGAGCACAAGCCCTGCCCGCTCTGCTGTGAGTTTCCTTAGACCAGCCGCTTAAGCATTGTGGGTCTCCATCCTCAGATGCCCAGTGGGCATCACATCTCCGCCCACAAACTGGGATTGGAGAGGGTGACTTCCAGGACACTTTTACTGGAGGATCTAGGACAAACAAGTCATTCCTTCTCTCCTTCTTTGTAAACATGGGGTCTTAGGAGTGATATTACTGGACGATTAAGAGCAATGTCTTGGAGTAAAGAAAAAAAAAAAAAAAACCTTGGGTCTTGGATCTGCCACTAAGAGCTGTATGGTGTTGGGTGGATGACTTCACCTCTCCGAGCCTTAGTTTCTTTCTCCATACGGTGGCCATAACAAGTGGCCTCAGGGAAGGCGTGAGAATGAAATGAGCTAAACTCACAGAGCACTTGGCACCGTGTGTGGGACACAGAGAGCACTCACCGAAGGACAGCTGTGGGATTTTTATTATTATCGCCAGGCAGCAGCGAGAGCCAGATGTGACTTCCTTTGCTTCCAGGAAAGTTCCTTCAATTGCTTAAAACGTAAGCCGGGGGTTCCAAGGGAAGGAGGTAGGGGTAGGTGTGGTGGGTTAGGGAAGCTGTGGACCCTGAGTCAGGCAAAGCATTATGGAGGCATCTCTGACTTCCCCAGGGGGCAGCCACTGCCAGAAATCTGGGGGCTGGATCACCTGGGTCTCCAGGAGAGTCCACCCCCTCCATGGCCCTGTCCAAGGTGTTGAAATCTGCCCCAGATAGACTCCTCCTCGTCACGCACACCCATGAATCACCTGCTCCCTACCTCCATGCAACTTTACAAGTGTACCCTGAGCATCTACTACATAAGGGGTAGAAGTAAAAAGAATTTAGAGGCATCTCCAACCCAACTGGCTCATAGCTCATAGGGAAGGAACTCAAGCACACAGAAATGCCTTAGGAGCAGAGAGGTCCAAGGCTGGGGGATTCATTTTCCTATTTCTTGGGTTTCAGTGACATCCACCTCTTGCGTCTACCTTTGCTTCTTCCTTTTGTGCAACCTGGGCATCCTCCAAGTCTGTGCCTCTCTTACCTTTCCTGATCTGACCACGGCATATGAGTCTTCCCTGAGGCAGCTCTTTCTCTACTCACTAATGTCACAGAGTCAAGAGGACTAATGACCAATTTCTTAGGGGGCAGGGTGGAGAGGAAGGGTAGGATATATATAGAGAAAGCAGAGGGCCAGGGGTCTCTGTGAAGTGGAGGAGCTGCCTAGACAGGGGTGAGCTCCTTGTCGTATTTCTGCATGCCCTCGTCCGGGAGCAGCACCTCCACTGTGAAGCTGACCTTCTTGGTGTGGACAAAGCTATAGGTGTTGTCGAAGCGCAGGACATCTGGGGAGACAGATGGACAGACGGGTAGTTGGGCCTGGCTTCACGCTCCTTGTGTCCCTGCCCTGGTCACAGGGGAGGACAGGCTATGTTCCCACCTGCTGTGTTTGCCACGCTGGGCCAAGTTCCCACCACTCCTCTTCCCTTCCCCATGGGAACTGCCACCCCTGAGCAGGGCCTTTAAACAGACACTGACCTCCTCCTGGCACATGCCCAGCTTGGCTTTAGTTGCACCAACTGGCAATGAGAACAATGGCCACTGCATCCCATTGTCTCTACACCTGGATACTCGCACAATGTGGGTGGGAGGGGGCAGTTGGAAACTCAGAGGCCTCACAGCCCCCTTGAATGGACCCTGCCTCCTCACCTCCCCCCCCCCCCCCCCACCGAGAAGCAGGGCTTGTAACCTTGGCTTCACAGGTAAGCAAGCCAAGGGACCAGAGTGGTAAGACTTTTGTCCAGGGTTACACAGCGACGCTTAGGCTGACGTGGGACCCTGGCACCGCACTTAGCTATGTGGCTCTGGACAGCTTGACTTACTTCTCAGAGCCCCAGTTTCCTCCTGGGGAAAGTTGTACCTGCCCTATTGTCCCTTGCCTGTGTCCTGTGGCCCGAGTGCTCTCAGTCCCCCAGAGCCTGTGTGTCTCTGGCTCTTGGTGCACAGTAGATGCTCGCGAGTGTAGACTGAATGAGCAACTGTGTGAATGAATGGTGCTAACCTGGGCTGTGTGTCCCTGGGAGGTCACTGCCCCTCTGTTTCCTCCTCTAAACCATTGGACACGTGGCTCCAGCTTTCCAGAGCTGGGGCTGGCCAGAACAAACTTACAGACACCGGCTTCTGAGCAGGTGAGGCTGCCGTCCTCCGGTACCATGTGAGCATTGTAGCGCTGGCTGGCCACCACCTCCGTCATCTCCCCTGCCCGCTGCCGCTCCCCCATCTTGGTCTTCAGGAAAACCCCAAAGCCGATGTCAGCACCATCAGATGAGAACTGCCACCTGTTAGGGAGGCAGGGGGGCAGGTTGCTCCTCAGTCTGACGGGCCCCCCAGGGGCTAGGGCCCAGCCAGGGGTGGGGTGGTGACCTGTCCCTTACCTGAGGACACAGCCTGGGAATAGGATCTCATACTCCACCTGGTGCGAGGAGCCGCGGCTGATCTGCACTGAGTGTTCATACTGAGTCTTCACCTGGTCCCGCACGTACATGGACTTGGGGATCTCCCCACCATAGTTGATCTGCAGGCAGAGGATGGGCTGGGCTTGCTCTCCTCTTCCGGCCATGGCATTGCTTATGCTGCCGCTCCTGTCTGAGGCGCCTTCACCATCTCCTGGAACTATTCTGCTCATTCTGTTCTCCCTCCCCCCCGACCCCAGAGTGCCTTCCCTGACCCCCAGGCTGGGTCAGGGCCTCCTCTGGGAACTTCCCCTTCCGGTTCATCCCTTTGGGTCAGAATGTCCTCCATCCTTGTTTGATGTCACAGCTGCTGGAAGCCCAGTGGGGACACAGCTGGAACTGTCTAGCCCAACACCTGGCTCCCAGGGGTCTCTCTACAGACATTTGTGGAATGAATGAGCAGATGAGAAAGGAGCCCAGCTCTACTCCTCTCGCCTCCCCTGTCCTGAGGCTCTTCATACCTTAGTTAAACATTTGGGGTTCCCATCAGGGTCGGTCAGGGTCCCCCCAAAGTGGGCAGGCAGTTCCTCAGGACTGATGAGTTTCAGCAAACCTTCCTTCCAGTTGTCTGTGGCAGAGGCATTGAAGGGTGGTTATCAGGCATGGAGGGGACCCATCAGCCCCTCATTCCCACCCTGAGCTTGGGGAGAAGCCTTATAGGAGCTGGGCTGCCAGGACTAATTCCACAGCCTCTCAGGCCTCCAGCCGCAGGATGTATCTTCCAGCGTCATGTTGCTATGGAAACATGTTTCCCCCTGGCTGATGGGTTCGGACATTTTTGAGGGTCTCTCAGTCATAAGTAGTGAAGACAAGAGTTGTCTGATCGTCTGAAAGAGACTTTAAAGCCTGATGAGGTCAAGGACCTTGTTGGGGGCCCACACAGTGTGTAAGTGGCATATTCAAGTCAGTCCTCTCAGTGGGGAATGGACACCTGTAGGCCTTTGAAAGGACCTTCTGCCTCTCCACTCCTTAATCGCTGCAACCATAATGCCCATTCCTGTTCTTCATGCCCTTTGCAAAGCTCTAAGTGTTCTAGGTCTTGGGGTGTCACCGTAGCTCCAGCCCTGAGACCAATCCAGGCTATCCCCCTGCATGGCCATGAGAGATTCGCTGCCACCAGTGGGAGTAAAGACCACAATGCCTGGCACACCAGGGCCAAATGCACAGAGCCTCATGTGGGACCAAGTGGGCACCACCAAGTGGGACAGAGGCTGGACTTGGGCCTCTGTTCCAGGATTTGGGGGGCTACCCTGCAATCCACCAGCTCCCTATCCCAGTGGAATTGGGCAGAGGCAAAACTCAGGTACCAGGAAGAGAGAGAAAGCAGGAATTTGTAAGATCCCCACCCCCCAACCTCAGCTCTCCTGCTTTGATGATCTGACTACTCTGCCTGTGAGAAGTTATCCTCCAAGTTCAGGGTCATTGGTTTGAGTGTAAGAACCATTTCTTTTCTATCTTTCTTTCTCTTTCCCTATCATTTTAAAAAGTAACAATTTTTCCTACTTATAAAAGTAATATATGGGGGCCGGCCTGGTGGTGCAGTGGGTAAGTTCCCGTGCTCCACTTTGGTGGCCTGGGGTTTGTGGGTTTGGATCCTGGGTGCGGACCTGCACACTGCTCATCAGGCCATGCTGTGGTGGCGTCCCATATACAAAGCGGAGGAAGACTGGCACAGATGTTACCTTAGGGACAATCATCCTCAAGCGGAAAGAAGAGGATTGGCAATGGATGTTAGCTCAGGGCCAAACTTCTTCCCGCACACAAAAATTCCATCATGCTAAAGTGGAATTGACTAGTAGTTGTAAGGGCAAATACAAATTATAAATAAAAGGCTTAATTCTCCCATTGAAAATAAAAGAAGAGACTTCCTTCCATTTTTTTAAAAAAAGTAATGTGTTATTATAAAAATTTAGAAAATACAGAAAAATACAAAAAATAAAATTCAAAACCACCTGGTTTCTTGCCATCCACAAATAAACATTTTATTGTATTTCCTTTGAGAAATATTTTTGTTTTCACAAAAAATAAGATCGAACTATCCATACCACTTTGTAACCTACCTTTTTTTTTTTTTTTAACTTAATGACATATCCCATGACATCAAATCATTTTTCATGGCTGCCCAATAATTCCTCAAATGGATGCAGTGTTATTTACTTATCCAGTCCCTTCTTGTCGAGCCTCCCTTCATGAACCATGTCTCCTCTCCTGCTCTTCTTCCTCATCCTTGTCAGCCCAAACTGCCTTTAGAAGCACTGAGGTGATGAGTGCTAAAGGAAACTGAGACCCATAGCCCAGGGGTTGACTAGCAACCAAACTGAAATCGATAAGGAGGAAGGTGTGGAGGCCTCAGTCCCCAGCGAGGGATGGCAGGCGATAAGGCAGAGGTAACTGGGTAGACTCTATAGTGTAAGACCTACCACACTTTTGAGAAGGAGGAGCCTATGACTCTAGAGGATGTGTGGATCCCTGGTTGGGGGGATGGACCAACCTCATTCCAAACCTCATGCACAGAGCTCACGGGCTGGAGGTGGAATTACTTACTTCCCAACACTACAATTTTTCTGCGAGTGTCCTCATTCAGGAAGGGCTTCATGAGATTGTAGCCCACGGGGAACAATTTGGTGGCTGGAGAGATACAAGCAAGTATAATGGGGAGAAAATAACTCCATTGGACCACTCTCTCCATAAGTCATAGCCAGCAATATGGAGGAATCTTGAATTACCTTGGCAAGTTCCAATGTCCTGCACCTGACAAACCATCCAACCAATTGGTCAACCAACCAACAAGCAGCCAACTAACCACCCATCCAATCTATCAAACAGCCAAAAAACCAGCCAACAAATAGCCAATCAATTCACCTTCTAAGCAGCATGTCACTCAGCCTACCAACCAATCAGCCAACCTACCATATAGTCAAACAACCAATCAATACATTAGCCAATCAGCAAACCAATCAGACAATTAAACAACCAGCCAACTGCCCAACCAACTACCCTCTCCAGCCAGTCAACCACTCAAGCAACCAACAAGCCAACCATTCCAACAACCAGCAGTCAACCATTCAAGATCCAGCCAAATAACAAACCAGCCAGCCAACTAACCAGTCTGCCAACTAGCCGCTCACCCACCCACCCAACCAAAATGCCAAATAGTCACTCAATCAGTCAACTAACAACTATCCAACCAACCAACCAACCATCCCACCAACCACCAGTCAGTCAACTAGCCAGTCAACTACTGGCCAGTCAACTAGACAACCAACTAAACAACTAATCAACCAACCAATCAATCAACCAATCAACTAACCAACCATCAAACATACATCCATCCTTCCATCCACTCCCCCACCCACCCAAACAACAGCCACCCAAATACCCATTGAGCATCCACATGGCCGCAGGCCAGTGAGAGATACAGTAGAAGTGGAGAATCATTGGTCCAGGCTTCAAGGAGCAGATAACTGCAAGGAAAACAGGATGAACGCACACAAGACAGCTGAAGGGCCTTGGAAGGGAGCAGACAAGAAAGGCCAGACTGGGCTGCACCAGCTGCCAGTGCCAGGGGCAGTTTCCGGAGGGAGACATCAACATTGCCAGAGAAGTGAGAGGGGATTTCTAGAAGAGCTGGGGTTGGAGCTGCCTCCTCTTGCAGTAAGATCAGCCACAGAAGTTACCATTTATGGAGCACTGACTCTGTTCCAGACAGTCTAAGTAATTTGCACGCAGCCAAGCAACCAACTGCCTCCCTACTGCCCAGGGAAGAAGGCTCAGAAATGGAAATGGAGGCACAGCGAAGTGAAGTCACTTGCCACACACCTTTCACAATGAGCATGATCTTCAGGGTCTCCGGATAATTCTCTTCAAGGAGGCCGAAGAACTGTGGAACCAAGAAAGAAGCCATCAGAGCCCACACCTCCTTCTGCTGCCCCATCGCCTTTGCGATCTCCCTCTGGAGGGTTCAGAGGGCTGTGGAGGGTTTCCCTTCTTTCCATCACCTCCTCAGGCCCCTGGAGGGGACCTTCTCAGCTTAGACTATGGCAACCACACCCTGACAATAATTACATAGTAATAAGCATTTTTAGAGTAAATGTTATAGTATAGTAATAATAATGATTACTGTTTATTAAACGTTCACCATTTGCCAAGCATTGTGTATACACCTTACATATCAACTCACTGAAGTAAGCTTGCATCCCTTTGAAATGCAGACTATTGGTATCCCCATTTTGTAGATGAGGAAACCAGAGCATGGAGGGGTGAAGCAGAGCTGGGGATGACAGGGCTGGGAAGGGTTGGGTGGAAGCTGGTCCCTATGGTTTCAGCATAGTGTTGTCCCTGAAGCCTGTTCTGTGGAATCTTCCAGGAAATATATCTTTGGGTCTTGAGTTGCAGTGATGCGGCCCAGGAAGGCCACTATCTTTTACCAAATCTTGGCTCTGAGTGAGCAGCCAGGTGACAGCAGGCCATGCTGGTCGTTAAAGCAAGCGGGGCGCGCCCAGGGGCCTTCTCCTCACCTCCTGGTACACTTCCACCAGAGGTTTCCAGAAATGCTTCAGTCCCAGGCCCTCACAGTCAAATATCATGATGATGGTTTCAATCTTCCTCCCCAGCTGCGAGGATGAGAGCAAGGCCCAGTTCCAAGGATCAGGGTGCAGGCTCAGAACCTGGGACATGGTGACCCTAACACATGACCCCTCAGGGCTTCTCCCAGCCCCCTACTCTGTCCTCAAAGGAAAGAGTGGACAAAACAGTGAACGCTTCTACCCACCCCTCCCTCCACCACAGCCAGACTTGGTGGTCTAGGGGTTAAGATTCAGCACTTTCACCGCCACAGCCCAGGTTCGTTTCCTGGTCAGGGAACCACACCGCCCATCTGTCAGTTGTCATACTGTGGGGCTGTGTGTTGCTGTGATGCTGAAAGCTATGCCTCTGGTGTTTCAAATACCAGCAGGGTCATCCATGGTGGACAGGTTTCAGCGGAACTTCCTGACTAAGACAGACTAGGAAGAAGGACCTGGCCCCTCCCTTCAAAAGCACTGGCCATGAAAATTCTGCGTATTGCAGCAGAGCATTGTCTGACACAGTGTTAAAAGATGTGAAGATGGCGCAAAAAGACCAGGCAGGGTTCTGCTCTGCTGTACGCAGGGCTGCTAGGAGTCGGAATCAACTTAACAGCGCTAAAAACAACCATCCACCACATCCAGCATCCATTATCCAGTCATCATCCGTCCATCCATCTATCCATTAACTGACCCACCCATTCATCTCTTTGCCCATCCATCCATCCCTACCGCCATTCCTTCATCCATCCATCCTTCCATTTGTCCAACTGATATTTATTAAGCACCTATTTTGTGCCAGACACTGAGAGCGTAACATTCTATGTTGTGCTCAACAGTCCACAGTTCTTGTCCTCAAAGACTTCACGCTATGGCTGGGGAGATGGACAAGCAACCGGGGCCCTAAGATGAGTCCCGAGATGAGTGTGGTGACAGGACAGCACAGGAGCTGCGGGAACACACGTTAACTGGGATGGGGGCCTCAGAGGGGGTGACATCTAAGTTTGAGACCTGAATGATAGACAGGAGAGAGCCAAGGGAAGTGTGGGTGGTAGGTGGGTGTGCTGGGAACAGGGTTATCCAGACAGACGGAAGAGCAGGGCCATAACAATATGAGAATTGTTGTAACAATACCAATAACAGAAGGAATGACAGTAATTAACAATGTTGAGAAATGTGTATCAGGCCCTGTGTGCTGGGCCACAGACTTGCATTATCTCATTTAATCTTTGCAACCAGTATTTACTATTATCTCCGTTTTGTAGGTGAGGAGACAGACTCAGAGAGGCGAGGTGACTTTCCAAGTTTGCGCAGCTGGGAAGTGGCAGAGCTGGTGTTTGACTCCAGAGCCCTCTGACTGTGACAGTAGAGAGCACAGGGGTGTCCCGGGACTATGTCCCCTGGCAGCCTCGCCAATGCCCCTAGTCACCCGCCCCGCTCAGCCTGGGCCTCACCCGCTCTGTCTGCAGGTCACACTCATGCAGGATGCGCTCACAGTCCCTCATCTTGGTCTTGAGCAGGTCCTGCTTGGTGACCGAGAAGAGCAGGCCCTTGGGGTCAAGCGGCCCTATGATGTCATACCACACGGGGCAGCCGTCACGGTCATGGCCACACAGGCCGCCAGGCATGTACTTCTGGACCACCTGGGCGTGGAAAGATACGTGGAACTTGGCTTTACGCATCTCCCCCGAGATCCCTGGACCAGGCTGACCTGGTGGCCCACGCCCACACACACCATGGTACAAGCACTGTCTCTCCCCCAGAGGGCAATCCTATTGTCCAAATGAGAAAGCTGAGGGGGCTGCAGGGGAGGGCCTTGCTCACAGTGGGTACACCGCAAAGCCAGGCCTCAAAGCCTGGCTCAAGGGCTCTGGGCTCCTTAGTTCTGCCCCCGCGTCTCCCATGTCCCTTTCCATAGAGAGGAGTTGGGCTTAGTGATGGAAAACATGGATTCTGAAGGTCAACAGACCTGGTTCAGATATACTCTACTGCTTCTCTGCTGTGCATCCTTGAGCAAGTGAAGCTACCTCTCTGAGCCCTCAGTGTTCTCAGCTGTAAAATGGGGACAAAAGTACCCACCTCACAGGGTTGTGATGAACTCAGGCAGGTAAACTCTTAACTCAGGCCCAGACCGCATAAACCCCCAGGAAACAGTCATAATTGTTACAGGAGAGGTGTCTGTAGATCCAGGGGGTTCCACAGGCCTCCCAGGCTTGCTACCCTTCACTCATGGTCCCCAGGGATCCAGAGGCTGCTTGGGAGGTATGTCTGTAAAAGACTGGGGTATTGGGGGCTGTTTGGCTCACCTCTGGGGGCTGCCAATCAAGGATGTGGTCAATGTCCATGGTCTTCCGGAACTCCATGTACTGAAAGGGAGGTGAGTAGTAAGGCCCCACCGGGCTCCCAGCACCCCTGAGGAGGAGGGGATGGAGGTAGGGGCTCGAGGTGTGGATTGCCCCCCACAAAGCCCCTCACCAAATCTCCAGAGGGGATGGGTCTCACCTTGCGGAGCATGGCCTCCGATTTCTGCAGGTCGAAATTCCGAGCTGTGGGAAGATGGGGGAAAGGCGTGAGGTGGGAAGGACACTGCCTTGTCCTGGTCCTGGGCAGCAGGGACTATGGAGGGGCCCGAGGGCCTGGGTGGGACCTTCCTTCCCTGCCCCCTCCCCTCTCTTGGACCTGAACACGTGAAGCAAGATGGTGTGGTCGGATCCTGAGAGCCATGGGTTGTTCTGGAGCAGTTGGGACCAGGCCCCTCTCACTGCCCCCTCATCCTGACCTCCCCCATCCCTGCCCTCACCTCGGAGCCAGCGCAGAAGGAAATAGTCATCAGGATTGGGCAGGGCAGGCAACACGTCCTGGACATTTTCTCGGAACTTGGAAGAGAGAAGCTTGTTAAGGTGGTTTTCACACTGAGCATTGACCCCTAGACCAGTGATGGTTTTCATCATCCTTCCTTCTCTTCCACATGCAGACTGGCCCACAGTGATGGAAGGATGGGTGGGAAACAGAGAGAAGGAGAGATAGATCATTGAATAGGTGGGTGGACGGATGGACAGGTGAATGGAAGGAAGGATAGATGGGGAGTAAATGGATAGAAAGAAGAATGATTGGATGAATAGAAGGATGGATGAGGGGAGTAGATGGACGGAACAAAAATGGAAGGGGAAATCAATGAATGGGTGGATGGACAGAAAGAGAGATGGGTGGGTGAATGGATAGAAGAAGAGAGGATAGATGGGTGGGTGGGGTGGGAGGGGGGATGGAAGAAGGATAAATGAGTGGGTGGGTGGGTAAGTGGATTGGAGTATGGGTGTATTCTTAATTCTTTCCAAGTGTTAGCCCACCAAGGCTTCTGCCATTTTTCATCCCATTTTCTGCAAAAACATGGTTAATGATTATGTGTCCTCTTCCCTGTTGACCTTGGGGATGACAACATAACCTGCTCTTACAGACAGGTCATCTTTCAGGGTCCTGGGGAGGGAGGGCGAACAGAGTCAGAGGGCAGACCATGAGCATCCTTCAGCTCCCACCTAAGGGACCTGGGAGGGTGGGGGGAGGGGGCGGCTGTCAGATAAACTCTCTGGGTCTGGCTCCTGGATGAGAAGAAGGCAGGCTTGATCTGACATCCACACTACTGCCTGGAAGTGGTGCTCTGTCCCTCAACCCTTGCCCTGGACTGGGCTGATGTCGCTGGGCACTGTGGGACCTGACTCCTAGGAGAACTGACAGCCAAGAGACAATGTCAATGACACACTAGGCCAACAGAGCAGGGTAGGGTTCCAGCCACAGCCCCCACCGCCGCCCCTCAGCCCTTTTTTCCTGGGGCTCCAGGGGACAGGCTCTCTTACCTTGGCCAGCGTCTCTGCCTGCCTGGGGCTCAGGTCTCCGACTCGGCCACTCATGGTGCTGGGTGAGGCTGGAGGTGTGGAGGCCACTGCAGGCAGAGGCCAAGCCTAGTCGTGTAGCTCTGACCCAGCAGGGGCCTTTTGCCCCCACTCCTGGGTGTGGCTTCAGGCCCCTCCCCCTTGGCTAACTGTTGGATCGCACATTACATAATTGGGATTAAGTGAGGTCCCGTGTTTGGCTCTGGGACAGGTCTGGGGAGCAGGTGAGCACAGAAGGGCGTGCTAGAGGTCCCCTGCCAGGCGGAGGAGGCTGGGAGGGAATGAGGCGGGCCTCCCATGGCCTGGGAGCCCAGGCTGAGTGCCTGTGGGACCCCCATCGGTGCTCCCAGGCCTCCAGAGAAGGGGGCATTCCAAGGAGAGTGAGGACTGCTCCCTGAGGGACCCTTTCTCTCCGAGCCTCCTTCTCCCCATCTCACTAATGAAGAGACCCCACACCTAGGGTTCTCCAAAGGTCCCCCCACCCCATCTCTGACAGGAGGGGTCAGGGACTGGTCAGTCTAGCAAACACTTCATTTGCTTTGTTGGCTGAGAGGCTCATGTCCTTTCGCCACAAGCATCCATAGTCAAGAAGAGACAGGCTGGGGCAGAAGAACGGAACTCAGAAGTCCTTGCTGCAGGTCTGTTTCTTGCACAGGCCAACACTGCCTTTCCTGTCTTTCGAATCCTCCCTCGCAGTGCTGGCCCTGCACCTTCAGCACGGGGAACGGCTGAGCACCCACACCGGGCTGTCCCCTTCCCATCTCTGAGGTCAGAGGACACAAGGGGCTTTGTCCAGGATCCTGCATCCCCTAGGCCCTAAGGGAGAGTTGGGGTGGGGGGCATGCTGATGGACTTGGAGTGGTGATAGCGTTTCTTGGGATTTTAAACATCTGATTAGTAAGGGGTGTTCACCATCTATGCAAGGTGATGAGGAAAGCCCAGAAGGTTCCCCTGTCCTTTGATTTCTGTCGTGCTGCCTGATGTTCCACCATCAGACGTGCCACAAGGCCTGGCTCTGCTCCTTATGCCCCCATAAGACTCCCTTTTAAGATGACACCTCGGCTTGTCACTTGCCTCATTTACAGAATGGAGCTATGGATGCTTGCCCTGTCCTCCTTACAAGATTGGAAGGAAGATCTAATGAGACGTAGCGATTGTGGAGGGTCAGTGTGTTTAAGGGATTATCCTCCCCCAGCCGTCAGAAACTCTGAGAAGGCAGAGGCCACATTGTCACTGATCGTCTATAAAGAAACCAGGAGCTCCTCTGCTGGAGACCACAGCACAGCCATGTGGCCACATCTTCCAGGTCTTGAGGGGGTCCACATGGGCTGAAACTACCCGTGGGCCAGCCTCGGCCCCAACAGCTGGGCTAGCCCAAGCCCCTCTGCCCAGGGCTCTCGCAGGTTCCCTGCCCCTAGGGCACCCTACACTCCACCCCTGGGCTATCTTGAGCCTCTGTTTTGGGCTATCTTGGGATCTTTTTAGCCTAGCTGAAGTGAGCTAGTGCTGTCACCTCCCTTCTCTGGACTCCTGATAGAACTGGGTCCAGAAGAAGGGGGCCATCTTTGGCCATCTCCCTCTATCTGGGGCGCCTGCCGCAGGCACTCAGCAGCAGTTAGGTAACTTTCCACACCCTAGTCCCACCCCACTTCACATTCTGGCCTTGTTCCGCAAAGGCCCGGTTGCCACCCACACCCACTTCCCTCCGGGCTGGTGGTATGTGGAGATTGGGTTCCTCCACGGCTCTTTCATTAGCCGCTAATCTGGCCCATTTCTCACCAGTCTCCTTTCTCGCCCTGATCGCTCTAATGTCTTGCACCCCAGTTACTTCTGGGGACATCAGGGGCCGGGCAGGGAGGGCCAGGAGGAGGTGTGGGCCCTCAGAGACACCCCTAAGCACTTTTCCTGACCCGGACCACAAATAGACACAGAGCGCCTACAGTGTGCACATATCATCATTGTCCATAGTGCTGTCCAATAGAACTTTCTGTGATGATGGAAATGTTCTCTGTCTGGGCTGTCCTGTTGGACACATTTGGTAGTGACTAATGACACGTGATATGTGGTTAGTGAGACTGAGGAACTCAAGTTTTATTTTAAATGAGTTTTGATTAATTGTAGTTCGAATTGGCCCATGTGGCTGTGGCTGCCGTATTGGACAGCTCTACCACATTCGTTGAAGGCTTATTACACGCCAGGGCCCCTTTCTAAGCGCATTATCTCATGTAAACCTCAGAACACCCCGTGGGGGAGGTGCCACCATTGACCCACTTTACAGACAAGCAAACTGAGGCATAGAGAAGTTAAGTGTCTTATCCAGAGTTAAGCCCATGCAATTAGCCACTCTACTGTTGCACGGTTAGACTGGCCCACAGTCTCGGCTCCAGGAGCTTCCACCATAGTCTGGGAGAGGACCCGGGCACAGAAGTCACCCCAATGGGATGCAGGTGGCATTTGAGCCAGACCTTGAGGAAAGGGAGGCTGTCAATTAGTGGAGATTGGAGTGGAGGAAACAGCCCCGCTAGTGGAGGGGATGGCATGGGTGAAGGTGTGGAGGTGGGAAAGTGAGAAGCGCATGGAGGGAGTGCTGTGGATATTACAGCAAACAAGATGGATTAGGTCCCCACCTGCGTGGAGCTCACAGGCCCCCATTTGTTGAGCATTTCCTCTGTGCTGAGAGCCTTACATCATTATCAAACCATTTGGGAACAGGTAGGGGAAGAAATGGAAGGTCAGAGAGATTAAGAAGTTTTTCTGAGGTCACACAGCCAGGAAATGGGGAGCAAGGATTTGAACCCAAGCTGGCCTGACTCTGGAACCTTCACCAGAACCACCGCCCAGCCTTGCCTTCTCTCGGAGGGCCTCATGTTGTGCCTGGGATGTAGTAAGCGCTGAATAAATGGTCTAAATAATCAGTGGTGTTAGGAAGCCTGGACCCACCCCGCTCTGGCTGTGGGGCATCTTGAGGCCAGCAGAATTAACTTCCCTCCCTTGAAACAAAGGCCCCGGCAAGGGGGAGCCCTCAGCCCCACCCACAGTACACGTCTTCTCCAAGTAAGTGCCCAGACTGTGTTTATCTCCTAGTTTGCCAAGCTCTCAGGGGACCATGGCGACAACCAGGACATAAGCAAACAACTTCAAGGAGGTAAACAGGGCTGCCTGCGCCACACCCTGGAACCGCTCCTTCTAGGCCATTACTAGGAAACGTGAAAGGGCTGTCCCTCTGGCCCCGAGCCGAGCACATTCCTGCTCCCACTCCTAGATGGGTGGTATTAGAACCAGTTGGGTGAGTACAGAGGGGCCCAGGAGGAGCGTCGCCGTGGGGTGAGGTGGACCACAGGGAGGTGAGGTGGGGCGGCCTAGGAAGGGTGGATGGAAAGAGAATCGGGGGTTTCACCGGAGTCCCAGTGGCGCTCTGGGCAGCACCTCAGGACAGTCTGCTTTCCATTTTTACTCTTGGGTAGTTTTGTCTCCTTTTTTAAATTAAAAAAATTTTAAGTGTGATATCATTCACATATCATAAATTCACCGTTCTTAAAGTGTACAATTCGGTGATTTTTAGTATATTCACAAGGTTGTGCAACTATCACCACTATCTAATTGCAGAACATTTTCATCACCCCAAAAACCCTGTACCTGTCAGCGGTCACCCCCCATCTCCTGTTCCCCGGCGCCAGCCTCTGCAACTACTAATCTGCTTTCCATCTCTGTAGATTTCCTTATTCTGGCTATTTCATATGAAGAGAATCATATAGGGTGTGGTCTTTGGCATCTGGCTTCTTTTACTCAGCATAATGTTTTCAAGGTCCATCCACATTGTAGCATGTGTCAGCACTTCATTTCTTTTTACGGCTAAATAATATTCTTTTGTATGGACATACCATATTTCCTTTATCCATTCATCACTTGTTGGAAATTTGGGGTTTCCACTTTTGGGCTATCATGAATAATGCTGCTATGAAATTTTTTTAATAACTAAGATTTTAATAAAGGAAAATATTCTTCATTTTTTCAACTGAAAACCATTATCTAGTTATCCCTAAGTCAATGACAAGATGGTGTTCTTGAATGCTTGGTACATTTGTTTTTTAATTATTTTATTGAGGTCATATTGGCTTATAATATTGTGTAAATTTCAGGTGTACATTATTGTATTTTAGTTTCTGTATGGACTGCATCGTGTTCACCACCAACAGTCTAACTTTTATCCATCACCATACATATGTGCCCCATTACCCCTTTTGCACTCCCTCCACCTCCTTCCCCTCTGGTAAGCACTAATTTGTTCTCCTTATCCATGTGTTTGTTTGTTTATCTTCCACATACGAGTGAAATCATGGGGTGTTTGTCTTTCTCTGACTTGTTTCGCTTAGCATAATACCCTCATGGCACAATTCTATCTTTTTTATGGCTGAGTAGTATTCCATTGCATATACCACATCGTCTTTATCTATTCATCTGTTGATGGGCACTTGGGTTGCTTCCACTTCATGGCTATTGTGAATATGCTGTGCTGAAGAGAGGGATGCATAAATCTCTTTGAATTATTTATTTCATGTTCTTTGGATAAATACCTGGTAGTGGAACAGCTGGATCATTTGGAATTTCTATTTTTAATTTTTTGAGGAATCTCCATATTGTTTTCCATAGTGGCTGCACCAGTTTGCATTCCTACCAGCTGTGTATGAGGGTCCCCTTTTCTCTACATCCTCTCTAACATTTGCTATCTCTTGTCTTGTTAATTATAGCCATTCTGATGGGTGTGAGGTGGTATCTCATTGTAGTTTTGATTTGCATTTCCCTGATAGCTAATGATGTTGAGCATCTTTTCATGTGTCTGTTGGCCACCTGTATATCTTCTTTGAAAAATGTCTGTGCTATGAACAGTTTTTGTACGAGATTTTGTGGAAACATGTTTTCAAGTCTCTTGGGTATATCCTTAGGAGTGGAGTTGCTGGATCATATAGTAATTCTATGTTAACCTCTTGGGAAACCACCAAACTGTTTTCCATGGCTGCACCATTTTACATTCCCACTAGCAATGTGTGAGGGTTCCAATTTCTTCACACTCTCATGAACATGTATTTTCTGTTTTCTTTTACAAATTCTTATAGCCGGGGCTGGCCCCGTGGCCGAGCGGTTAAGTTCGTGCGCTCCGCTGCAGGCGGCCCAGTGTTTCGTTGGTTCAAATCCTGGGCGCGGACATGACACTGCTCGTCGAACCACGCTGAGGCAGCGTCCCACATGCCACAACTAGAAGAACCCACAACAAAGAATATACAACTGTGTACTGGGGGGCTTTGGGGAGAAAAAGGAAAAAATAAAAAATCTTTAAAAAAAAAAATTCTTATAGCCATCCTAGTGGATACCACTCATTGTGGTTTTGAATTGCATTTCTCCAATGACTGAAGATGTTAAGCATCTTTTCATGTGCATATTGGCTATTCGTCCATCTTCTATGGAGAAATGTTTATACAAATTTTAAAAACGTCTACCCGTTTTTAAATTGGGTTCTTTGTCTTTTTATTGCTGACTTGTAAGAATTCTTTATGTATTCTGGATATTAATCCCTTATCAGATACTGGACAACTTGCAAATATTTTCTTCCATAATGTGGGTTGTCTTTTCACTTGCTTTAGTGTCCTTTGATGCACAAAAGTTCTAAATTTTGATGAAGTCTGACTTACCTACTTTTTCTTTTGTTGCTTGTACTTTTGGCGTCATAGCCGAGAAAGCACTGCCAAATCCAAGGTCATGAGGATTTACCTCCATGTTTTCTTCTAATACATTTATATAAGGTTTTAGCTCTTATATTAAGGTCTTTGAGCCTTTTTGGGTTTGTTTGTCTAATTTTTTATTGTGTTAAAATATATTTAACAAAATGTATCATTTTTAAGAGTACAGTTCCGTGGCAAAAAGTGCATTCACATTGTTACGCAACCATCACCGCCAAACATCTCCAGAACTTTTTCATCTTCCTCAACTGAAGCTCCGCACCATTAAAAACAAACTCCCCAGCCCCCTCCCCAGCCCCTGGCGACAACCATTCTGCTTTCTGTCTCTATGAATTCGACTACTCTAGGTCCCACATATAAGTGGGAACATACAGGATTTGTCCATTAGTGTCTGGCTTATTTTACTTAGTTTAATGTCTTCTAAAACTAAATGTCTTAGTTTAATGTTGTAGCACGTGTCAGAATTTCATTTCTTTTTAAGACTAAATAATATTCCATTATATATATATACCACATTTTGTTTACCCATTCATCTGTCAATGGACACTTGGGTTGTTTCTACCTTTTGGCTATTATGTATAGCCATGGCTATTATATTTGGCTATTTGAATGCAGTTATGAACACTGGTGTACAAGTATCTGTTCAAGACCCTGCTTTCTATTCTTTTGGGGATATACCCCAAAGTGGAATGGCTGGTAATTCTGTGGTTTATTCTAGCTAATTCTATGTTTAATTTTTTGGGGGAGCTGCCATACTGTTTCCCACAGTGGCTGCACCATTTTACATTCCCAGTAACAACGCACAAGGGTTCCAGTTTCTCCTCATCCTCCCCAACACTTGCTATTTTCTGCTGTTTGATAGTAGCCATCCTCGGGGGTGTGAGGTTGTGCCTCATTGTGATTTTGACTTATAGTTCCCCGAGGATTAGTGATATTCAGCATCTTTTCATGTGCTATTGTCCATTTGTATATCTTCTTTGGAGAAATGTCTATTCAAGTCCTTTATCCATTTTTTAATCAGGTTGTTTGGTTTTTCATTATCGAATTGTAGGAGTTCTTTACATATTCAGGATGTTAATCTCTTATCAGATATATGATTTGCAAATTTTCTCTCCCATTCCATGGGTTTCTTTTTCACTCTATTGACAGTGTCCTTTAATGCACAAAAGTCTCAAATTTTGATGAAGTCCAATTCATCTATTGTTTCTTTTGTTACCTGTGCTTTTGGTGTCGTATCCAAGAAATCCTTGCCAAATCCAATATCAGGAAAATTTCCTCTTAGGTTTTCTTCTAAGAGTTTTATAGTTTTAGCTCTTAGGTTTAGGTCTTTCATCCATCTTGAGTTAATTTTTGTAAATTGTATATGGTAAGGGTCCAACTTCATTCTCTGGCATATGGATATCCAGTTTTTCTAGTATCATTTGTTCATGTCCTATCACTTATGGAATGGTCTTGACACTCTGCTCAAAAATCATTTGACCTTATATGTAGGGGTATATTTCTAGGGTCTCCATTCTATTCCATTAGTCTGTATGTCTGTCTTCATGCCAGTACCACACTGTTTTGATTACTGTAGCTTTGTAGTAAGTTTTGAAATCAGGAAACGACAGACCTCCAACTTTGTTCTTCTTTTGCAAGGTTGTTTTGGCTACTTGGGATCCCTGGAGATTCCACATGAATTTTTAAGATGGAGTGTTCTATTTCTACATAAAAGTCATTGGCATTTTGATAGAAAATACATTGAATCTGTAGACAGTGTTGGGTGGTATTGACAACCTAACAATGTTACATCTTCCAATCCTTGAACACGCAATTTCTTTCCAATTATTTATGTCTTCTTTAATTTCTTTCAACAATGTTTTGTAGTTGTAGTTTGGTAGACTTGTAAAAATACTTTTTACAAGTTTTTTGCATCCTTGATTAAGTTTATTCTTAAGTGGTTTTTTTGGTACTATTGTAAATGGAATTCTTTTCTTTTTTTTTTTAGATTTTATTTTTTTTCCTTTTTCTCCCCAAAGCCCCCCAGTACATAGTTGTATATTCTTCGTTGTGGGTCCTTCTAGTTGTGGCATGTGGGATGCTGCCTCAGCGTGGTTTGGTGAGCAGTGCCATGTCCGCGCCCAGGATTCGAACCAACGAAACACTGGGCCGCCTACAGCAGAGCGCGTGAACTTAACCAGTCAGCCACGGGGTCAGCACCCTGGAATTGTTTTCTTATTTTTTTTTTAGGTTTCTAGAACATTTTTTTTTCATTGAGTTAATGATAGGTTACAATCTTGTGAAATTTCAGTTGTACATTAATGTTTGTCAGTCGTGTTGCGGGTGCACCACTTCACCCTTTGTGCCCACCCCCCACCCCACCTGGAATTCTTTTCTTAATTTGATTTTCAGATTGTTCATTTTCATTACTGTGTAGAAACGCAGCTGATTTTTGTGTGTTGATTTTGTGTTCTGCAACTTTGCTGAATTCATTAATTCCAAAGCTTTTTGGCAGAATCTTTAGGGTTTTCTTCATTTAAGATCATTACATCTGTAAACAGAGATCATTTTACTTCTTCCTCTCCAATTTGGATGCAATTTATTATTTTCTTTTCTTGCCTAATTGCTCTGGCTAGAACTCCCAATACTACGTTGAATAGAAGTGACAAAAGTGGGCATCCTCATCTTGTTCCTGATTTTAGAGGAAAAACGCTCAGTCTTTCACCATTGAATATGATGTCAGATGTGAGTTTGATCCATCTTTAGTTGCTTTGTATATGATGTGATGTAAAGGTCCAACTTCATTCATTTGCATGTAGATATCCAGTTGTCCCAGCGCTATTTGTTGAAGAGACTGTTCTTTCCCCGTTGAATGGTCTTTGCACCCTTGCTGGATATCAGATGTTTTTGGGCCCGCAATTCTATTCCATTGATCTATATGTCTATCACTATGCCAGCATCACACTGTTTTGATTACAGTAGCTTTGTATTAAACTTTGAAATTGGGAAGTGCGAGTCCTACTTGACTTCATTTTACTTTTGCAGATTGTCTTGGCTATTCTGAGTCCCTTGCATTTCTGTATGAACTTTGGGATCAGCTTGTCCATTTCTGCAAAAAAGACAGTTGGGATTTTGGTAGGAATTGCATCGAATCTGCAGATCACTCTGGGGAGTATTGCCTCTTAACAATATTAAGTCTTCCAAAACATGAACATAGGTGTCTTTTCATTTATTTAAGTCTTTAATTTCATTCAACAATATTTTGTAGTTTTCCGTGTACATGTCTTGTACTTCTTTAAAGTTGTTCCTGAGTATTTTCTTCTTCCTTTTTTTTTTTTGAGGAAGATTAGCCCTGAGATAACATCTGCTGCCAATCCTTCTCATTTTGCTGAGGAAGCCTGGCCCTGAGCTAACATCTGTGCCCATCTTCCTCCACTTTATATGTGGGATGCCTGCCACAGCATGGCTTGCCGAGCGGTGCCATGTCTGCACCTGGGATCCAAACCTGCGAATCCCAGGCCGCTGAAGTGGAACGTGTGCACTTAACTGCTGCACCACGGAGCCGGCCCCAATTCTTTTTGATGCTATTGTAAGTGAAATTGTTTTCTTAATTTCATTTTGTGGGGTGTTCATTGTTACTGTATAGAAATGCAACTGATTTTTTTATATTATTCTTGTCTCCTGCAACCTTGCTGAAATTGTTTGTTAGCTCTAATATTTACCCTCCGTCCCTCGGGTGTGTATCTTCAATGTTTACTTTCATCTCCCTTTGTGATCAGAAAATAAATTCAAGTATGATAACGATGACAGTGATGTTGATTATCTGCTGCATATGATGTCTGTGCCATGGAGTACCAAAAGCCATCAGGAAATCAAAACTCTCGCTTGAGGAGACCCCAAAGAACTCTGTTGGTGACAAAGCTCTTCCTTTCCTTCTCTCATGTGCTGCGTGCTATAGGAATGGGTTGCTGCGGTGATAGGAGCATAGGGGAGGACAGTGAAGGAGGCTGCAAGGTGGAGGAGCTTAGATACTGTCCAGGGCTGGAGCTGGCACATCCTTCCTATAATCCCTGGGGTCATCCTAAGGGCATGGAGTGTCCCAAGTTCTTCATGCCAAACTGGTCTCTGATTTCATTGCCATGCTTTGGGAACCTGGAGTGCCCAAGACTACTGTCGGGGAGGCTGGGTCTGGCGGTGACCACACGTGAACTGCTCATGCAGTTATACTTTCTCTCCCAACACTGAGGAAATAATTCCAAATAGTTCAGAAATGTCTGGTGCTGAAACATAGAGTTTGAATCGTGGCTTCACCTCCAATGTGCTGTGTGACCTGGAGGCTGTTTTCTTACCTGTAAATTGGGACCATTAACCTCCTCTTCTCATAGGTTTACTGAGATGGTTAGAAGAGGCCAGTAAAGTATCTTACCCACTGCCTGGCACATGGTAAGTGATCAATAGTAGTGGCTTCGATGGTTATTATTGGGCTGGTCACCCAGCCTGTCTTCAACTCCAAGACGAGGGCGCAGCTAGGCGAGCCCATTCTTTCTGGTTCCTATTCCACTGTTCTGTGACTGTCCCGCCCAACCCTCTACTCGGGTTTTTCCACACCGCTGAGTCATGCTGCCAGACTCTGCCCTTTGGCAGTGCTCCTGGTATGACCCAATCTCTGGGGTGGACAGGCGAGGAAGACCCACAGCTCTGGAGTCAGACATCCTGTATTCCAGTCCTGGTGCTACCACTGAGCAAATGACTGTGTCTTGGAGACTTACTTTCTTCCCTTGTAGACCCAATGGAGATGACTATATTTATTTCCCAAGGCTGCCATGAAGACTAAACAGGACAGCACAGGGGCAGCAGCCCTCATAGGTGCCCAGTAGATGGTATCTATAATTTTTGCAAGGCTTTATCGAGCTTCTGGGGAGCACAGCCTGGACTGGTGGCTGGGTGAATAGGAGACAGACACGAGACAGATGGTGACTCTATTGCACGCTGAGCACTGGTTCTGTTGCTCTGAGAGCGTGGAGAAAGGACCATAACTCTGCTGGGGCTGGGCTGGGGAGAGGGCTAGGGAAGGTATTCAGAAAGAAGGCTCTAGGGGTCGTGAGGGTTCACAGAACGAGACCGGGGAGGGAGTCCTGGGCTGAGGGTACGGCATGAGCAGGGAGGCAGGAGGGAGCTCATGAATTGGTGAAGCTGGAACGGAGGTGTTGTGGCCAGGTCACAGAGGGCCTTGTAAGCCACCAGTGAGACTGACCTTTCCTGGGGGAAGTAGGAGCCAGAGAACAGCTTATGCAGGCAGTGATGTGATCAGATTTTCATTTCAGAAAGATTTTTCTGGCTGCCCTGTGGGGTCTGGATGGGAGGTGGTAGGAATGGGCACAGGGAGACTCAAGGACTCCTTTCTGGTAGTCCAAGCAAGAGAAGACAGACCCGACTGGGCCAGGGGCGGAGGGGAGGAAGATGGAGTCCAGAGGATTTAGAAAGCAAGCCCCCTAGTGGCAGAGCCAGGATGCGGACCCAGTGGGGAGAAAGGCTTGGCCCAGCGCCGCCCCCTAGTGGCTGAAGGCGGAGTTCACCATGGGTCACCTGAGTGCCGCTCAACTCAGGCCTGGCGTAGTGGCCTCTTCTGAAGTCACCGTGTGCTCATTAAGCTCCTGCACTGTCTGGACAGATGGATCCGGATTCACATCTTACCGCCTCCTGTTTATGTTGTGTGACAGGACGAGTGACTTCCTGCCCTGAGCCTCGTTCTCCTCAGCTCAGGCCTAGCACACGGTAGGCGTGGAGTGGAGCTGGCACCGTCACATCCCACCAAGAGGCACAAATGTCTGAGCAGTTTTCTCCAGACTCTGGGCCCTCCCCCACCCCAGGAACCCAGTGCCTTGCTCTGTCCACTGTGGGCCCCCTGCCCCAGGCTGGCCCTCCCTGGCAGAGGCCCACCTGCTACCCTGACCCTCTCCTCCCCTGAGAGTTAGGGCAGAGCCACTGCTGACAGCAAACCTGGGTGCTGGTCCACCTCTGCCATTGGATACTGGGCCCTTGGCTGAGGCATTCCACCTCGCTGAGCCTCAGTTTCCTTGCCTGTCAGATGGGGCCACAATCCCTATCTGCTTCAGGGTTGCATGTGAAAGGGTTGTGCAAACTGTGGAGTGCTGTGCTGTGGGGCTCTGGTGAAGCCCTCTTCTGGGCAGCTGTGCCTATCCCACAGCCCTGTCCCCTCCGGCTGGGGCTGTTGGAAGTTGAGCTGGACTGGGGTGGAGATTTAGGGGGCAGGGGAGCCTTTCCAACTGCCCTCAAAAAGCCCCTATGGGTTGCCGCCTGCATGGACCACAGCCCGCCCTGGAAGATTGGAGATGGGCCGGGAAGGGCAGGCCATGCCGCCCTTCCTCTGGACAGGTGAGCCTGGGTATTTCTAACCACCTCATTTTGAGCAAGAATTTTGATCCACAGCCTCTTGCCAAGATTTTTCCATTCTTTCCTGACAAACAACAAGCTCTGTTTTGTAACCTATGTTGTAAAATGGTTTTATTAACCACTAAGTGTACACACTTGCTCACAAAGAAATAGTAAACATCAGTCAACCGTCACCAGTGTCACCGAGAACTCTCCTCTGGCCTCAAACACCCCACGGCCACCCTTACCTGCTTCCTCTGTCTGGAAGGCTCGCCTGCACCTGGTCACCCCACACACGCTTCAGCTCTCCCTCCAGGGGTCATTTCCTCGGGAAAAGCACCTCTGACCCCCATCAGCTTTCTTTGCTGAATGTTCCCTCAGAATTCCGCTCCTCCCCTCCAAGCTCACGTGGTGACATGCCCGCTTGATAAGGGATCATCCAAGTCACTTCTGCCTCCCTCAATACAGGCAAGGTTCCTTCTAGCAGAGCTGGCTCAACTCAGTGGCCGTAGTGTCCCCAAGGCCTGCAGGACCTGGTGCTGGATGAAGAAACAAACTTTGGGAGAGCCAGCCCTTCTCTGGCCTGTTTCCTTTCTCTTTTCTTTTTTTTTGAAGAAACTGACAGTATTGAGTCAAGGCCAGGGGTTGCTGAGAATGTGCCCCCTGTCTAGCTCCGCAAGTATGCCTGCCCACCTTGCCAGGTAGGAGATTCTGTTGTCACCTCTGCAGGTGGCTGCTGCCCTCTCTGCTTAACATGAGGTGCACTCTGCCAGCTCTGGGATTCAGAGTCCCTGGTGCCACACTGGATGCCCTTGTTCCAGCCTGTATTTGTGTAAATTACCTGTGATCAGAGCCTCGGGAAACCCTGTGCATGGGGCAGAGCAATCCTTGCTACCTGCAAGGAAACCAGGAGAGGCTGTGCTCATGGTGGGAAATAGGCTGTGGGCGGTTAGAAAGGCAAAAGTTAGGGTTCACATCCATGAACCCCTTGTTTTTAGGCCGGGGATGTGAAGGCTGAAATGAGGCATCATGAGCCCCTGTCATGACAACAGGTGGGCCCAGCGAAACCTGGCACAGGGTCCTCCTAACCCCAGTCAGCCCCGCCCTCCATAGCCTGCCGAGGGCAGTGGGAAAATGGCACTGGGACCCCTGGGGGCCTCAGGGGACTCCAGATGCTCCTGCATCTGGGGAGGCTGCATGGAGGGTGACCACGTAAGGCAACAGGGGCGGCGGGACAGCCTGTCACGTCTGGGATGCAGGGGCAGTCCTTGGACACAGGGATGTTCTGTGATTTTTGCCTGATGGCCCTAGGCTGTCTCCCGGGTTCTGGCACAGCAGTTTTCTTCCTTGCCAAACAACTCAAACACCGTTGGACCAGGAGCACCTCATGGCACTGGCTTTTGGCATTTCCTTTTGTTTAGTTGGTTTGCTTTTTACAGCAGGAAAGCCCCAGTTCAGACATTGTGTGCTAAACCATGAATGATGCAGCTGCCACAGGTGGAGGGGCTGGGGACCCTAAGGACCTCACATAGCTCACCTGAAGACCCCCCAAGCCTTATCATTTTCTTGCCCCAAACAGATCCTAGGAAATTGAGAAACCTCCTATTAATTGGAGAAAATGAAATCAGAATCTGAAGGTGGAAAGGGCCAGAGCCCGGCCCCTTGCCAGCAAGGCCCTTGGATAGTGTTTGCTAAGGCTTCCAGTCTCTGGGAAAGGCCTTGGCAGCCAGGATGCTGACACTTCACAATGAGGACCCCTTTTACAGGGATGTCTGAGCACTCATTCTCGGGGACATCTCCTGGGTAGACAGCACTCCTTTGCCCAGTGGGACAGCAGTACAGAAGGACAAACCCTAAGGAGCTCGGGGACAGGGATCCAGAGGCAAGGTCTTTGGAGATACGGGTGGCCACTGGCCTGGACCAGCTAGAGGGCAGGGGACAGGGTGGGGGTGCTAAGGGATTGGAGAGCACAGGCACAGAGATGGCCGGGGTCTTCATTGCGCTGGGGTGGGTCTCGTTGCCTCGATACCCTGAATCTTCTCCTCAGAGGCCTTGTCCGGGAGCAGCACCTCCACAGTGTAGCTGACCTTCCTGCTGTGCCTCAGGCTGTGGGTGTTGTCAAAGTGCAGGACGTCTGCGAGGATGGAGGAGAAATCAGGCGAAGCCAGCCCGAGTCCCTGCCCGCCTGCTGCCCTTGGGAATGGGTCGCCCGGGACTGGGGGTGGGGCTATAGGGTCAGGCACTGCCCAGCCCCCGGCCCATTGCTTGTGACCATCTCCTTGGATGGTACTTGTGCGAACTAATGGAATAATAATAGACCCCAGCATGCATCAGCCCCTCCTGTGTGCCAGGCATTACGTCAGCGCTTCACAGCTCGCTGGGTCCTCAGGGCAGCATCACACGAAGGTACTGTCATCCCCATTTCATGGATGAGGAAACTGAGGCTTAGAGAGGTTGAGATGACTTTCCAACCGTTACAGAGCAAGGAAGGGGAGGGACCAGATTCCCCTCTCCCAATGCTCCCGCCCAGAGAGGAGCCCTGCGTTCCCCGGAGGAGAGGGCTGAGCTCCCTAAGCCACTTTCTCATCGAGCCTTTCATAGAAGACATTTCCTTCAAGGCCAAGGTCCAACGTGAACTCTGCGACATGATGAGTCATCCAGTGGGAAGTCCCCACCTTCCCAACTCTCTCTTTCCATACAGGTGCACTAGGTATTAAAGCATTAGCAGAACTCCTTCTCATTCTCCAGAGGAGTCAACCCTGGGGTCCCCCTATCCTGGCTCTGTTCTCAACAGAGGTGAGAGGGCAACGCTGCTTCTGGTAAAGCTGATCAGATGGCATCTGGCCTGGGCGGTCTGGGAAGGAAAGCTAAACACCTGGAAGAAGCCATCCCTTTGGGGGTCCCAGAGTGGGGTGGTCCATGCATGTGGGCAAGCTGGGATGCCCGAAGCTGAGCCCCTGGCTGTTTTTCCCTGTCTCTTAGCCTGTCCAGCCCAGCGTGAGGCTTTCCAGGAGCTGGGGCCATTGTCCCCAGGCTGTATATCCCACTCTCCACAATGTGTCTCTGCTCTTGTACCCAAACCTGGGGTTGCTCATCAGATCCAACACGCTGAAGCCAATTGCCCTGACTCCTGTGGGATCTAGAAACTCACACACACCCCCATGTGCTCCCTGAGAGCTGGAATTAGTGGACAGAGAAGCCAGACTGGCAAGAGACCTCAGATCATTGCTCCCCATGAGGAGGAAAACACCTCCACTGAATGGCTCTTACAGACGCCGGGCTTGTCACAGCTGAGGCTCCCGTCCTGGGGCACCAGGTGGGCATTGTAGCGCTGGGTGGGCAGCACCTCCGTCATCTCCCCGGCCCGCTTCTGCTCTGCCTTCTTGGTCTTCAGAAAAACCCCAAAGCCGATGTCTGCCCTCTCTGATGCAAACTGCCACCTGCAGGGGACGGAGCCCCACTGATGACCACCTGATGGGCTCCGGGCCCCTCCCAGCTGTGCCGCCATCCCTACCTGAGAACACAGCCTGGGAACAGGATCTCAGTCTTCACCTGGACGAAGGAGTCGCGGCCCACGGTCGCTGTGTGCTCGTACTGCGTCCTCACCTGGTTGCGCAGGTAGTAGCTCTCGGGCACCTCGCCCCCGTAGTTGATCTGTGGGGGAGGGGTGGTGAGCGAGCACTGGACCACGGCCGTCTCCCCTCCCTCCCCATCCCCTGGGCACCCAGTACCTTGGTCAAGCACTTGGGGTTGCCGTCGGGGTCGGTCATGGTCCCCCCAAACTCCACGGGCAGCTGGTCGGGGCTGACAAACTTTTGCAGCTCCTGCTTCCAGTCGCCTGTGGAAGCAAGAGAGGGCCTCACGGGGCCTCAGGGAGGCTCGACAGAGGGGGCCAAGCCCAGGGAGGGGACCCGATATATCCTTGGCTTGCTCCCCTGGCGTCTAGTCCTGAGACCACCCAAGATCTTTACGTGGCCACCCAGGCTGGGGTCTAGGACCCAAAGCCTTGTCTGAGTGTGCAAAGGCCGACGAGTGTCAGGCCCAGGTCGGCACCCGAAGATAGAGGACGAACCAGGGAGAAATGGGGCCTTTCACATTGACCTCTGCTCCCCAGGCAGACATGGAGATGGGCACAGCCAGGAGGCCAAATCACTCACCTCCTAGAATCACTATCTTCTTTCTCGTTTCCTCGCTCATGAACAACTTGACCAAGTTGAAGGCCACGGGGAACAGCTTGGGGGCTGAAACGATGAAACTCCGTTGGGAAGCTGGACCAGGGAGGACTTGGATATACAAAGTCACAGCCAAGGGCATGAGCTGGACAACAGTCAGACCCAGGTAGATTCTGCCACTTCCTGCTGTGTGACCTTCACCCTCTCTGAGTCTCAGTGCTATTAACTGTAAAATGGAGATTAAATTAAGGTACGCATGACACTTGGCACAGTGCCTGGCTCTCAATAATTGGTTGCCTGCCCTGCTCAGCTGCAGGACCTTAGCAATGTTGATTCCCCACCGGTGCCTTTTCCTGTTCACACTCAGGCTTTCCCGGGGTTGCTCTGGAATCCTCTCGGGTGCAAGCATGTGCGTTAGACCTCACGTCCCGCCTGAATCGCTGATGCTCCCTGGGTACGTTCTGTGGGCCGGGCTCTGTGCCACGCCTTCTCCACAGACTGTCTCATATAACCTCACAGCTGTCTCATGGGGAAGGCGCCATTACAGTCCCATTTAACAGAATGGGAAAACTGAGGCTCAGTGAGGTTAAATAGACTTTCCCAAAGTCCCAGAACCAGCTAGATTGGAAGCCTCATAGTCTGACTCCAGAGCACACGTGGCCACCCCCTCAGTGTACGGCCGTCACAGACCAGGACCATTTCCCCTCAAAGTGTGTCCACCAACCAAGTGGTCCATGACCATCTGGTACCAGTCCATGCCCAGATAAGTAAAGAAAATAACAGCAGACATTTAGAAACCTATAACTTATTTGACAGTGCTATGCATGCTTTTGTACACTCCAAAAGTATCAATCTGGGAAGAAATGAACTCAAAAAACCTAATCTTCACAAAGGATGGTTTGAGAAGCCCCAAACTCGGTAGCTTGCCCACTGTGCCCCCCACTCCCCAGGAGGTCATCCCCGTCATGGGCTCACCTCGGATACCAATTAAATTCTTCAGCCTCTCGGGATAATTTGCTTCCAGGATGGCAAAAAACTGTGGAGTCAAGATGAATCTGGTCGAGGCCACACAGCAACACTCGCTCCCCCTGGATTTGGTGGCCTCTGATGCTGCTGTGACGAGAGCCCCCTCTCCCCCATCCCCGGCCCACCCCGTCTTCCCTGGGGGCGTGTACTTCATCCTCTGTGATGCTCTTGCTTTTCTTTCTCCTTGGAGGGGAGACCCCAGGCCAGCTTCACTGGTGGGCCCCTGAGGGGTGTCCCCCTCCCTCACTGGACTGGAAGCTGGTGCGGGCAGTGGCTCCCTATTGGCCTCGAGCCAGCTGCCTGCCTCACCTGCTGGTAGACCTCCACAGCTGGCTTCCACAGGTGTTTCAGGCTCAGCCCCTCCAGGTCAAACACCAACACCATCGTCTCGATGTTCCTGCCCAGCTGCACCGGACAGCGCAGATATATGGGTCAGAAAACAGCTCCAGCTGGGAGATCCCAGCCAGAGAGACCTGGGCGCCCCTCCCAGCTTCCTGCCACCCACTCCCTTGGCTGCTCGAAGCATTTTCCAAACACATGGAGCCCATCTGGGGTCTGAGGAGATGCCACATCCGAACCCTGACACAGTGGCCCTTATCACATGATTTGCTCAACACTGTTGCCTGGAATTAGTTAACTGTGGAATTAAAGACATCACTCATTGCTCATTGGGCACCTTTATGTACAATAATATATTAAATCCAACAGCATCTGCAGTCCTGTGGCTGTTTCCAAGCCAGAGCTTCGCTGCTGGCAGGCTGTGTGGCCTTGGGAGGGTTTCTAACCCCTCTGAGCCTTACTTTCTTCCTCTGTAGAATGGGATAAGTCCAGGCTCTGAGAGAATTGCTGAGAGGATTCAACGAGCCCAGTGCCTGGCATGTGGCTGGACCCTGGTAAATTTTAGCAGATATTATTATTAGTGTCATCATCACCGTAATTATTGCCTCCAATCCGGAACATGCATGAATGGCACTCTTCTGACCCAATCAGATGAGCAATCTTGTCTGACAGACACGTCCATTCAAACTAGGCACTAAATTTGCTGCTTTGCAATTCACTCATGCTTGTTACAAGTCTCTGTGGAGGGCCCACTGTGCGTCCAGCCCTGCGCCAGACGCTGGGGACACAGGCCCTGTCCTCGTCACTGAGTCAGCCACTAGCCAAATTATCCCACAGTGACATAATGGCTCCCCCTGGGGTCTTCATCTGAGGCTCCTCTAGACACTTAGACTCACAAAACCAACCAGGACACACTTGCATTACAGTCACTCTGAAGGGGATGGGCCAGGAGACAGAGGTAGGGACGAGGAGGTCTACAGAGACGAGCGCGGGTCCTTCTCGGTTTGGAAGCCCCGCACCCCCAGCTCTCAGTGTCTTTTTGTAGCAAGTGCGTGGTAGCTTCCAAGGACCCACAGGGATGTGCCTGGTTCCAAGGGTCACTGATCTCAGGGATGTCCAAGGCAATGCTCCCCTCCCAGGTGTTTATAGTCATGCAATTTACAACTAGGAGACATCTTTTCCAAAAGTAAAGCTGACCGCCTGCTGTTCCCAGGGTTCCGGGGGAACAGAGCTAGAGCATTCGCTGCACCCAAGGCCAGCATCTTACCCAAGGTCAGAGGGGAAAGGGCTCTGGTGACCCTTGGCTCACACCAGCAGAGGGTGCCATGCACATGTTACATGCTCGTGGCTGAGTGACTGTGGAAGCCCGTGTCCCACCAGAGCCTGGAGTGCCGAGGGCTGGGGCAAAGCAGGGTTAGGGTGCCTCGCCTCTCTGGTCCTGGGGCCACCCTCAAGACAGACTGGGCCCACCATGCGCCCCCATCCCAGCCCTGAGAGCTCACCTTCTGACTCTGCAGCTCACACTGCTGCACAAGCAGCTCGCAGACCCTGATGCGCTTGCGGATCAGCTCCTGCGGGGAGGCTGACAGGAGGAGACCCTTGGGGTCAAGCTTCCCGACGAGGTCAAACCACACAGGGCAGCCTTCGTAGTCATAGCCGCTCAGACCACCCGAGTCGTACAGCTGGATCACCTGGCCACGGGGGTGAGGTCCTGACTCAGACCAGTCCACCAGGCCACGTCCCTGCTCCGTCAGGTGGCGGGATGTGGCGGAAGGGTACAGGGGAGGGGATCAGATGGCCTGGGGGATGCTGCACGGGCCTCACCTCTGGGGGCTGCCACGTGAGGATGTTGTCCAGGGTCTGTTGCTTCCGGAACTCCATGTGCTGTGAAGACATGGCAGGACCTGAAGACTGCCCACCCCAAAGATCCCCAGAGCATGCCCAGGCTCTGCCGACACAGAACCGGGCACGGGGATGCTGGGTGGAGAGCTGTGGGGGACCTGGGTCTGATGCAGAAAGGGATCCGAGGAGGAACGAAGAAGAACCACGAAAACGGGCCAAGAGTCCCCACCGCTTGTTGCTAACCCCTGGGGTACAGCACGAGGAAGCAGGAGGCTCACGAGAATGGGGCCTCACCTTCCGGAGCATGTCCTCGGATTTCTGCAGGTCAAACTTCCGAGCTGCAAGAAAAGCCGAGGTAAGAGGAGGCTTGAGGGAGGGTGTAGAAGGCGCCATTCTCTGAAAGCTTGTGAGGAAGTAGCGGGGGTGCCCCCGACTTTTCCTGACACCCCAAGAATACATTGGAGGCCTGGAAAGTTTTTTTTAAAAGCAAGGATTTTTAATCCTCTAGAAGACTTTAGAGGGCCCTTGATTTTAGTTTCCAGGCCTTTTAAAATTGCTGGTTCTAGAGGCTGATCTAGCCTGTAATACTTGATGTCTCCCTGGGAGCAGAGGCTGCCTTGGTGTTAGGGGTGGTGAGGAGCACGGGCTTTGGAGTGAGACAGACTTGAGCTTGAATTCTAGTTTTGTCTTTTTATTTGCTGCGCAACCTTGAGCAACTCACTCACCTTCTCTGAGCCTTAGTTTTTTATTCTGTTAAATAGGAATAGTATCTTTTTCAGAGTTATTCAAAGGATGACCTAAGATAAAGTATATAAAGTGCTCGCACATTACCTTGCTCCCAGTTAGTTCTCAATAAACTGTAGCTATTATAATTACTAATTGTGTGTGTGTGTGTGTAAGGAAGATTGGCTCTGAGCTACCATCTGTTGGCAACCTTCCTCTTTTTGCTTGAGGAAGATTGTCACTGAGCTAACATCTGTGCCAGTCTTCCTCTATTTTATGTGGGATGCCACCACAGCGTGGCTTGATGAGCAGTACTAGGTCTGCACCTGGGGTCCGAACCTGTGAACTCCAGGCCACCAAAGCAGAGCCTGTGAACTTAACTGCTATGCCACTGGGCCGGCCCCTCTGATTACTAATTTTGAAGAAATAAATGTACCTTCATTGAAAAGATGATGCTCTATTTTAGAAATGCCATGACCATTGCTCTCTGAGACCACTGGTTACTAAGGAATTCATCCAGTGATCGGCCTTTGATAAGAAGCAAGGTCAGAGATTTTCAAATAGAAGGGATCTGAGCTGCTATCTAGGCTTCCTCTGCCCTGATCATAAGCCACCTCCAGAGAAAAACCACCAAGGCTACCAGCTCTGCCTTGATTATCTCTTGTGATGGGGAGTTCACTCCCTCAGCAGGCAGCCCATTGCATTCCAAATCTGCCCCACAAGGATTCCAGCCCCATTGTCAAGGTCAAAAGAACATATGTTGCTGTTTGTCAACATGGAAAATCTTCAAATATTTGAAGACAGGCATCAAGTTCACCTGCCCAATCATTTCTTGCGGCTATACATTTATTAAAATCATCTTCTGTATCAGTGTGCTCCAGCAGAACTTTCTGTGAGGATAGAAGTGTCCTATATCTTAACAGTTCAAGTGCATGTGGCTCCTGAGCACTTGAAAGGTGGCTGGTGTGACAGAGGAACTGAAGCTTTAATTTAATTTAATTTAATTTAATTTTAATCATTAAATGTGGCTCGTGGCTGTTGACCTGAACAGTTCTAGAGTTTTTCTGTTGATCCTGTTGGTTTTCAAGGGAGATAAGCAAACATTATAACTCTTCTCTTCAAGCCTTTACACCACTGATTATTTTTTCTTTCCTTATAACGTTGGCAAAGGTCTCCGGTTCTGTGTTGAAACAGTAACGTTGATTGACATCATCCTTTCCTTGTTCCTGCTCTTAAAGAAAATCCATCTAAAATTTCTCCTTAAGCATAACATTTCTTGGAAGATTTTTGCTACATAACCATTACCAAGCCAAGGATATTCCATTCCATTCCTAGTTTAGTAAAACTTTTATTTTGTTTTTTCTTATAAATAGAATTTGAACATTTTCAAAGGTTTTGTCTGCATTGGGATAGCCACGTAATTTTTCATTTTTAATCTATTAATGTGTTCAATGACACTGGTAGATTTCTGATGCTGAATTCTTCTTGCATACTTAAGAGAAGGTCTCCATGATTGTGCTGTATAATTTTAACACCCTATTGGATTCTATTGTGTAAGATCGTATTTAGACTTTTTTACGTCAATATTAATAAGTGAAACGAGCCTAGAATTTTCTTTTCTTTTATTATCCTGATCTAGCTTTGGAATCAAACTTACGCAGGCCTTATAAGGTAACTTTACTCTTTCATATATTTTAAAACAACTTGAAAATTTTGTATAAGTAGGAATTAGCTGGACCTAAAACTTTGGAGGAGTCTACCTTTAAAACCATCGGGGTTTGAGTTTTAATGGAGGGGAGGTTTTTATTACCATTTAAATGTCTTTAATATTTATCGGTCTGTTGAGACCTCCTATTTCTTCTTTCTGGATTTTGGCCTTATATATATTTTAAAGGAATGTGTCAATTTCATTTAGATTTTTAAATTTGTGCGTGCATAATTGTACATAATGTTCTTTTATCAGCTTTTTAAAAATCTCTGTGTCTATAGGAGATTTTCCTACTGAGAACTAGAGTGTGGTTTCTCGTCCGGTAGATAGTGGTTTGGATGCTGCTCATGGGTCCTCATAGCTTTTTCAGTAACACCTACTATGTGCCAGGCTGGGAGGCTGGGGCAGGCACAGTCCCTGTGATCACGGAGCTAGCGTCCAGGTAGGAGAGATGGACGTGGATGTGGGATGGAGATCAAGAAAAACAAAGGGACGTGACTTCAGAGGGAAGGTCGTGGAAAGTCCCTCTGCATCCTGCCTGACAGAGGAACCTCCGAGAAGTTCGGTTGCAGCGATCGCCCTCTCTTCTGCCTGTGTCTTGAGTTTGTGAGGCAGGGAGTGGCTGCAGAGCTGAGTGGAAGTGGACTGGGCCGTGTCAGTAGGTCACAGGATAAAGCAAGAGGCATCAGGAGGCCTGGCACCCTCGCCCAATCTTAGACCCTGTTCCTTTCCCACGACCCAGCAGCCTACAGTCTCCGTGATTTCACTCCTTTATCAAAGACACACCAGGGACCTGAAACGCTGGTTTTTATACCCAAAAGGACTTCAAAGGAGGAGAGAGTTCTGATGCTGCATCAAGGGGTTTCAAGAAATCTCCTTTCCCAACTTTTTCTTTAGCCCAGGTGGAGGAAAATGACATGAAAATGACTAATTAAAAATGGAACAGAGGGGCCAACCCAGTGGCGTAGTGGTTGGGTTTGCACGCTCCACTTCGGTGACCTGGGGTTCGCAGGTTCGGATCTCAGGCACAGACCTAGCACTGCTCATCAAGCCACACTGTGGTGGTGCCCCATACAAAATAGAGGAAGATTGGCACAGACGTTAGCTCAGCGACAATCTTCCTCAAGCAAAAAGAAGAAGACTGGCAACCGATGTTAGTTCAGGGTCAATCTTCCCCACCAAAAAAAAATTTTTAAAAAAAGGAATAAAGAGCCAGCCCTGATGGCCTAGTGGTTAAAGTTCAGTGCTCTCTGCTTCAGCTGCCCAGGTTTGGGTCCTGGGTGCAGAACCACACCACTCATCTGTCAGTAGCCATGCCAAGGTGGCGTCCCACATAGAAGAACTAGAAGGACCTATGACTAGAACATACAACTATGTACTAGGGCCTTGGGGAGGGGAAAAAAAAAGAGGAAGATTGAGATGTTAACAGATGTTAGCTCAGGGCCAATCTTTCCCAGTTAAAAAAAAAAGAATGGAAAGAGCCACAGCCAAGAAAGCCCAAGGAGTCACGACAACTAAAGGCAATGTGGTGTCCTGGATGGGATCCTGGGACAGAAAAACTAAGGAAATCTAAAAAAAAGTATGGATTTTAGTTAATAATCATGTATCAATATTTGTTCATTAATTATGACAGATGTGCCAGAAGCATATAAATGTTAATGATGGGTAAATGATGTATATGGTAGCTTTCTATACTATCTTCACAACTTTTCTTAAATCTAAAACTGCTCTCAAAAATAAAGTTTGTAGGGGCCGACCCCGTGGCTGAGTGGCTGTCTGCTCGCTCTGCTTCAGCAGCCCAGGGTTTCGCCAGTTCGAATCCTGGGTGCTGACGTGGCACCGCTCATCAAGCCATGCTGAGGCGGCATCCCACATGCCACAACTAGAAGGACCCACAACTAAAAATACACAACTATGTACTGGGGGGCTTTGGGAGAAAAAGGAAAAATAAAAATAAAATAAAATAAAAAATTTTGTAGGGGCCAGCCCCATGGCCAAGTGGTTAAGTTCATGTGCTCTGCTCCAGTGGCCCAGGGTTTTGCTGGTTCAGATCCTGGGCACAGAGATGGCACCGCTCATTGTGTCATGCTGAGGTGGCATCCCACATGCCACAACTAAAATATACAACTATGTACTGGGGAGATTTGGGAAGAAAAAGTAGAAAAGAAAAAAAAGATTGGCAACAGTTGTTAGCTCAGGTGCCAATCTTTAAAAAAAAAAGTTTGTAAAAAATAGTAATTATAAAAAATAACCAAATGGAATAGAACAGAAGGGTGGACTTCCTCCGTGCAGGCAGGTAGGGCCTAATATTACACCCATTACACAGAAGAAGAAAGTGAGGCCGAGAGAGACAGCACGTGGCTTGTCCTGGGCACACTGTTAGCATGTGGCAGAGCTGGAATCGATCGCAGGTTTGCCTGATTCCGAGGCTGGTGTTTTCACGGCAGCCTGGCTTCTGACTTCTCTCCTGGTTTGAGTTTAAAACCCATCGCATGGAGTGTGTCGAGTTGAACTGAATTTCTCCCTAAGCCCTGGGGTGGTGTCTGTTCTTCTAATAATTTTACAAGGCTGCCCCAATTGCTAGAAGAAACTTCTCTAATTTTAGTTAAATCCACTTCCTGACGTATCACGGGGCACGAGCTCGGTGCCAGGTTCTCTGAGGGGACGACACAGGCCTGTCTTCAAGGAACCGGAGACAGACCTAATGCAAGTCCTGAAGACCGTGTTCAGCGATGTCTGACTCAAGGCCTTGCCAGGCCTGTCATCCTGAGAACTTCCTGGTATGAACTTTAACCTCACCTCGACCCTGTGCCCACCTGGTGCCAGGTCCCACACCCTCTCACTAACACAACAGTCCATGGGGAGGTGGCCTCACCCCCACTTTGCAGATGAAGAAACTGAGGCTTGGTGGGGCATTTGTACCGTGCTGGTCTGAAGGGGAGCTCAGATGCTAGCCCAAAGCAGGCTGATTCCAGAGCCCAGTTCGCTACCACTCTGTAGCGCTGTCCCCCTTGTCTCCCACCCCTTCCCCTGAGACCCTCCCAGCCTCCCCCCGCCTCTGCCACCCCCAACCCCGCCAGCCTCACCTCGGAGCCAGCGCAGGAGGAAGTAATCATCAGGATTGCGCAGGGTGGGCAGCAGGTCCTGGACGTTCTCCCGGAACTGAGGGGGAGATATGAGGGTCAGAGGGGCTCCCAGGACCCCTGGACCCCAAACCCCATCCCTGACCCTGCTCCCCCTCAGCCTGCATCAGCCCTGCTCAGGGACCCACGCAGTTAGCAGCAGCTGGGAATGGGGCACCCCCAGCTCAACATGGCAGGAAGAGTTGGGTCCTTCTCAAACTTTGGGGCTTCTTTGCCACGCCAGGCCCTCAACTGTAGGTCCTAGGTGGGGCCCTGCCATCCCTGTTTTTACAAAGATCTCCGGTGAATCTGATGCAGGCCGACCAGAACATTTTAGGACCGTTGCCCCTCGTACTGCAGCTTGAGGGTCTGAATTTGGAAGCAAATTATTTAACCTCTTTGAGCCTCAGTTTCCCCAACTGTGAAATGGCGATAATGATAAACTTGTGCCAATCCAAGGAGTTTATGCAGGTAAAGCATTTCGCATCAGGCTTAGCTTGCAGCAGGTGCCAGATGAACGTGGGTGCTCAGCAAATGTGGTCGGCCTGGGGCCCCGAGCAGTGGAGTCTTTGTGGAAACAACCCAGGCCAAGGTCAGCAGGGAGGGACAGAAAGAGAGGCCAGGGATGCCTCATCCGGGGCTGGGGCAGAGGAGGGGCCTGGTCCGTTGGGGGTGCCTTTTCCTACTGGCCGAGTTTGGGGAAGTGTCGGGGGGTCTGGGTTTGGGACTAAGGCTCAGCTCTGAGAGGAGACCCCACTTCCATGGGGACTGAGGGAGCTGAAGACAAGGCCCAGAGGGCTGGGTTTGCAGGGGAACCTGTGACTGAGAATCTGGGGTTAGCCACAGATGCCAGCAAAGCCATAGGAAGCTGTCTTGACAGCCACCCACCAAACCACCTTTAGCTTTTTAAGAACGGATTCAGTACTGCTCACGGAATTAGAAGTGAATCATCACGTTAAACCTCTCCAGTGTTAACAAGCTGAGCGACAGCATCTCCTATAACAGTCCCCAGCCCGGACAGGCACCCGGAATGCAGGTCTGTGCACACTGAGCAGCTGCAGCCTCTGGGCTCCTAAGGGGCCATTTTTGGGGACGGGGGAGAGTACCCCCCCGAGAAGCAATAATTCCTCACCCCGCAGCCCCTCCAGGTAACCAGATTTCCTCCTTTGAACCTCAGGGTGTGCCCTGAGGCAGGAGGGGCAAAGATCACACCTCTATGTTGCAAATGAGGAAACTGAGGCTGGGCTGGCAGAGGCAGGGTCTTCCCCAGGGGAGTGAGGAAGCTGCAGGGCTAGGAGGAGGTCACACCTTCCAGTCTCCAGGCCACTCCCCTCTTGGAAGGAATGTCAGTAAAAGAGAAAGCCACTAGGCAGGTGCTGACAAGAGTCTGGAATAACTTGGGAAAAAACTTTATCATATGACGATGCCAAGTGGAGAAAGGAGCATCAGGCCATGTGACCACAGGTGGTCAAAACTAGGCTTAGGAAAACGCTAGAAGGAAATGCTCCTAGGTATGGTTGTCTGAGCCTCTGGGACCACGGGTGACCTCTTCTTTTTCTTCCTACTTTTCTCTTTTTGTCAAATTTTAAAAATAACGAGCTTTCATTTCTTTGAAATAATGGAAAAAATAAGAATAAACTCTTTTTCCCTTGTTTAAAGCTCTTTGGCCCACAGGCCACCCCTAAAGGCCAGGCGGCGAGTCCCTCCTATGAGCCTAGTGTCTGGGGCTTCCCTAAGGCTTTCACCAGTGGGGAGACAGAGGGGTCACCAGGGGACTCCCCCCGCTTCCCCTGCAGACCCCTCCTTCATCTGGAGACCCTCTGCTCCTAGAACCTCCTCCTCTACCTGGGAATCCACGCAGGGCCCTCATCCTTCACCTGGGGCCCCTCTCTTCTTCACTAGGAATTCACGGGGGGCCCCCCATTCACCCAAGGTCCTCATTCTTCCCTGGAGGATCCTCAGGTCCCCCCCAGGGCAGGAGCCGCGGAAGAAATTTCTCTCCACAAGTTGGCAGCTGCTCTTTCACAGGCCTAATGTGCGAGCCAGGGTTTGGAACCCCCAACCCCGAAATCAGCGTTTCCAGTCCCTGGCCCTCTGCAAACAGAATTAATGCTGTGGCACTGAGACCTGGATATGCTCCCCTTTCCCCATGGCCATGACACTACAGGTGAAATCACCCCAAACCCCTCCATTTCCCTTTAATGAAAACATAGCGAGAAGGCTTGGGCCCTGGGGAGTCAGACAGCCTCGAAGAAAAACCAACAAATGTTGCAATCTGGGCAGGGGATCCAGGAGTCTGTCTGCCCAAGGCTGCCCAGAAGCCTGATGGCAGTGCCCCCGACGCCCTCAATCAGGGAACAAGGGCCAGGGCTCAGTGATAGAGAGCCAGCAGGGGTGGAAAGCTTGATTTGGCCCAGAGTGGCCCAGACAAAGACTCCTGCCTGGGGTCCCGCACACAGCTGCCTCAGCGACTGTGCACTGGGGCCGGCAGGCTGGACAGAGGTGCCTCCAAGATCCTTCTCCAGGCTGCACAGGGGGCAGTCCAGGGGTGTGGGCAGCATCAGGCTGCTGGGGCCCCTCCCTAAGCCTCCCAGCCCGCGAAGCCCCTCACCCTGGCCAGCGCCTCCTGCTGCTGGGGGCTCAGGTCTCCAACTCGGCCGCTCATGGTGTCCACGGGCACAGAGGGCGCAGGGTGCAAGCGGGCAGGATGAGTCTGCCAGCTGGCCTCCTGGCCTTGCAGCCTGGTTTTGACAGATACTGGTCCCGCCCCAATGGGAGAGCACCAGTCCTGCCCTGCCCCATTCAGTTCTCACCTACTCTTGATTTTTTGGGTTTTTTTTTTGCCAGTCTCCAAGATGCATCCTACCCAAGGTAGGGAGGTGACCTGTCCCGAGAGGGGTCCCAGAACACAGAGTTGAGTTGGGGGTAGCAGGCAACCCCCTCTCACCTCCAGGCCCCCTCATCCTAGGGGCTCCTACAGGTTCCCCCGTGGCAGGGAAGGGGGAGCGCATTAAGGACCCTTGAGCAAGTTTCAGGGAACACCTTGAGATCCCCTTCCGAGCAAAATGGAGGAAATTTTTATAAACCTGGCTCAACCCTCTAGGTGGTCCCCAGGTCTTTCTGCCCAGCCCCCCTCCCCTGTTCTTGAATGCAGGCTGCGCCCTGTCAGTGCTCACAAGCTGATAGCAGAGCCCTTATGTGCAAAATGGTTCCAGCCTTCAGGATGGCTGGGAGGATTAGATAAGATGAGCCGCCATGGGTTAGCCTGGCACTGCACCCAGTAAGTGTGCGATGTTAGGAATATGGTCTCATAATTATTATTATGGATGCTGTCACCAGAGCAGTGAGTTGCAGGGGTGGAGATCCTGGGGAGGCCCCATGGTGAGCCCCTAGGTAGGAGCCACAGCTCAAAGGCCGGAGAGTGGGAGGTGACAGTGGACAGATGGAAGCCTTGGTGGGGTGACAGAAGGTTTGGGATGCCAAGAGGTTGTGGGTGGCGGACACAGGTGTCCAGGATGGCATCTGAGAGCCAGGCAGAGGTCACAGCCTGAAATGTTGTGCTGCCCATCCATGTGTACATAAATGTGATGATATAGTGTGGGTGGTAATTTTTTACCTTTAACTCTGCTCATGATCATCTAAGGTGACTGAAAAGAACTTTGGAAGCAAAATCTGTTCTGCTTTCAAATTTTGGAAACAACATTTCCCAGGTCAACTGGGGGAAGGTGAGAAAAAGCAAGTTGGCTAGGCAGGAATTTTCGAGAGATAGGAGCAGGTGAGAGGTGAGGATGAAGGGTCTTAAATCCAGCCAGCAAAACTTTCTCCCTCTGCCCTCCCTTGGGATCAAACCAAGTTCTAGGCGTGCACTGACCAATCTGGTGGCCACAAGCCACATGTGGCTGTTGAGTGTTGGGAATGTGGCTTGTCACAAGCATGAATGGAGATGTGCTGTAAGTCTAAAATACACACCAAGTAACGAAGACTTAGTACCCCTCTAATTTAAATATTTCATTAATTAATTTCTTATATTGATTACATGTTGAAACGATAATATTTTTGGATATATTGAGATAAATAAGATATATTATTAAAATTAATTTCACCTATTTCTTTTTTTTTTTTTTAAAGATTTTATTTTTTCCTTTTTGTCCCCAAAGCTCCCCAGTACATAGTTGTATATTCATTCTTCTTTGTGGGTCCTTCTAGTTGTAGCATGTGGGACACTGCCTCAGCATGGTTTGATGAGCAGTGCCATGTCCGTGCCCAGGATTCGAACCAACGAAACACTGGGCCACCTGCAGCGGAGCACACAGACTTAACCACTCGGCCACGGGGCCAGCCCCAATTTCACCTATTTCTTGTTATTTTTTTATAATTTAGAGTTTTTTTAAATTAACAAACTTTTTTTTTGGCGAGGAAGATTGGCCCTGAGCTAACATCTGTTGCCAGTCTTCCTCTTTTGGCTTGAGGAAGACTGTCGCTGAACTGACATCTGTGCCAATCTTCCTCTATTTTGTATGTGGGACGCCACCACAGCATGGCTTGATGAGCAGTGTATAGGCCCTCGCCCAGGATCTGAACCCACAAACCCTGGGCCACCGAAGTGGAGTGTGCAAACTCAACCACTATGCCACCGGGCCGGCCCCAACGAACTTTATTTTGACAACAGTTTTAGGCTCATAGCAAAATTGAGCAGAAAGTACAGAGAGCTCCCATACAGCTTCTGTCCCTTCACATGCACAGCCTGCCCTACTGTGGACATCCCCACCAGAGGGGTACAATTGTTACAATCGATGAACCTACATGGACACGTCATTATCACCCACGTCCGTAGTTCACACTAGGGTTCACTCCCGGTGTTGTCTGTTCGATGGGTTTGGACAAATACGTAATGACATGGAGTCACCATGGTAGTGTCATACAGAATAGTTTCATAGTCCTAAAAATCCTCTGTGCTCCATCTATTCTTTTTAATTTTTAAAGATGTGGCTGCCAGAAAATTTAAAGTTATCTGTGAGGCTCACATTTATGGTTTGCACTATATTCCTCTTGGACAGGACTGATCTCGAGGGATTTTAAGTCAAAAAAAAAAAAGAAAAGAATCACAAAAAGCTAAAAGAATGTAAGAGTGAGGCTCATCACCGCTCTGGAGGAGCATGGTCTGTGCTTAAAAGCGGTGACAGAATCGCAAAGGGACAATCAATTGATTTGGCTACATAAAAATGCAAAAATATGCTAAACAGGAGACAGAATTAAGGCATTAAGTCAATATTTGCTGATGTGAATTTGGGGAAATAAAATGTATGAAAATTGGTATCTTTATCAAGAGTGCATACAAATTGATAAGAAAAATAGTAAGGCAGTAAAAAACGGGCAAAGGACTCAAAACACTGATTTTCAGAAGAGGAAATACACAGGGGAAATAAAAAAATGCATAAATACTCAACCTCCAGGTCATCAAAGAAACGGGTGTACGAGCAAGGAGACGCTTTTTCCTCCAGCAAATCAGTGACAAAACACGACAAAAAACACACACACGCACGAAACCTTTTTTAAAAACATGATAATAAAGTTAGGTAGAAGTTGGTGAAATGGAGACGTTCAGACATTGCTGGCAGGACTGGAAATTGGTTCAGCTTTTCTAGAAAACTAGTGGACAATATTCATTAGGATCCCTCAATAGTTTACCACATTGCCCAATAATAATCCTAAGTAGCAGAAAATATTTTCAGCTGAAAGCAGTCTGTGTATTGTTAATAGGAACATTGGAAACGATTTTTCAGGAAACCACGGTGCTTAATGTGATAGGTGAAGGGTTTACAACAACATGGAAAAAATACCACAAAACCATTTGGAAAAGACAGAAGCACATGATATATGCCCTATAGATACAAAAGAAGATCCAGACACGAAAAGAAATTTGTCCCCAACATTTTGCAGTCTCGGAGGAACGGGAAAAGTCATTATTTTTAAAATGCTGCAAGTAACAAGTCACCTGCAAAGAGAAGCCTTTATTTAACCAGCGCTTACAGCCGTTTTCCGTGGGCCAGGCCCCCTTCAGAGGGCTTTGCAAATATTTGCTCAGTGCTGTCTGATAGACAGATAATGGGAGCCACAGAGGGAACTTTAAATTCTCTAGTGGCCTCATTAAAAAATTTGACTTTAATAATATATTGTAGTTAACGTAGTGCATCCAAAATATTATCATTTCAGCATGTAATCAATATGATCAATAAAAGAGATAAGTTAATGGGGCCAGCCCCGTGGCTGAGTGGTTAAGTTCACGTGCTCCACTTCAGTGGCCTGGGGTTTGCCAGTTCAGATCCTGGGAGCAGACATGGCATGGCTCATCAAGCCATGCTGTGGTGGCATCCCACAGAGAAGAACTAGAATGACCTACAACTAGGATATACAACTATCTACTGGGGCTTTGGGGAGAAGAGGAAAAAGAAAAAAAGAGAAGATTGACAACAGATCTTAGCTCAGGACCAATCTTCCTCACCAAAAAAGAATTGAATGCCTCAAACTCCTTTAAAAAAACAAAAAGAGGTACGTTAATTCTCATTAATAATTAATAATGAGATATGTTACATGCTTTTTTTCTGTACCAAGTCTTTGAAATCCTGTGTGCATTTAGTATATCATATTTCATTTCTAACCAGCCACATTTCAAACGCTCAATAAGCCCCATGTGGTGTTGTGGGTTGAATTTTGTCCCCCACCCCTGAATTCATATGTTGAGGTCCTAACCCCCAGTACCTCAGAATGTGGCCTCTCTTGGAAACAGTGTCGTTGCAGGTGTCATTAGTTAAGATGAGGTTGTAGTGGATTGGGTGGGCTTCTAATGCAATACGACTGGTGTCCTTATAAAAGGGGAAATTTGGATACAAACATACACACAGGGAGAACGCGTGTGAAGACGAAGGCAGAGATTGGGGTGATGCTTCTACAAGCCAAGAAATGCCCAAGATTGCCCGTTAACCATCAGAAGCTCGGGGAGAGGCGTGGAACAGATTCTTCCTCACAGCCCTTGGAAGGAACCAACCCTACCGACACCCTGACCTTGGACTTCTAGCCTCCAGAACTGGGAGAGAATAAATTTTGTTGTTTACAACTCTCCGTTTGGAGTACTTTTGTTACGCCAGCCCTTGCAAACTAATAAAGGTGGTCAGTTGCCCTATTGGACAGGGCAGGGTTAGCTCATTTCATCCTCTGGACACATTCTGAGGTGGGCGCCATCGTCATCGTTGTGCATGGACCAGGAAACCGAAGCTCCAGGAGCGTCCCAAGGTCTCAGGCAGCAAAGTTGGGATGGGAAGCCGGGCAGGCTGGTGCTGGTCCAGGTGTGTCCTTCTGCCTGCCAGGCTCCGTGGTTCCAGGTCATCTCAAGTCCCTGTCTTTCCAGCCCAGGGTACGTGTCCTCCCCTGAGCCTGCAGCACCCCGCCGCCTCCTCAAGCAGCAGCTATTGCTGGGCATGCAGGACCTTCATTCTAACTCTCTGGGTGCCAGTGGTTTGGAAGACAGACGACTCCCCTCTTCCACGCTGCACCATCTCCTCCCACCTTCCGAATGTGGCTCTTTCCCTTGGTCCCCCTGACCTGTGGGCTGAGAAGCTGGACTGGGAGGATGGTGTTGTCTTGGTCCGGAACCCCAGTCCCACACCTTCCTGCCCACCTACCACGCTGCCTCTCCCTCCCACCTTCCAGATGCTTCTACAACTCCTGGCAGCGCTCAGTGGCCACAGGTGTCCTGCTTGCTGTCCTAATTCTGCCCCCACATCATGACTAAGTCAGTCCCAACCTGTGGCTGGACAGAAGCCACTGGATGCCCCTCCAAAGGCTTGGGTTACCCTGGGCAGAGGGTTTGGGAGAGGGTGTGTTCCTGACACGGGTGCCCAGGATAGTGGTGGCCTCACACCTGGGCCTGCTTGGGAGGAGGAGACTAGGATCAAGGGCAGCCAGGGGAGGCTTTCCTTGGCTCCTCCCACCAACCCATGGTGACCAAGGTAAGGGCGGAGCTTGATGTGGCCACATCCCCCTAGTCTCTGCTCCCAAGGAAAGGAGATAGCCACAGGGTCTGGGAGAGAGACGGGTGAGCAAGGGGAGCCTGACCAACTACCCTAAAGACCTGGGGCCAGGGAAAGAGGTGGGTTAGGGGTCTGGGGCCACAGTTGGATTTCTTTCTTTCTTCCCCTACAAAACCAGGAGGTCCCTGGTCTTTCCAAGCCACACAGCACCAGGAGGGGCATGTGAGGGGCCATCTATCAGCCCTTGCTGCTCCCTCCTACCACAGGGCCTTTGCACATGCTATTCCCTCTGACTTGCACACTGTTCCCTCACCCCCTCCTTCCACACTGCCTTGTTAGTGCCTCCTCGCCTCCTCTGATCCCCCAGGTAAATGCTCAAACAGAACCCTACTCCTCCTTTCCAGAGTATTATTCTCTTTAGACATTGTTTGTTTTGGCTATTTGACACACCCCCTTAACTGTCAGCCTCATGAGGGCATGGGCCACATTTACTGTGCTCACCATTGTGCCCATTTTACATGTGCGGGGACTGAGCTTCAGAGGCTGGTAAGGTTTGAACCCTTGTCTCTCTTCACCCAAGGCCTGGATCCTTCACCACCACCTCTCCTGGCTCCCTGAAGATGGAGTGTTCTAGCAGAGGTCTAAGCAAGAGCACTGAGCTAGGAGGTTCGGGACTGTCCCCCAGAGGAGATGGTATTCGAGCCGGGCCTCCAAGGTGGGAACAGGAGGAAGACGTCCTAGGCGGAGGTGACCGCTGAAGACACTCCCAGAGGTGAGAGGAAAGAGAGATGCCACGAGGGCAGGAGGCTCGAAAAGACTGCGGTCAGGTCGTGAAGGAACTGCAGGCAGTGCTGGGACTCTGGGCCACGCCCTATCAGGGTGTGGAGACTTTGAAGCTTTCAGAGGAAGAGACGGATGCGGCTCCACTGTGCCAAGGACATAACTCTGCGTCTGACATAACTCTTCTGTCTGAAGGACATAACTCTTCTGTCTGAAGAATGACTTGGAGGCAGCAGGCATTCAGAGCAGGAAATCGGTCAGGAGTCTATTGCGTAAGTTCATGGTGGATGTGGAAGGGGCACGCAGTGAGCAGGGACAGGTCAGAGCGTCACCTCTGTCCCAAATTGGAGCTGTCGGCAAACCTGTTTGGGGAACATTGAGGATCTGGATGTTGCTTGGTGCCTGGTCTGTGGGAGTGACACTCTGCTTGTAAGTTACAAATTCATGCACGCTGATGGTTTTGAGCACTTCAAATACCTTGAACAGCCAACGCAGAACTCCAGGGATTCCCAAAATTATTACCGTGATACTTAGCTTGTCCCTAAACATCCCACCTGAAATTAATTTGTTTATTGATTATTTTTATACTTGTTTTTATACCTTCCTAGTGTAACTACAGGCCCATTTAGACCCAGTTCGACCAGACCCCATCTCTTATCAACAGAGTGATTAAGGATTGTGTTTCAGAAAAACTGCAAACTCACGTAGCCAGGGTATGTGCAAAAGAAGAAACAGTGACCTGAAATGACCTCGGAACCAAAGATCCTGCCTCCCACTGAACCCAAGGACCGGGATAGGGCTGGATCTTGGAAGTCAGACTCTTATCAGAAGCAAGGATTCCCTCATTCAGGAAGATGGTGTTAGAATTCCTTTCCCACCTCATCAAAAATATTTAGAACCCCATCATAAAAGTTTAGAACTTCATCATAAATGTTTAGAACCCTGTCATAAACGTTTAAAACCTCACCATAAATGCTTGAAGCCCACCGGTCAAGACCTGCCTGCCAGCATTTCCATGTGCCAGCCTCTTCTCCCTAACCTCTTAAATTTTGCCCCAGGCCCTGAATCGGGGAGACAGATCTGAGGGCACACGCCACCTGTCTCCCTGCAGATCCATCTCACAGAATAAAGCTGATTTCTCCCCCAAAAGCTGACGCTGTAATTAATTAGCGTCTTAATGCACATTGGGCAAACGAACCCCAATTTTGTGTGGTAACACTACGGTGTAGCCAGAGGGTTACAACTGTATATTTTGACATCTTCTTTGAGTTTCAATATTAGTTTTTTACTAGTTTGCTGGAGTTGTGATCTGAATAGACCCAAATGAAAAAGTAAAATTGTTATTAGATATTTCTTGGTGTTACCACTCTGAGTTATTGACCAGTTAGCTCTGGAGTGGGGGGCGTGGAGCTGGGGCCTTCTCCCAACTTGATTAGAGCCTGACTGGTGGTTCTCAGGCAGAATTTATGGTTTTTAGTTAAGCCTCATTTGTTACTTCAATCAGACTTTTTTAAAGTTCACACCTTTCGTGCAGGGTTGGTTTGTTTGTTTGTTTATGACAAAATGCCCCATGCCTTGTCCAAAACCTCTCTTTCTGCTTTATATTACTAGGCATCGTTGGTCTGACATGCTTGTTCAATATTCTGCCTCATTGACGGGCTCTTTGGAGGCATCATCTCCAGGAGATGAAGGACCAGTCTGGCTCAAGTGGCCTCTCTTTGGAAGATCTGATGATGTCATCACGTTGCACAGCACTGTCCAGTAGAACTTTCCACAGTGATGGACACAGCCTACATCTACCCAGTCCAATTTGGTGGGGTCAAAGATAAACAAAGCTGAACACCAGTGAAAGGCGACAAAGACGGATTTTATTCGGTAATCACTACTGCAATAGGGAAGACAGCCAGGTGTGAAGTGAACTCAATTCCCTGAAACAAAAGGCAGGAGCTGGTTTAAATGCTGGGATGTGCTAAAGGAAGGGCCCGAATGGCCTTACAGGGCGTTGGTCCGTGTGAGGAGGCCGTCTGGCTTTGCTAATTGCCACTTATCTGGAAGAAACACAAACTTCTTGTATTTTTATGACAGGAGGTAGTTAGTGGTGCAAATGGGAGCAAGGTGCCCACGGAAGGTGAGCCCTCACCCTCCCATGGAATCGGGAGTGAGAGCTGAAGTGATGGCCTTGAGTGCTGGAATTTCAGAGACAGCCCTCAGGTCCTTGAGGAGACAGCTTTGCGTGGTAGAAGATTTCCATCTCAAAGGGACAGAGAAAGGACTTGTAATTGCAAGCTTTCTTAGGGTCATTTTAAGGGGGTCTAGGTCATCCTAGGGACATGGGGATAAATGCTAGAAGCCCTCTGAAGTTTGGTCAAGGAGTCTTTGCCAGTAGCCCCTGACCACATGTGGCTTTTGAGCATTTGTAATGTGGTTAATGGACAGAAGAACTGAACTTTCAAATTTTAGTTATTTACATTTAAATAGTGGCCAATGCCCACTGCAGTGGACAGCACAGTCTTGGAACACACTATTGACGCATCCTTTTTCTTGGTTATTGTGTGCGGCTCCTGGTTCATTCTTGGAGCCCCTTCCTCCCTGTTTATAAAGCATCCCTTTATAACGTTGGTCAGTCCTTCTGTTCCTTGTGTAGTTCTTTATTTTCCATGACTATGTCGCCAACTCATATTTCTCCGTGGATTTTATTTCTTTGCGCGTGTATTACTTTTATTCTGGGAGTCAAGGAATCCATAAATGTTATTTTAAAAAATTTCATATTGGGGTAAAATTCACATAACATAAAATTCACCATTTTAAAATGTACCATCCAGTGGCATTTAGCACTTTCACAACATTGTGCAACCATGACCTCTACCTAGTTCCAAAACATTTTCATCACCTGAAGGAGACCCCCTCATTAGGCAGTCTATCTCCCTGCCCTCAGCCTCTCGCAGTCACCATTCTGCTTTCTGCCGCTATGGATTTATCTGTCCTGGATAATTTATACAAAAGGTGTCATACAATATGTGACCTTCTGAGTCTGGCTTCGTTCACTTAGCATAATGTGCTCAAGGTTCATCCACGTGGTAACCTGTATCAGTTCTTCATTCCTTTTCATGGGTGAATAATATTCTAACATGTGGATAAACCACATCGTGTTGATCCACTCATCTGTTGATGGACTCTTGGGTTGTTCTCACCTTTTGGCGGTTATGAATAGTGCTGCTATGAACACTGGTGTACAAGTTTTGCTTGAATCCCTGTTTTCAATTCTTTTGGGTATGTACCTTGGAGTAGAATTGTTGGATCCTGTGGCAATTCTATGTTTAACTTTTGAGGAATGCAATTTTTTTTCGAAGGCAAAAGCGCAGACAAAGAGCCCGGGACTTCGGAGTCCCTGTCTCCCCCTACCCCAGGTCACCCGGCTGGGACAGTGTCAGCACATAGACCCTGAGGGGCCTGGCCAGCACCTCTGGACAGGACACACTCAGTGATGAGGCACAGAGACAGGAAGAAAGGGGCCTTGGAATACAGGGTTAGGCCCAGGTGTGGGCCAGGGTTGAGGAGGGAAAGGGAGAGACAAGGGGCTGGAAGGGACCTGTTAGAGGAGGCAGGAGCCGTGGAATGAGCTTCGGGGCCCCAGGAGAGCCCTGTGGGCTGAGCCACACCACGTCTCCCCTGCTCTGGTGATGGGGCTGGTCTGGGATCTGCCACCTGCTGTGTTCGGGCTGCAAGATGTGAGCGGCTCCCTCTCACAGAGGCTGCTCCTGGCTGCCAGCCTGAGCCCCAGGCCCAGGCGACTGTGGGTCAAACAGGGGACCCTAGGGTTGTGGTGACAAAGACGAACCTCTTAGCAGAGTATCCCAGCAATTCATCAGAGCCCTACACTCAGCAGAGGAGGAGGAATTTGGCATCACTGACTCACTCATTCATTCACTCATTCGTTTAATAGGCAGCTGCTCCATTCCGTGCGCTGGCCCAGATCTGGAGGCTGTCAGCGGAAACCTCTGGGAGGGAAATGTTGGGAGCTCCTGTGTGAACTGCTAATTTCTCAGCTACATACAGAGGTCTTTAGGCCAGGGGCCCACCCAGCTCCGGGGCAAGGGTCCATCTGTGCTCCCAGAGCAGGATCTCAGCCCTCCCACCCGCTCAGTACCTAAGGTCCACTAGCAGCCTCTGATGTGGCTGCAGGGTAGGGTTATCTTGCAGACTTGGGGTGAGAGGGTGCCCCCAGGCCTGGCCAGGGTGGCAGGAAGGCAAGTGCCACTGAGCTGGATGTTTACTGCACGAGGGGCTGCTGGCCTGCTGCTGGAACCGTTGCCGCCATAGCTGAGGCTCTGCTGACCCTCAGAATAGGGGATGTCCTGCGGGCTGGAGACGGTTTACAGGCCCAATGCCCAACGTCCAGGGCTCCAGTGGGCGGCTGTCGTTTGCTACCTCTCCGTGATGTTTATTGAACTGGGATGGATACAAAACCATTTAATACGATGACTCTCCCAGGTCTGAAGGGGCACTCACCACTCCAAGGAAAGAGTCCATGGAAAGATATAGAAGTTCACAAACTAATGGCAGTGGATGCAATGGACGCTGAACTGGCATAGGCAGGACAAAGACCACAGAGAACAGAAGGCACATGCCCCGGATCCGGCCCCGGGGTCCCTGCAGGATGGGATGGGGGGGATGACTCTCACACGGCCTGGGGAGAGCAGATGCTCTGAGCTGTCTGCTAAATTAAGAGAAGAAAATCCAGCAACAGGGCAAAAGGGAAGGTCAAATTAGGGGGCAGGTGTAAAGGGGTTACTGAGGCAAAAGATCAGGGGTGGGGTTGGCCCAAGCTGGGAGTGGAGCCAGAAGCCAGCTGGGGGAGCAGGTGGGGAGCATCAGACCCAGAGCACCTCTGGAGATCAGAGCTGGAGGAGCTGACAGAGGGGCCTGGGGGGCAGCCAGGGCGAGCTCAGCAGGTGAGATGAAGCTGCCTGGGCCAGGTGTGTGGGTCCAGTGTGGGTGGGTCTCTGGTAGGTTCCAACATGGTTATTAGCTCCCAATAGCAGCTGCCTTTCCCTGTGTGCTCGCTGTGTACCTCATTTATCCTCATTTATCTTTACAGCAATGACTCTATGAGGCATATACCGTTATCTTCCCCATTTGCCAGCAAGGAAATGGAGGCTCCGAGAGATCCGATCAAAACCACACAGTAAGTGCCAGAAACAGGACTTGAACTCGGGTCTGTCTCATCTCACAGAGCATGCCCTGTTCACAAAGATGCTCAACATGACTAGTCATTAGGAAAATGTAAATTAAAACCCCAAAGAGAGACAACCACACACCTATCAGAATGGCTGACATCAAAGTAACAGGATAACAAGGCAAGGACGTGGAGCAACTGGAATGCTCATACACTGCTGGTGGGAACGCAAACGGCTCTACCCCTCTCTGCAAAGCAGTTTGGCGGTTTCCAATAAAATTAGACAAACCCTTCCCGTGACTCAGCAGCAATCCTGCTCCTGGGTATTTACCCTGGAGAAATGAAAACAGGACCACACAAAAACCTGTACGCGAATGCTTACAGCAGCTTTGTTAGTAATTGCCCCCAACTGGAAACAGCACAACTAGCCTTCAACTGGGGAACCAATAAGCTGAGTGCGGTACAGCCATGCCGTGGAATACTACTCAGCCACAAAAAAGAACCAACCATTGACACATGCAATGACACGGATGCATTTCAGAAGCGTTATGCCGTGTGGAGAAAGCCAGACTCAAAAGGCTACATCCTGTCTGATTCCATTTATGGGGCATTCTGGAAGAGTCAAAACTGTAGGGATGGAGAACAGATCAGCAGGTGTCAGGGCTAGGGGTGGGGGAGGGCTTGACAACAAAGGGGCAGCAGGAGGGAGTTTGGGCAGTGATGGAGGTGCTCTGTGCCCTGATTGTGGTGGTGGCTACAGGAACGTTTGTGAGAGCTCCCAGAATTGTACAATAAAAAGGGAGAATCTCACGGGTATAAATCACAGGCCAAGCACATGCCCTAACTCTGGTTCAGCCTGCCTGCTGCAGGAAAAATCTGGACAGAGAGGAGAAAGACAGGCCTTCTAGGAGGGGGACAACTTGAGCAAAGACAGAGGGTTGGGGCAGGGCAGGGTGAGCCTGGGGTGGATGCTCTGAGCAGTAGGAGGGGGAGAGGAGGCAGGTGGAGCCAGCTGTGGAACTGCCATTATCTGGCCGGTGGCTCTGGCCTTTAGCCTGTTGCCAGGTAGACTGTGGCGAAGGCGATGTTGGAAGTGGATGGGTGGTGAGTGGGATGGAGCAGATCATGGGACCAAGGGACCAGAGCCAGGGAGACCCCTCTCTCCTCACCTTGGCTCCCTGGTGCCCTCCCCTGCCCCACTGGGCTACAGCTCATGTGGCATTTCTCCAGCTACCTCCGTCATCTCCTTGGTGCCATCTGGGCAGGAGAACATGGCAGAATCACGGAGGATGAGAGGAACCAGCTGATGGATTTCGGAATGAGTTGAATAAACTTGCTATCAAAATTCTGGAGTAGATTATTGAGTAGGGGTGGATGGCGAGCCCTTAAAAATGAAGGCAGTGAGTCCTGGGAGCCAGTGTGGGCTCACCAAGATCAAGACATGCTGAACACAAAGTGGCCAATGAGGGCAAAAGTGTCAGTGTCAGGTGGGGCTACTGCATTGACAGCAAGCTGGGGCAATGTGTGCAAATGGGGAGGTGCTCAGGCACAATCTCTGCTGACAGCACAGCCAGACCCAGCGGGCTGACCAGAGGACCATGTCATCCTAGTGGGGCTGCGGGGCCTGAGGCCAGCACAGTGAAAGGCTGCGTCTGAAATCTTAATCAGGAGCTTGGCTGGAGACCCAGACAGGGAACATATTCTCAGATGTCCTAACACTGGGAAGGAAAGTGTGCGTGTAGAAGACAGAATCAAGAGTCGAATGCTCTTCTAGATGCGAACTTGAATTTCTATTCAGAGCAGCAATTGCACACCCGCTTCCTGGGCCGCTCTATGAGCCCTGACTTCTGTTTTCTGTATTCTGACACTTCGAGCGTGGGGCCTTCTGACCCTGGAGGGACTGCCTCTCCAGGGGATAGCCAGTTCCTAGAGATGGAAAACAATTCACCCAGGAGTGTGCTTTTCACATTCAAAGCAACCAGTTCAGATCTCACATCCCAACCACCTCCTGGATCAGGCTCTCACACTCAGGGCCACTATACCCCCGCCCCATTCCCCTCAGGGCTGGGTACCAGACCACGGGACAACCCAAATGCCCCAGAAATTATTCAAACCAGCCCATCCTAAAGCTGCTTACCCTGCCTCACCCACTCCTTCCTGTGGAAACCATAATAAAGTCTCCTGCCCGCAATTCCTCCCTCTCCCCCCACCTCATGCCCAATCCTGGTGCTTCCCTGTGTGGCCCACCCCCGAGCATGGCTTGCTCCCTCCTCTTGGGAGCTGTGAGTAATAAATGACCTTTTCAATGGAAATCATTTCCTGATCTGTTGGTCTTACTGTACCTCAAATTTTCTATTAACACCGTATATTTCAGAACAGTAATTCATGACTTGATATTGGTTCATAGAAAAAGGCCTATAGTTTTTGCTGAACTTGAGGTCACAGGAGGTAATAACGGGGATTGAGTGTTTCTGTTGCTTTGCTGTGGTTATCCGGCCACCACAGGGACACTGTCCCAGCAGTTCCTAAGGTGCAGACCCACTATGACTGATGGGCTGGGACTGGCTGTTGTAGGATCCTCATCCCTGGGGAGGTTGGGGGTGGGGGGGGTCTGGCCAGGGAAGGCTGTGAACTCACTGTGGACCCAGAGATCAGAGGATGGTGTGGGAGCCACAAGGCTCGCCTCAAGTGTCTCCATCTTCTCCACGAAGTTTTGATCTGGGAGCAGCACCTCCATAGTGTGGCTGATGCGTTTGGAATGAACCAGGTTGTAGGTGTGGTTGAACATCAGAACATCAGCATTGAGGGACAGACGTTCAGACAGGACGCCCCACCCAGGATCTGACCTCCATGATGGTAAATTCCTGTGTGAGCACCCAGACCAGGGTGCTGGTGCCACACCTGAGAGCCCAGAGCCAGCCATACACTGTGCCTACCGGAGCCTGAGGCCCCCACCTGCCTGGCGGGACCTGGATGTAGTTCAAAGCAGCTGCCCCTCAACACCCAGCTCCAGGTGGAGCTGTTCTCTGCCAGCGCTTACAGACACCAGCCTTAAGGCAGGTGAGCCCTCTGTCCTTGGGCACCATGTGGGCACCAGCTGGCAGCACCTCCGTCATCTCCCCCGCTAGCTGCTGCTCTCCCTGCCTGGTTTTCGGGGAACTGCCACTTGCAGGGGACCGAGCCCCACTGACGACCACCTCCCTGGGCTCCAGGCCCCTCCCAGCTGTGCCCACGAGTGGAGTGGCGATCATCCTCACCTGAGCATGCAGCCCAGGAACAGGATCTGGGTCTCCACGTGCAGGTAGGAGTCGCAGCCCACAGTCGCCGTGTTCTCATACTGTGTGCGTCCTCACCTGGTTGCGCAGGTAGTAGCTCCTGGGCACCTCGCCCCTGTAGTTGATCTGTCGGGGAGGGGTGGTGAGCGAGCACTGGACCACGGCCGTCTCCCCTCCCTCCCCCCCCATCCCCTGGGCACACTGTACCTTGGTCAGCCACTTGGGGTTGCCGTCAGGGTCGGTCATGGTCCCCCCAAACTCCACGTACAGCTGGTGAGGGCTGATGAACTTTGGCAGCTCCTACTTCCAGTCATGGTGGAAGCAAGAGGGGGCCTCCACGGGGGCTCAGGGAGGCTCCACAGAGGGGGCCAAGCCCAGGGCTGTCCTGTGGCCTGCCGCTCCCCCTCCTGGAGCCCCCAGGGATGGAAGCCAAGAGGCTCTAGGTGTAGCCCTGGAACTCAGCGTATGTTCCTGTGTCGACCAGTTTCTGCTCTCAGACCTGCCCCCAGGGCTGCCTCTCCAGGCCCAGTACCCTGCCCTCGTCTGTCCAGGTGTCGGCACATTGGCCATCTCGGTAGGGGTGAGGACAGGCTGGGTCAGACCTGGGCTTCCCTTTCCCTTGGACACTGAAGTCAACTCTTGCCCTCAGCTCCTGGAGCTCCAGCACCCTTAGAACTGGGGGGCAAGTTTGTGTTCAGTTCCCCCCCCGCCAAGCTGCTCTGAGATAGCCAAGGGTGGTCCACAGACAAAGGAATAAGGGCATTGCAGGAACAAAGTAGGGGAAAGGAGAGGTGAACATCCAGTGTACCCTAGGATGGGGTATGTTAAGCATAAAAGCAACAGAGAATTCAAAAGTAAAGCCCCCCAAATGTGACAACATAACACTAAGTCAAAAAGCAAAGATAACAGGCAAACTACCAACTCAGGAAAATGTTTGCCACAGATATGACAGAAAAGGTCAATGTGCTTAATATGTAAAGAGCACTTATAAATCAAAAAGAAAAACAGTTTTCTAGAAAATGGGCAAGAGATACCAGGAGGCACTAAACAAACAAAACATTAAAATAGCCAATTAGCATAAAAAAGTTCTAATCTCGCCAGTGATAAAAGAAATCCAATGTAAAACATAATAAATATTTTCCATTAAAAAGATGGCAAGAGTCTTTTAAATTATTAACGGCCAATGTTGCAAGAATGTGGGGAAATGGACACATTCATCCACAGCTGGTGGAGTTAAATTCTGACCTTGAGGAGCACTTACACTATAAAAGGAATCAGAAGACGCAACACACGCCTTCTCCTTTAGGAAAAAACCTCCATTTCTAGAATTTTATCCTATGGAAAAGATTGTGGGTGTATACAAAGATTTATTTATAAAGAGCTTCATGGGGCCAGCCTGGTGGTACAGCGGTTATGTGCACATGTTCCGCTTTGGCGGCCCGGGGTTCACCGGTTTGGATCCTGGTGCGGACATGGCACCGCTTGGCAAGCCATGCTGTGGCAGGCGTCCCACATATAAAGTAGAGGAAGATGGGCACGGATGTTAGCTCAGGGCCAGTCTTCCTCAGCAAAAAGAGGAGAATTGGCAGCAGTTAGCTCAAGGCCAATCTTCCTCTAAATAAATAAATAAATAAATAAATAAAATAATAATAATAATAATAATAAAAAGATCTTCACTACTAACTTCTTCCTAATGCTATGAATATTACAAACAACCTAAATTCAGAACTTTACCAAAATGGGAAAATATTTATCACATGATAAGTGAATAAGGTAGGTTACAAAGGGGTATATATATGGTATAAACCCATTTTTAGTTATTTTTTAATGTATTTCTCTCAAGAGACAGTAAATATTAACAGTAGTTCTCTGGGTGACAGGATTTTTTCCTCCTTCTTAACACATTTCTGTATTTTCCAAATTTCCAAGCTGTATCAGTTGTATAATTTGGAAAACCTGGATGTTATTCTCCCCATTTTACAGATGAGGAAACTGAGACCCAGACAGGGCAAGTTACTCAGCCCACTTGTGGCTAACAACTGGCAAAGCCAACCTTCAAATCCACATCTCCCAACCCCAAATTTGGGTCCCTCACTCGTGCTGCCTCTGGGGGTCTCTCAGATCCCCCTTGGCCCCTCTGCTTTTTGGCATGTGGGCACATTGGCCTCAACAGTTGATGCCACAAAGCAGTGGGGTTCTCCACACTAGGTGGGTCCCAGAGCCAGCTGCCCTCGGATGCAGGAGCTGTCAGGTCTGTAGAGGGGCAGCCTCCAGCTCAGGCTCTGGGCTGGAGAGGAGACCCAAGGTGGCCCACTCACCTCCCAGAATCACCACCTTCCCGCACATCTCCTCACCTAGCACGACTTGACCAGGTTGCAAGCCATGGGGCACATCTTGGGGGCTGAAACAGGCCCAGAGCTGCTGAGGCAGCACGGTCTTCTGGGGTCTCAGATCCCACCCTGTCACCTCCACGTCCCCTGCACCCCACACGTGCATATCCTGGTTGCCTCACCTCTCGCGATTAAACTCTTCAAAATGTCGGGGTCATTTGCCTCAAGTGCTGTGAGAAACTGTGCAGCCAAACTCATGTCAATGCACAAGCTACAGGTGTCTAAATACTGCTCCCGCGTCCCCTCCTTCCTCACCCTCCAGGCCCCCAAGGGCGAGCCCTGGTCTCTGCCACCAGCCATCCAAGGTGTCAATGCAGGAGGCGCCCCACACCCAGAACCCACCCAGGCCAAAGCAGCCGCCGTTTTCCAGTTTATTGGTTCCTAGTCACAGACCCTCCTTGAAGCAACTAGTGTAGATTCTTGACAGGTTGCAGGGGGATGACCCCACCCACTCCAGGCCAGAAAAATCCCACTCAGGACTCTGGAAGTTTCCCTGCCAAGTGGTTTAGACAGTAGCTCAGCTTCGGGAAAGACGCCAACTTTTCTTTTTGCGTAATAAAGATTCCAAGTTGCACAGCATGGCTTTTAAAACAGAGATATAACTATATAGCAGAAATGTCACCCTTTCAAAGTGTGCAATTCAGTGGCTTTTATTATATTCACAGAGTTGTTCAACCATCACCACTATCTGGTTCCAGAAGATTTTCATCACCCTGAAAGGAAACCCTGTACCCATTAGCTGTCACTCCCCACTCTTCCTTCCTTCAGGCCCTGGTAGCCACTAATCTGCTTTCTGTCTCTCTGAATTTGCTTCTTCTGGACATTTCATATCAATGGAATAGTACTATATGTGACCTTTTGTGTCTGGCTTCTTTAGTATAATATTTTGTGGCACTAGCCTGGCTTACCCCAGCTCCGCCTGGCATGGAGGTTTCATCTTGTGCCAGAAGGGGCCGTCTCAAGGGGCGCCCTCCCCACGTCTGTCCATGGGAAGGCAAGTCACTGTGCCTCAGTTTCCTCCTCCGTCCACTGGGACTGAAATACCTGACTCCTTCCATCCAATGAGGCCATACAGGGCAGCGTGGCCCAGTGGGTTGAGCCGGGCTTTTGGGCCAGTCAAGGCGGGAGTGTGCTGGGGGTGATGGCCTCTCTGAGTCTGCGTTCACGCCTCTGTGCTAGGAGGAGCAAAGGAGCTCAGGGAGGTGGGTTCTGGGTGTGATGCTCAGCAGAGTGCCCAGTGCCAGAGGGCAGCCTTGGAGGGGGCAGGGCTGTGGCTGCCCAGGGCGGTAGGCTCGGAGGGCCCCCAGGTAGCCTCACCTCCTGCCTCAGCGGCTCACACGCCTGCAGAAGCAGCTCACAGCTCTGGAACCCGTCTCTGAGCAGCTCCTGGCTGGACACTGAGAGGAGGCCCTTGGGGTCCTCGCCTCTGATAACGTGGTACCAGACAGGGCTGCTTTCACTGCCACGGCCACAGATGCCATTGGCATCTTACAACCTGACCACCTGGACACACAAGAGAGAGGGACTGGGGAGTGGGGTCGGGTTCGAGGGAGAGCCAGAGCCCCAGTGGGGAGGCCAGTGAGAGCAGAGGAGGTATACTAAATCATGTATTCTAGGCATTTCTGTGTTATTGTATTCTTTATATTACATATATATTTCTGCATGTATACATTCAAATGCGTTGAAAAAAGTCTGCAAGATACACACAGACTGGTGACAACAGTTACTTTTGGGGGTTCAGGAGGCTTCAATGTTATCAGTAAAGTTTTAATTTTTTACAGTGAGGATATGTTCAGATGTTCCTTATAGAATTAAATTTTTTAAAAAATGGTATAACCATGGAGCTCTTCACCACCGCCGGCCACTCTTCAACCCTCAGATCTGTAATTCAACTGCTTCACAGAGCAGATGGCGCCGGCTCTGTCCAGTGGAGAAAGGGCTGCCCGAGGAGGGCATTTCAATCAACCGCATAGAGTCAGCCCTCCGGAACATTCCACAGCCTTCCGACTACACTAGAGAAGAAGAAATTTTTTAATGACTTGAGGAACTCTGTCCGAAATTATCACTGAACAAAACAGTATATAATATAGAAGCTCGATTGGGTTAAAAAAAATTATATGTAAAGTTACCTCGCAGTGGCGGTGGGATTATGGAGGACTTCTGTAACTTTTTGCACTTTTCTGTTTCTATACTCTCCGGATTTTTTATGATAAATGTGCCCTAATATTATAATCAGATAAATACCCACTCGGTGTTACCAACAAGTGGGAGTGAGGTCCTACCTGGCAGTCGCCGTAGGCTGTCAACGCAGTCCTTTGCCCCGAGGCCAGCCCTGGCTACCCGGGCCATTGCCGGGCTCTCCCAGAGCTGGCCTTGTCCCTCTCGGCTCGCTTCTGACCTGCTTCAGCAGCACTTGGGCTAAGTGCCCCTGGCTGGCGAGAACTGAGTGGTTTCACTTGGACTCCAGGACTGGTCCCTACACTGACTTCCTTTGGCCAGGGAGACAGTCTACTTCCCCATAACCAGATGAGGAAACTGAGGCCCAAAGTTTGGGGCCCGCCTGCCCCAGGTTCCATCCAGCTAGTAAGAGGCACAGGTGGGATTAGACCAGGTCTTTGGGACTCCAGTCGGATTCTTTTCTGGTTTGGTGGCAGTTCGAAGGGCATCCTGAGTGGAGGGAACGGCCTGAGCAAAGACTTTGAGCTGGGAAAGTGTTGTGACATATAAACTACACACCCCGCACAGAGGCAAGTGGCCCTCGCAAGTTTACAAAGGCTGCTCCTCACATGTGAAATGTCCTGGGCTCTCTGCACATTCAGGGATGCACTCCTGGGGACGCTGCAATAGTTGGGGTAGGTGTATAATCAACACAGCTTTATAGTGGTTTCCTCACAGCCCCCAAAATCAATCCCAGCCCGACCCTGTCGGGAAGGAGGCTGAGCGTGGGAACTGCAGCCACATTCTAGGGCCGCGGAGAAGGGGTCTCCTGTCACGTGCATTCGACTTCTGGGATACCAACATTTATCTAGAGAACAAGCCTCTTCCCTATCCTCGTCCCCAAACTCTTTGTCTGAGAAGAGTGACTTTAGTCAAGTGCTTTGACCTCTCTGAGCCAGTTTCCTCCAAGGCAAAATGCGGCTGATAACAGGACCTACCTCACTGGGTTGTTGTGCCGAAAAAAAAAAAAAGACAATAATAAACAAAAATTGATTTACCCAGTGCCTGGCACAGAATAAGTGCTCAAAAGACAGAAGTTATTATTGTTATTCCTAGCTACCTCCAAGATGCCCCCAAAGATCCTCATTTAGTCATGCCCTCGTTTAGTCCCCTCCCATAGTAAGCAGGGCTGACCTGTGTAACTAACAGGATATTGCAGAAATGACGAGATATGACTTAGAAGGCTTGGTTGTAAAGACCTTGCTGCTTCCTCCTCGCTCTCTTGGACCACTTGCTCCGGGGAAGCCAGCCGCCATGTTGTAAGGACGCTCAAGCAGGCCTCTGGAGGAGGAACTGAGACCTCCTGCCAACAGCTAGCACTGACTTGCCAGGTACATAAGCTATCTGAGGAGCAGGTCCTCCAGCCCCAGTCAAGCCTTCAGATGAGTGCAGCCCTGACTGACAGCTTGACTGGAGCCTCATAAGAGACCCTGAGCCAGAACCAGGCAGCTACGCCACGCCATAATTCCTGACCACAGAAACTGGGAGATAATAAATGTTTATGGTTGTTTTAAATGGCTATGTTTTGGAGTAATTTGTTACACAGCAGTAGATACCCAATACACTCCTCTTTTGTGCCCTTGGCCTTCATCCCACTCTACCCTCTATCCTCACTCAGAGCCAGCATAGGAGGAAGTAGTCATCGGGGCTAGGCAGGACGGATAGCACATCCTGGATGTTCTCCCAGAGCTAAGGACAGAGTGGGGAGAGACCTGGGTCAGAGTGGCTCCAGAGTTCCCCCTGCAATCAGGGGATTGGCTAGCCACCCTCAGGCCTGAAGATCTCGCCTGCCCTTAGGAAAGGGGACGTCTGAGTGGAGAGGGCCCTCCAGTGCTGGGGGAGCCAAGGCCTGGGTCAAATCACAGCACTTCCCTTTCTCCCTCTGGGAAATGACACAATAATGAGCCAGCCGCACAAATCTTCAGAAAGGATGAAATGTGGATTAAATGAGATTTGTGAGCCTGACTCTTCCCTCAGGCCTGTAGGGGGTGGGGGCCTATTCAGAACTCTGATCTCCATCCTCAGAGAGCCTCCAGGCCAGCGCACGTGGGAGGGTGAGCAACCTGCAGTCTGAGGCTCAGAGAGGTTAAGCAATTTGCCCAGCATCACACAGCCAGCAAATGTTAGAGCTGGGAGGCAAATCATGCATCTGATCCTGAGCCCATCATCTCAGGCCCAAGTGAGGGGTGGCTTGGCCCAGCCTGGGAGAGCAGCCTCCACAGACAGGCCCCAGGAGTTGGTCAGGGCAGTTTGGCTGGCCCCCAGCCCACCCTGGAAGGGCTAAGGGCTGAGGGTGCCACTCCTGCATGGATGTCGCTGACTGTGGGCCAAAGCCAGCCTTTTCAATATCGATGAGTCTGGTGGAGGAAAGAGCACTGGACAAGGAGTCGGCAGTCCCAGTGTGGCCTAGCCTGAGTCACTTGCCCTCTCTGTGTGTCTCTTGGTCTCCTCAGCCTCCAGATGGGGGCTCAAAGGACTGGCTCTGGTCCCCACCCCAAGCAAGCTGATAACCTCTGTCTTCAGGAACATGAGGGATACATTTCAACAAAAAAACCCAACAACCCGATTGAAACATGAGCACAAGATCTGAACAGACATTTCTCCAAAGAAGATATACGGATGGCCTACAGGCACGTGAAAAGATGCTCAGCATCATTAGCTATCAGGGAAATGCAAATCAAAACCACAGTGAGAGATCCTCTCACTCCGGTCAGAATGGCTATAATTAACAAGATAGGAAACAACAAATGTTGGAGAGGATGTGGAGAGAAGGGAACACTTGTACACTGCTGGTGGGAGTGCAAACTGGTGCAGCCACTATGGAAAGCAGTATGGAGTATCCCCAGAAAATTAAGAATAGATCTACCATAGGATCCAGCTATCGCACTGCTGGGTATTTATCCAAAGAACACGAAAACACAAATGTGTAAACATACACGCACCCCTATGTTCACTGCTGCATTATTCCCAATAGCCAAGACTTGGAAGCAACCCAGGTGCCCATCAAGGGATGAATGGATAAAGAAGATGTGGTATGTATACACAATGGAATACTACTCAGCCATAAGAAATGATGAAATCCGGCCATTTGTGACAACATGGATGGAACTTGAGGGTGTTATGCTGAGTGAAATAAGTCAAAAGGAAAAAGCCAAATACTGTGTTATCTCACTCATAAGTAGATGATAAAAACAACGACAAACACATAGAAACAGAGACTGGGCTGGTGGTTACCAGAGGGGAAAGGGGGTCAGGGGAGGGCAAAAGAGGTGACTAGGCACATGTGTGGTGATGGATGGTAATTAGTCTTTGGGTGGTGAACATGGTGTAATCTACACAGAAATAGAAATATATAAAGATGTACACCTGAAATTTATATAATGTTGTAAACCAACGTCACCGCAATAAAAATGAAAAAAAAGGAACACGAGGGAGTGTTTGGCTCTGGGCTAAGCATTAAATCAATCCTGATACGACACTGCTATTACACCTGTTCCCCAGCTGAGAAAACTGAGGCTCGAACTAGTGATGTGACTTGCTCAGCGGAGATCTTGACCCCAGTTGTCTCGTAAGAGGACTTACTCCCGGCCTGGGGGGAACACGCAGAACCCTTTGAGGGCAGGACTCCGGGCCTCCAGGGCCCAGTCGCTCCCTCCATGATCATGGAAGTGGGTGAATCTCCCTGGAGCCCACACTTGCAATGTGCAACCACGAGGAAAGAGCCTTCGGACCCTGTAAGGAGCTCCTTACAGGCTGGAGAGGAAAACCCAGGCTTGCTCCTGCCTCCCCGACGTAGGGCCGTGGCCTGCCATGCCAGCCTCCCCCACTGGGCCAGCAGCCCTCACCTGCACTGTCTGACATGGTAGCCACTAGCGGTTAAAACGTGGCTAGTCTGAATTGAGATCCACTGTGAGTATGAAATACACACAGATTCCAAGGACTTCACACACACAAAAATCTAAATCACAATTTTAACATTGATTACATGTTAAAATGGTAATACTTTGGCTATAGCGGGTTAAATAAAATATATTATTAAAATTGATCTCCCTTTTTACTTTTTTAAGGTGGCTACTAGAAAATTTGAAATGACATAGGTAGCTTGCATCTGTGGGTTGCGTTATATTTGTACTGCATAGCACGGGTGTCCCCTCGGGCCACCAGGACCCTCAGAGATGGGAAGAGACCCAGCTCTGCCTCTCCTGGGTGCTGCCTCTCCTGGGGCAGAAGGAGAAACTGAGGCCAGTGTAGGGGTCTCTCCCTTGACTCACCTGAGCCAGCATCTCCTCCCGCGATGGATTCCGGTCGCCCACTTGTCTGCTCATGTGCACACGGTGGTGGGGGTGGGGTCCACTTGCCCCAGTTCTGCGGCTCTTTCCAGGCCTCCTCCTTCTGCCCAGCTGGCAGCCCCACCCACACCTACCTCTGCCCAGAAGCCCCACCCCCTCCCACCCAGGGTGACTGGTGGGGGCCCAATCCTTGTTGGTGTCCAGGCACTGGCCCCTGGACTGACTGTCCTGGGTTCAAATCCTATTTGTAAACTGAGGACAGTGGTGTTTGCCCCACAGCGTTGAAAGTGACACCACCTGTTGTCTCACACACACACACACACACTCACACAGGGGCTGCTCTCCACCCTGCCTCTCAGTCGCCCACCGTCTACTCCATCAGATGCCTCCTTGAGCCAGGCAGGCCACTGCTCGCCCCGAACAGAGACCTGGAGCTCACTGTCCTTGTGCCCCAACATGTCCAGGCTCCAAATACCACCCCGTGTGTCTGGAGCAACTGCCCTGGATTCATCACAGGCGTTAGGGCACGTGACTTCAGGGTGAGGAGAGATTTCTGAGGCCCAGACCCAACAGGAGGATGTGCACCCCTGAGGGGCCACACCTGGCCTGGGGGTAGGGGTGACAGGGGACTCCAGGCTACAGTCTGCCCCACCTCCCACCCCCTGGACAAGCAGAAAACCAGAGCCCAAGACAAGGACACATGAGATGATGCTGTGTGCATGAGCCTAGCACACAGTAGGTGCTTGTCTCAGCTTCATTCACCCAGAGGCAGACTCTGAGACCAGGACTCCAGTGCAGAGTTTATTCTGGAGGTGATCCCAGGAAACACAAGCAGGGCAGTGGGAAACTGGGGCAGAGGAGGGGAGGCAGCTGTGCAGGGAGAGTAACCAAGGAAGGAAGGAGGGGCTCCATCCCAGAGGGACTAACAGCAGACAGCGTGGAACACGCACCTCAGAGTTCCTGCCTGAGGGACAAGGGAGCTGCGGTATTTATACCCCAGCTCCGCACGGTCTGGCTGAGGGCTGCCCCAGATTCTGCTGGCTCTCTGGTGGCTGTTCGGCTGAGGGCTGCCCCAGATTCTGCTGGCTCTCTGGTGGCTGTTCGGGGCTCTGGAGGCTGGAGGAAGGCCTCAGGCAGAGCAAGGCAGGTGCTACAGCTGGGAGCTGGTGAGGTTGAGGGATACAGTCAGGGAACTAGCAGCTTCAGCTGGGTTCTAGGCCAAAGGCTTTCACATGCTCTTAGCCCCAGGCTGTTCCTCCCCCTCATCAGAGCCTGGAAGAGGGGAGCGGAGTGCCCGAGGCTGCGCAGCAGTTGAGTAGTTGACAATCAAGATTGCCTGAACCTGCCGCTGACTCAGGACACTGTAATCCATGTGCCTGGCACCAGGCAGAGCACACACCTGGGCAGCCTCACCGAGCCCGTGATGGTCTCCCCTTGGCCTTGCACAGGGTTAGCTGGAGTGGATCTGCCTCTCCCGCAGAACGGAGCCTCCCCAGCACCCCGCAGACCCACAGGCTAGAGCTTTAGCCACAAGAGGCAAATGCAGACCACCCCTCCCTGCTCCTTTCCCAGCCAGAGCCCCTGCTCCTTCCCCCTGGCTCCCCTCCCCCAGCACCTCAGGCCCATCTTCTGGAAGCCTGCCTCTAGTAGGTTCCACCCCTGCTCCAAAGCCCCCGTTAGCTCCTTGCTGCCTTCGGAGAAACTGCAGACCCCTTAGCCTGGAGCGCAAGGCCCTTGGGGTCCTTCCCGAGCTGATTTCCCCTGCTCTCCTTATTCTGGGCCCCTTGCCTCTCCACCATTCCGTGTCCAGCTCTTCTTATGCTGTTCCCTCTCCCTCGAATGCCCTTCCTTGCAGCACCCTGTATGAAATCCCTGCCTCCCTCACGGCCTATTTCAAAGGCCTCCACTTCTGCAAGGTCTTTTCTAATATGTCTTACTTGCTGGCAACTGAGTCTCCCCTCATTAACACCCCACTGTCATCTTCCATCTGCCCAGCTATTGTGAGCACCTCACAGGTCCACACCTTGAGCTCCTCGAGGGCCTGCTTCATTTTGTATATTCCCACCCCAGCACCCGCCGTGGCCCATTGTACACAGTAGGTGCTCAATAAGAGTTTACCAAAGATGTGATGGCAAGGGGAGCTGCGGAGGGCCACCTCGGCTTTTTTAGTTTCTCTACCGCTCTCTGGTGCCCCCAGGTTGTCCCTAGCCTGCCCAGGGGCCTGCCCACTCTCCAGAGCAAGCCTTCCCCAGCTCCCTGTCTCCAACCACCCCTGTCAAAACGCGCTGACCTGTGTCCCACCCCAGTGTCACGTGAGTTTTCACCTAATGAGCTCATTCCTGCACTTGCGTGCATTGGCTAATGTATACCATTCCTGAGAATAGGGGCCTGGTCACGTAGGGGTCACGTAGGGCAAGTTCGCTCTGGAAGGCCATCGTGGGGGAACTACCTGCTTCTCTCCTGTCCTACTCTCACCCTCCCTTTGCTGCTGCCTCCCTCCCTGCCTCCTCTCTCTCGCCCCTCCCTTCCTTCCTCCTTCCTCCCTTCTTTCTTCTCTTCCTTCCTTCTTTTCTCCCTCCCTATTTCTTTTCTTCCTTTCCTCTGTCTTTCACCATTTATTAAGCACCGACTGTGTGCCAGGCATTGGCCTGGGCTCTGGAGGCCGATTGTGTCAGTCAGACCCAGTCCCTGTCCTGGAGGAGCCCGCCATCAGGGCCTTGCAGACCAGCCAATCCACAGTTCTGGCCGTGGGTGAGCACTGCTGAGATGGGGGAGCCCTGAGGCCCTAAACCAGCCTGGGCTGTCGGGGAAGGATGCCCAGACGATGCGGCAAAGCTTCTTTGAAAACACGCAGCAATGTTAGGCCTGCAAAGGGAAGGGGGCCTCACAGTAGAGGGAACAGCATGGGCGAAGCCGCAGAGGCGTTCAGCTTCTCCCCAGGGGTGACGGGGACCATGCAGGGCTTGGAGCAGAGGACGGCCCCCAGCTGCAGGTGGAGGGTGGCTGGTAGGGGTGAGCCTGGGAGAGGAAGGAGAGGAAGGGGGCCAGGTGAGGGGCAGAGGCCCGACCCAGGGCAGGGACAGGGCATGGAGAGTGTGCAAGTGTCCTGGGGCTGCTGTAACAAAGTACCACAAACTGAGTGGTTTAAAACAACAGAAGTTTATTCTTTCACAGTTCTGTAGGCTAGAAGTCTGAGATCAAGACGTCAGTGGGGCCACGTTCCCTACGAGACTCAGGGTAGCATCCTTCATTGCCTCTTTGTAGCTTCTGGAGGGGGCCGTCAGTTCCTGGCGTTCCTTAGCTTGTGGCTGCATCACGCCATTCGCTGCCTGGCTTCATGTGGCATTTCCGTGTCTTCTAAGGATATCAGCCATATTGGATTAGGGCCCACCCTAATGACCTCATCTTAACTTGATTACAGGGACAAAGACCTTATTTCCAAATAGGGTCAGTCACTGGGAACGGAGGGTTAGGACTTCAACACATTTTTTAGGGTTTACAACACAACCCATAAAAGAGAGGAACAGGTCATTGCACTGAATTTCTCGCAGGGGCAGCCATGACCCGCCTGGCTTTCACAGCTCAGGCTGACAGACGCCCGATCACCGTGGGTGCCCCCAGCGCCCCAGCCAGGATCGTCAGCCCTCGGCTGCCCAGATACAGCCAGGGCAATCTGGCTGCTGCAGGGCAAGCAGCAGAGTCCCTTGGAAACCTCATACATTTTCAGCCATAGAAGAGACCTCCGTCCTGAGGCTGAGGTGGCCGACTGGAATGGCGCTGAAGGACTGGAGGTCACGAGCACCGGCCTTGGCATCTGACTCACCCGAGTTTGCATCCTGCCTCTATGGCTGAGTGACCCTGGGCTGGTGGCTGAGCCTCTCTGTGTCTGTCGCCATCTCAGGGGAACAAAGGGAATTGTGCATGTCCTGCATGGCACAGAGCTGAGCGCACAGTCGTGGCTCAGTACCTGGCAACTACTTATCAGTAAAATATTAATTATGTTAATAAATGAGTTAATAACTATAACACTCTTGAAATGAACCAGGCAGATCGTAAATGCTAATGAAGTAATTTATATTCTTGGCATCAACTATCTGCCAGATTTGTTCTCCTTGGATCCCTAAGGGCCTAGAAGTGCCAATATTAATAATAATAAATAATGTAATAATATATAACAATATCATTATTGGCATTTCTAGGCTCTCAAAGGTCCCAGGAAATATAATTATGGGGTTCCACAAACCCCGGATGTTATCATATTGCACTGTCACATGTATCTTTGACTAATAAAAGGAGGGGAGATTATCTTATGAATTTGAGACCAGTAACATCTTTTCCTGTGAATAGTCAGCCACTGTCAGTTTTATTTACTTGTTTTCACCTAGTTCTCTCCATATGAACTAAATAAAGCCTTCAGGAACGTGCCTATTTCTTGCTTCAAAGAATATTATGAGGGCGCAGACAGTGGCTCCAGGGGGCTGGTGGGGCCAAACCTCCCCCAGGCTGACCAACCATCCTAGTTGGCAGGGACTGAGGAGTTTCCTGGGATGTGGGAACTTTCAGTGCCAAAACCAGGACAGTCCCTGGAAACTGAGACAATTGGTCCCCCCAACTCCCGCTCCCCCTGCTTGGACCAGAAGCTCTCTCTCAGGAGGAAGTTTGACTCAAGCCTGGGCAGAGGCTAACAGCTGACTGATCTAGCTTTAAATTCTGGCTCTGGTACTAATTAGCTATGTGACCTTGAGTAGGTCGCTTAACCTCTCTGAACTTTAGCTTATAAAGCTGAGATGTTGTAGATATTCAGTTAAGGTGTGCGAGCACTTGGCTTGGAGCCTGGCACGAACAGGTCTCCAATAAAGAATCACTTGGCTCTGGTTTCACATCTGGCTGCTGGCTCCTGGTTAGAGACCCAAGAGTCCTTGCCCCAGAAAGGGCCCCTGTCCCCCTGGGGAGGCTGAGGGAGGTGGGTGGTTAGAGCTGAGGCATCCCTACCCTGGTTGGTCATACCCAACGTGCCTTGCTTGCTTGGCCACTATCTTCCTCTCTGGCCACGAGCTCCAACAGGGCCTGGGCTGACACGCTGACTGCTGTATGCTCGGGATCAGCTCAGGGCTGGGGGGAACAACAGATATCTGACGAATACCAAATATTTTTTGGATAATTAAACTGAATCCCAGGGTGGAAGGAAGAGACCCAGGGCCTGGGCAGGGTTGGAGCACAAGCAGACGGTGAGGCAGCCTGGAGGGGTCAGTGGGGGAAGAGGGCAGGCAGGGAGGGGGTGAACAGGCACCGGAGATGGAAGGGGCTTGGGGTCCCAGGGAGATGGTTTAGCTCTTGGTCTGATACGTCCTGCAATGTGACCTCAGGCAAGTCCCTTCTGCTCTCAGAATGTCAATTCGCACATCTGTAATATGGGATGGTAATTGTGCCTACCTCAAAGGGTTATCGTGAGGATTAATGAGATTGCACAAGGAACCTTTAGCCTGGGCCCAGGGACTGCTGCTCAATGCCCCACCAAGTACTCCCACTTCCCTCACACACACACACACATTTATATCTATCTATACACACGCACACACACATACACATTTGTACTCTATTGTGATCTGGCCACATACTCTACCCTCCCTGGCCCTTGCTCCCGTCCTACCACTTAGTTGCTGTGTGACCCGGGCCAGGTGACTTTCCCTCTCGGAGCTCCCTTCCTTATCTCCAGCATGAGATAATAACAGTCCCCACATTGCTGAGTGTTGACAAAGATGAACTAACACCCACAAAGTACTTAGTCTAGTACCAGGCACATAACCAGAGTTCAACTGCAATAAACGACTGGTATAGACCCTAGGATGATCACACACACACACGATCTTTCAGGTCCTGGTAGCTCACAGGGTCCTTCAACTACACAGGGCTTCAGTATGTGACAACTGCACACCAAACCCTGCCACACCCTTGGGTTCTGTCCCACAGACACACTCATACAGGCGCCCACCATGCTCTCTTGGGGTGTCCCAGTCCCCATCAGTCACCCCCAGCCCAGCCCGCCAGTCAGCACCACTGAGGCTGATTAACAAAAAAACAACATCAAATTCCTTTACTTCCGAAGTCTCCCCTTTAAGGGGAGGCAGGAAATAGAACATTCTTTTTTGGAGGGGAGGGGATTTAATAAAAAAAAGCTATAATTAGTCAAATACTGATCTCAGGCCCTGTGTGCTGTGGGCCCAGTCCTGGCCTGCCCGTCCCTGCAGCAGCCCCACCTCACCCTGGGGGGGGCCAGGGTGGCACCAGGAGGGGCTCGGGGGAGGCCAGCGGGCCCCTGCCTGGCCCCTCCTCGGCGGGCGAGCGAGCAGGCAGGGGGCCCGCTGGGCGGGCGGGATGTCACCACTGCAGAAAGTCCCGGATGAACTTCCAGAGCTTGGTGACCCACAGGTTGACGCCGAGGTCCATCAAGTACTGGATCTCGGGCGTGAGCATGCGGCGACAGAGCTGCGCGTGCCGCCGCCCGATGCTCTTCTTGAGGTTGTAGCCCAGGATGGACTTGGCGCCCAGCGGCTGCCAGGGCTGCATGGCCGAGTCCTGGATGGCGGCGGCGTCCACGGCGCGGCCCCCGTCGATGCAGATGCGCCGCATGCGCTCGTTGGCGCGCCGCAGGGTGGCCACCTCGCGGGCCATGCGCTCGCGCCCGAACGCCTCCACCTTGCGCCAGAAGCTGGCGTTGAAGTGGCGGTAGAGGCGGGCGTCCAGCACGTTCCAGGCGGTGGCGCGCCGGTACAGCTCGCCCGAGAGGCGCGGCCCCGCGGGGTCGCGGCGGGCGTTGAGCTTGAAGTAGAGCACGTCCTCCAGCTCCCAGCACAGCAGGTCCTTGAGCAGCACCAGCGACTCGTCGAAGTACTCCTGCAGGAGCACCAGGTGGAAGCGGCGCTCCACCTCCAGGATGTGCTCCTGCACCTGCGGGCTGCCCGGGTCCAGGCCGCTGTCGTAGCCCAGGTCGAAAAAGAGCAGGTTGCGGAGGTAGTGGGCGTTGTAGCCGTTGGGGTCATAGTAGCGATCGGGGTCCTGCAGGAACTCGGCCAGCTTGTCTTGGCTCGAGAGCTTCCAGGTGAAGGGCACCACCGACCCGAAGTAGTGGAAGGAGGACTCGAAGAGACGGGCGGGGTCGCGGAGCACGGTGATGAAGGTGGCGTTGGGCGGCACCAGGCCCCGCACCTCCTCGTAGTGGAAGCGCATGTGGTTGCAAATGATGTTGAAGCAGGCGCCGGGCCGGTAGTCCTGCACCAGGCTGCGCGCGAAGAAGGCGGGGTAGTCGAAGTCGTTGCGGCCGTTGGGGAAGGCGAACTTGAGCCCGTGCTTCTGGCCGAAGCGGAAGAGGATGTTGAGCAGGGTGCTGCTGGCCGTCTTGTGCGTCTTCATGAACACGATGTCGCGCCGCGGCTGGCACCCTGCCGCCGAGCCATTGGCCGGCGTCACCGTCTCTGGCTCACCTGGGGCAGGGGAGCAGGGCGCTGTGCCCTCCGGGGTCCTGCTGGGAACAGAGAGGTGGGAGAGCTTCAGGGGCTGCCCGGGGCCTGGGGTCTAGAGAGCAGGGTTGTTGGGGACAGTGGTGGCAGGGGAGCTGGGCCCAGGCACCACGCGGGGAGGTAGCCAGGCTGCAATGCCTGGGCGAATGGTTTGGCCTCTCTGGCCTCACTTTCCTCATCTGTGAGATGGGCAAATAACAGGCCCTACTGGTGGTGGTGTGAGACGAGCCTGCAGGTTATTTTCTCATTCATGGCCACTGCATCCTACATTTATCATGAATTAGCATCAGTTTGGACCACGTGAAATTTTGTAGGCCAAAATTGGTCAATTTTGACCAAAAATGGCCAATTGTCAGCAGTTTATTCTAGTTCTACTTAATACCACCAACTAAGGGCCCAGGCTGTGCCAGGCCTGGGCTGAGCAGCCTGGTGGGGAGGTGGGATAACCTCACGGTTAGGAGGCAGGCTTGGAGGCAGACCCTAGGTTAAATCCAGGCTTTGTGCTAGCTGAGTGCTCGTGGACAAGTCACCCCCACCTCCCAGCCCCGCTGGAACCTCAGTGATGATAACTGGAGCCCTGAACACAGACGCTGTTATTTGTTTCTCATGCTCCTTGAGACAGGCTGTTATTATGCCCACTTCACAGATGAGGACACTGAGGCCCAGGGTTACACAGTGAGTTCTGCCCTCAGTTTAATTTCTGTCCAGCACAGCATGATGTGGGGCGCAGGGTGGCAGGGTGTCCCCTCACCACCACCCACCAGCTGCCCAGGTGGGCCACTCACGCAGAGGCCAGGCCAGTGTGCAGCGGGGGCACGGCGTAGGAGTAGAGCAGCAGTAGGAAGCTGGTGAAGAGCGCTCCCAGCACCAGCCCCTTGGCCATGGACTCCCAGCGCTTCTTCTGCGGCAGCGGCATCTCAGACACCTGCGGGGGACACAGAGCGGGACAGATGGAGGCCGGCCCCAGGGAGCCCCCGCTGCTGCCCCAGGCCTGGCTGGGTTGAGGGGCCGCCTTCAATATTAGGACCTGCCTTCTCAGCCCTGTGGCCACCCAGCAAGGTCCAGACAGGGACAGAGAGACAAACACGTGGAGAGACACAGCGACAGGGTTACAGACAGAGACGCTGGGTGAAGCCAACACAGAGTTAGGGAGTGGGGCAGGGAGAAGGGTCTACCGCCTGACTCAGTTTTAATTTTTGAGCTGACTGGTGGGGTGGGTATGTGGGTATTCATTAGTTTATTTTTCATACGTATTCGGGCTTCATAATGAAATCATTTCCTAAGAAGGAAAAGAAGACCCTCTCCCAGTGTCCTGTCTCCCCAGGCCTGGGGCTAGGGTGGTCTACAGGGAGGGGCTCCCCAGGTCCTGAATCCCTCAACTTTCAGAAGACCCAGCCAGTCCCACCCATCCCCTGTGCCACCCTTCCCAGCTGCCCAGGGAGGGGCCGAGGCTCCTTGTCTCTCTTCACTGGCCCCTGTGCCCCTGGGTCTGTAGGGGAGGCAGAGGGAGAAACTGAGACTCCAAATGAGAAAGGAGAGGGCTCAGGTCGCACTGCCGGCCAGGCCTCCACCCACACCCACCTTGCCCATCGCCAGCAGGCAGGGCTGCCCAGCGAAATCTGAATTTCAGATAAACAACAAATACATTTTTTTTTTTTTAGTATAAGTATGTCCCAAATATTGCACGGGACATACTTATAGTAAAAATTATTCAATGTTTATCTGAAAATCAAATTTAACAGGCTATCGTGGTTTTTTGTTTGTTTTTGGTGTGGGGGGAGTCTTTTGGTCCCCTATCAGCAGGGGAGGATGAGCTGAAATGGGGGCAGTTGATGCTAAGGGATGGGGTCCAGAGGAGAGCAGGGGCCCAGGGGGCCTTCCCACCTCCCCTTGGCTGCCAAGTGAAGGCACCAAACTTTCCACTCCTGTTCCAGCACAAGCTGCATTGGCCCCTGAGGCCACGAGAGGTCACGCATGCTGCGCCCCTGACCACACGCATAGCACGTCACCACTCTCCCTGGGGGCAGAGGCCCAACAGCCTGCCTGGAGGAGGGGCGCACATAGTTCCCCCTGGAAAAGCTATCCCAGGACCCACAAACCCTGCCCAGAGAACTGCAGGCCCACACCGCCAGCCAGCACCAGGCCCTGAGTCCTCTGCTCATCATCCGGAAATTTCTCCTCCTAGGAAAGGACATGAAGAAGCAATTTGCAGAGGAAGAAAGTCTACAAAAGGGAATTCGGCCTCCCTCGTGACAATGACATAGCCTCGTTCACTCAGGTGGGCAAGGTGAACAGGATGGCAGTGGACGAGAATGTGGGGGAATTTCCGGAGGGCGGTTCTATCAAAGGAGGAAGGCACGAGCTCTCCGAATTCCAACTATCCTGCGGAAACTCGTGGGCAAAGTCACACATTCAAGGGTGTGCAGGGCACTGTGGTCAGAAATAGAAAACAATTAGAAACATCCTCAGTGACCCTCAGCGGGGGACCGTCACAACAAACCAAGGCCCATTCCCGGATGGAGTCACCTGTACCCATTCAAAAGAACAAGGCGGAGCCAAGTGGACTGGCTCAAAACCCCACTGTGACCTGTTAATGTGAAAAAAGAAAGTTCCAGAACACCATGCCCCCAAATCCATATATATTTAGGATACTGGAGGGCAGTATCCTAAATTTTAACAGTGGTATCCTCTGCATAGCTGGGGGAGAGATATCCAGGGAATATTTTCCCATATTATGCATTTCTGTAATGATGTCTTTTTTTTTTAATGAGAAAAAGGCAATAAAATGAATTTTTTTTTTGAGGAAGATTAGCCCTGAGCTAACTGCTGCCAATCCTCCTCTTTTTGCTGAGGAAGACTGGCCCTGAGCTTACATCCGTGCCCAACTTCCTCTACTTTATATGTGGGATGCCTGCCACAGCATGGCATGCCAAGTGGTGCCATGTCCACACTCAGGATCTCAACCGGTGAATCCTGGGCCACCGAAGTGGAACGTGCGCACTTAACCACTGCGCCACTGGGCTGGCCCCAATAAAATGAATTTAATATATTTAAATAATAGATCATAAAGCTTATGAGGTGGCATAAGCCTGCCAGCCACAGGCTGGTCATGGAGGGGCCCGACGTGGACGAGGTGCCCACCCATCTCAGGCTCTGGAAGCCACAGGCCTGTGTTTCAAACACAGGAACCCCTTGAAGCCTCAGTTTCTCATCTGTAAAACGGGGCAGCGGGGAGCCCCCCTCGCTGGCTCTTCCTGAGACAGGCTGGCAAAGCGACTAGCACCGAGTTATCACTCAGAGAGTGTTAGCTGCCCCCTTCTGAGCCCCTGGGGGAACTGCTCCCAGCTTCTGTCTTTGTCACCCTGAGGTTGGGCCCCCCTGAAAAAGGAGTGGCCGCAGGGCCCCCCATCAAGCACAAACCTGTCCCACCGGCCTCCTGCTCCCCAGGGGCCCAGCAGGAAACAGGGCAGAGCCCTGGGCCAGGCCAGAGCCGCAGATTTGGGCCCAAACCCTGAGTGGATTAAAATCAGTGGGTTTAAAATCAGTTTCTCTGATTTCAAAATGGGGAGGGGTTAGGATTCCTACCCTCCGCAAATCCCAGGGCCCACCCAGGCCCCAGCAGCTCCACTCACCAGGGTACTTTCCGGAACTCTAAGGGCTGATGGCGCAGGCTCTGGGGTGGAGGCCAGGCAGCAGGGGGCAGACCGGCCTCCCAGAACCACCAATCAGGCTCCACCCAGCCCTGCCCAGGATGCCCCTCCCCCTCCCTCACTGCTTCATTCATTCATTCATTCATTCATTCATTCATTCTCCCACCTGGGCTTCCTAAAACTGTGCCAGGCCCTGGGCTGTCTCACCCTCAGGCGTCATTTTTGAGGCCCTACTATGAGCCCTGGGCAGAGGGCGGGGGTTGCTTCTCCAGAACATCTCACTGACTCTGCTCAGCTATCCTGGGAAGCAGACCCCACTGTCACCTCCATTTTGCAGAGGGGGAAACTGAGGCTCTGAGAGGTAACATGACTTGTCCAAGGTCACTCAGCAAGGCAGGGGGCAGGGCTGGGATTTGAGTCCAGGTCTGCCAGCCTCCAAAGAGCAGCTTTCGGCTTTGTTGATGGCAGCCCCTGCCTGGCGTGTCCCAAGCCCCACCCCGAGCTGGGGGAAGGAGGGCGTGTGCCTCCCCATCACAGAAGGCGGAGCTGTGGATGCGGAGCTCGGTCTCAGGAGCACAGCAGGGGCTGGCCTCTGCGGGCTGGGCAGCCAGGATGGGGGCAGCGAAGCTGAGCGGCCTCCTGGGCATCCTGTGCTGGCAGCCTGGGGCATCCAAGGCTGGTGGGTCCCTTCCTGCCTGGCCTCCGGGAACTTGGGCATGTTGCTCACCCTCTCTGAACTTCAGTCTCCACACGTACTCAATGGCCACACAGCAGTAAGACTGGGGCAGACAGGGCCCTTTGTGATCACAGGCAGAGCCCCTGGATAGACAGAGGCCACAGCCAGGAGTCCAGCTACAGGGAAAATAGTCATGAGGCCGTGAGATCTGAATGAGAGAATGCACGTACACAGGTGGAGATCAATACATACTAATTATTATTCTTGCTATTGACCAGGGCCCAGTCCCAGTGCACAGGCCCATGCTTGTGGGACGAGGGACTCCTTCCATGCCCAGCTGCAGGCAAGCCTCTGGTGACTCACCCCTGAGCTCTCTGAGCCTGGCACCTGGTGAATGTTTGACGAATGACCCTCCATAAGCCTTAGGGAAGAACGAGGCCATGGCCAATAATACGTGTGAGAGCTACGTGTTGAGTCACACATGTGGAAGCCACACGGGGCCAGCACCTTGGGACCAGGGTCCCTGGTTTGAATCCCAGCTCTGCTACTTCCTTGCTGTGTGCCCTACGCAAGGCTGTACCCCTCTCTGGGCCTCAATTTCTCTTCCAAAATGATGATAGCAACTTTCCCTCCATCACGGGGCGCTGTGCGGATCCTCTGCACCCCACAAGGAAAGTGCCCAGCATGGGGCTGGCACAGAGCAGACACTCACTGAGCACAGGCTGCCACCATTCTTAGTATTATCATTATTGTTACCCTCCCAGGGTCCCAATCATGGCCTCTTCGAGGTGTGTGCCCACTGGCCCATGAAGGAGCTTACAGGCAGCTGACGGTCCCAGGTCCAAGGCCACATGTGGAAGATGGCACAGCCGGGAGGCTGAGGCTCAGAGAGGGCAGGGCCACCTTCAAGGTCACACGGCGCAGCAGCATCAGAGACAGGACTAGAACCCAGATCTCTTTCTTCCTCTTCCTATGGTGGTGACAGTCCCAGGCATGCAGGGCAGATGGTCCCTTCTCCTTAGCCCACCCCGTCTGTTCCTGCCCTTCTGGGTTACCCCAGCTACATTGCCTCCATCTGTGCCGAGGGCTGGCTCCGGGCCAGGCCCAGCAATCCTCCTGTGTGGCTGGACCAGCACCCTGCAGGGAATGAAGGAGAAACAGGACTCATCCCCCACAGTGTGCACACAGGAAAACCAAGACCGGGATGGTAAACCTTCTGGACTAGAGCATCGCCACCAGGCAGATCTCAGTCCCAGGGTGTCCTACTCGCCCAGGGACCCCTGTGCAGGGGGAGAGGAAAACACACTCACCTCGGGCCCTGGCTGGCTGCCCCTTCCCTCTCCCTGCCTGAGCCACGTCTGACTCCCAGGCTGCCTCTGCGGTCACTGGGAAACAGGAATGCACCAATGACACCCAGCAGCATGCTGGCTCCCTCACGCTCCAGCTGGTTTGAATATTCATGAGTTCGCTCTCTGGGGATAGCAGGTGGCATGTCTCTGCACCCTGCAGGTGCTGCCCTGGCCCTCTGCCCCCTGAGTGGCTCCGAACCTCTCTGGACCTCAGCAGCGGGGCAGCTCCTTCATCCAAGGGTTCAGCAAGGTTCTGGGTGTCCTTGGGCCAAGGACACAAGCAGCCGCAGAGCCTGCAGAGAGCCAGGGACAGGCTCAGAGGCCACGGGAGGGACGAGGAGGCACGTGCAGGTGGGGAGGCTAATTGCCTCCCAAATCACATCTCTTTTAAGTCTCAGGCTGCCCTGTGCATCAAGCAACACTGTCAGCTCACTCCCCAAGTGAGGAAACTAAGGCTCAGAGAGGTGAACTCAACTGTCCAAGGTCACACAGTTAGCAGAGGGCAGACAGAGTCCAAAAACGGACTTGCCAAACTCCAGGGCTTAAAGATGCTGAGACACAACCAGAGACCCAGGTTTGTCTAAATCTGTGGGAGCCCAGAGAGCGAGCAACCTGGAAGGCCTCCTGGAGGTGGAGCACCTGACCAGGGCTGGGAGGACGGGTCTGATGAGATTTCACCTCTCCGAGTTCCAAGTCCTTCACCAAGGAGGTAAAGTATGGGATCCTGCTATCCTGCCTCCACTCCTGTGTGAGGGCTGGCGGCACAGGACACCCTGGACCAGCCTTGAGGGATTTGGGCCGATTAGAGATGCCCATCCTTCCCAAGGTCTCTGCAGGAAGAGGCAGTTCTAGGGGCTCTGGTCCTAAACCCCAGGGGCCCTCGGGCTCAGCCCAGGCACTGGAATCTCTGGCAGACTGCTTTTAGCTGGGTTCGGCTCTGTCCTCTCTCAGCCTTGCCCATGAACAGAGGGGGCCCAGAAAAGCCCCCCCCAATCCTTCCTGCAGCACTGATGCCCAGAGCCCCCACCATGGCTGAGGCACAGGGCTCTACGGATCCAGTGTCCCCGTCAATTAATAGTAGTCATTATTGTGATCGTCATTTATGACACACCAGAACACTTTCATGGGTTGAGCAGTTGCCACCTCTGCCCAGGGAGCAGCAAGCATCCGACACTTTGTTCTGAGCTCCCTTTCCCCCAGAACCCCACTCAGCCCGGGAGCAGCCCCCCAAACATCCATGAGACACCAGAACTTAAACGACTCCAGGGGGCTCAGAGTTCCAACCTGTCTGAGTGCTGATCAGGGGCAGGGCATGGGGTAGAGTTGTTTTATTTTTCTGCGCTGAGATAGCTTGAAGATAGATATCTGGAGGTGAGGCAGGGCGGAGCTGGCATCAAATAGCAGGGATGTTGGTTTATGAGCGTGGACTCTGGACCAAACAGAGTCGGGTATCAGGCTCAGGACTTCCCAGGCCACACATACCCTCATAATCCTCATGGGGAGCCCCTGTTATCACCCCTACTTTATAGAGGAGTGAGCCGAGGCCCAAGGAGGAGAAATGACAAGCCCAGTATCAGGGGGGGTTAAGAACCTCATCCAGGTGGGAATGGAGGTCAGGCTCTTGAGCACCAGTGAGATCATGGGTGGGGCGGGAAGGCAAGCAAAGAAGAACCATGAGAAGCAAAGCTTTCCAGAGTAGAGAGTGTCGATGGCAGAACCTGCCCCCCCCCAAGCCCTGCGAGAGGGGTCTCTTCCCAGAGCAACAATGACAACATCTCTGGCTGGTTCTCCCCCTCCACTGAAAACAATTTTTTTTTTTTAAATTATAAAAGCAGTACATGCTGACTGAAAAATAATTCAGGCAATTACAGAAAAATCTAAAGAAAACAACGAAAAGAGCTCCATCTCCAGAGGTCACTACCCTTAAAACTTTAGCACAAGCCTCCTCACATTTTTTTTCCGTCTATATATCCTTACAGATGATGAGAGGGGGTCTCTTTTGGGGCACATTTTGTTTTTGACTTTTTTCCCCCCACATATCACTAGATTGTGGGCATCTTTTTGTCCTTAGACATGAGCCTTAGATTGATCCGTTTCACGGGTATTTACTGAGCGCCTGCACCGCGGCCAGCGCTGGGGTTTATGATGCCGGTGCCCGGAGCAGAGAGGAGCAGATAGCTGCGGGTGCTGTGATGGAGGACGCATTGGCGGCCCGGGCTTGCCGGAGCACGGAGAAAACCCCTAGTCCAGCCTGGGAGGTGGGAGGGGCGTGGTCACGGAAGCTTCCTCGGGTAGGGGGCTCCGGCGGCGGAAGCAGCTGTGTAGTTTCCGATTTCCAAAAGCACTTTGTTCCTTTCTCTCCCTGGGTACACGGCTAAACTACATTTCCCATCCTCCCTTACAGCTCAGTGTCCTCACGTGACTAAATTCTGACCAATGGAATGTGAGCAGAATGGCAGCTGATGAGGTTAAGCGGGCGGACCTTCTCCGTGGTCTCCTTTCCCGTCTGCTGGATGAATGGGGCAGTCTCTAAGGATCCCGAGGTGGGAAGGGCCATGAGGTGGGAGGAGCCTGGGTTTCTACGTCACAGCTCACTGAGCACCCAATTGGATTTCATGAAATGACAGCTAAACTGTCATTGCATTAAGACTTTTGGAACTTGGGGCTTGTCTGTTACAGCGGCTAGCATTGACTAACGCATCTGTCACCCTAGAATGAGCCAGGCAGAGAGAAAAATGTGTGCAAAGGCCCAGGGCAATTGAGAAACTAACAAATGTTCAGCCTGGCTAGAGCGTCCACTATGTGTGCATGTCAGAGGTTGAGTGGGCAGGGAAGACTAGAGGCACAGCCAGAAAGGGGGCAGGGGCAGGCAGGACATGCAGGGCCTCGGGAAGCATGCTAAGGAATCTGGCCTGGATCCTGTGGGCAATGGGGAGCCCTGGCAGGGCCTACCGAAGGGGAGTGAGGAGATGGGATGCCCATCTGGCTGTTGGATGAACTGTAGGGGTGAAGAAGGAGCGGGAGGAGCAGGCAGACCTCTAGGTGGTTATTACAGCTGTCCAGGTATGAGATGACCTGGACCAAGCAGAAGGCCAAGGGATAGACTGGAGCCACCTGTAGGCCACGGCATGGACGGCATTTGGTGGGTGATTGGGTATGGAGGAGGGGCAGAAAGACTCCCTGCTGGAGTGACTGGCTGGCTGGGCGTGGAGGTAGTCCTTGAGTGGGAAAGGTTAAGAGAAGGACAGGTTTAGTGTTGGGGTCGGGTGGCTGATGTCAGGTTCAATTTAGGACACGTTCAGTCTGGGAGATGTGTGACATGCTCACAGAATGTCCAAAGGGCAGTAGGATCCCCTGCCTGGAGCACAAGAGAGAGATCTCAGGGGAGAGAGGGTAGGGGCCATGGGCACAGAGTTGGGAACTGAGGCCAGAGGAGTAAATGGAGTCACCAGGGAGAGGGTGAGGAAGGAGAAGACGCCTGCACTTGTGAGAGCGGGGAGGGGCACAGCCCTCTAAGGAGATAAAGGGCCTCCAAAGCCATTGGCTGCAGAACATTCTGTGGAACCGCTGCTCCCCAGGAAACGTTCCCTGCATGAAGGGCATCTGTGCTGTTTGCTGAGTGTACACACATAGGAACAGGGCTCTGGGAGAGAAGGTGGTGGGGTGAGGGGGCCCTAGGGCTGCTTCCTACAGCTGGAAAAGAATCTCATGGGGACACTGGAGGAGACTTTAAAAGTGGAGCAGAGGGGGCTGGCCCCGTGGCCGAGTGGTTAAGTTCGCGCGCTCCGCTGCAGGCGGCCCAGTGTTTCGTCGGTTCGAATCCTGGGCGCGGACATGGCACTGCTCGTCAGACCACGCTGAGGCAGCGTCCCACATGCCACAACTAGAGGAACCCACAACGAAGAATACACAACTATGTACCGGGGGGCTTTGGGGAGAAAAAGGAAAAAATAAAATCTTAAAAAAAAAAAAAAAAAAAGAGTTTAAAATAAAAAAAAAAAAAAAAAAAAAAAAAAGTGGAGCAGAAAGACTCTCCCTACAGTGCTCAGAGTACATATTTGACAGTAACTATTACAGTTCTAAAAGAGTCTATCCTCAGACCCAGCAACTCCATCTGTGGGAGTTTATTCAAAGAAGATAATCTAACAAGAGATCTGAGATGGGTCACAAAGATGTTCATTGTGGTATTATCCATCAAAGGGAAAAATAGAAATAACGTAAATGTCCAACAATAGGGGATGGTTAAAAATATTATGTGACATTCACCTCATGGTCTATCATATACTCATTAAAATGATGTCCACAATAATAATTAAGTGAAAAATACACACACATAGAATTGTACACATATATACACACATATATAATTTTGTTTTACAAAGAGTCTGTATTACTTTGGGAAAAAATTAAAATAAAAAATAAAGATATTTCCATTTTGAAAAACTGCAGTCTGTCTGGAGAAGGAGAGAAGAGCAGCTAGTCTGAAGCATGCCCCACCTTGCTGGGTGACCATGGCAGGCATGTTACCCTCTCTGAAGCTCAGTATCTTGAGTAGGGAAGAGGCAGCAGGGGCCCGGGATGGAGAAGAAGCTGGGAAGTGTGGGCTGCCCAGTTGAAGGTGCAGATGGCAGAGGTTGGCCCTCGATCCAGGAGCACTGGGGCAATGACATGCATGGATCCAGAAGCTGCCTTACTCGGAGCCCCTCTGGAGCAGGGTGCTGGAGTAAAGATGGGGAGGACCACCCAGAGGGGCATTTCAGTGGGACCCCAACTTGCTGACTTGCAGGACCACCTCCAAAACTGCCAGCCCTGGCATCTTGCTCCTACTGCCCCCTTGACTGGGGAGCAGTGGCCTGCTGGGTCCCACGCCTGGCAGTTGACTGAGAAGAGGGCAATGTTCTTTGATGATTCAGAAAGCATTTTTCAATCTTGCAGGGTCACCTAGCTCTACTGTTTCAAAGGGCAACCATACCTGCGACCTCAACAGACCCTCCCAGTGTCACCTACTAGTCCATGTGACACGTGGGGGAACAGAGGCTCAGAAACTTTTGGAGGGGCTAAATGGCAAAGTCAGAACTGGGAGCAGACCCATAGCTCTTCCTGCTATACTGCCTTGTCCAGGCAAAATCACCACCCCTCCTGATGGCCGATTTGAGTCACCTCAAAGCAGAGAGGCGAAACAGAAGTCAGTCACTTCATTAGCTCCAAAATTACTGGGAACCCCGGAGATGAGCATGTAAGACTTGGCAATATCATTCTCTGTACCTTCTAGCATGACTGAAATGTTTTTTAAAGGAATGTCATGCACTTGTTTGCATAAAAATATGTAACAACATACAGTCAGGCGCCACATAATGATGTTTCAGTCAATGACAGACCACATATATGTCAGTGGTCCCATAAGATTAGTACGACACAGCCTAGGTGTGTAGTGGGCTATACCATCTGGGTTTGTGCAAGTAATGTATGTAGGGGAGGAAGAAATTCTCCTCTGCCCTTCTAGGTTCTTCTGGCTGGCCTAAGAATTAAACTGACATGAGACAGACTAACAGGAGAAAACCAAACAAAAGTTTGAAAACAAGTATACACGGGAGAAACCCAGTAAAACCAAGTAACTCACCAAAATGGCCAAAGTCCTCACCTTAAATACCATCCTCAGCTAAAGACAAAAGCAGATGCCTGGGGAGGCAGAATCAGGGACCTCAAAGGGAAGGAAGACAATTCACAGGCGAAAAGGAGCAAACGACTGGAAAACAAGTGTTTGGCGACACAGAAACAGAACACCAAGGGAAGCCCAACAAACAGGCTTTTCGAGGATCCTCCCTGTCCACTGCCCAACTTGTGTTATGCTAAGGTGAGAGCTCGCTTCCTGAGATGGGTTTTTTGTCTGAATTCTTTTAGGCAGTTAAAGGGGAAGTGACAAGAAAAATTTTGAGTCTTTTGTTTCCTAAAAATCATCAGCCTAAACTAATCCTCATGTTAAAGAGACACATTTTGGGGTGGCAAATTTTGTTCCCTTTCAGTACACTCTATGATGTTCATACAACGATGAAATTACCCAACAGTGCATTTCTCAGGACGCATCCCTGTTAAGTGACCCATGACTGTAACGTTTTTAAAAAGGCGCAGAGCACTTGCTGTGCACTATGCCCCGGATCCGCTCACCCACCTCTCCATTCCTGGAGAGACTGAGAAGCTCTGGCTATAAATCCCAGCTCCACTACTCCCCAGCTGGGCAGCCTTGGGCAATGACTTCCCCTCTCTGAGCCTCAGTTTCCAAAAAAATGGGGATATTTGCCCTCCCATGGGTTTTCTGTGAGGATCAAATGGGATGAGGCATGCAATGCCCTCTGCACACACCTCTGATTATTATCACGACCCTTCTAGACACACCTGGCAAGAGAAGCTGGACACACCAGGGCAGACTCCTGAAAGGCCACCCTCCCCATCCAAGCACCCATATGTCCCATGCTCCAGACCCAAGTTCCCTAACCCCCAGATTTCACATCTGAGGACACTGAGGCACAGATAGGGAAGGACTTGCTAAGGTCCCCTGACAAGTCAGGGCACTGCTGGGACAAGGTCTGGGAGTGCTCAAGCCACACCTCAACTCTGCCCTGGAACCGGCAGGAGGAAAGAAGGACTCCACTTCCTCCCAACCATCACTCCTCACCTGGCAGTTCCCCCGGCCCCCAGCCCACCAACACCCCCCCCCCCCCAAACACCTCGGCTCCATCCTGCCCTCCGGTCTGGAGCAGGACCGAGCTCCTAAAAGGGGTTGTCCACATTCCTCACCAGCCAAAGCGAAGCCAGAAGCCCTTCACAAGCCTGCTGCTATGTCTGGAATTCCTCCACCTGTGCATCAGTCTCCCAGGTTAATCATTACCTCTTTCACTGGGATGGCACGCTCAGTCCCCGAGAGCCTGAATGGAGGGACCACAGGGAACACACTCCCCCCTTAGTGGGTGACAGGAGAGCCTTGGACCCATGCCCGTGGGACAAAGGGCTGTGCGGGAAGCTGCTGGGCTTCTCTGTCCACAGGGAGCTTCCTTCAGGCAGGGTTCTGCCTGAGAGAGAAGCAGGGAACGAAGCAGCCCAAGGTGGCAGCTGGGAACAGGGCTCCGTTGTCTCTGCTCCCAGGGTAGCAGCCTGCCCACCCTTCGAGTGTCAGGAAGAGCTGGGAGCCAAGGAGGCAAGGGGGGAGGGGTCCTGAGCAGGGGGTTTGGGGCAGCCTAAGCAGACCTAAGAGGCTAGGACCCCAGAAGGTCAGAGAGGTCTTGGGTAGGGCTGGGGTCCTGAAATGAGGGCCAAGGCAAGACTTCCAGGATTTGAGGTCAACTCAGTCACCTTTGAACTATGTGACCTTGGGCAAGTCACTTAATCTCCCTGGGCCTCAGTTTCCCCCTCCTGATAATGGTGATAATAGCAAGGTCCCCTTCAAAGCACAAGGTACAGTGCAGCAGCAGAGGGGCTGTTCTGGCTCAGGTCTGCCCACAGCCTCACCCTCTCTGGGCCTCAGGTCACCACCTCGCTAAAAGAAGAGGTTGGATTCTCCCAACTGGACTTCCTCCCGAGGATTTCCATGGCATCTGTCATCTTGGCAACCCAGATGATCGGGTGTCAGGCCTGCGCTCTCTCTCCCCCCCTCCCTCCCTCCCACTGGTGTGAGTTACAGCAGCCAGATGTGCGCCCATCACCTCTCCTGCTCTAGGCAGGTGGGGAGGGGGTCCCCACTGGGAAGGGGCCACAGTCTTGCTCTGAGCTCTTTGGCACCAAGGGGGCAGACCAGGCTGGACTCCCTTCCCGCGCACTGGTCCAGGAAACAGGGGAACTGCTGAGTTTCCTGCAGGACCCCTCCTGGATACCAGGGTTTGTCCCACTCCCACAAGCCTCTCCTTGGTGGCCTTGCCCCCTCTGTGGCACAGGACGGGGCCTTCCTCAAGCAGAGAGGACCATCCCTCACCCTGGCCCCTGCCCCTGCTCTGACCTCCGTGTTCTGGGGAGGGCTGGTGGGAAGAGGGGCGATCCCTGCCCCTCCTCGCCAAAGGCTCAGGCCTTGTGTCCAAGATTAATCATTAATGGGCTCCCAGCTCCAGCCTGGCTCCAGCCCCACCCGCCCCATGGTCAGGGAATGGGAAAACCCTGGAAACAGGGGCCATGGGAAGAAACCAAGGGCAGGGAGAGCATCAACCTGCCCACCCTCTGGCGGCTGCAAGGAACACGAGGACCCTGGGAGCAGCAGCGTAACTCTCCCCTGCCTCTAGGTCTGAGTCTGACGCCCACAGTCTCAGTTTGGAGGTTGGGGTGAGGAAAGCCGGGCCCCGAGGGGGTAGACTGAGGCAGGGAGCAAGCTGGTGGTGGGTGCGGGGCCCCCAGGACATACCTTGTCCCCGTCCTTCTCGGGTTTAGCGTGCTGGCTCGGCCCGGGCCGCGCCGCCCGGGCGCTTACTAGGCGGCGGGACGTACCCGCCGGGCCTGGACCATGCCTCCGCCCCCGCCGCCGCCGCCGCACCCGCTCGGACCAGGTGCGGCCGCCAGCCTGGCCCGGCCCCCGGCGCCGCGGCCAATGGGCGCCTCGGGCCCCGGCCCCCTCCCGGCCCCTAGGCGCCCGCCCAGGACGCACAGAAGCCGCATTCAGCGCGCCGGGGCGCATCGCCGCGCCCCCGCCGCCGTCCCAACAAGGCGCGTTTGTCCCCGACGCGCCAACAGGGCCATTGTCCCGCCACCGGAGTCGGAGGCTCGGCCGAGCTCCCAGCCCGGGAGGGGATTCGAGGGTGCCTGGGAAACGAGGTGGCGTGGTGGTGGTGGTGAGGGCAGTTCAGCTCTGGGAAATGGGAGGCGGCTAGACTAGTTGCTGAACTTTTATTGGGCCTTCTGGGGCCCTGGGGATCCAATGGAAGCTATGGCCTCTTGCTCCAGAATCAGTGCAAGCTGGACACGCATTTTGGGCATCTGAAATGTTGATGAGAGGGGTGGGGTGTGGTGCCGGAATCCTGAGAGAAGCTAAAGCAAGGGACAGATCTCCAACTGGTCTCACCACTTGAGGGTCTCAGCGGCGCAGGGCTGAGCACAGCACCATCAGCAGGTGCCCCATGAGGATCCACCTTTTTCCAGTCTGGTGTTTCCCTCCAGAGGAAACTGGTTCTTCCCAGAGGTGCAGGACGAATGACAAGGACTGCCACCCGCCTGGAGCCGGGAATGCTCAGCTCCAGCTGTGGGCAGTGCAAAACAAACTGGCCACCCAGTGGGGCATGGGCCATAGCAGAGCCCCACTGCCCCTACCATTGCGGGGTGACTCTGGAATGGGGAAAATTCCACACCAGCATGGCTGCCAGGGACTTTTCCGAATCTCATGGGCCTCCTCTCCAGCCTTGCCCTGGCATCCCTGCCACAGCCCTGGGATTCACATGCACCCAGGCAGGTCCAAGTCATCCCGTAGGGTGGCAGGCTTTGGCTCCGGAAGCCCAGCCCTGTCCCTGCTTCTGGAAGCATCCCTGCAATGCCTGAGCGTGCCAGAGTAGAGCACAGCCCTCCTACACCCGCAGCAAGGCCCAGCCGAGACAGGGGCCCCGGGTTCTCTGCTCCCTCGGCCAGAGCCTCCCCAAGCTCTTGCCTTCCCCTCAGCAGGTTGGGCCCGCAACCACTGCCCAAAACACCTCTACAGAGCCTGGGTGCAGTGAGGGCCAAGGCCCTCAGGTGCCTAGATTTGAGAAGGGTAGAGCCCAGGTCTAAACCCACACTTCCCCACCCTGGCCCCTGCTCCTGACAGCATCAGCCCGCCGTGGCAGCCTGGGGAGTCTATTCAGAACTCCCTGCCTGACCTGGGAGGGGCTGAGTGACCACCCTAAGACCCTGATTCTGGCCCTGGCTCTGCCACGAGGCACTAGCAGTCCCGGGCAAGGGCATGTCCCCCTGGGCCTCAGCAATGGGACTGCCAAGGTCGGTAGGAAGCTATAAGGATGGCTGAGTAAGGGTCACAAGTTGGGCTGCTGCCAATGTCCACACTGGGGGTTACTCAGTGGTTCTGCTCATGAGCCCACAAGGTAAAGCTGACCCCGAAGAGCCTTCAGGCACTAGCTTTCACCTCCTGGCTGACTCCAGCAGGAAGTGATGACAATCACAGCTGCTGTCTGCTTACTTACTAGACACCTGACACCAGAGTCTGCACATCATCATCACTGGACCCTCCACACAGCCCTGGGAGGGAGGCTCCAGAACGTCTACCCCTAATTTACACATAAGGAGGCAGTTTGAGAGGAAAGGACCCAGGCTGGAATGTGAACCAAGCTCAGACCAACTTCAGAGCTCGGACTGACAATCTCTGCACCTACCTTCTGGCATCCTTGGACCCAAAGGGGTGCTTGGATATCCAGAGCTCTGAGCAATGAGTGGACCCTTCTCCGTAAACACCCAGGGCAGGCCCAGCCTGGAGCACAGGGCACGAGGTGGCCCTTCAACCCGAGCAAGGCTCATGAACACAGAATTCAATTGGCTGCAAAACTCCAGCCGTTTAATAGCAAATGCTTCCCCATCCTCACCCCATCACGGCACTGGGAAAATCAGGGGTCCAACTACGTGTGAATGAGTATGTTGGGGGGCTGCGGAAAGCCAGGGTGAATGGGAGCAGTCGACAAGGGGCTGGTCAGAGAGGCCTCTCCTCCGCCCAGCCACCAGCAGGGACCTCCATGGAAGGGAAGCTGGGGCTGCCCAAGGGCCCAGCCAGAGTGTGAGAGGAGGCCAGGGCCAGCAGGAGGAGGAGGGGCATGGAAACAGAAGAGAGACTTGTCTGTCACCAGGCCTAGGTCCTCCGGCCTGCCCATGCCAAGTCCAGCGCCAGGAGCCGGCCTTGCCCATCAGGAGGCTGCCGTCACTCACACCGGCCTTGCCTTCTTGGCCTTCTTCTTCTCAGACTTCACAGCCTCATCGTGGGCTTTCCGCTTCTCTGCCAGTTTGTTGGCCTGTGAGGAGGAAGCGGGGAGGATAAAGCTGTGATGGGGGGGAGGGCAGGGAAGGCCACTTCCCCTTCTTCTCCTCAAGGCCACCCCTCAAAAGCAGAGCCTCCAGAAAAGCTAACAGACCAATTACCATGAGTCCAAACAAATCTATTTGAATAACCTCAGGTGAGCGCACATACCCTCACCTTTGCCTTTATGACTATTATTTTATGGGTTCTCAGCATGTTACGAGGATCCCAGAGCTGGAGGCAACTGCCCCATTTACTGCCTTCACTTGGGAAAGCTGGGCACCATCCAAACCTGCACCAGGAGCTGCTGGCGAGGGATCAACCTGGTACAGTCTTTCCCCTGGGACCATTTGGCAACATCTATTATAAAACAGGTGGGCCTTTCAACCTGGTGATTATACTCCTCCAACTTTACCCTGCAGAGACACTCGGAGAGAGGTGGGGACAAGCCCAAGATTGTTCTCTAAGAATGACTAAAAATGGAAAACAGTTGAAGCCTGTCAGCAGGGAACAGGCTACGTTTCGTACGATGTCATGGAGAGAAATTCAGGCTGTGATTAAATGGCAAACACACTGCAATACAACCTATATGTAGCATGATGCCCCTAAACCACGTCTGTTATTATACGCAGAAGAAAACCTGGGGGTTACTACAGACCATCCCAAGGGCAGGGCTGTGCGCCACTTCCACGCCATCCGTTAGAGTTCACGTGTACACAAAACTTTTTTAAAAATTTTCTTTATAATGGGCATATGTGGCTTTGTAAACATGAGGAAACAAAAGAGGGAGAAGCTTAACCAAAACCTTACGCAGCCCCTCTGCTTTATGCACTTCTGCTGAGTGGTCCTTTGTAATGCAGGCCCAGAGTCCGCTGGGACAGCTCTGTTCCCAGACCCTGGCAGACTCGGAAACAGTGGGTGTAGGAAGGAGACTGAAACCCTGAAGAAAGCCCAGGCGAGAGCTGCTCACAGCAAGATGCACACACGGGCCTGGGAGGGGGCCCCAGTGGCTGGGCTGGGTCAGGCCAGCAACCTCAGAAAAAGGCTAGGCGAGAGCCGGGAGTCAGCCCAGAGGAAAGCCAGCCTCAAAGTTCACTGGGCGGTCACCTGTGGAGTGTCAGACAGGTGGCCGGGACTCACCTCGCGGATTTTGCGCCTCTTGCCAAACATGATCTTGTTGTAAAGGTACTTCTCCCGCTTTTTCATCATCATGATGGCCAGGCGCTTGGCCTCGCTCTCCTCCTCCTGGGCCAGCCGCTGCTTATCCTCCAGCTTCACGGTGCCTGCCATCACCCTGGGCTTCTGGGGACACAGGGTAGACACCTGTGGATACAGGTTCCTCCCCTGACCAAACCCCTTGGCTCCTGCCCTTCTGAGCCAGGGCTACACCAAGGTGGCCAGTGGGGTTGCTCCCCTGGTACCTTCCCCTCCATCCTCTGCTCCTCCAGGGCTGTCAGTTGGGCCTCTTCCTCCTTTTCCGAACCAGCCTCCACATCTTCCTCCTCCTCCTCCTCCTCCTCATTTTCTCCCCCTTCATCACCATCACCTTCGTTGTCTTCCTCCTCGTTGTCTTCCTCCTCATCCTCCTCTTCAGATTCATTCATACTTCCTATAAACAGCCAATGACTTCTGAATGCCCGGGGAGCCTGCCCTTCCCCTTGCAGGGTGAGAACTGGCACTACCCTCTTTGGCCATGGGGACATTCCAAAGGCAGTGCAGGCCTGTCCCAACTGTGGCCCCTCTGGCCCCTCTCCCCACAGCTCCAGCTGCCTTCAGGGGAAATGCCAGGCCCTCCACCCGAGCTCTGTGCCTCCTATGCAAACATCAACGACAACTTCCAGACCTTTCTTCTGCTCAGCTACTCTGAACATCAAGCAAAACCTGACTGTGGAGCACAAACGTCCCCTTTCCTAAGCCTTACTCCAAAGAGGAGTTAAAGGGCTTTGGCTCCCTGATGCCTGTTCTCTGGAGCTGCCGCCTTTGTGGCCAAGAAGGGAAACAGCCGGCCTGCCCACCCACCGCCTGGCCCGCCCCTCCCGCTCACCTGGGTGCTCTCCCCGCTGCAGGGCCAGCAGCTTCAGCTTCTCAGGGGGGACGTAATCTCCTTCCTTCTCCGACACGAAGGGTGAGAGGTGCGGGGGTAGCTGCACCCCGGGGAAGTAGTCCGCCACAGGGAGGAGGAGCCGGGCGTTCACAGAGTCAAACACCCACTGGGGCTGCACGTAGTACCTGGCGCAGGGTGGCAGCAGAGACAGGTCACAGGGACCACTCGAGGCCTACCTGCATCCGCAGGGGCCTTTAGACAGACCTCTGCACCCAGAAACCCAAACAGGCGGAGGAAGATGAGGCCTTGGGGGCCTACCTGCCGATGACAGGGGTCTGCTGCCCAGGCCGGTCGACAATTTGGTGGGTGATGCAGGGGTCAGTCACGTCATACGTGGCCCCGATGCACAAAGACTTGTCCCAGGACACGTCCCCCCCAAAACTCCTACAAGCACAGGGGGAGCACATGAAAGAACTCAGACGCGAGGTGCCCGCCCTGGGATCCACTGGTCCACAAACTTGCCCTCCTAGAACACACCTGTCCCATCCCCACCTAGCATCCCCCCATCCGGCCGACCCCTCCATCCTGGCCCATGGACCTTCTGCCCTGAGCCAGTGAAAAACAGAGGCGAGCTGCCCTCTGACGAGTGCTTCCCATGGGCTCGGCAGCATGCTGAGCACCTTCCACACACGCTCTGCTGTATCCTCACAGCAGCCCTGAGACGTGGATACTGACTCCATCCCAACGGTACTGCTAGGCGTGCAGTGCAGGACCCAGCTCAGAGCCAGCGCTGCAGGCCTCCCCACCTGAGGACGAAAGCCAGGGCCTCGCGGGGCACCTCGCGGTTCAGGAAGAACTTCAGGCCCTCAAAGAGCTTCTTGTGCTTTTCCTGCGCCTCCAGCTCCTTCCTGCGGTCCTCTTCCTGCAACGCCATCTCCTGCCGCGAAAGGGGCCAGGTGTTGCACCATCAGGCCCACCCATACCCCCAGTGGAGGGCAGGGGTTGGAGATGATCACCTCCCCAGCTTCCTTCCAGATCCTTCAGTCCCAACAACCCTTCCCACCATCTCCCCGCCTTCTGCAAAGCAGCACAGTCCTCACCCCATCGGGCGGAAACTCATCCACCTCGGCTTCCTCCTCCGCAGGCACCACCACGCGGGCCAGACTGGCACTGAGGGCCGCCAGTTTCTACAGGAAAGAAACAGGGCTGCTGCTGGCAGGTGGGGGGCGTCGTCCAGGGTAGGCAGGGACAGTTCTGGGATATCACTGGGTTTGAGTTCGCAGGCAAGCCCCAAGACCACCCATCTAGCCATGACCACTGCACGCCCAGGCCAGGGACCACCCTTCTGAGGGATACAGGGCTAATGTTCTAGAAGCCTCTCTCACCTCCATAGAGCTCTCGGAGTCCAATGCATAGGTGTCCTCACTGGCCTTCGCCTCTGTGTGGGTCTGACCCTCAAGCTGGGAGGCAGGGGGAAGGTCAGAGGAAGAAGACGCCCACAGCCCCAGCCTCCATGTGGGGAGAGACAGCTGTGCCCCCTGCACAGTGAGAAGGGGCTGGGCTGGGGCCCCACCTTGGGAGGGTAGTGCAGGTTCAGAGACTGGTAGAGGCGGAAGTTGACGAAGCCCAGCAGGGTGGTGTAGAACTCGGTGAAGGTGGCCATGACCCTGTAGTCCACGTCTGTCGGGTGCTGGGGGGCACAGGAGGCGCATAAGCAGTGTGGGTGCAAAGACAGCACTGACAACCCACCCAGGGCGAGGGGCTCCAGCCTCCCTGAGGACAAGCCCCTTCAGGGTGGCCCTGCCTTCAGAGCTCTGCCCTACAAGAAGGGGCTAGGTGGTGTATCCCCACCCAGGAGCATTCTGGCACCAGTGAGGCTCTGGACATGCGTCTCAAGGGTTAGGGGTGTCCTGGAGGCCAGAGCCAGATCCCCAAGCTATGAAGAGGGAGCTAGGAGTAAGAAAAGGCAAGGCTTTGTCACAGGAGGGGCTCTCTCCGTCCCCTGCCCCGGCCCTCTCCTCATTCTGCAAGTCCCGGCTCAGACTTCCAGCCTTGCAAAGGTCACCTTCCCCGACCAGTCTGGTCAGAGCTCATGCCTTCTTCACGCCCATGCCAACCTTTGTTTAATGTCTTCTCCGGCGCTATCCTGCGAGCGCCCGAGGGCAGTGTTCCTGGAGCCCAGCACCATCGCTGGCCCGGCTGGGAGAGGCAGCCCTGGAGTAATCTGTGTACCCCGCGGGGGCAGTGGGTAGACAACCCTCAGCGCCCACAAGCCCCGGCAGGAGCCTTGGGACAGACACTCAAAATTTAGCAACCCCCACCTCAGGCCCAAGCCAAAGGCAAAGGCACAACCCGAGGACCCGGGATAGGCTGCGGCAGCTGCCCAGCTCGGCCCCGGGGAGCTCGAGAAATGGTGCGCAGAAACCCGCCTGCTCAGGGCAGAGGCACAGAACCACCATCTCAAGCTGCCGACCTAGCAAGCAGGGGACAGAGAAGGGATGGTCTTGGTCCCTGAGGAGTTGATAAAGCAAAACAGGGCAAGGATCTGAGCCAGACCAAAGTGCCTCAACTCCTGAGCCGCACTGCCCCCCACAACCAGGGAGGCCAGCCCAGCCCTGCCAAGCCCTGGGACCCGGACAGGAGGATGTACTGAACGATGCCAAAATCAGTAGTGATCGCAACGTCCCTTTTGTGTTGGGCGATGCTGAGCTGTTTCTCCACCCTGCCATCAGGCAGTGACCTGGGCTGTGGGGGCGTAGGGGCAAAGAAGTACCTACCTGTCCCCCCACTCACTTCCATCTCTCCAAGAGCATCCGTCAGGGCCCTCGATGGGCCTGGCGAGTATTTGAGCACCCACTCCATTTTCCCCAGCTGAGCAGGGCCCGCCAACCTGCCCCACTACCTGCCTGGGTCCTATCAGGGAGCCCAACACTGGCTGCTCATGGGGAGGGGGCACAGCAGCTCTGACCCAGGACCTGTCCCCCATCCTCCTGCTGAGGAAGCAGCAGCAGTGAACTGGTCGGGGAGGAAGGAGGAAAGGGCGGATGTTCCCCTCCCCCAGGCCCAGCTGTGTGGGGGCTGGCCTCCACAGGGCCCTATTCACCACCAAGGACACACAAAGACCAGTCTGAGCAGCACGGGGGTGGGACATCAGAGAGAAGGAAGGAGAGGGAGGGCCAGAGAGGAAGGAGGCATGGCAGGGCAGAGCGCGCAGGAAGGAGGAGGAGAGGAAGGATGGAGCGGACAAGAGGGAAGAGCCACAGGCTCCGGCACACACACCTGCCCCAGGGAGTGGGAACAGGGACTGCTGAGGGCCAAGCCTGCCACCAAACATCACTGCTGCTGCACAGTCAGAGCAGGGTCGGGCCCTCGAACCCCCACCAGCCCAGGGTGAAGGGGAGGGGCCTGGACCTCCAGCTCCCCCTGGAGCACTGGGAACCTGGTCAGTGAACCCACTGTCCAGCCAGGCTGGCGCATCTGCTCTCCACTGATGGCACCAGTTCCCACTCAACGCACAGGCAGAAAGGGGGGCCAAACGGAGGCCCACAGAACGCTAAGTCAGGCAGAGGGCCTGGCCGAGACCCTCTGGGGGAGTAGAGGCTAATTATGCCCCATAAAGAGACAAAAACCAGGATGTCTCTCAATGCATCCCTGCCAAAACCTCCCAGTCTAAAAAAGAATAATGAAGAAGTCACACCACCTGCTGAATGCTTCTCCTGGGCTCCCCGTCCCCAGTCTACCCAGCCCCCAGCCCTGTGGGGGGCTGGAGCGGGGAAGATGAGGAGTTACACACAGCAGCTTGGCCGAGGTCTGGCTGCCGCTAGTGGCAGAGCTGGATGACGACCCCAGTGGGTCCAAGGGTGGGGCTGCGCTCAGCCACTGTCCAGGCCCCAGCAGCTGCTCACTGTTCAGTGACCCAAAAGAGCCAAGCACTGGGCACTTTGAAAGATTTCCTTCCTTTCCCTTTTTTTTTTTTGGTAAAGATTGGCACCTGAGCTAACATCTGTTGCCAATCAACTTTTTCTTCTTCTTCTCCCCAAAGGCCCCCCAGTACATAGTTGTATATTCTAGTTGTAGGTCCTTCTGGTTCTGCCACGTGCAATGCCACCTCAGCATGGCCTGATGAGCGGTGCCATGTCCGCACCCAAGATGTGAACCAGTGAACCTCGGGCCACCAAACCAGAAAGTGTGAACTTAACCACTTGGCCACGGGGCTGTCCCCAAGATTTTCTTTCTTAAATCTTCATGACAAGGCTTATAAAGTGGAAGCCCATCATTAACTGAGGCACAGAGAGGTGGAGGAACACGGCGAAGGTCACCCAGCTAGGGCATAGTGGAGCCAGGCTGGCTCCAGCTCTTACCACAATGCCGTGCAGCACATCCCCACCCCACCCGCCACCCCACCCCCACCCATGCTTAGGAACCCAGCATATGCTGGATGCTGCAGGACAGCAACTCACCCCTTCGTCCAGGCCCTAGTCTATGAGCCAGAGAAGGAGCAATGACCCGGCACGAGCCACTCCCAGTGGGAACACTCACGTCGTGGGAGAAGGCGTAGGGCATGATCCACACGATGGGCTGTCCCAGCACCTCAGCCTGGTAGTAAATGCCTTTAATGGACAGGAAGACCTGGGGGTGGGAAGGAACAGCATGTGAAAACCAGGAGCGGCAGGGCAAGGAGCGGGGTGGGGCCCCACCAGGCAGCCCTGGCTCACCTTGCGCAGGGCACGTGCGGCGATGACATAGTGCAGGAACTCCACGGTGAGCCGGCGGCACAGCTGAATGGTCTGCACATGGCACTTGCCAGTCCGTGGGAAGGTGGAAAAGAGGAAGCACATGGAGAGGGCATCGTCCAGGTCCCGCAGGGCGTCTATGAAGGTGGGGTACCTGCACGGCCGAGAAGGCAGTGCTCACAGGCTCCGTCAGCGGGGGCTCCAAGAGGGGCCCTCACCTCCTTGCCCCAACCCTGTCAGCCATCCCAGAGGCCCCATTCCCAAGCCAGGCCTTGCCACTGCCACCTCCTGACCAGAAAGTCGGGCAATGCCCAGGGGCCTGGCAGTGCCAACCTCTCCACAGCCTTGGGAGGAAGCTCGGGACCAGGACACCGCCACTTAGCTCCGAGGATCAGAGAAACTTTAACAGGAGTCCTCAGGACACCCAATGCTCACCAAGGACTCAGCCTTGACCCACTTCCATATGTCATGGTCAAAGAGAACAGACCAAGTCAGTGGCTAACTCTTTCTCAAGGTGGAAACTTTGGTTCAAAGGGAAACCTATCTGGAGGCCAAGACAGAAAGGAGAAAAATGTGACACTGACCTAGGGCAGAGGGTGGGGGCCCGCCTGTCCTCAGCAGCACGTATGTCTTAGCTTGGTCACAGGTCACCAGACTGGGTTATGTCTTGTCTCTCATCACCCAGACTTCTGTCTAGTTTACAGAACCAATAACAACCAGGCAGTAAAAATGCCAGAACCGGATCTGGGCAGACAGACTCAGAGCAGGAAGTGCTTCCAGGAATCCTGCGGTAAATTAGGAAGCCAACGAGAATGAGCCATCCTTGGCAGGATCCACTGCTGTGTGGCTGCCGTGCTGAGGCACAGAGGCGTGGGGCATGGAAAGGACACTGGAGTATGAGTAACGACACCTGGATTCCAGGCCCAGCTGTGACCCTGGGTGGGTCACCCTGCCTCGCCCGATCCCAGTGGTGTCATTTGGAAAACGACCGTTGGACCAGACTGCTGGTTTAAAACCAGACTCTTGCAGCTCCCTGGCAACACCTGGGGACAAGTGGAGAGAGGGGCTTCAAGTCTCCTCCCCTGGCCAGAGCAGCTGTCAGAGCCTCTGGCATCCAAACTGCCTTCCACGAAGCTTCCTTTTGAGGAAAGTGTCCTGCTGCTTCAGAAAAGAACTCTGTGAAGGCCACGGGACCAGAGTGAGCCAGGGTCCTTCCAGCCCGAGAAGGAATCATTCACGGCAACGAGTCAGAAGGGGCCTGGCAGGTCTGCAGACACAGACCAAGACGGCTGAAAGGCTGCAGTGACTCTCGCCAGACAATAGCAGGAGAGGTGTGCGGCTTCCTGGTGCAGAGGTGGGAGCCCCACTGGGCCCCCTCTGGTGCCTCCAAGTTTCCTCACTCTCCCCTTGACAGACAAAACCACCAACCCAGGCCCTTCGTAGACACAGCACATTGCCATTGCTGCGCCACTGCTTTTCCTCCTTAAGCAGTGGCTAAGGGGATGGGGGTGACGCAGAACGGGAACACCACAGCCACACTGTCACTCGGTGTGCACTCCCTTTTTTCTTGTGCCTTTTTGTCATTTGTTCCACACAACAGCTGGAAGTCACAGGGAGGATAGGAGCAACTGTCATCTCTGTCAGAGAGGAGGACTTGCTCAGAGGAGGAACGGTTCTCAGCCCCCAGCTCGCGGGCTGCAGGGCTGGGGTGAGAACAGCAGCTGTCGAGCTCCTAGGCCAGGGCTCGTCCTGGACTAGCCCGTGGCTGGCGTGACTCAACGAAGCCACATCCATACAGCCTGCAGCTAAGCGTTCCCAGGCCGGCCGCCCCAAAGAGAAGGCGGACATTCACCTAGCCCTGGGTTTCCGAACCTCAACACTAATGACATCTCAGGCCAGGGTGTTCTGTGATGTGGGGACTGTCCTGTGCAATTGTAGGGTGCTCAGAAGCATCCCTGACCTTTATCCATTCCATTAAACACCAGCAGACACCCCCCATCCAAGTCATGAGAACCAAAAGTGTCTCCACACATCGCCAGATGTGCCCTGGGGGCAAAACCACCCCTGGTTAAGACCACTGACTTAGCCAATGAATGAGCGAGACTGCTGAGGTGGCTGGGCAAGGAACGGTTAAGATCAGAGGTGTCCAGCCACGTCCTCCAGGTCTGACTATGCACCTGGTGTGCATCCGCAGAACTCTGATGCACTCTTTTGCACTACAGGGCCTTTGCACCTGCTGTTTCCTCTGCTTGGACCACACTTCCCCTGGCTGGCTCAAATGTCTCCCCTCAGAGAGACCTCCTCTGACAAGCCTGTAACTAACGTATGTCCCCCAGCCTCCTTCACATGGTTGGCATCCCTCATGGCACCGACTCTGACTTCCAATCATTACAGCAATTTGTCAGTTTGCTTTTTGGTCTGTTTCCCCCAAAAGGATGCCAGGAAGTTGAGCAGGGTCTTGGTCTTGTTCCCCACTGTATCCCCACTGCTGGGACTGAGCCCCCAACTCACCGCTCCTTGACAATGTGGTCAAGCTTGTAGTTGGGCTTGTTGTCCTTCAGACGCTCCACGGTGTTCCACTCACTCTTCCCATAGGCCTTCCGGAGCTTCCGGACGAACACCTGGAAGAGAGGAGACCCCTGATGCTGGGCCGAGGGCTCCTGGAGACTCCTCTTCCATGGAGGGGGATACAAGGGGCGGGAGATTCTCAGGGCCTCCTGAAGCTGACCACAGCTGTCTGACTGTGCCATCTGTCCCCTCAGCCCAGGATGTGCCAAACAGCCAACTCCAGGGAACATCAAGACGGACCCACAGTGACGAGCGGAGCCAGCCTGCTGCAGCCCTGTGACGATGAACAGGATAACCACTCGAAGATGTGCCAACTCCACAGGTTTAGGTGAAAACGTAATGTCTCCAGCCCTACTTTCCAAGTGAGCAGAGACCAACTGAGCCGCCAGCGAGGCAGATCAGGGCCAGGAGGCCCAGCCTTCGTTCCCAACGTCAGTGTGCATGGGCACGAAACAAGCCAAAGGTCCGTGTGTGGGGCGGGGTCACACAGGAAAATGCAGCTGAAGCCAGTTGTAGGCCCAGAAGGTCCTCCAAACCAACCAACCTCCCTCCAAGTACTTCGAGTCAGGCCTGCCCCCAGTCCTCTTCAGAGGCTCAAAGGCCGCCTCTGTTGGGGTCATGAACAGCAGCTCCGAGACAGCCATTTCCCACAATGGGCCCACTTCCAATGCAGTGAGTTTAAGTAGTTGCAACACGCAGAGGCAAGAGAGGGCCAGTCACCCACCCGGCCGGGCTTGGGCAAAAGGGCTGGTGGCAGCTGCTGGCCAGTCTCCAGTGGCCGCCAGGTGGCGCCCCACCCCTCCCAGCCAAGGCCTCTGCCTGGCCCTGCTGCCGGGCAAGTGTCAGTAACAGCAGTCTACTTTCAATTATGTGCATTTGGTACAAATGGGTTTCTACTTCCCCTGCGGTATTTAAGCATTTAATGGTTTCTATTTGTGGAATGAAAAGCTTGGTCTCCGGGGAGCAATTCCAGAAAGAACCTGAATAGAAGAGGTTTCTTTAGGCAGAGAACACGCCACAGAGCCCCTCAAATAGCACCATCTTTGCCTCAGAGGCAATAAATTTACTCTTTTCCAAAGAACCAGGGGAAAGGTACGACGAGTAAAGCATTAATCACGTGCCAGGTTCTGTGCAAACGATTTCCACGTGTGCTCTCAGTCAATCCCCCAAGACATTCCTTTGAGGAGCAAGTACCTCACCCTTTGTGGAGGCTCCTGGGAGAGGCTGAACCTGCCCAAGGTCACAGTTAGTGGGTCACAGAGCTGCGCTGGGCCCCCTGCAGACCCCAGAGCCCGGGCCTCACCTTGTACTCCCGGAACTTGTTGACGATGGGTTCGTGGAGGAGGAACTTGATGTCTTTGATAAGGTAAAAAGTTCGGGCCGCCGTGGAGCCCTTGTTCACCTTCTTCTTGTGTTTGGGTTCGTGGGGATAAATGCCCTTCAGGATGCACAGCCGCCTGGAAAACAAAGGTCATTCCTCCTGTCAGTAAACATGCTGAGCGCTGCCCATGCTGGGCCTGGAAAAGAGCAGTGAACAGGGACACTGGGGCCCTGCCCTTGGAGAACTCACATCCTAGTGCAGGAGTCTGACAACCACAAGTTCCCTGAAAATCACATCATGCAGACTGTCACAGGCACCAGAAAGGAAACAATGATGTTGACAGGGGCAGCAGGCAGGCACTCCTTTTAGCAAGGGGAGTCAGGAAAGACCTTGCAGAGAAATCGATATTGTAGCCATATAAATGGTAGAGGGAAGAGCACCCTAAGAAGGAGGACAAAGGCTGGAAGGGTGCAACGTGCCGGGCGTGCTTGAAGGACTACAAGTGGGCCAGGCAGCAGGGCCCACAGGCCATGGAGTCTGGGTCTGACTCTGTGAGGAGCTGAGAACACTGAGCCACAGGACCAGGGTCTCTTCTGCAAGAAGAGAGGGAACAGGTGACAAAGACTCAGATAGAGAGTAGCAGAGAGACCACTGTACCAGTGGTCCCATTCTGATGACTCGGGGCGCATGAGCCAGGTCTCCTCCAGCTTCCCCACGGACCAGGCCTGGCAAAGCACAGCACACTAAAACAAGGTGAGGCAAGAAAGAAGGGGCATATTAGAATTCCAGACAGAGTTTGTGGCAACGCAGGTAAGACAGGGACGCAGCTGAGTTTTCACTGTGTAATTTGCTGCCCAGGCACCCTGAGGTCACCCTCCTCCACTCCTCCCACCGCACCTGAAGTCAGCCAGACTCAGCTGCAGCTTCTTCCGGGCTTTGTTTCTCGTGATGTAGTTGGTGGCAGAGCCTCGTTCATACTTGACAGGGAAAAAACAATTCTCCATTAGCAAGGATTGAAGCAACTGACATCAATCTCTGGGCATTCCTTGTGCCAGAGGCAACTAAGACTCTGGATAAGTGACCAAGAGGTTTCTGGGACAAGAAACACTGGCTGGAGGGAGCTCACGAGCCTCAACAAGCTTTCCTGCAGCATCCTTGCAGTAGCCTGCATAAATGACACATACACCTGCATGATGCTGGGGACCGTGAGGCTGCTGTGGATCCCATGCTGTGCCAAGCACTTACCAGTAGCTGAGTATTGGCCACTATGATTAGTGATTTCCAAACATTTCATTTAATCTCCACAACACTGGGAGGTGGATGCCATTAAAACTCCCATTTTACAGAGGAGGAAACAGGCTCAGTGACAAACCTGCCCAGGTCACATAACTTTTTAAGAGTCTCAAACCTAGGTCTGAGCCCAGAGCCTGAGTGTCTAACTCACTAAGCCTGTGTTCTCAACCTTTCTTTTCATTATAACCACTCCTCCTCCATCAGAAACTTTTTTAGACCTCTTCCCCCCTCCCACAGCCCTATGAAATGTTAACACCCAAGATATACCATAGATCTGTTTACGTAATGTGGTCCTGTACAGGGGTGCAAACCACTGTAACATCTAAGAGCCCTCCCAACCAATGTTTGTTCCCTTGGGAGTGACATCATCTGACTGAGAATGCATGCTCTAAGCCACACAATCTTTCCCCTTCCTCATTCATTCATTCAACAGACCTCTACTATGTTCCAAGCATCAAGCTAGATGCTGTGAGGGCAATAAAGACGACACGCCTGGTCTCTACCTACCCCAACAGAGCACGCTATGTTGTGCAACCATCTGGATGTCTGTGGTACCAAGATGCTGCCTCACACTCACTTCTCTGCATCCCTGATAAAGAGTAGCAGCACACCGTACAAAGCAGTCTGCAACGGTAACCAACCATGTCCTTTCCACACAAGACCTTCCGCTGGAGTAAGACTGTGGGGCCTCGATGGCCAGGTCCCACTCTAAACATGCAGCCCTCCGAGGGCTATGTTTATGAATAAACTCACAGTCACGAAACACACCCTTCATTCATTCTTTCCTTCAGACATTTATTACCTGTCTATTGGGGATCAGACTCACACCAAGTCTTGGGGATACAAAGATGAGTTAGACTGTCTCAAAAAGTTGAGTCTCCATTAGAAGTGTTTTCCATTGCCTTATGCCACACATACTTCTACCACTATACTACTCCTTTTAAACATTAAGGGGATCAGTAGTTCTCAACTGGGGTGATTTTACTCCTGGAGGGGGATGAGGGGGAGAATTAGGCATTTTGGATTGTTGGGTGCTACTGGAATCTAGTGGGTAAGAGGTCAGGGATGCTACTAAACATCCTATGTTGCACAGAAGAGCCCTTCCCACAACAAAGCGTTACCTGGCTCAAAACGGCTGTGAAACCCAGCTTTAAAAGCTGTCATGATTTGTTTACCTATCTGCATCTGTGCCACAAAGGAGGATTTTTCCATCTTATATTTTTGCAGCTCCAATCACTAGCATTTACTGGGTGCTCAATAGCACGCCGGGTTAAACACAAATTGCCAACAGAAACTGTCAAGCTGAAGGAAACACCTGAAGCACCGACATCTTCCTTGCCTTCCTCCCGCCCCCAACCTTTCATGTCACCGAAGTGATCCTCCATTCAGCAACAAAAACTCCTTGAAAAACCGATCATGTTACTCTCCCTTTAGTTGAGTCCCACTGCCTTTAGAATAAAATCCAAGCTCCTCATCGTGGCTGACACGCCTGGCACCATCTGGTCCCTGTCCAACCCCAACCTCACTAGATGCCAGTCTTCCCTAGGTTTACTATACTCCAGCCATCCTGATGTCCTGCCAATTCCTTGCAGACAGCAAGCCTTTCCCCGCTAAGGGTCTTAGCACTCAGTTTACCCTGCCAGACTTGTTCGCTAAGCACTCTCAAGCCCTAGAACCCATCCGAGATCTTCTGATCTTTCAGATTTCAGCTTAAACGTTATGACTCAGAGAGACCTTCCAAGACAACACGAACTGAAGTAAGTACCCTTTTATATTCTCCATCCTTATTCCTCATTTGCTTCCTTCACACCACATCTAAAATCTGTGATCGTCTTATTTGGTCGTTTAGGGTCCATCTTCTCCACAAGAAAGTTGGCTCGAGGAAGGAGAGGAACACATCTGTTTATGTCTCCATCCCCAGAGTCCAGGGCAGGGCCTGGCTCAATCGAAAAGGGAATAATAAGTTTCAGAGATGATGAGCTCGACGTAATAGCGGCTTTACATAATATTTATCACTCAGTAAACAGCTGTCCTCCGGCTAGGCCCGCTTTTGGGCTGAAGCTGTGCTTGGTAATCTTAACACTCGTTTACAGTCCCGCTCCACGGTTCTTTCCCGGATTTCACCGACCGAGTACTGCCGTCCTCCCCCTCGCCTCGCGGACCCCTTCTCACGGTTGTCTCCCATTGCATTGACACCAACCGTTTCTGTACCCACGATGGACCAAGACCGGGGAAAGACGCAGTCCCCAGGCCCCGTCGCTCTCGTCTCCCACCTTCTGGCGCCCCCCGCCACCCCGGTACCTCCCCCATTCACCTTCTTCTTCTCCAGGCCTCCCATGACTCCACGCTGAACGGTCTACCAGCTCCGTGCGAGCAGACAGCGCCGCTTCCTCGCGCACGTGCCCCGCCTAGGGCCCCGAGGCCCCCACGCTTACGGCCTGTGCGGGGTGGCCAGTGTGGTGCCTGAACGAAGCTACGGAAAGATGGGGCTTTTCTCCTCGAGGTTTACAATTAAACGCTCTGAAACAAACCAGTAAGACCGATCTTTGGAGCTCTTTCCCATCTCTGAGCCCATTACAATTTTACTGTTTAAACAAGATACTCAGGCATTTCTATAATCATCCTGATTAGGAAGGCTTGCCCTTTAAGCCCCGTTGCATATTGGGATGGAGGGGGGCGGAAAACTTGAGCCAGCGCAGTGCCTTCTGGGATGCAGAGGGGAGCTACCCTCTGAGGCGAGAAAGCGCGAGTTGCGGTTGTTACGGTAACGGTTGCTAGGCGCCGTGGGACCCGGGCTCCCGGGGCAGAGAAGCGGCTGCCGCCGGGGGCGCTAAGGGCAGGTGCGCTGGGTTCGCCGCCCGCCATCGGCTTTTCCTTTGACTTGTGGCTTGTTGACTTTGACTTCCTTGACCTTAAAAATAAAACCGCCAGTTGTCTTAGCAGCAAAACGAGTTTATTCGGAAAAAACAAAGAATTGCAGTTTGGGACCCGCATATTGATGGCAGAAGCCGTAGGCAAGCCCAACAATCAAGGGAGAGGAATGTTATTTTATAGAGAAAAATAAAGAAATTGGGGGGTGGGGGCGTTGTTTTAACCAAAAGTCCATTAGAGAGAAGCAGGAGTTTGGGGTGGTGATGGTTTCTCATTGGCTGAGTTGCTGGAGTAGCCATTTTTTGTTTGGGATGCAATGTACATTTCTTCCTGAAATTGAGGATTCTTTCCTGTTGAGGACTGCTTTCTGCTGGGGTCGGCAATTGACTCTCTTTCTTGAAATTGACTTCTGGTGGTACTAGTGGGTGATGAGGATTATTTTAGGCTGGTTAATTTTAAAACTGCAGATGAGAAGCAGGTTCCAAGGAGCAAGGTTTGCTTGCCCTTTGTTGGGAAACATTTACATTTGTAAGGGAAACCTCCATCTGTAAAGATGCCTCCTCTCTGTGCTGGGAAGAAGGGAGATGACCTTATCTCTAGAAACTCTTAATCAATGCCAAAGGCAAGAACTTAAGTTGTTTACTATCTGGCAACCTCATGTAACTGACCCCGCCCCCCCAACATCCTCCTTTCTCTTTAGCTGAAGATAATATTTGAGCGATGACTTCTGCCATTTACTCAATCCGGTTTGATTCTTATCTAGAAGTTATAGGACCAGCCCATAACCAGACCCTACCGGCACTGATACCATTTTAACAACTCTTTTTACATATTCTTTCCTTTGTCTTGTAAAGAGATAACTCACATACCTATGCCTTAAATTTAGCCTTACTCTCCACCCATGTTTGCAGCAGCAGCAGCTCCCCATGCCAGCAGCATCTCTGACTGCCCGTAGGTCCTGTCCCCACGCAGCAGCTCTGACTGCCCATGGGTCCTGTCCCCATGCTATTCCACACTATTCTCTAAATAAAAGAGCACTACTGCCAGATCTTGAGAGTCCAAGAAGTCTTTCTTTCAACTCCTCGGCTCACCACCCCACATCAGTGGGCACTCCCCCTTCTGGCCTCCTGACTCCATTTTAAATTAGGTTTCCCTTTATTAATTTTCACAGGTTCATTTATGGGGATAAAATAGATCAAAAGCAGACCTTTTTTTCCCCCCACAGAAGTAGAGACTTGAGGCCATTTATATTTTCTGAGCTGTGGGGGATCAGAATTGGCCACCCCAAAATGTGCCTCTTTGCTTTATTTTTAAGAACAAACAACTGAAGGAAACTTTGACCTCCCCTCCTAACTGCCTAAAAGAATTTAGATAAAAGGCCTGTCCCAGGACAGGCCATCACCATGGGTAACTCTGGGTATCAGTAGACTGTGAGGGTCCTTGCTAAGCCCATCCTTATCAGAGTTCTGTCTACTAAACGTTTGCTTTGCCATCTCCATGTGAATTGCCTTCCTCCCCTTTGAAGCCCCAAACCACTACCCCCAACAGCCTCCTTTGTCTTTAGTTAAAGATGGTATTTAAGGTGACAACTTCAGCCATTCTGGGGAGTTACCCAGTTGTCCTGGGTTTCTCCCGTGTAAACACCTTATAAAGCTTTGTTGGATATTCTACTGTTATTCTGTCTCGTGTCAATTCAATTCGTAACCAGCCAAAAGGACGAGGAGGGTAGAGGAATTGTCTTCCTCCCCTACAGAGCCTTAGCAGTGGGCTGAAGAATGACAAAAGGCCAAGGAGAGTTATAGAACTCCTGCTATATTTTAAATGTACATTCAGCATGTATGAACTTTTAATATGTTGATAAAAATAATCCATAACCAATCTATAAATGAAAATTTGGGGTGAGTTTATTCTGAGCTAAAATGTGAGGACCATGGCCTGGGGCCTTTCTTCCCAAAAGAAGAAAGGGCACCAAAGAAGTGGGGTGCACAGAGTGGTTATATACCCCCAAAGAGGATGTTTCACATATGATTGAAACGTCCCTTTTACAATAGTCTCGAGACTGCTCTGTCAGCACAGCGACGGATGGACACAGCAGGTAGATCTGTTGTCTTGGTGGATACAGCAGGGTGGCAGGTCTGTTGTCTGGAGCTGGGTGGTCACAGGCAAGCGCAGCAATCAGTTCCTAGCCTAAGGAAAGATGCTTATCCCTAAGGAAATGCCAATGTAGGGGGAGTTGCACCTTTATCTTAAGGCCATTTGTTCTTGCCATAGTGGATGTTTAAAGCAGATATACAGTGTGTGCTCAATGGCCATGGTCAGGCCCTTTTGGAAAAAAGAAAGTCAGGCCGAATTAGGTTTACACCAAATGGCTTCCTCATGTACTCCAATACATCCTATTGCTTGCCATTTCTATTTGTCAATATGTACACAGAAGTTCCATATTGTGTTCCTCAAATGGTAATTACAAGATTTATACATATATTCACACTAAGGTGATGGGGTCTGCAAAGTAGATGAAATTTTAAAGTTGTCTGAAAGTTAAAGTTAAAGAGTTTGTTCTTTCAGGCCTCCAAACTCGGTTTGGAGATTGCCACAAAATTTGGAATTTGAGGCCCTTGTGAATGTGACTTGACCCAAGGTCATGGTCATAGAACCCTTTAGAGGTAGCTATAGGCGTTAACCACTGGCCAATGCTTGTTTTGAACCATGTGGATTTTATTATCTACTTTAAATGAAAGCTAAAATAAAATAAAAACCCAGCGATTCCACAATGAAAAATGAAATGAAATGAAATGTAAACCAGGTCCGGGCAGGTGAGCTGGCAAAGACTTTGAAGGAACTTGCGAGTGAGGTGTGAAGAAAACAAGGCGCGGGGTTCTCAGCAGAAGACTGAGAAGTGTTTCAAAAAGGATCTGAGGACCAAAAAGAGTGGGGCTGGCAAAGAGGAAGGAGAGAGAGACCACCCAGGCCAGAGGCAAAATCTGGGGGGATTCGGAGAATGAAAGGTCCCTCATGAGCGTGGAGGATGTGTGACCAGGCAAGAGGAGACGGACGGGTGTGAGAGGGCAGCAGTGGCCAATCCAGGAAAGGAACACGGGAGCAAGGCCAGTGTCGTGGGCGTGTCACCTAGGCAGTCACCCACGCACCGTGCTTGATCCAATGCTCCATCACTGTCTTAAAATTAACAATTTTTTAACAAGGCGCCCTGCATTTTCATTTCTCACTGTCCCTCCAACATCATGTAGTTGGTCCTGAACAGGAGGGACCCTGTTTTGCTCACGTTGGTTTTGAGGGGTCAGTGGAAGACACAGGTGGAGGTGTCTAGGAAAGCAGTTGTGCATTCAGGTCTGGAGCTCAAAATAGAGGTCACATAGGTACCAGATATTACAGGTGAGGAAACTCAGGCTCAGGGAAGTAAAGGGACTCGCCCCAAGGTCACTTAGCTGCAAAGTAGGGGAAGACAGACTTTCATAGGCAGCCTTGCTGCAGAGCCCGCTGCTTGAAACCCACTCCACGGCCTGCTGAATTGATCTCTTCCCCTCCCTGAGTCTGTTTCAGAAGATTCCTTCTGAGCTCTGTGACCTTGGGCAAGTCTCAGCACCCCTCTGAACCTCTGTATCCTCCTCTGTAAAGTGGGGATGATAGCTAATGCCCACTCCCCAAGGGTCCCCAGTGGATCTCTGGGAAAGGAGCCCGTGCCATGATGTGGCCTGTGACAGGAGCCACCACTGAGTGAGAGTCCCCTGAGTGCAGCCCTCTGGCCGTGTAGCTTCTGAACATCATTTCCTTCAGTCATCGAACAGCCCCAGGAGGGAGCTCGTTCCTTCTCCATTTTTTTGATGGGAGAACTGGGACCAGAGAGGGTAAGAGGCTCACCTGGGTTAGCACAGCTGCAAAGTAGCAGATCTGGTATTTGAACACTGGACTTTCTGACTCCAAGCCCGGTATCTGTTAAGCTTGGGACTCAGTGAGATGCTCTAAAGTGGCCATTCAAAGACTATTTTTCACTGGGACTAGAACAAGAATTCACAGCTGCATTTCTTTTATTAGAACACATTTTATTAGAGCAATTAATTCTTGTCTAACGTGCGTAATTCAGAAAATACTGAAAAGTGTGAAGGAAAACAAGTCAACCCTATTCCCACACCCTGAGAGAATGATTATCAACATCTTGACATAGTTCCTTCCAGTCTTTTTTCTATACCTACATGTAAAAATGATGGGCACAAAGAGAATCATCCCATGGACACGGTTCTGTCTCAGCAGATGGGGAGAGCAGGGAAAATGCATCTCATGAATCCTTTGCTAAGGCTGGACCTCCAGTCTCCCCGCCCAGCAATCCCAGATGAACTTACCCCACTGGTCCAAGAGGAAGCCGACCAGGCTGGGGATTTGTGCATCCCACCCAGGGACCACTGGGCAGACCCTGCTCTGAGGCTGCCCCTCCTCCCTCCCCATCCTGTGCCTCCCTCCTGGAAGATGAAACCGTTCCTTTCCCTGGAGTACAGGGACTAGTGAGGTCACACACACCTTCCCACCTGTCCCTGCCCCTCACCCACTCCCCATCATGAGTAAAGCATTCCCAAAGTGCCAGCCCTAGAGGGACAGAGGCAGTAGACAGTGGGCCATGAATGTCAAGGGAACCTGGCTTCAGTCCTGGCTCTGTCCCGGGCAGCTGCAACCTCTCAGGGCCTCTGTTCTCATCTACAACATGGGCGTGTAAATAGCACCAACTTCCTGGAGTCGTCATGAGGATTAGATGAGATAAAGAGAAGTAAATGCTCAATTAATGGCAGCTGTGCTTTTTATTAGCAAGAAGTGATCTAAATAATACGAATATTAATTGCCAACAATTGTTGAGTCTTTACCAAGTGACAGCACAATTCCCATGAATTCTTTACAACCACCTTAGATGATAGGTATTGGAACTAGTCCACTTAAAGATGAGAAAACTGAGGCCCAGAGACATGAAGTCATTTGTCCAAGGACACACAGCAGGTTCATGGCAGAGCTTGAATTAGACCCTTGCTCTTCTGCCCCCTGCCCAATCCCCAGCACTATGCCAAATGACAGACTCTCTGTGCCTTTCCCATGCCTTCCTCTTCCCACCACATCTCAGAAGCCTCTTGCTCTGTCTTGGGGACAAATCCCCTTCAAGGAGGGGTCTAGGGACTGACACCTGGCCAAGGAGCCCACCACAAATTGGTGGGGGTGGAAGGAGGGTGCTGGTGACTGCCAGCCCCTCCCAGTCCACCTCGACCATAGCCCACTCGTCCCTGCCCCTCCCTAGTCCCCTTGGGAATGGAGTTGGGCTCCTCTCAAAGTGGAGAGAGCACCAGGCTTGGAATCAAGCAGATGAGGCTTGAATGCTAGGCGAGTGTTCCTGGGTTGGTCACTCGCCCTTTCAAGTCTCTGCTCCATCATCCATGAAAGGACAACAGTGTCTTCCCTGCCTGCTTCTTAGGGTTGTTGAGGAAGTGATAGATTGAGAGAGGCAAAATCTGCGAAAATATAATGGTGATGTTACAGTCATCGCTGTCGTCATCATACAAGCATATAAGAACAGAGCGCCATGGCATCGGGTAGTGGTTCAAAGTGGGAGCCCTGGAGACAAGTTTGTTTCTCCCCATACGGATGTCCAATTGGCCCACCATAATTTATTGAAAGACCTGTCTTTCCCCCACTGCTCTGTGGGGCCACCTTTGTCACATATGTCCCCATGTGTGTGGGGGCTGGTTCAGGGCTCTCCATTTGGTTCACTGGTTAATTGATTATCTTTATGCCAATATCACATGGTCTCAATTACGATAGCTTTATAATAGTCTTGATATCAGTAAAAGACATTTTTCATTTTTTTCCCCTGCAAGGTTATCTGGGCTATTCTTAGCCTTTTGCATTTGCCAATAAATCTTAGAATCAGTTTATAAGGTCCCTCATACGACAATGAAAGACCTATTGGGCTTAGATTGGAAGGGCACTGAGTCTACAGATCGATTTGGGGAGACTTGCTGCCTTTACAATATTGAGTTTTCCCATCCCCCTCTCTCATACCACACAATCCCGGTTGGGTTGTAGATGTAAATGTGAAAGGCAAAACAACAAAGCTTCTAGAAGCTTATAGTGGAGACAGTCTTTATAACCTTGGCTAGAAAAAGGTTTCTTTTTTTTTTTTTTTTAAAGATTTTATTTTTTCCTTTTTCTCCCCAAAGCCCCCCGGTACATAGTTGTGTATTCTTCGTTGTGGGTTCCTCTAGTTGTGGCATGTGGGACGCTGCCTCAGCGTGGTCTGACGAGCAGTGCCATGTCCGCGCCCAGGATTCGGACCGACGAAACACTGGGCTGCCTGCAGTGGAGCGCGCGAACGTAACCACTCGGCCACGGGGCCAGCCCCTAGAAAAAGGTTTCTTAAACAAGGCAAAAAGCACTATCCATAAAGGAAAACACTGATATGTTTCATTACATTGAAATCATAAGAACTTCTCTTCATTAAAACACACCATGAAGAGAGTGAAAAGTCAAGCCATAGAGTGGGAGCAGATATTTTCAACATGCCTAATGAACTATGGGCTCCTATCCAGCCCATAGTTTTATTTACAAAGTTAATATTTATTTACATAGTTAATTTACAAAGACCTTGTGTAAATCAACAGGTTGAAGACAGACAACCCAACCAAATGGTCAAGAACCTGGGACAGACATTCACAACTGGGGATGTTCAGAGAGCCAATAAACTCATTAAAAGGCACTCAATCTAATGAGAAATCCAGGGCATGCCTATTAACACTGCAAGGAGATGCCACTGCACCAAAATTATGAAGACTGATGATCCCAAGTGCTAGTGAGAATGTGGAGCAGCTAGAAATCGAATATGCTGCAGGGAGGAGTGTAGACTGGTACAAATGCTTGGAAAAACTGTGGCATTATCTACTAAAGCTGAATCTTCACCTTCCCTATAAGCAGCATTTCCACTCTTAGGTATCCATCCAACAGAAATGAATTCTTGGGGCCGGCCCCCTGGCCCAGTGGTTAAGTTTGCACACTCCTCTTCAGTGGCCCAGGGTTTTGCTGGTTCAGACGCTGGGTGTGGACCTGGCACCACTCAGCAGGCCACACTGAGGCGGCTTCCCACATAGCACAACCAGAGGCACTCACAACTAGAATATACAACTACGTACTGGGGGGCTTTGGGGAGAAGAAGAAGAAAAAAAAGAAATGAATGCCTGTGTCCACCAACAGACATGTCCAAGAATGTTCACAGCAGCAATTTTTGTGGCTTTTAATAGCAAATTTTTAAATAACCCCAAACATTTGAAATGTTCACCAACAATATACAACAGCATGTATAGTCATATGATGGAATACTATACAGCAATGAAAACAACCAGATTCCAGCTATTCACGACCACAGGGATGAATCAGACAAGCATAATGTTGCCTGATAGAAACTAGACACCAAAGAGTAGGCGCTGCTTGTTTTCATTACAAAGGCAGGCCAAACTCAAACATAATGTTAGAAGCCAGAATGGTGTATGTCTGAGGAGGACGAGAGTTATAATTGGGAGGAAGCACATGGGGTTTCTGGAGTGCTGGACGGCTCTTCTTTCTTGAGCTGGTCAGTAGCTGTGCAGGTGTTTGTAGTAAGTCATTGAACCGTACATTTACGTATTGAGCACTTTCCTACACACGTGTTAAATCTTAAGTTTTGAAGAAGCTGTTTTTTATGTGACAATTCTTGAGTAAACAGAACTGGGTTGACGCCTGAGCTCTGCTCCTTTCTGGCTGTGTGAGCGTGGTCAAGTTATTTCATTTCACTGAGCCTCTGTTTTCCCATCCATAAAATGGGAACAACAATCGTACCCGCTTGCTGGGGTGGTGTGAGGACGAAAGGGCTTCAAGTGAAATAACGGATGCAAAGCCTGGGACCTGCACTCACCCAATATCGGCTGGTGATGGCCACGAACCACATCCTACAGTATTATGTGTGTCCCCTAGTCAAGGGTGTCTGAGAAATACCTGAAAGCCCTGAGTTTGATCCTCCGGGTAAAATGCAGGATGCTCAGCTAAATTTTCAGTGTAAGTCTATAATTTTATATGCAACATACTTATACTAAATTTTTTTCATTGTTTATCTGGAATTCAAATTTAATTGGGTACGCTGTATTTTTATTTACTAAATCCTGCAATCCTAACCTCATAGTTACCAGCTGTGTGTCCTGGGTTAAGTTGCTTGACCTCTCTGGCCTTGGTTGCCTAATCTGTAAAATGGGGATGATGGTCCCTGCCAGTGTGGACATAGAATGAAACTGATTCAAGTAGGTAGGTGTTCCCAGCACACACCAAGCTCTCTGTGTTTGTTTCTTTCCCTTCCCGTCATCTCCCTCCCTCCTTTTCTGTTCTTCCCTTTTCTTTCCTTGCCTAATTCCTAGGGTTGCCAGGGCTCCCCACAAGCATTGTTAAGCCCTGTTGCTGGCCTTCGAAACTAAGAGATTGTGATTAGCTATAATAAGTAGTAAAGTTGTAGGATTTTTGTTTAAAACACACACAGTTAATTTTAGCAGGAAGGGACAAAGTGGGCTTCTTCTGGACTCTTCCATTGGACAAATTCCAATTTTCGCTGCGGACGTGCTCTGCTCTCTGCTTGCCCCGCCCTCATTTGTGTGTCAGCTCTGACAGGAGCTCATCCTCTCTCTGCGCCCTCTACCTCAGCTCTGAATTCTATTGTTTCTGTTGCAGGATTCACAGAGGAGAGAGAAGAAACAAAGCTCATCTTTGAAATAAACTATAAAGATCAAAACAGGGTGATCTAAGAGAGTTTCTGAGTATAAGATGAGGTAACACTTCTGAGCTACGTTCATAAAACCAGTCACTAACCCATACCTCACACTCCTTTGAACCTCACCATCTAAAAATGGGATTCGCTCTAATTTCCTGAGTAGCTGATGCAAATAGAGAGAATGTGAGAGTAGTGAGCGGGCTGTGTCAGGGGGTATGTAACTCCACTTTGATGGAGTATTTAAAAAAATGGAAAGGGGGGACTCGCCTCCAGAAATGTCAGGCAAACCCTGGCAGAGCTCAGAGGGTTAAGCCGAAGGACGCTGGAGTCAGCCAGACCTGGGACAGGGCCCCAGCTCTGCCACCTCCTAGCTGGGTGGCCTGGGTAAGTTAATTAACCTCCGGCAAAAGAAGCAAAGGTACATAAACAGAAGAGTGGAGGCTGCATTCGAGGTGCGGGGAGCAGAGCCTCTGCCCCCGCGGTAGGTGCTGTCAGCTCTCTGCCCGTGTTCCGCGCACCCACCATTGCCGTTCAGGGCAGTATCTTCTCAGGGCAACTGGGACCTCTCTGCCTGAGGGTCTCTACGAGCCAGGCCAGCCAGAAGTGCTAGAGAATTGATCCCCAGGAACATTCCTCAAGCGATGACAAGTGAGAATTGGTGGATAAATACCCCAGGTGCTTGTCCCGGGGTGGGACGCCTCTGGGCACAGGCTCCGCGTGTGCAGGAGCCCTGTGTGGGCCTGGGTCCTAGTTGCCCACAGCACTCGCCAGCTCATTAACACACCCTGTGTTGGTTTCCTTTCCCTCCCCGACTCCTGCTTCCAAGGATCTGCTCCTTGTCTCAGTGTCTGCTTCTGGGGACACTCAACCCAGGACACCTCAGAGGCTCCTGAAGGGAAGGATGAGGGGGCCAGGCTCTAGCTGTCTGGGCTCTGGAAGGTGGAGCAGGCAAGCAGACCTGGGGTCAGCCCCCAAATCTTCAGCCCCCAGCCTTGGAATCCATCTCATGAGTTTCTTTCGGCTGCAGCGGCTTCTCCTTCCAGACATTACAAATCATTTGCGGTCCAGGAGCCTGCACCGAGCAGAAGTGCATTCGCCCCGAAATCTAACTGAGTATTGACTGTGTGACAGGCACCTGCAGGGCTCCGGGGACCGGGAGGTGAGGGTGCAGGAGCATTTAGCAGAGGGAGTCTGGGGCACCTTCCCGGAGGAGGAGATTCTGATGCCTGGACCGCATCCCCAGAGATCCTGGCTTGATAGTTTTCGGTGTGGCCAATCTCCCAGGTGGTTCTAATTTGCTCTTAGGGTAGCCACTGCTTTAAGGCCTTCTCAAAGCCCCATTCTGCGGGTTTTGCTGATGGCCTGACGTGGGAAGATGAGAATGTTGATGGGGACTCCCAGGCAGCAGTGTTCCTGGCCTCTGTTGTCTTACCAACCCGGGGCCAAGGGCGCAGAGGAGGGAGTGCTTATGGGAGACCTGTGGAGTCAGGGTTCCTGGTGGTCCTCATGTGTGTACCCCAGATAACCAGTCCGTCCACACCAGCCATGTTCTGAAGGGGGGTCTGGCTCTGACCTGGAATTTATATATCTATATATACACACACATTCCCATACAGCATGGCACCCTGCGTGCGATTACACAGTCTTTGGAAATAGAAAGATGTGGGTTCTGATCTCAGCTTTGCCACACTAGCTGTGTGACATTGTGCAGGAGACTTCACCTCTCTGTGCCTCAATTTCCTCATCTCCCACATGCGGATCATAAGACCACCTCACAGAGAAGTGAGGATTCCAGGGAATAACTTAGATCAGTGCTTCTCAGTCGGGGCAGATTTGGCCCCTAGGGGACATTTGGCCCCCAGGGGACATTGGCAGTGCCTGCAGACGTTTTTGCTGTCCGAACTAGGGGATGATACCGGCATCAGGCAGATGCTGCTCAACATCCTACAATGCACAGGGACCCCTTCCCTCCACCCCCCTCCACCCCCAGAGAATTATCTAGTACAAAATATCAATAATGCCACTGCTGAGAAACCCTGATCTAAGTCACACACTTAGGACTGAGCCGGACACGGTCAGTGCACCAAGGACATCAGTTCCTTTCTACTTTATTCATTTACTGCCACGATGTCAACCTGGTATGGTGATCCTGGGTGGTGTCATGTGAGAAAAAAATAATTAATAAATGTAAGTTGATGAGAAAGAGGCACTAGGCTAGTGCTCTCCCGCAGAAACAACCCACAGATGCGGGCCACGTGTCATTCTAACTTTCTCTAGTAGCCACATGAAGAAAGGAAAAGGAAACAGGTGAGATATAATATTTTTAATAATATTTTATGTAACCCAACCTATCAAAGATATTATCATTTTAACGTGAAATCAATAGAAACTATTATTAGATTTTTATACTTTTCTTTTCTTATGCACTAAGTCTGCAAAATCTGGCAGCCATGTCACCCTTACAGACCATTTCAGTGCGGACTTGCCACATTTGAAGTGCTCCATAGACACACGTGGCTCGCGGCTCCCGCTGGACAGCACTCATGTTGGACCAAGACCTTCCCACTCACAGATGCTTGGTGATGAACGGGTCAGGCTGGGAGAGAAAAAAGATGAAGAGAAACAGGAAGAAAGGAAGACGGGAAGGGAATCTTTCAGAACCTGCAGGCAGGAAGCACAACTAACACGTCCAAAAGTGGTCTGGTGCCCAGCTCTCTGCCTCCGCCCCCTGGTGGCCAGGAAACAAGATCTGAACCCTCCTTCTTCTCTCCAGCTCAGCCTCGTTCCCAGGCTCCAGGCTGGGGAGGCTCAGGGACGGAAGATGCTGACCTTCCAGCTCAGGGAGCTTGATCTTTCCCGCTGCCTGCTGCAGGGATCCAAGGTCCCTGGGGAGGGCCACGAGACACCCCACCCCCCATGAAATCAATGAGACTGTGTGTGTAAGCCTCATCTAAGGCTGGCTCTTGCAATATTTTCAAATCCCCTTTGGCTTAGGGAGGTTAGTGCCTGTTGATTTCATCGAGTGACAACTCCCTGGACAAGAGGAGGCCAATTTCCATGGCTAATACTACGGAGCATTTGGAGAGTGCTGATTCCATTAGGAGCCAAGGTGGTTTCCCACTGTCTGCAGCCAAAATCTGGAGGATGCTACAGCTCAGGGAGCAGGGTGGAGGCCCCGGGATCGGTGCCGGGATTCCAAGACAAATGGCTGAGTCAGGGCAGTCCTGTGAAGACCATTGCTAAGGTCATTAAGGACACAAGCATGGGGACAGGCTACCTGGGGCCATGTCCCAGCTCTGCCACCTGCCAGCTGACAACGGGCAGCAAATGAATCCTTCTGAGCCCCTTTCTTCATCCACAAGACGGATTAATAATGGTTATTCCCTCTGGACAGTCTCTCCCAGACTCCACTTGACTCCCACACTCAGCTCTTCAAGTCAGTGTTCAGACGCTTCCTCCTCCAAGAGACCTTTCTCCCGCCTCGCTAGAAATCACGACTCTACCCTGGCCCTCTCCATCTCCTTTCCTGGCTGTGATTTATTTTTTCATAACATTGATTACAGAATATATTATCTCATGTATTTACACATTATTTGTTATCTCTCTCTCCCCAGTAGAATTCAGCTCTCGAGGGTCCGGCTCTGTCTGTTTTGCTCACTGCTGTCTTCCCGGCACCTACAACAATGCCTGGAATGAAGTAGCTGCTCAATAAACATTTGTTGAAATAATTTCTTAATTAAAAAAACACCAACAGAGCCTGGCACATAGCAGTTCATTATCATGACTCAGATGTTGGTCACGAAGCAGGTAAGGGCCACACAGTTCCTACTTTCCCTTTATTAATTCATCTAAAAATGTTGATTGTGTATATACCATGGACCAGGCAGTGTGCTAGGCTCTGCGGATGCAGGGATGGGCAAGAGAACTCACAGATCAGCAGAGGATTATATGGTACCTCCCTCAGAGGTGGTTGTGAGGATTGAGTGAGCTAAAGCGTGGAACATGCTTCACACAATCTAGGAATAGAGTGTTTGTATGAGTCAGCTTTTGCCATGACAAAGCTGTGTGACAAACAGCCCCCAAATCTCAGTGAGCTCCAACAAAGTTATTTCTCAGCTAGATGTCTGAAGGGTGGGTGAGTCAGAATGGGGCCTACTCCATGTGTCTTCTTATTTTGGGGCCCAGGCTAAAGGAGAAGCTCCTATCTGGAAATGATGTTCTCTGTGGGGAGAGCAAGAACTGGCAGAAACATGTCATGCCGGAGAGCCACAGACTCGAACTGGCACATCACCACTTCTGCTCATATTCCATTGGTCAAATCAATCCACATGGCCACGCCCAACATCCATGGGGAGAAGAAATACACTCTCCTCACTGACCAGGGAGGGGAGAGTGAAGATGCTGGATGACAGTACAAAACATCGTATGTTTAATAAAAGGTCTTTATTATTATAAGGGGGAAAAACTGTGTCTTCCACAAAACTTAATCTAGGCAGTGGTCAACAGTTATATATTCTCCCAAGGATAGCTGCCTAGATGGTGACAGAGTTGGAAGCTGGAAACCCATTGGTGTTTGTATGAATCCAAGAAGACACAAGTTTGAAATCAAAGCAGACTTAGAATTCAAGTCCCAGCCCTAGCAATTAACAACCAAGCACCTTGGATGTCCTTCCACCTCTCCAGGAGTTATCTATAAAATGAGGTTCGGGGCCAGCCCGGTGGTGCAGCGGTTAAGTTTGCACGTTCCGCTTCTCGGCGGCCCGGGGTTCATCAGTTCAGATCCCGGGTGCGGACATGGCACCGCTCGGCATAAGCCATGCTGTGGTAGGCGTCCCACGTATAAAATAGAGGAAGATGGGAATAGATGTTAGCTCAGGGCCAGTCTTCCTCAGCAAAAAGAGGAGGATTGGCAGTAGATGTTAGCTCAGGGCTAATCTTCCTCAGAAAAAAAAAAGAGGCTCCCACATGACTTGGGGTGGCTGCGAGGATCAGAGGACTAATGCGTGGGCAGACCCTTTGTGAGCCACGGACACCCCACAGTTGTTGGCTATTATCCAGAGTCATTAAAACGGTGTCCTTGAAGGTGACCTTGCAATGTTTCTCTGACAGTTCCTTCAGCATTGGTCCAGAGTTCCAATCCTAGCAAGTAAGATCTCGCAAAACAAATATTTATTGGGCACCTCAATGGGCCCAGTAGTCTGCTAGGGGCTGGGAATACTGCAGTAAGTGGGGCAGCAGTAACATAACACCTGCCGTCATGAAGTTCATGTTCTGCGTGGGACTTGGGGTAAGTGATTGTAAGGGTGGGGATTGTTGGGGTGGTGCAGGGGACAATGAATGAAAAAGAGCTAAGTTGGAGAGGAGGTTTTACCAATGAAGCAGCCACTGTAATGCATGGTGATCAGAGCTGTCTGGTAGGCAAGCTTAGGAGGCTGTGAGAACCCAGTGCAGGCACCCAATCCAGGCTGGGAAGTCAGAGATGGCCTCCTAGGGGAGGTGGATCATGGCCATGGTGGTTGACCAGCCCACATCCATTCCATCAGAGATGATTGGGTGTGTCAGAGCCAGTGACAGTGATGCAATCCTCTTCCTGCTAGTGGTTGGCTCAGGGAAGGGCACATGACCCAATCCTGGCCAAGGAGACATGACGGAAAGTCTGCCCAGAGGCTGCAGGACTTGCCTGGGGTGAAGCTTGCAAAGTAATGAAATGGAAGGGATGGGGATCCTTGAGCACACCACTGTATTGCTGCCTCAACCAAGCCAGGACTCTCCTTCCTCCCTCACCTCTGGAGTCCCATTCATGTGGGGTATTAAAGTGTATTACAGGTTGTGCCAATTTGAAAGAGATTTCTCTTACTTGCTGCTAAGAGCTGATACAGGTGAAACTAAGCTGGGTCTTGAAGGATGAGTAAGAGTTTTCTAGGTGAAGAAGGAGGGAAGGTTAACCCAGGTGGAGGGAATGGCCTGGGCAAAGGCATGGATGTTTTTGGAGAAGGATCGCAAGGGGAAGGCAGGGGCCAGGCCATGGAGGGCCTGCCATGCCAGGTGCGTGAACCTGGCCTTATGCTGAGAATGGCTTCTCTCTAGATGAGTCAGTGTCCTTCGAAGGCCATATGAAGCAAACTCTGGGGTCAGACAGACCTGAGTTCCAACACTGGCTTCTCCACTTGAAAGCTGCTGATGTTAGACAATTAAGAAAAACCTCAGGGCCGGCCCAGTGGCGCAGTAAAGTTCACACGTTCCGCTTCTTGGTGGCCCAGGGTTCAACGGTTTGGATCCCGGGTGTGGACATGGTACTGCTTGGCAAAAGACGTGCTGTGGTAGGTATCCCACGTATAAAGTAGAGGAAGATGGGCATGGAGGTTAGCTCAGGGCCAGTCTTCCTCAGCAAAAAAAAAGAGGAGGATTGGCAGTAGTTAGCTCAGGGCTAATCTTCCTCAAAAAAAAGAAAAACCTTCCTGAGCCTCATCATCCTCATCTGTAAAATGAAAATGATAATACCTACCTTGCAGAGTCACTGTGAGAAGTGAATATGGTGATAGATCATTTGCACAGTACCTGAAACATGGTAAATGGTAGCCCTTACAGTGACTACAATTTTATTATTCTTATATCATTATCATCACTCACACACGCTACATCAGTTAGCTATTGCTGCCTAACAAACTACCCAAAGCAATAAACAATTACGACAGTAAGCAATTATTCTGCTCACTGTCTACAGGTCAGCTGGTGGTTCTTCTGGCCTCAGCAGGGCTCACTTACATGTCTGAGTGCAGCCAGAGTCAGAGAGGTGGCTTTGCTTTCTGAGCTGGGCTGAGCTCTCTCACATATATGGGATCCACTGGCCATGGGAGAATCTGGGATGGCCTTGGCTGACCTGACTGGGCTCTCCTCCGCGAGGTCTCTCGTCCTCTAGCAGACTCACCTGGGCTGATTCTCACGGTGGCTGAGCAAGGTTTGAAACCAGAGAGTAGGAATCATCTAGTCCTCTTGACCCCAGAGCTGGGAGCCATCACAGTTACTTCCAGCATATTCTATAGGCCAAAACCAGGGACAGGGCCAGCCCAGATTCCGGGGCTCTTAGGGAAACAGACTCCACTCCTTAATGGGAGCAGCTGCAGAGTGACGTGGGAAAAGGAGTGCGTCCAGGGAAGGGCAGAGAACCGGGGCCATTTCTGCACCTGTTTATCACACACAGCTCTGAAGTCAGGAGTTAGGAAGGCCCCCCCCCCATCAGGCTTTGCCTGGTAAGAATCCCCAGCTAGCAAACATCCAGAAAAGGCCTTGGCCCTCTCTGCAGGTGTCCCCAGCCTCTCCCTCCGCTGTATTTGCATATTTCGATTGGTTCCCCTACTTATCATACATCCCAGCCTTTCTTGTCGCCAGCCCCTGGAGAGATTAAAATCCTATGGTACTGCCTGGAAATATGATATTCCCGGAGGCGGGAACCTGATTTGCCCTAATTTTGCATAACTAACTTATCAAGACACCTGGGCTGGCTGCTGCTCTCCTCAGGGACTCTCTGGGTTCCCTCAAACTGCCCATGAGTCCCTGCTCCCCTCCTCGCGGGGGAAGGGAGGCTATGTCGATGGAAGAGCCAGTGTGAGTCCCGCCCCAGCGTGGCTGTCCCATGTGAGAATTCACTGCTCCTCGAAACAGCCCTGCCCTGAGGATGGTATGCTTCCCACGTTACACACGAGCTGATGGAGGCACGGAGAGGCGGTCACGTGCCCAGGGACACACATGTGGAAAGTTCCAGAACCCAAATTAATGGTTGCTTATTTATTTAGGGGGCCATACCTGGGCAGAGGCCAAAGAAATTGTGGCTTAAAGCCACTGCAGGATCCTTTCTCTGGGCAAGGCAGCCTCCTCAGTTGATGTGTTTTGACCAGGTTGTCTCTCCTACCGCCTGTCACCATGGCTGGAGCCCCCCATGAATCATTCCTTTCATTGGATATTTCTTTTTCTGCCACCATCACCCAAAATTTAGCACCAGGCAAGGAGACCCTGTTAAAATACAAATACTGTGGATCTACAATTAGTTAAAAGCACAGGTTCTGGAGCCTCCTTCCAGACCTTTTACAACTGACTCTTTAGGAAGGAGGCCCAGGAATCTGCATTTGGATATGCTCCTCCCTAAATTATTCTAACGTACGAGACACTGACTACACCCTGCATGGAAAAAAACCCACATTGTTGTTAAGCGAAAAAACCATGTCGTGTAAAGCCTGACCCCAGATTGATAATGAAAAGAAATCTGGAAAAAAAAGTCTGGAAGAAGATGGGAACGGTGGGGAGTTTCCCCTCAGAGCAGGTTACAGAACTGGATCACGGTTCTCTGTCCTGCCTGAGCATTGTGCACTGAGCCTGTGCTCCCTTGACATCAGAAAAAGCAATAAGGATCTTCCGGTGCAAATATCCTTGAAAGAGAGAGAGGGCATTCGCAGCTGGACAGCAATGCTGAAGAGAGATTTCTGGCCCTTGCAGCTGGCCGAGCACAAAGCCTGGTGGGAAAATGGCTTTCGTCCGGGCACCACGGGGAGCAACGAGGGAGGGGTGACCGTCTCAGCGGTGGGAGGCCCCAAATCCAGGTCTGCTGTTTCCATGACCTGTCAACTTGATTCTCTCCCAGATATTGTGGCCGGCCACAATGAAGGCCCCAATTCTTCATTCCTCCCTGTGCCCCGTCCTTGACCGTGTGACCTCAGTGCTCTCCCTCCCTGAACTGGCTCAACCATGTAACCTGCTTTAGCCAATGAGATCTTAGCACACACACACTCAAATTCCCCAGGACCCTGTACCCACACCAAAGCTTGTGCATAACAGAAATAATTCATTGAACTATAGACCAGGAATCCTGCTCAGCGCTTCAATCCTCACAAGATAGTGCAGTGCGAAGCATTATAAGGAGATAAAATAGAACAAAAGATAGTTCTAGAAAAAAGCCACAGTGTAGGCAAAAGACAAAATCCATACTATATTTGAATAATGTCCATAGTAAAGAGCTCTCATAAATTGACAAGAAAGATGACAAATGACCAATAGAAAAATGAGCAAAGGATAAGAATTCAAAGAAGAAATCTGAGTGGCTCATCAAAAAATATAGGCAAAGATGCTTAAAGTCTCTAGAAGTTAGAGAAATGCAAATTAAAGTAACAATGAAATACCACTTTAGGGGCTGGCCCGGTGGCACAGCGGTTAAGTGCACACGTTCCGCTTCTCCCTGGCTCGGGGTTCGCCAGTTCGGATCCAGGGTGTGGACACGGCACCACTTGGCACACCATGCTGTGGCAGGCATACCACATATAAAGTAGAGGAAGATGGGCATGGATGTTAGCTCAGGGCCAGTCTTCCTCAGCAAAAAGAGGAGGATTGGCAGCAGTTAGCTCAGGGCTAATCTTCCTCAAAAAGAAAGAAAGAAACACCACTTTATATCCATTGAACTGGCAAAAATTAAGAAGAGCTGAAAGACCTCCTGCTGGCAGAGATGAGGGGAGAGGAAACTCCCACGAAGGGCTGGTAGACGATGAGAAATTGGCCCAGGAAGTGATCTGCTTCCCCAAGTTAACTAATATAGTTAATGTCAGTCATCCTTCACATCCGGGTGGGTTGAGCTCTGAAGCCTATGCTCTCAACCACTGAAGAAATGAAGGAACTCAGTGACCTCATCTAGAGGTTTCCAAGCCTTTGTTCTATTTTTAGTTAAAGCAGCAGAAGCCTCTCTTCAAAGAACATCTTACAGAAACCCCATTCCCATGAAAGAAATAACAGAAGAGCTGGTGCGCTTGAAGCCGGGGCGGGGGTTCCAGTCTCTGCTCCTGGGCCCCTTTCTCATTACAGAGCCGAGGGATCTCTAGAGCTCCAGGAAGCAGTTTGAAAACAATTGGCCAAGCCCAACCCCTCCAACTAAACAGCCCAGAGAGGGCAGGAACTGCTTGAGGTCGCACAGCTCATCATGGCAGAGATGGGACTAGGCCCGGGGTCCTCTCGCCATCAGAACAGCACTCGCTCTGCTGTGTGACTCTCAAAGTTCTTAAAAATCCTAACTGACAGAATCATCCTCATGCTGATCATTCACTTCTAAGCGTCCAGCATCTTCTAAGTGTCCAGCAATGTGCACACATCCTGTCCACTGCTCAGAACAAACAGGAGGTAACTGAGACTTAGAGAGGGGACGAGACACACCCGACGTCCCAAAGCTGAAAAGCAGCAGAGACAGGATTTGAACCCGGGTCTGTCCGAATTCAAAACGGAAGTGCTTTCCACTGTACCAGACTGCCCCAGGGAAAGCAGCTGCTGGCTTGGAGAGTGGAGGGATGGGAGAGCCAGGCAGCGGCATGTATGTCCCCCACCCCCCGTCATGTGGTGCTCTCTGGCAGGATCTTCACCATGTTCTCTCTCTTGGGGTATCAGCTCTCAACCTCCTCAGCGCCCAGCACTGACCATGGTGTAAGCTCAACATCTGTTATTTGCTGACTGCACAGTCTCAGATGTCAGCCATCAGTCACCTATGGGGAGAGAGGCTGGAGGCAGAGAGTCCTGGGTTCACAATCTAATTCAGCCAGTTCCCAGCTGTGTGACCCTAGACAAATTAACCGACTTCTCTGTGCCTGCTCCTTTATAGATAAACCAGCGTTCTACAATAAGAGTGCTGCATTGATTAGGATGCTTTGGGATGCTGATAACAGAAACCGCAACCTATACTGGCTGAAACACCGAGGAAATCTGTTACACTACATAACAGGAAGTCCAAGGACAGAGTGGCCTCCAGGGTCAGAGACTTAGCAGCTCAATGATGTCAGCGAGGATGTAGGTCCTCTCATCTTTCCACTCTGCCATTGTCAGAGTTAGCTTCATCTTCTATCTTCTGGCACGTAGTGAGATGGCAGTTGTCACATCTGCACAGACTACAAGCGATGGAGAAGTGACCATCCCCTCCTGTAGTTCCTTCTCCGTCATGGGGAGAAGGTTCTCAAAAGCCACTAACAGATTTTCTCCCCTTCTCATTGGGCAGAACTGGGTTACATGCTAACCCCTAAACCAGTTCTTGCAAGGGAACAGTACTGCTGGCATTCGCTTTTGCCAGCCATCTGCAGTGTGGTGGCTGAGGGGAAGCCGACTGCCTACCTTGAAAAGACGCACTGACTGAGGATCTGGCGTGCTCGATGGTCAGCACGGTGGAACTTCTGCTTCCCTCAACGTTCAATCCCCAGCCCCTAGGACGCGCAGACACTCAGCAACGAGTGAGTGAAGGAACAACTGAGCGAACGAAGGAAGGAAAGAGGCATTTCTTTCCTCTCTCTACTTTCTCCTTTGCCCAACTCCATCATCTCGTGATGACCTCAATGCCCAAATGAAGCCACAAAACATGGTGTATCTGGAACAAATTAGGAAATAATTTGAACTCTCTGGAAAGCGCTACTGAAGAAATCAGAGGGTCTGGGCCAGGCACAAGTTGTCTATATCCAAAAATACTCATCAACTCCTCACCAGGCTCCCCTGGGTGAGAGTGGACACCATGGGACTGACTTGTGGATTTTGTTGTTAGTGTCATTGTTGCTGCTATCGTTTGAAGTGAATTGTTCCTGGTATTGAGATGATTTGGGGAGCCTTGTTTATCAACATGATTAATAATAGCCATTGGCATCCAGAATAAACAGCCAACCTGGTTTTGGCAGTGAAACAATCAAAAATTTCAGCCAGAAGAAATTCAGTGGGTGGTGTCGGCCACTGATAATTGGACTTTCCGCGGTCACTATCCAACATGGGGGCTGTTTCGTTATTTTCCCTCACATGGACCCACAGTGGAGGTGGGAGAGTGGCTGTCTTCGCACTCCAGCAGTAAATAAGGCTTTCCCTGGGAACGCATGCTGGAGGCTACCGATCAGGTCCTCACTGGAATGAAACATCCAGCGTCCTTGTGGCAATTTCCCCATCCCTAAGGCGCTCTGTGACTGGAGACAATCAAAGGAAGGGGCCTAAACCTGTTTCTCCATGAGGTCACCTTCTCTGAGGTCCCTTCCCCAAGCCCCTCCTCTGGGTTGTCTCCTATGAAAGCCCATTTCACTGGCTGTTCTAGATGGAGGTCTGTCTTTCCCACAGGCCGACAGATTTCCCAAGGACAGAGACCATCTGTTGCTCATTTTATATCACTTCTCAGGCCTACACACAGCACAATACCAGGCACTGGGTAGACAATCTATTGGCAAGTGATGCCTTTAATATCGTAGAGCACTTTTTGGTTTATCAAGAGCTTGCCAGTCAGCTCTAGGGTTGAGTGCTGGACCTCACCCCCCCCTTTCTCGCCCCGTGACTGGGGAAGTTGCTCACCTCTCTGGGTACCTGCCGGATAATATTGTTGGAGGATTCCAGGAGATTATCCAGGGAAAGCAACTAGCAGAGTGCCTGGCTCAGAGTCAGCACTCAAGAAATGCAACCTACTCACAGGACTGTTGTCATCTGTCACTCTAGATTTTGGGATAACAGACGATGATTACTCCAGATTCTAGGAGTCAGAAAACTTCTCTCTTAGGACCAGAAAGCAAATATTGTAAGTTTTGTGGGCCATGTGCTGTCTGTTGCACTACTCAACTGTGTTTTTCTAGCGTGAAAGCAGCCATAGACAATGTGTAAATGACTGAGTGTGGCTGCGTGTCAATAAAACTTTATTTAGATAAACTGGCAGTGGTCCACATTTGGACCAGGGGCTGTAGTTCACTGGTCTGTGCCCTAGGAAATCAGAGGAAACCACAGATGGAATGTCCATTGTATCTTTCCAGGACGGCAGTTCCTCAGCTTGGAGCTCATGCTGTTTACATCAGTTGTCAGAGTCACTGCAAAAGGAGAGCTGGGGCAAAGGAGGGAGCATTCCTGACTTGCCAAGTGGAGGAAGAAGTCATAATGCATTGAAACATGGGCTTTGCATTCAGACAGACTTGTGTCCAGAACCCAACTCCATCACCTGCTGTGTGTGACTTTGGGCAAGGGGCTCCTCTCTGTTCAAGCCTCAATTTCCTCATTTATAAGATGCATATAATACCAACCCTCATTTCGCAGAGTTTGGGGAGGATAAATCACATCAAGTGCTTAGCTATCTCGCCAGAATTGGTAGGAGCATCTTCAAAATGCCAAAGGGAGTGTTGACTTGACAAGCCTCCAACGAGTTTATTTGGGAACGGCCCAAAGAATTGCAATCCAGGATGTGCATGCTATGGCAAACCAGAGGCAACAAGCAAAAAGGGGAGCTGCTTTTATAGAGAAAAAGGGGGAGTGGGAAGGGGCTGTTCTAAAGGAAAAGTCCACTGGGGGAAAATAACAGTTCAGGGCAGGAGTGGTTTCTCATTGGCTGAGCTGTTGCTGGGTGCGAGAGAAATCTTCCTTCAGTAGTAAAGCAGTTTTCCTTCCTGTCCAACGTGCAAGAATCCATCTCTTCCTGTTTGGTGTAATTGATTATGTGCGATAGGGCGTGAGAGCTCCCCCTACAGGCCTTCCCGACTCCAATTTAGTTACGGTTTGCTTTATAAAATCCACAGGAGCATTATTACCTAGACCCTGGGCGCAGGAAGGAAAAAAATTGAAATGGAAAATGCTCACCTTCTATTAGCTTCTAGTACATGGAAATTCTCAGCAAGACCTCGTAAGCTGTTTAGCTTTCGGCAAGGCTGACATTTGGGGCATGATAAGCTTGGTGTTGCTTGTGGCTAAGAAGCTTTTTGTACAGGACACTGAGGGTCTCAGTGTGGCAATCCCACACCTCTAATCCCACCCCAAACAGGTGCAGGCAGAGGATGGGGTATGAAGCATAGAATTAAGATGCAGGCACCTCTGGGACTCCAGGGCCCAACCTTCACCGGGGGCTGGGTACCCAGATCCCCCTAGTGTGGTGAGAGATGTAGATGGAAGCCTCATGGGTGGATATTGTTCTCCTAATGACAAAGCAGACAAAAATTCAGGGAGAAAAGCATGGATTGACAGTGGCAAGTAAGAGGATTTAAAAAGACGTGGGGGTGAAGAGGTAGAGAATTTACTAGGCATCACTTCATTCCTTCCCCACCATCCCCGACGCCCTGAGGATCAAAGGCGAGTCAGACAGGGATCTAGCCAAGTTCAGACAGGGATGTAAGTCATAGGCACAGGTCACCTTAATACCAGGCAGACAACAAAACACAACACAAGAGAGCAGCTCAGAAAACAGAGCATTCACTTACAGCAGAGCTTAAAGTTCTGAGGAAGCTCTGGGAAGCTTGTGCAAAATGATGTCCAGGACACTGAAACAGAACAACCTACTCTGAGGGCAAAAAACACATGGATGGAGAAAAATAAGAAGCAATCCTATGAATGTGAAATGAGTTTGCTGACATCATCTTATTCCACTTTTCAAAATTGAAATGGCCTTAGCATGTTTGTGACTAGAAAAGGATGCTACAAAAAAATAGCTGTAAATATTCCACTGTGCGGCTCTAGTGTAATTTACTCAATCAGTCTCATTGGTCGGACATTTGGATTATTTTCAACTATTCACAATTATAACTGACCGTATCATGAATATGTATATTTGTACTTGTCCAATTTTTGCCTTAGGATAAACTCCTAGGAGTGAAATAGTTGGATCAAAGCGGATGTACGTTTCAAGGTTTTCAATATACACTGCAAGATTTCACTACCTGGACCTATTCATACACTGAGGCATGAGAGTGGCCATGAATCCACAATGGCCTGATTACATATTAGCATTCTTCTTAATCTGCTGGCTCTGTGGGGCCATGCCACAGAACCTCATGAGCCACACAATATCAACTTGTCTGTCACCATTCTCTTATTTTCCTCCTTCCACTGAGCTCTGGGGCTCAGATGAAAATGTCCATGCCACACCTGGAAGTGTCCCTGGACTCTCAGTCTCTCCTAGTGACCGAGTGAAAGCAGCCAGCTTATCAGCCCAGCCTGAAAGCAACATCTGCTTTGTCCCTCCCAGGTCAGGTACCGTGTTGAGGAGGCCTGTGTCATGGTGGAGGGAAGACCTGGCCTTTAAGAACAATATTTTATTCCTGCCCCTGGCACATACTGGCATTTCTGCAACTGTGTCTATGTTTTCCCCTCATGCAGGTCACTTAGGGCCCTCGAGATGGAGCTCTGTTATGAGTGTCCCGTCACTCTGGGCACACCTGTCACATCCCGACCATTTGTGAGTCGATGTTTCCACAGCTGGAGGTGGCAGGATGCTGGGAAGCCCTGGGATCCTGGGAGAAGGCTTCGGATGGTGTTCAACACAGAACACGTGTGCAATTTCTAGTTCCAAGTCTCCCTATGCATTGAGTAAACCAGGCTCATTAAGGAGGAAAAGTGAAGCACAGAGAAGGGGAGACACCTGCCTGGGGTCACACAGCAAATCACTCCGCTTACAAGCCTTACGACCCTAAGCCCCTGTCAGACCTCGCTGCCTCCCCCACAGCAAACTCCTGGTTCTGAATCTCAGCACGCTGTGGGTCTCATGCAGAGGGTTGTTCATGACGTTGCACTACCACGTTTTTAAGTCCAGATGGTTCCAGTTGCAAGGGTCTACAGGCCGTAAACTGTCATCCTCACAAGTGAAGGCTCTCTCGCGGTAATGATGTAATCTATCTGCAGAAAAAGCCCCCCAGTCAGGCTGTCCCCAGAGCAGTCACCCCCAGAAGGCCCAGGCGGGGTAGGGAGTGTTCCTGAAGATTCTGTGCAGAGTACCTTTCCTTCGCCTGTGTTCTCCAGCACGTGAGGGCCTGATGTGTCTGAGATCAGGAACCAGAGCTCTGTAGCCATTTCATCTCGTATGTCTCCTCCCCAAGCAGAACTGCAGGCACGCCCCCGGCCCCCTCTGAGCCCTTGCGCAGCCATTTCTGCCCCTGGGAATGCCCTTCCCTACTTCTGGCTTCAAGACCAGCTTAGGGCTGTGGGGGCAAATCTTGCCTCTGAGGTTTTCTAACTCTGACTCAGGACGAGCCACTTCACCTGACAGATAATTTATTTCCTCGTCTCTAAAATGGTGTCAGTAACAGATCCGGCCTCATGGGACTGTTATAAAAAATAAGCAAAATAGCCCTCACGGGCTGAGGTCGAGGATGTTTTGGCCGTAACAAAAACCAACTCAGATCAGCTGACGCTAAATCAAGGGGGGCGAGGATTGACTCAAAATGGGTATAAATGTAATCTTAGATTTAAGAGTGCAAAAAGTCACATCACATTTACATTTCCAAGTGATTGCCCAAGACACCCCCGCAACAGGAAGACCAACCTTTTCCTGTAAAGGCCCACCCGCACCCTCACCCACGCTGACCCTGCTGGAGTGGTTCATGGATCCCTGGCGTAGGGTGTTGACGTAGTGGCTTCCGCAGCAGAGTGAAGGCTGGAGTCCCGACAGGGCACCGCCGCTGGTGTGCTTTGCTGACACACGGACTGCTGTGAAGATGCTGCTGACATGGCAGCAGTGCTGCGGGTCCAGACTCCTCCATGGACCACTGCCTGATGTCAGAGAGCACTGCCCACCCCCAGGTGCCAAGCTGAGCCCCCAAATCCCAGGGCTCAGCTCAGCCTTTTCAGTTACATTCCACTTCCCAAGAATCCGGAGTAAGTTCCATGAGGACAGGAACCGTGTCTGTCTTATTTAGCACTGTGTGGCCAGCATGCAAAACAAGGGCCTGGCACACAGCAGCCATTATATGTTGAATGGATGGATAAACAGATGGACGGATGAATAGATAGATGGCTGTGTGGATGAATGAATGGACAGACAGATGGATGAATATACGGATTAATGAATGGATGGATGGGTAGAGGATGGTGAGGATGGTGGGAAGGAAAGAAAAAAGTAAGAAAAGATGATGCAAGGAAGGAAAGACAGACAAATCATGGTGTGAAATAGGACCCCCAAAGGTTAGGAAATTTTATGAGTGAACACCCTTGGTAATTTAGCATTTTAAAACAGCTAGATATATTATCTTTTTTAAATAGAAAAAGTAAGTCAACATCTTAAAAATCATAGTCTAGGAACTTGTTGATTCAACACGTATTTGCCATCTTCACATTGCATTATGTAATGATCATAATCATACATGTAATTATAAAGGACACAATCTCTAGGTACATGGATGTGATTTTTATTGATGCCTCTGGAAAAGAACTGGATCAAAAGTCACGGGAAAGGGAGTGAGAACAAACATTGATTGAGTATCCACTAAGTGTCAAGTAGTTTTATTAAAGCATTACCCTGTCAGGTCTTCTCAACTCTGCGTTTATAAATACTGTACATCTTTGTCAGGGCACACATTTAGCGACATACTAATTCTTTCATCGTTAAACAATTCTAGTTTTTATTTCTTAAAAATTGCCGAACTATAAAGCTTGATATTTGGTGTGGTACTCCTTCGGTTATATACTCTAAGCATTTTGCGAAAATCAGAAATTGCCTCATTTTTTTTTATTATGGTAAGAACATTTAACATGTGGTGGACCCTCTTAAACAAGTTTTAAGTCCATACTACAGTACTGTGAACTATAGGCACAATGTTGTAAGCAGCCTTCTAGAACTTACTCGTCTTGTATAACCGAAACTTTATGCCTGTTCAACAGCAACTCCCACTTCCCCTCCCCCAGCTCCTGGCAATCACCATGCTACTACTCTCTGTTTCCATAAGTTTGACATTTTTTCCCCCTTTTTTTCAGTTTCATTTGGGGTATGATTGACAAATAAAATTGTTAGCTATTTACAACGTGATGATTGGATACATTGTGAAAGGATTCCCCTCAAGTTAATTAACACATCCATCACCTCACCTGTTTACCTTTTTTTTTGGTGAGAACACTTAAGTACTACTCTCTAGTAAATTTCAATTACACAATGCAGTGTTATCAAATATAACGATTTTAACCATTTTAGATACCTCATATAAGTGGAATTATGCAATATTTGTCCTTCGGTAGCTGGCTTATTTCACTTAGCAATTTCATCTAGCAATCCCACTTGTGGGTACATATCCAAAAGAATCGAAAGGAGAAAAAAGAAAGAATCAGAGATCTCTGCACCCCCGTGTCGGCTGCAGCATCATTCACAACAGCTAAGACATGGAAACGACTTCCTGTCCATCCACAAGTGAATGGATAAAGAAAATGTGGGATATACATGCCATGGAGTATTATTCAGCCTGAAAAGAGAAAGATATCTTGCCATATGCGACAACACGAAGACATTGATTTTAAAAGTGACACTGGACTTCTGGTTGGGCCAAGATGGAGTGAGCCCCACACAACCTCTCTCTCTCAGATGACAGATGAAACTCTGCTCAGAGGACAGAAAGTATGTCCTTGAGAACTCTAAGAAGTGAACACTACCAGGCAGAGGGGGACTGGAGCCCCCTGTAATGGGGTGAGGAGGGGCCTGTTCACCAGGGCAGGGGTCGCCCAGCAGCCTCCGACAGTGAAAACTCTGGGACCAACCCCTTATTTCCAAACCAACTAGTGGGAAAGGGGGCCTTGTGTGTCAGGAGGGAGGGGTCACCCCCCTTTGTTTGGTTTGTCTCTCCCCAGCTTCAGAGTCTCCCCTGCAGCTTCAGTGACGGCAGAGGCACCGAAAGCCCCGAGAACGTCCCCGTGTCTCTGGACAAGGCAGCAGGCGCAGAGACTCCCGGGGTCTGAAGGGTGTGGATAAATCCCTGTCCTTTCTTCTGTCTTTTCTCTGTCTGTTTCACCCAAAAGGTCAACTGAGTCATGTGGGTCTGCATGACATCACGGAGTGAAAACACTCTGAGGAACATGTCAGAGGAGGAGCCCTGAAGCCTGAGAGTGTGGGAGGACCCCGAGGAGGAGGGAGCTGGAGAAGGGACTATTTACGTCTGCGGAGGAACAACAGGAGTCCTGGGATCACCTGAGCCGCATGCACAGAACAGACCAAAGAGGCAGAGCCGAGGCCTGGAGGACAGAGCTGCCACACGCACCCACTCACTGCCCAGACCCACCCCGAGGGGGACGTCACCGTGTGGACACAAACAGCACAGTGATGCCATGACAACTGCCCTGAGACGGGAACAGCTGCCGACAGAAGGCAAGCACAACATGCAGCTCGACCTTCCCTGTATCGATGGCTTCACTGAACAGAAAAAGAACAACGAGCCATCTCCAGAGGATTTTAATAGGAACCAGAGTCTCACAACATAAGGAACAAACTGTCCAGGATACCACCCAAATCACACAACAAAACAGACAACTAGGAAAATCTGTCCAATTCTCAAGGGAAAAGACAATTAACAGATCCAGTCCAGAAATAACCCGCATGCGGGAACGATCGGACAGAGCCTTCATTATAACGATGCTCTAGAGGGAAAAGAAAAAACTCTTGAAACCAACGGAAAGAAACACGTTCTCAGCAGAGAAACAAAAACTGCGGAAAAGAAGCAAAATGGAAATTTTAGAACTTAACATATCCAAAATGAAAAATGCACTGAGTGAGCTCAATAACAGTATGGAGAAAACAGAGGAAGGAGTCAGAAAACTTACATATCAATAGAAATGGCAAATCTGAAGAATAAAGATAAAAAAGACTGAACAAAATTAAGAGACCCTCAGAGATGTGTGAAATAATGTCACAAGTTCTAACTTGCGAGCCACAGCAGAGTCTGAAGGTGAAAGAGGTTGGGGCTGAAGAAAACATTGGAGGAAAAGAATGGTTGCAAACTTCACAAATTTATGAAACACAGATCTAAGCTCAGAAAGCTACATCCTGACATGGAATCAATCTCATAAAAAGCAAAGAAAAGAAAAATCTTGAAAGCAGTCAGGGAAAAGGATATGTCATATATAAGAGAATATCAATTTGATGCGCTTGATTATTCCTCAGAAAACACAAAGGCCAGAAGAGAATGGAATCGCATCTTTAAAGTTCAGAAAGAAAAGATCACCCCAGGACATGACAGGAAGCAAACATATCCTTCAGGAGCAAAAGCCAAAAACCCAAACCAAGAGAAAGGCTGATGGAGATGAGAGAAAACTAGGAGAATTCATCACTTGACAACTGGCTATAAAATACTATAGGAAAGAAACTTCTGCAGGCTGAGATAAAACAACACAAGAGAGAAGCTGGGAATTTCAGGAACAAAGGAAGAGCTACAGAAATGGTCATCTCTGGATAAATGTGGGGGCCTATTTTTCTCTTCTTAAATTATTTAATATATGTATGATTTTTGAATGAAAAAAGGACAGCACAGGCTCAGAGGGTGGTGTTCAAGTCATATAAAGGTGACCCATACAACAACCATAACAGAGTAGAAGGTAAAGAATCCATATGGCTGTAAGGCTTATGACTGGTAGAATGTGAAGTCGTCTTAGACTGTTAAACAATTCATACACACAGCGTTATTCCCAGGACAACTAAAAATCCTTACAAACTCACTCAAGAAATATTGGAAAACCTCCATAGTCCTATATTAGGAAATTTGAATAAGGCAGCAAAAACATTCACACATAGGTTTTGTGAGAACCTAAGTTGTCATTTCTCTAGGTTAACTGCCTAGGAGTCAGTTTGTTGGGTCATACGTTAAGGAGGTCCTGCCCCATGTCCTTGCGTGTCCTCTGCGCACATGCCCTTCCCTCCATGCTTCCCTCACACATTTCAAAGCTGTATCCTAGCAACAGGCCAAATGGTGTGCACTTCACCTTTGGCTTCGTAGGCAGCTGAAGGAGAAAGCTCTGAGTCCAGCTCTCTTGTGAGGGACAGACCTCACCCAGGTGTTCTAAGGCCAGGTACTGGGGGCCAGAACCTACCAAGAGGGCTCGGCCACATCCAGCCTGCTCACCGCACCCACCAACTTCCCTTGGCCAGCTGGGGTCACCCAGCTGTCCATGCCCCTGGGTCAACTCACAGGCCATCTTACAAATATCCAGTGACTTTGCATCCTTGCCCTGGCATAGCAACTCCCAGACCATATGCCATGATCCGGCCCACCCCGTGCTCCTTTCTGGGGTCCTTACCTCCACCTGCAGGCCTGGCCACCAGAAGAAGGCCATGCTGTTTACTCACGCCACCTAGATGTCCTGCAGCTCAGCATCTGCAGTGAGCACAGCCACTCTCTGTGTGGTCCAGGAGCAGGAGACACCCCCATGCGGCCCACAAAACCCAGGCATGCCCAAGACTCCTGCAAAGACAAGGTCATGTCAAGGGCCCTGGGAGAGAGCAGGAAAGAGATGGCCAAGCAGGAGGAAGAACTCAGAGTCACAGAGAGGCAGGACTATCATGGAAGGGACCTGACGACACTAGGGGTACACCTTCCTCACTTAGACCCCTGGGGGTCCAGGAGGACTCTGTTCCTTCGTGCCCAGGCCTGGGCCTCTGCAGAGAAATCTCCATGCCACGAGCTCAGAAGACAGATCCTATTAGAAATCCCAGACATCTTGTATGAGCTCCTGCCACAAAGGAAATCCCATTAGGAGCTCACACAGCTCCACCCTAGGGTCCCCGCCAGGGCAGAGGAGGAGGGGTCCAGCCGCATCCCACACGAGGCTGCCCCAGAGGTCCTCAAGGAAAGTGAGCGAGAGGGCCCTCAGTCTCCCTCTGCGGCTTCAGTGCTTTCCCGGGGGAAGATCCAGCGTGGAAAGGACGCAGAGACAACAACAGGGCGGAAACAAACCCGGAGGAACAAGGCACCCACATCTGACAGTTCCAGGCCCCGAAAACCCAAGATTCCTCTGCTGCCACACAGGCGAGGGGACTCTCTGAGGCTGCCACCACTACCTGAGTTGGGTTTTCAGGTCACTGCGGAAGACCTAGACTCAGAGAAAGCAGCAGCAATACGGTACACCAACAGAGCACTGCGGGGTGAGAGTGAGGCCCTCCGGGACGGTGGCCCCACACAGCCGTCCTGTTCTGTCCCCCTGCCTGCTGCTGAGACTGCTCCTCCCCCAGCTGGCCCGCCAGCCCCCAGCATGACTCCACAGCCGGAGAGACGCAGGGAGACCCAGGACTCCCCGGGCCCAGCGGGCATCCTGGAATCTGCTGCAGTGGCCACTTCTGCCATCTATGTGGCTCCAGCACCTCCAGAGTGGAGTTGCCCCCACCCACCTGTATACACTCTCCTGTGTCCACCCCACAGAGGCCCCTCCCATCACTGATCCTAGTGCCCCTCCCTCTACTGGCCTGCTAATCACTTCTGCTCTCAGTTCCAGCCCCTCAACCAGCACATGTGCAGGCCTGGCTCCCCAGCCAGCTTCTGACACTGAGGTTATTCCCATGGATGCCACTCTACCTTCTCAGCTCTGCTCTTGGAGCCTCTCCCTGGCTCCACTGGGAGCTTCACCCCATCTGTCCAGGTGCTTGAGATGCTCCCCAGTGAGAGCATGGCCTCAGTCACAGTCACCACCAGCCTGCCTGCACTGAGATTCTGCAGCCCTACCCCAACTCTGAAACTTCCTGTGAACCCTGGAGCCACTGCCCAGCCCGTGTTTGGGGCCCCTGATGGGCTGCAGCATGAAGCCACTACCTTCCACAGCTCTCTCCAGTACGAAACACTGGGAGCTCCAGCCCTAGCCTGGGCCCCAACCTCTGCTCCAGGCCAGGGCAGCACCACACAGGCAGCTCTTGGGGGGTTAGGACCCACACCTTCCAGCTTGGGCACCCACAGCAGCACCTGGCCACCCTTTGCTGCCACCCAGCTGTATTCCCCTCTGGCACAGCCACAGCCTCTAGCTTTGCAGCTGCCACCTACATGCCCAGCACTGTGACCAATGCTGGGCCCCACATCTGGTAGCACTGCTTAACATTTGGGGGCACAAGCCTAGCCCCCTGCAGGTTTGGGGTTTCGGCAGCATCTATGGGCTTTGGGAGCAGAGAGGCTGCCTCAGGTCTGAGCTGTTCCTTTGGAGCACTCAGCATTACAGCACAGACAAGCGGGGCCCCAAGTACCACACACCTCTATGGGGGAAGCTTGGGCCTGAACACCTGGGGCACCCCTCACCATAGCGCCCCCATGCTGACCACAGGATCCAGCACTAAGAAGCCTGGTTTGGAGGCCTAATTGCCCCTTCCTTAAGTCACATCCCTGGGGACCCTCCCAGGCAGAGCCACCTTACCTCCAGCCAAGGGCCCAGCCCCTGTGCCATCAAGGCTGCCTTTACGAGCATGTCCGTCTCCACCTCCATTCCTAGCAGCCCTGCCTCTGTGGTGGGCACAGCGAGGAGCAGCCTTGCCATCAGCGCCCCTATATCACCTGTCCAGGGCTTGGTTGCACAGAAAACCATTGGGCCTTCAACCAAGTTATATTCCTCCAGGTTCGAATCTATGCCCTTGGGGTCTAAAAGGTGAAAACTAGCCCGAGTGAACTGCTTCCTCAAGACGCAGCCAGTGTCTACTTCCTCCCAGCCTGGACCTCATTTGTGCCTCGTTTAGATCTGAAATGCAAGTCTAGACCTGAGCTCTGTGATCCCGGAGCAAAGTGGGCACCAGAGACACAGCGTTCCACCCCCACCCCCTGCCCTGCAGTTTTCCCCAAAGGTGGGTGGTCAGAGGCTGTTGTCCATCCCAGGGGGTCAGAGCCCTCAGGACAGTAGACAGAGGTGCCTGGCAGGTTTCCCTCCAGTCTTGGAGCAGGAAGGACACCCCCTGCTGCCTACAGTGGACCATTCCCCTCTCCCCATTTTCCTCCCGGAACCCTTGTGTCTTCCCCATAACTTACAATAAAGCCTGTCTTTGTTCCTTTGCGTAATTCCCATGTGCCTGTGCTCTGGAGATCAAGTGGAAAAGCACTGACTGTGTGAGAGGTGACAGGAGAGGACAGACCTAACTGTTTACAGGTTCCCGTGGCCCAGCTAACGGGGTGTGGAGAGGACACAACTTGATGGCTACAAGGACTGACCCTTGAATATTAAAGGTGTCTATTGAGTTGAAACATTGCAGCTCAGGATAAAATGGGCCCAGGAGAGGGGTCGACAGGGAGGCTCATCCTCGTCAGTTGGTTGGAATGGCTGCTTCCCCCCGAGCTCTCTGACTCGGAGTGGCTGAATCATCCTTAGTGGACACCAGGAATCAACATGTTTAGTCTTTTCTAATGTAGCAAGTTCTTTTGGGACTTTTTTTCTTTTAAAGTCCTAGACAAATCACCTACATACATGGCTAACCTACACTGTATGGACCTGACATCAAAGCTTCTGGGCCGGGGCAAACAAGGAAAGCCTTAATTCTAGGGTGGGACATGTCCCTGAGCAATTTGTGACATCTTGCTTTTAAAAAGCAGGAGGACTCCCTGAAGACATCTCTTCCCTTCTCCAAAAACAGGGATGAAAGGGAAGTATTTGTAGAGGAAACAAGCTACAATTAGTTCATTTTAGTTACAAAGATTAAAAGACTTCTAGTTTGTGGTCCAATATCTATGGGGCTTAGAGATCATCACTCCTGTCATCACAACAAGAGAAAAGCTGAACAAACTGAAAGCAATTCTTCTTAAATCCATTGAATCCAAGAGAACTGAGGTCACAGGGCAAATTATCACCATCAAAATTGTAGAGACAGGTGATTACAGAGAATCACAGCTGAACAGAGCAGAGGCTTCTGCTTGGGCCAGGACCTGGGCAGCAAAACTTAAACTGTAGCTGGTGAACTTCTAGAGACTCAGTGCGGACAAGCCCAAAAGTTAAAAACTCCAGGGGCCCCAGTCTTATGGGGCCTCCACACCTTCATGAGTTTTACCTCCAGTAGCCCCACCACATTCTCAGGGTGAAGATTAAAGAACACTCCTTCACGCTTCCAGCAGAGAGAGAAGAAAACTAACCATTTGGAAACACACCCAGAGCAGCCTGTTCTCCTGGAGAGAGCCTTCCCTCAAGGAAACTGTTTTACCTTGGCTTCTACCAGAGCATCACTGGCCTGGGGAAAGGAAATACCCTAATCTAGTCCCTCCAACTTTCCATGGGGAGGAAGGGAAATACCCAACTCCTGCTCCCTCGAGCAGTCTCTCACCTAATGAGAAAAAAATCTGAGAAGCACTTGTACAGGTCAAATCCCAGGGATTCAGGCTCCCTAAAAGCCTGAGATCCAATCATGGAACAACAAAACACTTCTCCTTTCCCCACACCCTCCCATGGCATCAACAGGGCTCCTGGATCAAAACAGGATTTCAACTAAAAGAACTTCCAGTCTCAGACCCAGTTGAAGAAGAAGTATCAAGGGAAACCCAGAGAGAACAGGGCAGAGAAAATACACAACACAAACCCTGCAAAAATCAAAGGACCCCAGAGGACACAAGAGCTTCTGACACCTGTGGTGAATAGCAAACAGCAAACATGGCTTAACTCCTAGAACATGAAAAACTCACATTAGGGCCGCCCCAGTGACACAGTGGTTAAGTTCGCATGTTCCGCTTCAGCAGCCCGGGGTTTGCCAGTTTGGATCCCAGGTGCGGACCTACACACTGCTTCTCAAGCCATGCTGTGGCAGCTGTCCCACACATAAAGTAGAGGACGATGGGCACGGGTGTTAGCTCAGGGCCAGTCTTCCTCAGCACAAGAGGAGGATTGGTGGCAGATGTTAGCTCAGGGTTAATCTTCCTCAAAAAATAAAAAATAAAAACTCACAAGAAAGGCCTATTTACCTCAGTTGTTTATACTCAGTACATCACATCCATCTTTCAACTAAACATACAAGCCATACTAAAAGGCAAACCCCCCACAGTTTGAAGAGACAGAGCAAGCATCAGAACTGGGCTGCGATATGACAGAGATTTTGGAATTATTAGACTGGGAATTTAAAATAAGTATAATTAATATGCTAAGGGTTCCAATGGAAAAAGTGGACAACATGCAAGAACTGACGGCCAGCGTAAGCAGAGAGATGAAAAGTCTAAGAAAGAATCAAAAGAAAATGGTAGAAGTAAAAAATATTGTAACAGAAATGGAGAATGCTTTTGATGAACTTGTGAACAGACTGGACAAGACTGAGCAGAGAATCAAGCAAGACTGAGCTTGAAGATATGTCAAGGGAAACTTCTCAAACTAAAAAACAAGAGAAAAAAGACTGAAGAAAATAGAAAACAATATCTAAGAACTTTGGGACAATTACAAAAGGTGTAACATCTGGGTAAAGAGAATGTAAGAGTAAGGGAGGAAGGAAGGAGCAGAAGAAATACTTGAAATAATAATGAATGAAAACTTGTATTTAACATACATCAAACCACAGATCTGGGAATCTCAGAGAACACCAAGCAGGATAAATACCAAGTGATCAACACCTTTGTATATCATATTCAAACTTCAGAAACTCAAACACAAAGATAAAACCTTGAAAAAAGACAAAGGGGAAAAAATCATACCCATAGAGAACAAGTACAAGAATTATATGGTATTTTTCCTTAGAAACCATGCAAGCAAGAAGAGAGTAGAGTGAGATATTTAAAGTGTTCAAAGAAAAAAACCCCACTGACCTAGAATTCTGTACCCATTAAATTCCTCCTTAAAAGTGAAGGGAAAATAAAAACTTTCCAAGATAAACAAAAACTGAATTTGTTTCCAGTAGTCCTGCCTTGCAAGAAAGAAGCTCTTCAGAGAAGGAAAATGCTGTAAGTCAGAAACTTAGGTCTAATAAAGAAAGGAAGAATGTAGAGAAGAAATAAATGAGGTAAAATAAAATATTAGGCTTTTATTTTTCTTATTCTTAATTGATCTAACCAATTCATTTTGTTCAAAATAATATTTGCAAAGATACATTTGGTGATAATAGTTGATGGATAAGTGAGATGTACGAGAGCCATTATATAAGGGAGGGAGGGAGGAATTAGGAAGACAGTGTTATAAGGAAAGTGTGCTAACCATGAAGAAACACAGCATTATTCCCAAGTGAACTGAGGTTAGTTGTAAATTTATATTGTAAACTCTAGGGAAACCATCTAAAAACTTTAAACAAGAAATATAACTGATACGCTAAAAGAGGAGCTCAGATGCAATGTTCACCAAATAGACCACATTCTGGGTAAAAAAAAAAAAAAAAAAAAAAACCCAGACTCAACAAATTTAAAACAATAGAAATCATAAAAAGTATGTTGTAGGACAAAAAAGGACTTTAACGTAAAAAACAAAAATAGAAAGATAGCTGGAAAATCTCCAAATATTTGGAGATTAAACAACACATGGATCTGTGGAAATTAATAAAAGAAACCTTAACTAATTTGGAGTTGGGAAGGCCGGTAGGGGGAGCTGCCCTGCCCTATCACACAGTCTCAATTACCCCAAACAGGAAGGGGCATACCCTGGAAGCTTTGAGACAAGAAAACTACTTTACTGCTGAAGGAAGATTTCTCTCCCCACCCAGCAACAGCCCAGCCAATCAGAAATGCCGCAGCTCAGCCAATGAGAAACCACTGCTGCCTTGAACTGTTACTTTCCCCCATTAGAACTTCCTTTAGAACAGCCGCCACCGATTCCCTCTTTTTCTCTATAAAAGCAGCTCCCCTACCGCCTTGTTTTCTGGATTTGCCTATGATTCGCCAAAGCATGGACTTCCCGAATTGCAATTCTTTTGGTTATTCCCCAATAAATTAATTCTGAGGGTAAAATAACTGGTGAATTTGCCTTTTAAGTCGACAGATCAAAAAAAGAAGTTTCAAGAGACGTGCCAAATATTTTCCACTAAATGAAATTGAATATACAACTTATCAAAACGTGTGGAATGCAGTGAAAGCAGTACCTGGAGGGAAGTTTATAGCATTGAATGCACAGATTATAAAAAAGAAAGATCTGAAACAATAACCTAAGCTAAAGAAAGAAGAGCAATGTAAGCCTAAAGCAAACAGAAGGAAATAATAAAAATTACAGCAGAAATTAATGACGTTAAAAATGGGAAATCGATAGAGAAATCAATAAACCCAAAACTAATTCTTTGAAAAGACCAAAAAAAAAAAAAAAAAAAAAAAAAAAAGGATAAACCTCTAGCCAGGATAACTGGAAAAAAAAAGAGAGAGAGAGAGAGAAACACAAATTACTAACACCAGAAATGAGAGAGAGGCTATGATTACTGATCCCCTGAACATTCAAAGAATAATAAAGAAATATTTGAACACAGGAATATCTTCCCTGATGAATTTTTTTGGATTTATAGCAAATCTTGAAATGAACTAACTCAATTCTTTCTCTACACCTTTAACATCTGGCCAAAATGTTAAAATGTTGGCCAAAATATAACCAAAATGTTAATGAGGATATGATTTAGTGTCTAAATCATTTCCAAATAGTAAGATTCTATTATGCATAAATTAGACATCACTAAAATGCAAACTTTGGGGATTCAAAGGACACCATTAAGAATGTGAAAAGATAATCTACAATATAGAGAAAAATTTGCAACTCATATATCAGAAAGAAACATATCTAGAATACAGAAATAACTATAAAAATTTAGCTATAAAAGGACAAATAACCCACTTAAAAAATGGGCAAATAAGCTGTATA